>NC_088799.1:39275476-39892920 GCF_011386835.1 Chrysemys picta bellii | reverse complement strand
TGTTGTTAGCTAGTGTAAAAGTATGTTATTGTTATTGTAGAAAACATAATAATAATAATACCTTTCATGTCCATGCTCATCATGCATTATCATTACATCCAATCAAAACCCCTAAGATTAAAGCATCCAATGTAAAATCTAAATTCCAAAACTTCATGCAAATAAAAATTTAAAAATATTTGTTGTACTAGTAGTACAAAAGGGGGGGTTGTGGAAGCAGAGAAAAAACTGACAGGAAGGGGATTGCAATTCATGACAGTTTGTTAGCAAGAGTCAGGCTAACTGTAACCCTAATAACACGAGATTTGTAGACGCGAGGATTGTGTGAGGCGAGTGTGAAAGAACTGTGTGAGAAGTTGTTGCGACCTTGTGTAGATAATGTGTAGAAAATATTGTATGTAGACTAGAGTCAAAACAAGTGAGAAAAATAAGATATCAAGATGGCCTATGTATAAACAAAATGCAGCTGTTGCTTATTATTGTCTGTAATGAAAGGTATAAAGGTTTGCTGTAACTGTTTACCACTAGAGAGACCTGTTTAGCTCTCTCCCTCTACGCAATTGTTAGAGAAAATAAAGTATCTGACTTGCTGTACCCAAACAAAAAGTGAGAACTCTGTTATTCTCCAACACTATCTATCTATCTATCCCCATCCACCCCATCTATCTATTTATCTATCCCCACACGCCCCATCTATCTATCTATCTACCTATCTATCCCCTTGCATACAGAGGTTCCCAGTGCTGAGGGCTGGGACAGACCCTTTACCCGAGTGAGGTGTGATGGTTCCTTCCCGCTGTGTGTCCCTCCACAGAAGGGGCTCCTGATCTGAACACCCTGCCCTGCTCTCCCGCTCATCACCCTGACCTAGGGTGTTGGTGCCTGTCTTGCTCGAGGCCACCTACCATCCAAACTGGGGCCCACCCAGCTGCCCAACCCTCCCCCCCCCATCAGGCCAAAGCCCCCAGCCAGAACCCCAATGGCCACTGCTTCCTCCAGCCCCACTACAACTACACTCGCCCTGATGCCTACTCCGATACCCGCACCCACCACTGCCAAGAACCACCCCCCGACCCATGGCCAGGCCCAACCACTCGGCCTTCTTCACTTTAAAGTGCTGCCCATAGGCCGTCAGGAACTCGTCCATCTGCTTGTCCAGCTCCTCCTTCAGCTCCTCCAGGGCCGCCTGTTTCTCGGGGTCCTCACCCCGCAGTTCCCCCCGGCAGCGCTCCAGCAGCTCCTGGCGTTTCCCCTCCAGGCGTCGCTGCATTTCTGCAAGCTTCACACTCAGGCAGCGGCGCATGATCTGGTGGCCACGGTCCTGTGGGGAGCGAGAGAGATTGGCCATTAGGGACGGGTTCTAGTGTTTCCCAGCCACAGGGGGCACCACCATGTCATGCATCCACAGCCCCTTCAACTCCGACCCACCACAGCCCCCTGCTATCCCATCCCTGCCCCTCCCCAGCCCAGCTCTGCCGGTGACCTCACTCCCGACCCGCAGCCCTTCTTGCTCACCAGCTGCTGCACAAATTGTTCATATTTCCTCCTGGAGGCTTCTACTGCTTTTCTGTTTTCCTCCTCCATCATCGCTGCCATCTGTGGTGGGATGGGAAAAAAGGTGGGGGATGGGGATGGAACCATCTCTGCACTGGGAACTCCTCTCCCCCCACTCACCTTTTCCCCATTCCTCCAGGGCCCTGCTCGCTACTGTCACCTCCCCACTGCCCCCTGACCCCCCACATTCCCCCAGAGCCAGGGACAGCCCCCTAATGACATCACAGCAAAGGCCACATTAGCATCACCCCTGTGGAGGGGGCTGGTTCTCCGGCTGGGTCTCTGGGGGTTCCCTTATCTCTCAGGGGCTGGGGTCAGGGAGCCCCAATCAGGACATTTTGCAGGGGGCTGCCGTGGTGCCCCCTCCTGGCCTAGTGCAACTGACTAATGGCAGGAGGATCTGGGGTGAGAATAAACTGAAACTGTTGGTTTGGGATTTGGGGGTGTTCTAACCTCCCTAACCCCTTAGGATTGTTTTAAAATCAGTGGGGAAATGAGAGGAAATGCCCCCAAATTGTCCCCTCTACACACGCACTGAATCAGGGGAGGAGAAAATATTTAAAACAAACAAAGTATGAAAATCAATTTTTCTTCCACTTTTGAAAATGAAAACCAAAAAAACTTGTGACCGAGGGATGCAGGGGGTGGCTCGGAGCACAGGATCTACGGCCATGTTATTTATATACTGAGGTCGATGGGATCTGGGCTGGATTCTGATCTCGGTGACCCGGCTGTAAATCAATCAACCTCTGTGTCCTTTTGTAATCTCGCAAAATTACCTGTTGTAAGTTTGTTTTTATCTATCCCCAAACATCCTCATATCTATCTATCCCCTGCATACAGAGGTTCCCAGTGCTGACGGCTGGGACAGACCCTTACCCAGAGTGAGGTGTGATGGTTCCTTCCCGCTATCTGCCCCCCGCAGCAGGGGCTCCTAATCTGAACATCCTGCCCTCCTCTCCCGCTCATTCCCCTGACTTGGGGTGTTGGTGCCTGTCTTGTTCTGGGCCATCTTCTGTCCAAACCAGGCCCGCAGCCAGTGCCCAACCCCCCCAATCAGGCCAAAGACCCCAGCCCCAATCCCAATGGCCACTGCTTCCTCCAGCCCCACTAGAGCTGTACCCGCCCTGATGCCTACTCCGATATCCGCACCCACCACTGCCAGAAACCCCACCCCCCACCCCCCGCCCAATGTACAGGCCCAACCACTCGGCCTTCTTCACTTTAAAGTGCTGTTCATATCGCGGCAGGAACTCCGCCATCTGCTTGTCCAGCTCCTTCTTCAGCTCCTCCAGGGCCGCCTGTTTCTGGGGGTCCTTGCCCCGCAGCTCCCCCCGGCAGCACTCCAGCAGCTCCTGGCGTTTCCCCTCCAGGCGTCGCTGCATCTCCAGGGGCTTCACCCTCAGGCAGCTGCTCATGCTCTGGTGGTCACGGTCCTGCCGGGATGGGGGAGTGATCAGCCATTAGGGACGAGCACTAGCGTTACCCAGCCACAGGGGGCGCTGCCTCCTCACACACCCGCAGCTCCCTCACTTCCGATACACAGCCCCCTGCTACCTCAGCCTTGCCTCCCCCGAGGGATGCTGGTGCCCCTCACTCCCAATCCGCAGCCCATCTGCACTCACCAGCTCCTGCACAAATTGGTCATATTCCCTCCTGGTGGCTTCTACTGCTCTCCTGTTTAACTCCTGTGTCATCACTGCAAATGCCTCAGCCATCTGTGTGGGGAGAGGGAACGGGGTTGGGGGTGCGGATGGGATGGGCCCATCTCTGAACTGGGAGCCCCCCCCCCAGTCACCACCTTCCCCACATTCGTACAGGACCTGCTCCTCGCTATCACCTGCGAACTGGTCCCCAACCCTCCACATTTCAATAGAACCAGAGGGCAGCACTTCAACCCCGCAGCCATGACCACGTTGCTGCCACCCCCGTGGAGGGGCTGGTTCTCTGGCAGGGCTTCCTGCAGGTCCCCTTATCTCTTGGGTGCTAGGGGTCCTCGATCAGGACATTTGGTGGAGCTGTTGTGGTGCCCCTTCTGGGCTAGTGTGATTGGCCAATGTTAGGAGGACCTGGGGTTGGGGTCAATAGAACCAGCCCCCGCCCCAAATCCAGGCTGGAAAGAGAGAGGTGGAGGGAGGGGTGACCTGGTACCTTCATGGGTGAGGAGAAGTCGTAGCGTTGGGTCTTCCAATATTGGGAGACGCCCTGCAGGGAATAACGCCCGGGGGAAGTGGGATCAGGGACAGCTCAGCCCCTTTGCCCCCGCTGAGCCCCTTCCCGCTCCCTGCAGCCCAGCGACCCCTACTGAGCACCCTGCCCCGCTCCCTGCAGAATAGCACCCCGTATTGAATCCCTGTCTCCGCCTTGCGGCCCATTTTGCTGTCTCCCATCCAGCCCCCCCTTAACAGCCCCCACTCTCCCACCTTGATCCTGGCAGCCAGCTGAGCCCCCGTCAGCACCTGCCCGGCTCGGTCCGTCCGGACGTGTGTCCCTGCTGAGTGCACCACACTGGTGACGTACTCACACAGGCACTGCCGGAAATCCTCGTCCATGTCTGCAGAGGGGAAAAGGACCCAGGCATCCGGGAGGGATCCAGGTGTCCAGGGTAGGACACACGTTAAATGTGATTGGGTGGGCTAGTTTGTGCCACAGGAAATGAGATTCCATCTCTGGGCAACAGCTGCTTAACGCCCCCCCACCCCCACTGCCTGGGGGAAAATGCGGGAGAGGCATGAGGGGGCAAGGAGAGGCTGCAGGGGGGAGACAGCAATCTCCACTGGGTGGTGCCAGGGGACCCATGAAGACCCAAAAGGGGGACCCCAGCAGCGTTCCCCTAGCAGACCAGGACCCCAGCAGTGACACCCCCCCCCATGTCCCTCTCCCCTCCCACACAGATGCTGTGACCCAGCAAGTGCTCCTGTGCAGTGGGCAGTAGAGTCAATTCTAAGTCAAGGGGGGTGAGCTGGGCACTGGGATTTTGGGGTGGGGGAAGTACAAGAGGGGAAGAAAGGGGCAGCAGAGGAGAGAGGGTGGGGATGGGGGCAGGGAAGAGGGTGGGAGCAGTGCAGGAGGGGGTGGGGACTGGGGGAGCAGAGCAGGGGGTGAGAGGGGAGAAGATGAGGGTCTCTTACCATCTGGCATCCCTGCCCTGCTCCTGGTGAACTGAGTGCCAGGGTGGGGCAATAGGTAGCACCGGGTGCCGCTCGCCCTCAGGGCTTCCAACACCAGGGGCTGCTCAGCAGAGACCTCCAGGTCTTGCGGGAGTCAAAGCAACATTTGTGGCCATCAGCAGGGAATCAGACCCGCTGTGGAAACGTTCAGCTCCGCCCCAAAGTTTGCTGTTTCCATGAACACACGTGGTATCTGATCATTACCTGTGTGATTTCTCCAAGATACTCCTGCCCCGTGTCCGCGCCGTAGGCTCCAGAGAGCTGCCAATCTCGCACCAACAGGTCCAGGTGCTGCAACAGAGAGCACAGGAGAAGGGTCACACTGGGGCTGGGGGCACAGAGAGGAGACCAGAGCTGGAGGCTGTTGTCCAACCCAGCCACGGACACTGAGACCCTGGGCATGACGTGGGCGTGGAGGGAGAACAATGGACTGGCTGTTTCTTTGGGGTTTGTCCAGCATCTGGCACAATGGGGTCTGGGTCTAGGACGGGGGCTCTGAGGTGCTCTGGCAATAGAGACAGTAAATAGGAATAGTAAGAATCAGGTGGGATAACAGGACTGGCGGGGGGTGGAACAAGCATTATATCCTCATATGGGGGGTGATGGGAAACAAGGACCCATCTGGATTGGGGCCAGATTGCAGGTCCCTCCAACCTCCTTCGCAACCTGAATGAACATCTGAGATGCAGAAAGAGAGAGAGAGAGAGGGCAACATTTTTCCATCTTGAACAAACCATCCCCGCACATGTGACCAATCAAGATTGGCAATGCAAAATAAATGAGTGAAATAAATGCCACTGAAACTAAAGGGATCCCAGACAACATTCAGTGGAAACTGATTTGAAGAGAGAAAAATTGACAAAATGAAGAGAGAAAACATAATTTCAAACAACAATAACTCAACACCAGTAATCAAAGATATAAAAGCAATAACTGAATTCAGAAAACCCAATAGTTGGTTCTAGAAAAGCAGTCACAGAAGACACAGAAAGCCAAAAATCAAACTCATCAAGCCAACAATTGGAGACCAAAAAGAAATAATGAAAAGAAGAAAACTAGTCATTGGAATCAGAAAACCAATGATTGAAACCAGAAAAGCAGTGAAATAAATCACACAATCACTTAACAAAATCAACACACTAATAATTAATGCCAGAAAACCAATGGTCAAAAATAGAAAACCAGCATTTATCAAAGTCAGAAAAACAGTAATCAAAGCAAGTTATCGGGAATTAACATCTGAAAGCCAACAATAAAAAATAAGTATTTGAAATAAGAAAACCAGTAGTCAGAGTCAAAACCAGCAATGCAAGTCAGAAAACCAGATATCAAAGTCAAAATACTGTACCCCAAAGTGAAAGACAGAAAACCAGTAATCAATATCAGAAAAGCAATAACTGAATGCAGAAGTCCAATCATCAAAGCCAGAAAAGTAGTAATGAAAATCAGAAAACCAATAGCCAAAACAGAAAGCCAATAATTGAGGTATGAAAACCAGATCAAGGTCACAAAACCAAGTCAAAGTTAGAAAATGAATAGTCAAAGACAGAAACCAATAGTATAAAGAAGCAATAAGTGAACAGCAGAAATGAAAAAAAAGTTTAAACACTCCAAATATATAAAGAAAAATTAAAAGCCGGTAATCAGTAGAGAGACACTAATAAATGAAGCTCTGTAAACAAACACTGAAATCTTGTAACCAATAAACAAAAAGCAGAAAACCAATAATGAACCGCTCCCCTCAAACCAGTGAGATCAAAATCTGACAATCAAAGAATGAAACCCAATAAATGAAATGGGAGTGGTGATAACTAAAGCCACAAAACTGACAAGCATGGACCAAAACACAATGAACGAGAACTGAAAACCAAAGGCTGAAAATCATAGATCGAAACTTGAGAAACAATGAGTGGAACCCAAAAACGTGCAGAGAGAAACCCAAGAAATGCTAACATTTGGCTGTTCTTTGAAAGTGGAAATTGGCATGAAAACATTCTGATTTTGTCAGCTTTCCATTTTTCAACAAAACTTTTATTTTCCATCTCCCCACTTGGTCACTATGAAATCAACTGACAACTAATGGTGGGTACGAAATAACAAACAGCTAATAGCCAGTAGTGACTCACAAATAATCAATAACTGGCAGCTACTAATGAATATAAAATAACCAATTATACAAGTTAGTTAATTGGCTAAGTGAAGTAAAAGGCCTAAAAGACAACCGGATGGCATTTCTCTTTGTCTGTCTGTATCGTGATCACTTTTTGAGACCACATCTGATCAATTCCCAAATTTCAGGGGACACGCTGGGCAACAGTTGAAAGAACACTACTGACTTGGGGGCGGGGGAAATTGGAAAACGGGAAAGCCCAATTTCCATTTAGATCTGGTGAGTAGCATCAGCAGCCAATGAGCCAATCACTCTGGGGAAGGAAGGTAGCAGGGACTTCTGGGTGCTGAGCAGGGAGAATGGGGGGCACATAGACCCCTGGCACGGGGGGAGGGGGAATGAAGCACACACAGAGGTGGGGCTGGGGGATGGGACATAGGTTTAGGGTTAGGGCTGGTTGGGAAGATTCCAATGGAACATTTTTCCCATCACAAACCCTTAACTAACGCAGAGCGATGCAGGGTGCCCAGGGCTGGCTCCTGCCCATCCAGACTCAGTGTCTGGGTGCAGGTGGCTCCTGCCCCATATGGGGCACAGGCAGAGAGCAGGGCTGGGTGCCACAAGTATATTGGAGCACCAGCCCAAGAAGGCCGAGGTACGGTTGGGCGGGCATTTCCCTTAACTCTGCTGGCCCTGGCTTGGCTGAGCACGACATTCTGGCAGGGCACGTTCTGTGAGAAATGCTGATTTCTGGGGGCACCTGTATCTGGGCACCTTGCTCCATAGTGGCATGGTGCCAGGGCCACCGAGAGCGGGTTCGGGCCCCCCAGCAAGGGCGGACCGGCTAAACAGGGCCGACGAGGGGGGGGGAAGCTGGGCTCCAGACCCCCTTCCGGACCGCTGGGCCCCGGGCCCCCTTTCAGACCGCCAGGTCCCAGTAATTTGTACCGGTTCCCCCCCCTCGTCAGCCCTGGTTCCACCCACCTCAGCTCTGGGTCACCAAAGCTACCACAAGGCTACCTGACCCTCCCGGAAACCTGAGTCTGCAGGCGCATTTCAGATCACTTACGGGAGTGAACCGGGACACAAAAGTCTCTTCTCCACCAGCCCCCCAGCAGGTCCAGCACTCAACAGTGAGAACCAGAGCTAATTGGTTAATGACAAATAGCCACCAGGTAATGATAAAGAACCAGAAATATGACAGTCACTAATATTTGATTAATTACTGCTCACGTATTACTGTTCAGACTCATTGCTCGAATCCCAGCCTGGGGCAAGATCTCTGGGACTTTCTAAACATCAATAACAGCCTCTAGACTGCCCCCCCTCCAATCCCTACATCACCCAGAGTCTTGGGTCCTCCCAGCAGAGACCTGGCTGGCAGGTCCGTGTCAGTAGAGCTGTGTGTATCCTCTGCCCCACCCACCTCCAAATAATCTGCCTCCGTCTGCTTAAACATACTGGAAATGTTAAAGATCTGGAAAATAATAATAAGAAAAGGTGAGCCCCCCTGCCAACCCCACACCTCACCCCACTGCAGCACAGCCCCCCTGCTGGCCCCCTCACCCCGCTCCCCACAGCACGGCACCCCCTGCAGAGCCCTCAGTCCCGTCCCCCGCAGCACGGCTCCCCCACCCAGTAGGAGCTGAGCAATATGCCCAACACGGAGAGCTTGATGCTGGTCTCCATGCGGCGCTGCAGGTCCAGGGAGCCTGTAGGGAACTACAGGGCTGGGACCTTATCCCCATCTGCCCATTTCTTTCCCCCCTGCTCCAGCCCCTCCCGTCCCCCTGCCCCTGCACAGGACTTTACCCCCTCCAGACTCCCCCATTCCCCCCCCCCCACTACTCCAGTCCCCTGCTCCCCTTAGAATCTTCTCCCCACACCACTCTCTTTCCCCTCCCATACTGCCCCATCCCCCATTCCCCTGCCTGCTTCCCTGCCCCACTCACCCTCCTCCCCTGGGCTTGGACCCAGAGGGGCTGGTCCCACATCCACACGCCCCTCGTCACGGTCGCTGTCCCATTGCGACACTCAAACCACCCAGGGCCTCGTCCTCTCGGCCCATCCATGACGCATCCACAGCCTCCTGTAGGGGGTGACCAGGGCAAGGTCAGAAGGGAACGGGGATTGGGTCTGGCATTCTCAGGGGGCAGGGTGGTGGGACACTGGGGGAGGAGGTGGAGTTCTAAGGGTCTGGGGGTGGGGTTACAGTTGGAGGATGGGACCAGTGGTACATGGGGAGGGGCCATGGCTGGAGGGTGGGGCCTGTGCTGCAGGGGGAGGGGCCACGACCAGAGGGTGGGGCCTTTGGTGCACGGGGAGGGGCCATGGCTGCAGGGTGGGGCCTCAGTTGCTCGGCCCTGGGCCTGGTACAGCGGGAGGGCCCTGCCTGGGGAGAGGGGACCTTTGCTGTAAGGGGCATGGCCAGTCATGGAGGAGGAGGGGGCCCTTGCCGAGGTGGGTGGAGTTTGTGTTGCAAGGGGCAGGGCCCTGGCTGGGGTGGGTGGGATCTCTGGTTCAGGCGATGGGGCCATAGCTGGGGCTCCTGTCCCCACTCACCGGGCTCTGGAGCCGGCGCAGCAGGCAGTTCATCAGGAAGGATTTTCCCCGGCGCTGCTCCCCGATGATGGACACCAGGCAGACGGGGGCATCCCCCACCCCACCCTGCTCCAGGCGGAGGCTCAGGGCCTCCTCGTACAGGATCAGGCTGCCTTTGTCATCCAGACGAACCAGCTGCACCAGGCGCCCCGGCTCTGGCTGAGCTCCCAGGCCCTGCTGCAGGGACAGAGCAGGGTCAGAGCTCGGACCCCATCCCAGAGCCAGCCAGTCCCTGCTTCTGGATGAGAGCCCCGTGCCCCATTCCCATCCCCTGAACCAACTAGTCCCTGCCCCTCAGATCAGATCCTCTTGAGCCATTTCCACCCCCCGTGAGCCATCCAGTCCCCTGCCCTCCAAATCAGAGGTTGCGCCCCCTAGAGAGGAAAGGCCCCGTGTCCCATTCCCCACCCCCTGATCCAGCCAGTCCCCGCCCTGGGGCCTGTGAGAGCGTGCGCCCCTTTCCCCTGATTCAGCCTGTTTGGTCTCACCAGCTCCATCTCTTCCCGCAGGGGTTCTGTGATTTTCTTCACCAGGGCTCTCAGACGCGTGTCTGGGGTCATCCTGTCCCTGGAGCAGGAGGTCCGGCACTCGGGGTACTGGTAGCCCTGGGACGAGACCCCGCGCCAGTGAGCCACGAGGCAGCCTTGGCAGAAGTTGTGGTTGCACTCGATGGAGACGGGGTCATCCAAGACATCCAGGCAGATGGAGCAGGTGACGTCCTCCCTGAGTTGATCCATCTCTCTAGACCCGCTGAGTGGGGGGAACCTACTGGGTCAGGACCTGGCACCCGGAGCAGTAGGGCTCTGCTGGAGGACGGCTGATCTCTAGCCCAGGTGTGCCCCTTCCTGGCAGCAGGAGTCTGGGGAGGAGCGAGAGAACATGGGAATATTTCTGTGAACAAGCTGTGTGACTCAGTTTACCTGCCCACTTTGTGTTCCTGTCCACCGGGCAGCACCAGAGAGAGTAGACGGATTCCAAGAAGTCATGGCGGAGATTGGTAGATTCCCAGGCCAGGAGGGACCAAGGCTGAGCTCCTGGATAACAGGCCAGAGAACTGCCCCCAGTTAATTCCTGTTTGAACGAGAGCAGATCTCTTAGAAACACATCCCACCTCGAGGGAGAATCCACCGCACTCCTTGGTACATTGTTCCCATGGTTAATTCCCCTCCCTGGTAAACACGGATATCTTCTTTCCAGGCTGAATGTGTCCAGCTTCAACTTCCAGCCATGTGGTCACGTTAGAGCTTTCTCTGCTAGCCTGAAGAGCCCATTATTAAATATTTGATCCCCGCGTAGGTGCTTCTACACTGGAGTCAAGTCACCCCGGGAGGTGGGAGCTTCTCTTTGCTAAGCTAAACAGCTTGAGCTCCTGGGGTCTATCACTCCAGGCCACGTTTTGTAATCCTTTAACCATTCGCTTGGCCCCCCTCTGCCCCCTCTCCAATATATTCACATCCTTCTTGGACTGCTCCGGATCTGGACACAGGACCCCAGCAGCGGTCGCACCAGCGCAAAATCCAGAGGTAAACTGACCTCTCTGCTCCTACGCGCGATTCCCCTGTTTGGGCATCCTTAGCGCCTTTGGCCACACTGTCGCACGGGGACTCACGTCCAGCTGATTATCCCCCATGTTCCCCTACACTCTGTCAGCGTCTCTGCGTCCCTGGAGAGACACCCACCCCTCCACCCCCCACCGGGCTGGGAGCATGGCCGACGCTCTTTGGCTGTATCACAGCACGTGTTGTTGGCTTGTGCCCAGCCTACCCTAGCGCTGGGGCTGTTGGTGACACTGGACTTTTCTCCGCTGCCTACGGCCTGGCAGACACCATGTGCCACGGGTTAATCACTGGCAGTGCCATGCCCGCCAGGGGCACAAGCCTCTGAGAGGAGTTTGATCTCAGTCAGACTCGCTGCCGAGGGCAGCTGGGGAGACACAGGGGCTCCTGGAGCCCGAGTCCGGGAGGCACCGAGCTCGGCCTTAGGAAAGGCCACGCTCAGGGCCTAACAAGGAAATAGCTTCCTTCCCATCATGCAGTGAGCTGGGTGCTGACTGGCCGAGCTTTCCTCCAGCTGGCGTGAGAGCAAATTCACCCTCTCACCCCCACAGAGCCCTGGGCATTGGGTGGGGGAAACTGAGGCACAGAAAAGGGAAAGAACATGCCCTGGCCCAACCCCACTCCCCTAACGCTGGGCTCTGGTCCTGGAGCACCAAAGTCTCCTCTTTTTCTGCTGGAGACTCTCCAGTTTCCCACCCTGGGATCCCTCCCAGCCATCGATGGGCCCCAAAGGGGACCGGCTCTATCTGTCCTACCATCAGTGATGTCTCCTGAGCAAGCACCAGGGCCAGCCCAATTCGTTTTTTCATCCTAAGTGGACACCCCCTTCCCCCCCGTCAAGATAGAAGATGGGAATTTTGTTTCCCTCCCTCTTTGGATGAAGTTGCCAGATTCACAGGGCAGTTGGGGTTTTCCTGCAATCCCCAGCTGCTGGAGGCATGGGATTGCTGCACTCTGATAAGGCAAAGCAGTGCCCATCACAGGCACAAACTAACCCACAGAAAGAGCCAGCCCCCTAAAAAAGAGGGGTTCTATATATTTGCTTGCTGGTCTTTGGAGCCCCTTTTCCAGCTTCTCCCTCCAGTGGCAAGGGCTGGAAAAGCGGCTCCAAAGACCGGCAAGCAAATATATAGAACCCCTCGTTTTTGTGTGTGTGTGTGGGGGGGGGTGAACATCTGAGGGGCCGGCTCTCCTTCCATAGATTAGCTTGTGCCTGTAAATGTCCCGATCGCGGCTAACGCAAGACAAGCCACTGTTCTGGGTGATTCCACAGGCCCAAGGGTTTGCCCGGGTTTTAGCTGGTTGAACTGGTCAGAGTTTGACAGTGTTTCAAATCACGCCATGAGCCAGACCCAGCATTAGGGGTAGATTAGCCGCTGTCTGAGGGGGAGGGGGAAGGGGGATAGAGTGGCGGGGACAATCCTGCTCCTTGGCGGGGGATGGGCTCCACACGCCCTCCGCCTCCTGCTCTTACCCGGCCAAATCTCCGCTTCTCTCCGTGCAGGCAAAATTTTGTCTGAGAAACAAAAGCGTAACTCCGTGTGTCTTATCCTTCCAGCAGCCCAGCTGGCGGGAGTTTGAAGGTGGGTGGGGCGGCCCTGCTCTCACATTGTAGTACGAGGGGGTGGGAGGCAGAGTGCGTGTGGGAGGGGAGCACAGAGAGGCCCGGAGAGGTGGGGCCAGGCTGGAAAAGCAAGTGACAGAGACTGGAGGGTGCAGAGAATCTTCATTCCCCAGATCCCCCCACAGGCTCTTTGGAGCAGCAGGGTCTGGAAGTTCACGTGCTTTAAAAGGCACTGAAAGTGCCAGGAACTGTGATCAACTTGGGGGGCCGGACAGCTTGGCCAGAGATACACCCCCTAGTGAATTTCTGGATGTTACCACTGCCTCTCCGTCCAGAAATGACATCCCCAACTGCCTCTTCTCAGAAATGAGGCATTTCTTAGAACTGAAAACAAAAACCCTTAGCAAATATTGAACTCTTTCCACTGCTGGGTAATGGTCACCTGGGGCTGAGATGCAGTCACCTCTGGGGTGGAACAGCTGAGGAACAGCAGCACAGCAACACTACATGGAGATAGCTCGCCCAGCGCTGAGATGCAGCTGTCTCTGGGGTGGCTTCTTCGGATAACGTGATCTTATGAATGGGTCCTTTTGTCTTTGGAACTCACTGCCACATGATCCCTGCTATGTATCCTGGAGCTCTTTGCTGAGGCTTTTTACTCCTGTTTGATGGTCTCCTGTCTGGTATTTCCCAGGTTTTGGTTCTTTAGATTAAGGGTGAACCACTCAATAAGACTCTTAGACGTTAAGGTCAGAAGGTCATCTAGTCTGACCTCCTGTACATTGAAGGCCACAGAACCTCACCACCCACTGCTGTAATAGACCCCGAACCTCTGGCTGAGTTACTGAAGTCCTCCAGTCGTGGTTTAAGGACTTCAAGTTACAGAGAATCCACCATTGACACTAGTTTAAACCTGCAAGTGACCTGTGCCACGTGCTGCAGAGGAAGGCGACCCCTCCCCTCAGGTCTCTACCAATCTGACCTGGGGGAAATTCCTTCCTAGTCCCAAATATGGCGATCAGTTAGACCCTGAGCTTGTGGGGGAGACCCAGCAGCCAGACACTTGAGAAAGAATTCTCTATAGTAACTCAGAGCCCTCCCCATCTAGTGTCCCATCACCGCCTGTTGGAGATTTTTGCTGCTAGCAGTTACAGATCGGCTACATGCCACGGTAGGCAGTCTCGTCATACCATCCCCTCCATAAACTTATCAAGCTCAGTCTTGAAGCCAGTTAGGTTTTTTGCCCTCACTGCTCCTCTTAGAAGGCTGTTCCAGAACAAACTAACTTCTGCCTGAGTCTGTAGTGGGCCTCACACAACAGCTATCAGAGGGGGGGGCGAGCTGGCCTCAGTCCATCTCGATGTGGTGCTAACTCTGAACCCTACTAATGGCAAGCCACTTCTCAACACCCCACATCTTCACTTTGGATCTCAGGCTGGGAGGCAGGAAGGCAGTGATCAGACAATGAAAAGTTACATAGCCAGCTGTGAATGCTGTTGGGTTTTCTCAGAGTGCATCACGGCCGTGACACCCTCCACTCTGCATTGGGTTTGTTTCCTGTCTGACGCGGGTGGACATCGTAAGAAACATGGGAATGGCTCTTTCTGGGAAAGAAAAGATTTAGCAGATTTTATCTGCTGTCTAGGCATGCAGCCAGCATGAAGCCACTCAAAAGCACTGAGTTGCAGCTGATGCTGGGGTGGGACATGTGGGTAACAGCTGCAGAGTCGCACTGAAGTTCTCAGTGGGGACCTTGCTGTCACCAAAGGCTGTTCCAGGATAGCATCTCCTTTGGGCTTTTACTGCCATTGGCCATGATACACTGACACTCTGGAACCCTGTATCCCTCAGTAGCACACAGTATTCACCACTGTGATATGATTATGAGATGTTTTGTATTATGCATGCCTTGTGAGGTGGTATGTAAAATGTCTGGATCTGTTGAACATTAATAACCTGTTGGATTGGATGTGCTGCCATTGTATGGGAAGTTATGCTCTCTGTGCGTTTCTGAAATATGTTGTGAGGTTGGAAGACGCCCACAGCCAGCTTTACAGTAGAAACAAAGGAGGGCCAGAAAGGTGTTGATGGCCCATCAGGAAGAATCCACTCTCTGAGAGACTCCTTGGAGAGGGCACTTAGTCAGTGGGGTACTGCCTGACCAATGGGCTTGCCTGACCCCCATGACACAGCAACGATCTTTCTAGCAACTGAAAGAGAGTATAAAAGAGGGACAGAGACATCATAGAATATCAGGGTTGGAAGAGACCTCAGGAGGTCATTTAGTCCAACCCCCTGCTCAAAGCAGGACCAATCCCCAACTAAATCATCCCAGCCAGGGCTTTGTCAGGCCTGACCTTAAAAACCTCTAAGGCTGGAGATTCCACCACCTCCCTAGGTAACCCATTCCAGTGCTTCACCACCCTCCTAGTGAAATAGTGTTTCCTAATATCCGAGCCTGGACTCTGTGACTGCATTAGTCGCCAACAGGGGAGTGTAGCAGGAGAGGACACAGAACATGTCTACAAGTAACTTTTTCTGGACTGCTGAGGTGGGGGGAGAGGCCAGATTCCATCTGGCACTGTAGGACTCTGAGGACGCTCTGGGATCGGGAGCGAAGTCTCTGGAGCCTCGGGAGGTGCAGGTTTGGAGACACGTGGCTCCTACCTAGTCCAAAGTAACCTGCCGTGCTCCCCCACAAGAGCCATGTTAATAGGCAACACTGCCTCTCTCTTTCCTTGGCCACATGTATCGTGTCCTTTATCTGGTGGCTAGTCCAGAAAAGGAGGACAAGTGCTCACTACTGCTACCACCTGAGGGAGTTGCAATAGCCCCAGAATCTGGGACTTCAAGCCCCTAGAGTGACCTCTTACCTTTATAGCTCCCCCCCCCCCATACACAGCTATTTTAAAGTTTAGCCTGATAGTAAAGAGACCCCTTTTCAACCCTTCACCACACAAGAGAAAGCCGGCAGCATTTGTCATTAACTATTTATTTCTCCTCTCCTGGCTCCCAAACTGCTTCTCCTCCCTACTGCCGCCAGCCACCTTCGAGTTCTCCCTCTTCTCTCCCCGGCTCTGCTCACTTGATTGCAGCAGCTCAGTGGATGGTCCAGCTTTACTCTTTCACTTCCATTCTTCTTCACTTCTTTGGGTGGCTGCATTTGCCATTGAGCAGGCTGATGGAAATACCTGAGTGCTCTGTCTAGGCCAGGGGTCTCCAACACGGAGCCTGCAGGGCTATTTCTCTAGGTAAGCGGCTCCAGGCCACAGGCCAATGCCATCCTGCACCCCAACCCCCTGCCGTGAGCCCCCTGCCTGCACCCCAACCCTCTGCCACACCTCGCACTCCCTCCTGCCCCCTGCACCCCAACCCCCTGCCTAGAGCCCCCTACTGCACCCAACCCCCTACATCACCCCTCCAACTCCCTGCCCTGAGCCCCCTGCCTGCATCTCAACCCCCTGCTGCACCCCAATTCCCTGCCCTGAGCCCCCTGCCTGCACCTCAACCCCTTGCTGCACCCCAATTCCCTGCCCTCAACCTCCTGCCACATCTTACATCCTTCCTGCACCCCAACTTCCTATCCTGAGCCCCCTTCTGCATCCCCCACCCCCTGCCCTGAGCCCCCTGTCTGAACCCCAACCCTCTGCCACACACCACACTCCCTCCTGCACCCTGTACCCCAACCCCCTGCCCAGAACCCCCTACTGCACCCCGACCCCCTACCTCACCTCTCCCTGCCCTGAGCCCCCTGCACCTCAACTCCCACCCTGAGCCCCTGCCACACTCCTCCTGCCCCCTCTAGGGGCAGGACTGGGGGCAGCGAGGGGGGGGGTGTCAGTGATGTGGCCCTCGGGCCAATGAACTAGTCCTCAGCCGGCCCTCGTGGTCATTTGAGTTTGAGACCCCTGGTCTAGGCTCACAGCCCCAGCAGCTAAAGCCAAGTGCTGCTGAAAGCAGGGGGAGATTAGCCTGGATGGGCAGGAGTTGAAGCTTGGCCCATAGGGACCCCAGGCACTGCCGCTGCTGCCACCTTCATGGTGAATCCTCCAATGCCTCGCCAAAGGGCTCTTCCACATTCTGCAAACTGGCCTCACTGGCTGACTGTCTAGGAGAACAGAAACCCTTTGTTAGAGCCGGAGAGTCTCTTGCCATGGCTCCCTGAGGGTCACAGTCAAACACCTGCGAGTCTCTAGGAGGCTCTCAAGCAGTTCCCTGCTCAGGCACTTGGCATCCACTAGCAATGGTCTCTGACAGCGGCATTGCCAAGGGGAGCTCAGCACATGGTCCCTTCTATGGCTTCCTGAGTGGGAGGGAGGTTGGTCTTGTCATTTAAGGCCTAGTGTCAGAGTCAGGGCTCCTGGGTTCTCGGACTTTGGAAGTGGGTGGAGTCTAGCGGTTGGAGCTGGACTGGTATCAGTCCCACGCTTCCTTCCTGCCTCTGTCAGGGACGTCGTGTGTGACCTTGCAGCCAGTTGCTTTCTATCCCTATGCCCCAGCGAACAGGGATAATACTGACCCACCTCAGAGGGGCTGGCAGGGGTCACCAGCGTCATGACTCAAGTTGGAACCAGTTGTGCTCTTGGTAGTGAAGGGCCCAGATTCAGTCCCCATGGATGCCCAGGGTGTCTGTATTGTGGCCCTGGTTTGACTCACCTAGCATTACAGGCTGTTTAGCCCGGTCCTGGCCAGGCGTGGTGCATCTGCTCCTGGCCCTCATCACACACAAGAACATGGCCCACCAAGGACAGTCCATCAGCTCCCATCTGGTGTTCAGCTCCAGGATGGATGGGGAGCCCTAGCTGGACCATAGAAAGACAGGGGGGTGTTCTTTGGTGGAAACTGCTGGAGCTTCAGCCTCTGCTCCCACCTCCACCCCCACGCTAAGGGCTTCAAAAGTGGTGCCTGACCCCAGGTAAACAAAGTAGCCAAGCTGAGGCCAGGGTGGCACTGATCCTAAGAAAAGAGCAGATTTCTCCTCTGCCCTAGGGAGATTCCCCTAGGAAAAGCAGCTGGGGTGGGGCGATACAAGCACTACCCCTCAGCCCTTGAATAGCGGGCAACTGGGACTTTGGGAGCCAAGGGACTGGTGTATCTTGCTGGAGATCAGAAAGGGGCAATGGAGAAATTGTACCAAAGTCAATGTCACGGCTGGGTCAAGTGCAGCCAGACCTACTGGTCAGAGCCAGAGTCCACACTCACGTGACAGGAGTGGAGAGTCAGCCAGGTCAGGATACTGGAAGATCAGCAGCAAAAGACAAACTTGCTATCACCACCACAACTCAGATGCCAGGAAATCAAGCCAGGGGAGCGGCAGCAGAACCAGGCAGCGCACGGTCCAGAACCGGGAGCAGGTCTGGTGTTCAGTCAGCTTCGTGTTCCTGCTGCTGTCTTACGCAGGGCCAGGGGGCCAGTGAGCTTTCCTGGGACTCCTCCAATAGAACCTCATGAGTGGAGCCTCAAACTGGGGCTGAACTTCATGGGTCCGAGGTAAGCAATTTTCAGCAGGCTTCGAGGTGGAGGGTTGGAGTGTGGCTGCTCCCATGAACCCTGCAGACCCGGGTTGGAGACCCCTGGGTCGTGACAGTGAGTGATCTCTCCCCGCTCAAACCTCCTGCAGCAGGAAACAGTCTCCAGGATCCTGGACACCGCCTCTGAGAATAAAATGAGGATATCATGATGAGAAATAGGGCTCTGTACCAGGGCTGGGATCCAGGGACAGGGAAAGCTCCCAGACAGGTTATGCATCGGGGATGCCATTTCTCCCCCAAGAGACCCACACGCCCCAAGAAGTAAATGGCTCTTACCTCAATGAGGGACTGGGGTCTTCCATCTAAGCCTCTTTGAGAGCCAGCATTGCTGGGACGAGGTGACCTGTCCCCACTGCTCCCTGACGACTCAGCTACAGGAAGCGCCCGTCTGGGAGGCTGTGCCAGATCCCAGGGCCTGAAAGACAGCTGGAAGGAGGCTCCTATTCCTGTCACACCCAGAGACCCCATAGAAGGGCCAAGGGGAGAATAAAGGGCAGAAGGTGAAGCTAGCCCTGAGTCTCTGTCCCACCCCCACCTCCTCAAAAGTGGAGCTTTCCGAGCTCCAGTGGGGCTGTGACCCTGACACAAGGGCTTTTCTGCACCATATGGGGCAGGGAGAGCTCTGCCTGGGCGCAGTGGGAATGAGGGGGGGTAGACCAAGGAAAGGGGGGAGGGGAGTGGGTGCAAGGGAAAGAGGTCCTGCCCCATATGAAGGAATTTGGGGGGCAGAGGGAAGAACCCTGCTCCACAGAGAGGGGAGAGAGTTTCTGTGAGTGCCAGGGGGCTCCATTTCCCCTTCTCGCTCTCCCAATCAGAGGGAGGCCACTCCAGCTGGCCCAGTTTGGTCCTGACCAGAGTCTGCAGGGTAGCAGTGGGCCCACAATAGGGCTGGGCGGTTTTGACAGGGTTGGGACTCACCAGCATGGCGCCTCCCGCTGGTCGCTCTGGGAATTAGCTCAGTCCATGGGGAACGCCCTCTGCTGGCAGCATCCCATCCATCTCTTGTCCTCCGTTGGCATCTGGAGCCGCGTTGCTCACCGCTTGACACTGCCCTGCAGGCCACTGCCCCTCCAGCAGTGCCCACTAGTCCATCCTCACCCCATTCCAGGATGGGGGTTAGCAACAGTCCTTGCACCTGCCTCGGTGGCCAACTGCAACCCCCAAAGTCTAGCCCCTTGTCTCAAGGGCTGGTTACAATTTGTCTCGGCCATCGGATGGCCAGATGCAGTACTGCCCAGCCCGAGATGCTGGTCTCCTGCTCTGGAGACAGACCTTCCCCCATGAAATTCTGGGACAGACTACCTGCTGCTCTCCTGGGCAGCCATTATATAGGGCCTAGCCTAGCCCTGATTGGCTGGCTCTAATCTCGGCCCTGATTGGCTCTCAGTAGGCCCTTCCCTGATTGGCTGATGGCTTGCACAGCCATTCTGGCCTACTCTAGTTCCCTCTCACATGGGGGTGGGGCAGCCGTCCCACCACAAACCCTCCCCCTTAAAAAATGCTCACGGGGGAGGGGAGGAAAGGGGTCCCTATCACCCCAGCTTCCTACGTAGTGGGGCCTGCAGGGCATCCCTTTCCTCTCGCAGGCCCTCCAAAGTCTGGAGCCAGCTGCCTCTCAGCTGTAGGGTCTGGGTTCCCACTGTTGAACGCCCTGGTCCTACGTGGGTTCCTACTTCTGTTTGGGTTCCCCCATGGGCCCTCCTGGCTCCTATGTGGGTTCCCTCATTTCGGTGGGGCCTCTCTGCCCCAGCCCCTTTCTCTCTAGGGGCCTCCGTCTTCACCACCTCTTCTCTGTGGCTAGTCTCTGACCCAGCCCTTGTCTCAGACACTCCCCCTTTCTGCCTCAGGGGGCAGTGCCTCTTTAGATGTCCCCGTTGGTGGCAGTGGAAGCACTTTCTGGGTCTTCCCCCTGCCACATCCCTACTCCTGCTTGTTTGGGCCCTAGCCCTTCCTTCTGGGCTGGCCCGGGCCTTGGGAGTCCTAGGGGCACTCTCTCTTCAGGTGCCCTGGCTCCCCACAGACCCAACAAGCTGGGGGCCCCCCTGTTACTCTCACAGGGGGTGCCTTTTCTGGGTGGGGCCTCTCTGCCCCCTCCCAGGAGGGACACTCCCTCCTTTAGTGTCCCTGTCACCTACAGGCGAAGCAGTTCAGCGTTCCTGGCCTCTCGCCCTCGGTGCCGGATCTCTTGTTTGGTCTGGGTGCCGACCTCCACAGCAGCCAGAACAACTCCCTCTGCTGTTCGGCAAGCCGAGCCACCCAGGCCCTCCAATAGAAGTCTCTTTTCTCCACCATTTTGGTCTCTCCATGTGGCACAATCTGCCTAGTCCGCTTGACGGTGTCCTTCTTCAGGCCACTTCCCTCCAGCAGTGCCCCCTAATCCATCCTCATCTCCTTCCAGCGGGGAGGGGGGAAGCAGGTTAGCAACAGTCCTTGCACATGCCTCAGTGGCCAACCAAAACCCCCAAGGTCTAGCCCCTTGTCTCAAGGCCCGGTTGCAGTTTGACTCAGCCACCACATGGCCAGGTGCAGTACAAGAGGGAACAGGGGGACCCAGGCCCACCAACTATCCTGGGTCCAAACCCAGGGATCCTCTAGTGGCAGTCTCCCTGCTCTCCCCTTGTCCAACTGTCCCAGGGACACTTCCCCTCTGGGTCCTCTAGGCCCTTTCTATCAGGGCCCGCAGTCTGGCAGGTCTTGGGCCAGAGCTGTAGTATGCTCGCTTGAGCCTGCCCAGCACTGCTCTTTCAGAGATGCTGGTCTCCTGCTCTGAAGACAGACCTTCTCCCATCAAGGTCTTGGGGATACTGCCTGCTGCTCGCCTGGGCAGCCTTTATATAGGGCCTAGCTTAGTCCTGATTGGCTGGCTCTAATCTCGGCCCTGATTGGCTCTCAGTTGGCCCTTCTCTGATTGGCTACCAGCCTCTGCAGCCGCTCTGGCCTACTCTAGCGCCCTCTTGCATGGGGGTGGAGCATCCGCCCCACCTCAGCGATCAGCTGTCGCAACCAGGCTGTGGCCTGGGCTGCGGGGCTGGCTCCAGGCACCAGCGGAGGAAGCACATGCCTGGGGCGGCATTCCGTCCATTCTTGGGGCAGCACAGGCCGGGCGACTTTTTTGTTTTTTGCACTTCAGCAGTTCAGGCGGCGGCAGTCCGAGCGTTGTTGTTGGTTTTTTTTCTGCTTCGGCAGTTCGGGTGGCAGCAGTCCAAGTGGTTTTTTGGTTTTCTTTTTGCTCACTTTGGCAGTCCGAGCGCTGTTGTATTTTTTTTTTTGCTTGGGGCAGCAAAAATGGTAGAGCCGGCGCTGCTGGGCTGAGGTCGCTCAAGTGGTCAGCCCCTCAACACACTGT
Source organism: Chrysemys picta bellii (assembly GCF_011386835.1). Taxonomy (NCBI): domain Eukaryota; kingdom Metazoa; phylum Chordata; order Testudines; family Emydidae; genus Chrysemys; species Chrysemys picta. The sequence goes on along the minus strand of NC_088799.1, from coordinate 39,871,488 downwards.
ATCGGGGGTGGCTCAGGCCTGGGCGGGGCCCAAGCACCCCACAAACAACCAGACTTCGAGGGCAGGCCTTGGCCTGGGTGGAACCCTGGCAGCCAGCAAACAGACAGACTTGACAGGGCTGGCTCTAGCCTGGGCGGGGCCCCGGTGGCCAGCCAACAAACAGTTCCTGTCCTGGGCTAGAGCCTCCTTGCACCGTGTAGGGGGTCAGCCACCCGGGGTGGGGTGGCAGGGGGACGCGGTCCCACCCTCCTCCCCCGCGTCCCAGCCCAAGGTGCTGGCAGGGGCAGGATTGGTTGCCCCTGCGTCGGCGGGGATCCAGCCGCAACACGCCGACTGAGCCGCGCCGGGCTCTGCAGCCAGCAGCTCCCGGGCTGCCCCTGGGCTACTTCCTGCCTCCCCGGGGTTTGGTACCTGCGGCCTCCAGGCCTCTTCCGGCTCCTTGGGGTAAACCGCAGCGGGTACTCCGGGCCAGTCCTCGTCCATGTCTGGGGTTAGGGTTAGGGGACTCTGGAGAACAGGCCAAGTGTCCTCCTCTGTTGCAGGCTGTCCCCCAACTGTGGTGAAGGGCCGGCCTTTTATATTTCTGACCCCATGCCCCGGTCCTTATGGCGAGGGAGGTGGGGCGATATAGACTCCGCCCTCCAAGGGCCGTGTAGGGGGGCCCTCGCTCTCCCGCTCGGAGGGAGGCTGTTCAGTTGCAACAGAGTCTACCAGAGGCCCTGGTGGCCAGCCAACAGGCGAGGGGGGTGGGGCGATATAGGCTCTGCCATCCAAGGGGCGTGTAGAGGGGCCCTCGCTCTCCTGCTCGGAGGGAGGCCGCTCAGTTGCAACAGAGTCTACCAGAGGCCCCGGTGGCCAGCCAACAGGCAAGGGGGGTGGGGCGATATAGGCTCTGCCCTCCCAGGGTCGTGTAGAGGGGCCCTCGCTCTCCTGCTCGGAGGGAGGCCACTCAGTCTCACTACACTCCCCGTTTAGAGGGAGCAGGAGTTGCTGGTGGCCTTGGAGGCAGAATTCCTGCAGCGCCTCCGGCACTTGGCGCAAGTGCCGGATGATGTGAAGTTGGTTCATTATGTTGGCCGTGACGACCTCCAGCTGCAAGGGAACAAGGACCTGTCAGAGACTCAGATGCCTCCGTGGAATCAGGGGGAATTAAGGGCACCTGGGACCAGCAGCAATTCCACCCAGCACCCGCGCACCTCTGAGGGATGAAGTCCCCCTCCTGACCCCCAGAATGGAGTCTTGTTTTCCTTTCAAGGGACCTCCAGTGCCAACAACTTCCTTGTAGGGGGAGCTCCTGCCACCTCCCACCCAGTGCCCCTGACAGCTGTTCCACCTCCAATCCACAGCTTAAGTTCTCTGACCCCTCTCCTCCACCCCCACCCAGGTTGGGCAGGGAGGGGGCTCTAGCGGGGCGGGGGGCGGAGGGATTCTGGCAGCAGTGAAGTGGGATGTGGGGAGCTTGAGACCTTTCCCCAAGTCATCCCAGCCACTGAGGCTGAAGCCACAGGATGGCAGCCCTGGTGAATGGGGCAGATCAGCAGCCCCTGCTGACTGAATCCTCCCGTTCTCTCTAGAGCGAGTCCAGCCCTGCCGGCAGCAGGACGAGCTTCCCCCACCCATGTGCCTCAGAACTGCCCGGTCAGTCGCCATCACCCCTCAGTCCTTGGCCTCCCAGGCTGCCAGTGACGGGAACAACTCTGGGTGGTGGCACGGGTGACAGGAGAGGCTCGCAGAGGGCACGTAGAGGACTCTGCTACCCTTCCCAAGAACAGAAGTCCGTGCTGAGGCAATGCTTGTCATTCATTAGCCTTGCTAAAGAGCTGGGCTGGAGCTGCTCCGGGGACAAGCTGGCTCCCTCCTGCTCATGGAGGTGAATTCATCTCCCTTCCCAGGAGCACCTGCTCTTACTCTCATTCCCCACCAGTCGCCTTGCTGCCAGGCCGGCGAATGGCCAGAGGATGGGAATGAGGCCTGGGCCCCGCCCCAATCTCCTGAGTCTAATGCAGCTGCTCACCTTGCTCCCCATCAGCTGCTCGGCTTGCCCCAGGAGGGAGTAAGTAAGGAGCAGCCCAGCCTGGCTGACACGCAGCAGGGGGTCGTGCATGGCCAGCACTGCTGTCTGCAGGAAGAATCTTCTCTGCCCCTCCGAGAAAAATTTGGCAAAAACCTGAAACCAACCAGATGTGAGGCTTCAGCAGATTGCCCCGAACCAGGCTCCAAATCCTGGCCTAGAATGGCAACTCCGTTGCATGGCTCCAGGAGGCAGCCACCTGCCCTGCAGAGCTGTGCCATGCCCTGGCAGAGTGTCCTTACCTCTCCCACCCTGGCGGTGTTCTTATAGCCGAGGAGCCTGCTGTCCTGGTGCCAGTCCCAGCACCAAAGGTCTTCAACCTCATGGATGTTCAGGTCTGGGAAAGAGAGAGACACATACACATTGGTCATTCTGGTTGCAGGGCTTGTGTCCTTCCAATCCCATTGGTGGCTGCACAGTGGGCAGAGCCCAACAGAACTGCGGGGGTGGTGGAGAACACAGAAAGAGATAGAGAGAGACTGATCCGCCAGCCGGGGTCACTCGGAGAGAAATTGGCTGGGGCCCAGTCTCACTCATCTAGCCGGGTTACTTACCCCTCTGGCGCAGCAGGAGCTGGTAGAGCCGGTAAACCCCCTCCCTGGCCTGCCGGCTGATGTCCTCGTCTGGGTCACCGACGAACAGAGCCAGCTGTGCCACGTGGTGACCCATCCTGGGGAATTCGGCTGAGTTCTAATGGAAGGGAGAGGGAGAGGGGACTCCATCAGCATTTTTCTGTCAGCTCCCAGTCCCCGCCTGGGCCAGGACTCTCCTTCCCCTCAGCCCCTCTGCAGGAGATGCTAGAGGATAGGAGCTAGAGCTGGATCCTTAGTTATCTCTGCCTGCAAGGGAGCCCGGAGAACAGGGATGTGGGCAGGGCCCTCCAGGAGGATTTGCTTCCCCAGCTGCTCCAGGATGACAGGAAGGCAAGAACCTGGAGCATACTCTCCTTACAAGCGAGAGTCGCCACTTAACCAGGACAAGAAGAATTTGACTCAAGCCAGGCTCATTCTCTGCTCTGACTCTGCCTTCCCAAGAGGAACACTCCTAGCCCACAGCCCCTGCAGCAGCAGATCCTCCAGCCCGTTGGAGCCGGCCCCCCTACGCCTGGAGTCAGGAAGCTGGGCTCAGAGGCCACTTACGTCAAAGTCAGGGAGGGTGATGACGGACGTGAGCAGGGCCACGCTGCTCCTGATGGCCCTGGCTCTCTCTCGTGGCACCCTGGACACGGTCCAGTAGTTAATGTGCTGTGGGGAAAGGAGGCAGCTCAGGATTGATGAGGGGGTGCATGTGTAGTGCTAATGCCCCCTCCATCCCAAGGGGGCTGAGACATTGCATGCGGTGGGGGTGGAATATCTGATTCATTGACCGCAGAGCTTTAGAAGGGGACTCTTGCCCCCAGGATGATGCTTGTATCCTGCAGGTCACAACTTGTCATTGTCTCTCTAGATTGGCCCAATGCTCGGTGTCGGGGCTGGTCCCATCCTCCCTGAACTCCTGATTCCTGAACAGCTCCCCAGGAAGGAGACAGACCCCTCCCCCCTCCCTGGCTCTCAAGTCCTTGGCTGGGTGAAGGGACTGAGTGTGAGCACAATCCCCCCAGGAATCTCGGGGCCCGTCAGAGACAAGGGCTGATTCTCTGGGGCCCTCCAGTTTCTCTAGGAATGAGGCTGTGGCTCTTCTCTGAGAACCATCTTCTGGATCTCCCAGGAGGGGTTCAAGCCAGCCGGGGGCCCTGTGGTTAGTGCTCAACACAAGCAGGCAGAGCTCTGACTTGAAGTCCCAGCTCCTTCCTCTGTCCTTCAAGGAGGAAAGGCCTGACCCTGCATTGCACTGACTGCCCTGACCAAGGATGGCCACTGGGGGCCCAGCTAGGAGGACAGACTGGAAAATGGATCTAAGAGTTAAGGTAAAATTGCCCCCATCCCCTCATCGGGCTCACCTCCAAGATGTAGTGGAGCTTGTCCGTGTCTGGGGTCTTTGCCAGCAGTTTCCCCAGCATGGCGTCCAGGAGGTCTGGTATGACCCTAAGCAGATCCTGCAAAGCAAGGGAGAGCCATGGGTCAGAGTTAGGGAAACTGGGGCTACACCTGCCACAGGATGGGAAGAGGGGTCTCTGGGAAGCACTGGTGAGACCCCCAAACACATATCCTGGCCTCTCTCATTCACATCCCACTGCAGGCAATTAGCAAGGATTCGGGCAGGATAACAGCTGGCTGATGTACCTGGACTTGGTTGGTGTCCGTCTGCGTGCCCAGGGTGAAGACTGCTTGCAGGGTGGCTTGGAGGAGGTGGGTCTCCAGCTCCGGCTCCAGGGCAGGTGTCATGGTGCTGGCAAGAGAGAGGAGCCGGTATTAGACTGTGCCGTGCGGGGGTGGGACTGGCACCAACACGGACATGAAACTGCAGGGAAATAGGCAGAGGCTGGCGAGAATGGAAACTGAGGCACCGAGCCAGGGAATGATAAGGCTGAGGTTTCCCAGACCGACAGTGGCAGGGCAGGAATGGCGCCTGTTCCCTGGACCCTGCTGCCCCTCCTGTATCTGATCCTGGGAGTCAGCCTCTCCCCAAAGCCATTGCAATGTGACTGGAGTGAAAAGAACAGAGCAGCCAGGAGAGGGAGTGACCCTTCCTGCCACCTCTGCCAGAGGAGCCACCCTTGGGAGGTGAGCTGGGAGTGGAAGGGGCAGTGACTCCCAGCCATGGGCCTGAGCAGCACCGGGGTTAGGGGAACCGGGCGGGAGGGTCTCGGTACCTGAGGTTGGCCACAGCAATGAGGGAGTTGGCCAGGACGGCGCCGGGTGGAGAGTTAGGAGGAAGCTCCTCAATGAGCTCCTGTGAGATGCAAAGGAGACAAGGGAGCGTGTGAGATTCGGGCCTCACTGACACTCCCCAAGGAGGAGATTACACAGCCAGCAGGATCCCCCCAGCTGCCTCCCGCTCCTCCGATTCCTGCCCACTAGTTCTCCCGTCTCTTCTCCCCAATCTTCAGCCCCAGCAATCCCTGCCCTTAGCTGCCCTCCAGCACGAGCCATCCCCCAACCCTCGGCCCGGGGAGACCCCTGCCCCTCCCATATCTCTGTCCACCCTCCAGCTGCCGGGAGCCGTGTCTCACTCACCACAATCCTCTCCACCACAGCCGCCTTCGAGCAGTGTGGCTCCAATGTGTAGTCCCCTCTCTGCTGGGCAGCAAGGCACGCGGGGTAGATGGCGTGCAGGAACTCGAGCTGCTGTGCCTCGTCCTGCGCCCACCAGGAGTGGGGTTAGGGGAGTGAGAGCCAGTTAGCCAGGGACCTCCCTGCCCCAGCCACACCAGCTGCAGGACTTAGGCCTGAATGGGGGATAGTGGGGACCTGCCTATTGTTCAAATCACCCACGACTCCTCCACAATCAGGGTCAGGAACTGGGACAGTGCCTGTGGGGGGAGGAGACCCCGGCTGGTGTGTGACTAACACCCCCATCTTGGGGGTCCCAGATCATGAAGGAGAAAGGTCCCCATTAGGGCCAAGACCTTCTGCAGGGGGTCAGGATGCTGGGAAGGAGCAGGACAATCTCAGTTCCAGCACCGTTGGGGAACGTTTGTACCTTTTCTCGGGCATAGAGCTGCTCTCGGATGTTCATGAGAGCAGCCTCCTCTGTTACCAAGTCTACCCGTTCTTCTTTCTCCTCGTCGTCCTCAGAGTCCCTGGCGGACGCTGCACCAGGGAGAGAAGGGGACAAGGTGACTCCTGCTGCCACTCGGGGGAAGGACAGGGGCATGGTGGGACAATGTGTCCCCTTCCCACCTCCGGGACATAGGGCAGATTGGGCCCCACACTCCCCCCTCTCAGTGATGGCATCAGCCCCCAACTCCTTCAGGAGCCCATAGCAAAGAGACCCTCCCCACTGTCCTGGACTCCCTTGGAGGTGCCTCCCCCCACCCCCGCCCAATGGAGCACCAAGGACCAAAGTGGCAGCATCTAGTGTCCGTGGGGTTCACATGGCTCAGGCCAGACACCTGGGCTGGAGACCCGCCCCCATAGCACTGCTCGAGGGCCTGGGCCCTGGCTGTTCACAGCCCCCTCCTCACCCCTCCCCGAGCCCAGCCTGGCTCCTCACCTAGAACAAAGCAGAAGCGTCCATCGGCCAGGCTGCTGTCCGAGTCGCAGGCGCTCCTGTTGTCGGATGGGGAGCGGCCCGAGCTGCTGGGACTGGCAGAGGGATCCTCCACCTCCTGCCCTGGGGAGGCTGGAAGGTCCTCACTGACCGAGCAGGGCGATGCCCCGTGCTGGAAGTTGGGGCTGGGCTCCTGGGGCCGCTGCTGCCCACACAACAACAAGCCCCAGAGCCACCCTGCCCGGTTCCGCCCCTGGGCTGGGTCCTGCCTGCCCAGCCGTAGCCTGGCCCAGCTCCATTTTGGCCTGGGAGGTGATGCTCCCACCTCGGCACCTGCGCCGGGAGTGGGTTTCCTCCGCCAGAAGGCTTTGCACTTCCACCTCCTGGCGCGGCCGGAAGCTTCTTCCCCTCCAGCGGGGACGGAGGGGCCGCTTCGCTCCTGGGGAAGATGGTGGCTGCTTCCCTCAGGCTCTGGGGCCACCTGCAGAGCCTTCTTCCTGAACATCCTCAGGAGCCTGGCCATCCTGGAACCCAGAGGGGAGCAGGCGTGAGTCTGGGGTCAAGGCAGCCTCTCACTAACCAGCCTGTTTGGTCCCTCCCGATCCCTGCCCCAGCCAGAGCAGCTCCTCCTCCCCCCACAGGGGTACAGGGAGGGCAAGCTACCCCCACTGGCAGGAGTTCATTGCATGATCTGCTCCCCCTCAACGCTCCCCCTCGTCATCCCTGGGGCTGCAAGAACTGGGGAGTCTCGTCCTTTTCGAACACTGGGGTCAGTCACAAAGACACTGGTCACTTTGGACAAGCAGTTCCCTCCTGCGACTCCAGACCACACTCACAACCCCCACCTCCCGCCCAGGCTAGAGAAAGAACAGAACCCAGGCAGGGCCGGCTTTAGGCCGATTCGCCCGATTCCCCAGAATCGGGCCCCGCGCATAAGATGGCCCCGCGCACTCACCACGGCAGCAGTCATCTTCGGGGGCCCCGCTCCCCTGGCCAGAGCGCTGGCCGGAGCGCGGCAGCCCCGCGGCCCCACTCTCCCGGCTGGAGCTCAGGCAGAGCGTGGCAGCCCCGTGGCCCCGCGACCCAGGCCGGAGCGCGGCAGCACTGTGACCCCGTGACCCCGGCTGGAGCTCTGGAGGAGCACGGCCAGCCCTGCAGTCCCGCTCTCCTGGCTGGAGCTCCGGCCGGACCACGGCAGCTCTGCGACCCCAGCTGGAGCTCCGGCCAGCCCCGCGGCCCCGCAGCCCCAGCAGGACCGCAGCAGCCCTGCAGCTCCACGACCCTGGCCGGACCGTCGGCCGGACCACGGCAAGCCCCGTGGCCCTGCATTCCTGGCCAGAGTGCCATCCGGAGCGCGGCAGCCCCGCAGGGCCACCTCCCCCAGCCAGCAATCCGAAGTGCCGCCCCAGGAATCGGGCCCCGCACTTGCTAAAGCCGGCCCTGAACCCAGGAGTCCGGACTTCTCCTGGGAAACCATTCCCCACTTCAAAGTCCCTAGGCATAGCAAGGCCAGGGCCCCCTCAGTTCCCATTGATTTCCATGCTCAGCAGCTCACTGGGTCTGGCCCAGCTCACAGACTCTCAGCCTGGGGAACAGTCTCCCACAAGGGAAGGGCTGGGAGCCCCATTGCTGGGACCTTGCCAAACACACTGGAGACGGCTCTGGAGAAGCCCCTTCCCGGTCTGAGAGCGAGGGGGTCCTGGGGACTGTTTGCAAATCCAATCTCCTTTGGGAGAGATTCTCTCCCCCTTTTTCTGCCTCTCCCCAGACAGACAGGGGATGCCCCCGAGGAACCCTAATGCCACTCACTTGCTCTGGTGACGGAGAGATGGATGGAGGATATTCAGGGTCGTCCCTCGCCCTTCTCCTCACTCTCCAAGCCCAGGCTGGAGAGGGTGGTGGTGAGCTGAGGAGTTACCCTGCCCAGGAAGCAGGCAGGGTGATGGCACGGGGCGATCGGCTGGCTGTGAAAACAAGAGTCTGTCTTATTGCCAAGGGACAGAGAAACTCGGCTAGCAGCAGGGGGTGCAGAACACCGCCCTAGTGCAGGGGTGACAGCGCATCCGGGATTCCGACATCCCAGCACTTTACACACCTTCCTGGAGCCTCCCGACCCCCCTGGGCTGTTGGGACTGCGACCCCAACCCTACTGATGAGAACCAGGCCTGGGATGGGAAGCTACTGGCACAGGGTCACACCAAGTGTCAGAAGAATGGATGGGACCCAGCAGGCCTTCTTTCCAGGCCCCTTCGCTAACCCCTGCTGCACCCTCCCTCCCACAGCTGGCAATTTCAACCAGGCCCCCATGTCCACTCCCTCTGCCTTTGAGAGGGAGTGTGCTCCGCTGGAGTGACTGGACCAGGGGACTGGGAGCCAGGACTCCTGAGTTCCATTGCTGGGTTTCCTGTTGGTTCCACTGCTGGGTGTTTTCCTTTTCCTGTTCCTGTTCCTGTTCCCCCTTCTCTGGCTCTGTCCCCAGCAGTCAAACGGGGATTTCATACTTTCCCACTATTGGAAAGTGCTGGGAGAAGCCCCCAGCAAAAGCTGCTCTGACAGCGCTAAGCAGCATCTGCCCATTGAAGGTGGGAGCGCACTGCCCAGGAGGAGGAGGGTTTGGCTCTGGGGTTTCACTTCAGCCCAGTCTAGAGAGAGGGGCCCAGCCAAGGAGTCTGGCTCAAGAAGACCAAGTCTCCAATTTGTTAAGGGCGTTTTGAATTCCAATCCTGTGCTCCAAAGTGCTTGGTGTCATTTGCAAATTGTAGAAGCATGCTCTCCACTCCATTTTCCAAATCCTGAAGGAAAATATTGAATACTACCGGCCCCCGGACTGATCCCTGCCGGACCCACTAGGTACACCCTCGCCGTTGGACAGCCAGACATGGAGAAGGGCTCTTGGAGTCTGGGCTTTCAACCAGCTCTGCACTCACATTTCACTGATTACATCTAGACCACATTTCCCTCGTTCGCTTGTGAGAATGTCCCATGGGACTGTGTCAAAAGCCTTAGAAACACCAAGAGAGATCACATCTACTGTTTACCCACCTCCCCTAGGCCTATAACCCTGCCAAAGAAGGAGCGAGGATTGGTTTGGAATGATTTGTTCTTGACAAGTCCATGCTCACTAGTAGGGTTACCATATTTTAATTTTTAAAAAGGAGGACACTCCATGGGGCCCCGCCCCAACTCTGCCCCCTCCCCTGAACGCTCCTCCCCCTGCTCCTCCCCCTCCCCTGCTTCCCGCGAATCAAATGTTCGCGGGAAACCTGAAACAGGGAGGCAGCAGGTAGTCTTGGGCGGGGTGCAGCGCGGCCCAGTCCGGCCCCACTGGCCGAGCGGCTCCCTCCGGTGGCTGGCCGACCCAGGCCAAGAGGCTCTGGCCCTGGCGTCTCCTGCCCGGCTCGGCCCCTGGGGCGCCAAGTGCCCCCGCCCCTGGCCGAGCACTGCGCCAGCCCCCGGCCGAGCAACGCGCCGGTCCCTGGCCCAGCACTGCGCCGGCCCCCGGCCAAGTGCCCGCGCCGGCCCCCGGCCGAGCACCGCGCCAGCCCCCGGCCGAGCACCACACCGGCCCCCGGCACGGCCCCCGCCCAGCACCACGCCGGCCCCGGCCCCCAGCCCAGCACCGTGCCGGCCCCAGGCTCCGGCCGACCACTGCACCGGCCCCCGGCCCTGGCCGAGCACCACACCAGCCCCCGGCCAAGTGCCCGCACCACCAGCCCAGCACTGCGCCGGCCCCGGCCCTGCGCCCCCGGCCCCAGCCCCTGCCGAGCACCGCGCCTAGACAGCAAGGCGGTGGCAGAGCCAGAAAGAGAAGCCACCAGTCCTGACTCCTGTTCTAATGGACAACAAACCCCGCAGAAGTACGGCAGAGGGGAAAGTAAGCCAATCCGGTCCGGTACAGTGTACCAGCAAGAGCCACTACGCCGTGCCGGACTGGAACGGCTTCCCTGGCGGTGATTTAAAGGGCCCAGGGCTCCAGCCGCTGCGGGGAGCCCCGGGCCCTTTAAAGCGCTGCCAGAGCTCCAGCAGCCAGGCTCCAGCGGTGATTTAAAGGGCCCAGAGCTCCGCGGTGGCTGGAGCCCTGGGCCCTTTAATTTGCCCCTGAGCCCCGGGGCTCCCAGCCGCCTCTGCAGCTGGTAGGTCTGGGGTGATTTAAAGACCTTGGGGCTCCCAGCCACAGCCGGAGCCCCGGGCCTTTAAATCTTGAAAGGCCCCGCCTCCTCTGGTTGAGGCCACACCCCCACTCAGGACTCCGGCGTAATGGTAAATCCTTTAAGTTCCTTTCACCCCTGGGCAGGGATAGAGCCCAGGAATCGAGATGAAACTTGAAATTTCATTGAAACCATTTCTGTCAGAAAATCCCATTCAGACTAAACCAGTTTGTTTCTTGAACTCATAACAAGTGGGATGAAAGTTCTTTGCAAAAATATTTTGTTGCAAAACAAAAGCATCTCCTGTTTGTCACAGTGTGTTAAATTGTCTCCTCGCACACCAAGAGGAGACCCTTAGATCTCGAAAATTAGATAAGATGCTTCAGTCTGAGCTAAGTAGTTGCTGCTCTTATCAATTTCAAAATAAAAAAATACAAATAAAATAAACTATTTCAGCTATTCTATTATGTCACAATCGGATCTGAGTAAATGAGATAGGACACCTCATATTATGCACTCCTCCTAGTGACACTCTCCAATGGATCTCCATCCTCCACCCACCGTGAGGTAAGTAGGAGCGGATCATTATTATCCCTACTTGAAAGACGGAGAAGCTAAGGTTGAGAAAGGAGAATTGACTTGTCTTAGGTCACACAGCCAGTCAGTGGCAGAGTTGGGAATAGGACCCAAGAGCTCTGATTTTCAAACTAACCATCGGATCTTGAATTTGCGTGCAGGATGTCAGCGCCGGCCGGGCAGGCCAAGCTTCAGAGCCGAGCATGGGCCTCGCCCGCTGGCGCCATGGTAACCCCTGACTAAGGCGCCACTTTTGGAAAATGTGCTGAGGGGAAGTGGCTGCTTCCCCTGCCCCCCCCCCCCCCAGCTACGCTACTGGTGGGGATCACTGCCGGGGCACTATTTCAGCCCCACATTTTTGGGTGGACCTCCCACAGTGGGAGCTGCAGAGCACTCCCCCGCGACACACAAACACACACACCCTGGTGTTGGGAGGGGAACAGGGGAAAGGACAAAAGAAGCAAGAGAAGAAAAGAAAGGAGGGAGGGCTGGAGGAAAAGGTGAAACAAAAAGGACAAACCCCAATGTCCCCAGTGATTCTAAGGGACAAAATCCCAGGTGTGGAATAAAATTCTGCCTCCTCAAGCTCGTGTTTTCCATGCCTAGAATTCAACTCTCACCCGATGGATCAGACTGAACAGGTTTCAAACCTCGAGGAGACTCTTACCTTCTACACAGGGACGTCTGCTTTCTAGTACAATCACTAAAAGGGAAGGAGAAAACTCGACAGAGGTTCCTCCTGCCGCTCACGTACGTGAACCCGAATGTTCTCTCAGTCCTCAAAGAGAGACCTCGAGACAGAGACTTGCTGAAGCAAAGCCACAGGGGTCTCTGAGCTTTCCCGGGCCACTCGCCTCTGTCCTGCCTGGCTGATGTCAGCATCTCTCTGTGAGGTCACCACCTTTGACCAATAGTCTGAGGTCCTGCAAAAGGCCTTTGTGATGTCACTGCCACGCCCCTCCCTTGCTGTGCTAATGTCCTGCCCCTGGCCAGGCACCTGGGAGCTTTGAGCTACTCCCTGTGGATCACCCCACTCAAGGCGTGTTCATTCTAGGAAGCAAGCTGACTAGACAGTAAAACCTCAGACGCTGCTCCCAATGCTACACTCAGTTTTTCAGAAATTAGTAGACTTGATGGCCAGAAGAGACCATTAGAGCATCTAATCTGACCCCCTGCATGTCACAGGCCTCCTGTATGATACAATAGCTACTTTGGGGGCAAACACATTCCAGAAAGGCATCTAGTCTTCATTAAATGACAGCAAGAGAGGGCGAATCCACCACTTTCCTTGGTAGCTTGTTCCTGTGGTGAATCATTCTCGCTGTTGAATATCTGTGCTTTATTTGTAATATGAATTTGTCTCTTTTCACCTTCCAGCCACTGGGTCTTGTTCTGCCTTTCTCTGCTCGATTAAAGAGCCCTTTAATACCCAATCTTTTCTCTCCATTAAGGCACTTCAACACTTCAATGAAGTCACCTTTCAATCTTCTTTTGATAAGTTAAAGAGGTTGAGCTCTTTCAATCGCTCACTAGAAGGCATTTTTCTCCAGCCCTCAGAACATTTGGTGGCTCTTTGCTGCCCCAGCTCCAATTTCACAATATCTTTTTCAAAGGAGGACACCAAAACTGGATGCAGTATTCCAATATCAGTCTCACTGATGCCGTGTCACCTCCTGTGATGCTATTGACATAATCTGTAACTGTATAGATCACCGTTGTGACCACTGTTATATATTTGCAGCCAATATTGTATAAAGGTTGTCGTGGAAGGGGTCTATGGAGAGGTTCTGATTGGCTGATTATAATTATGCTATCTGTATATGTGTATCAGTTTTGTAGTTGACGTTATGAATATTGGCTCTATACTGTCCGTATTTAAAACTTGTGCTATGCTTCCGGGGAACACCCCAGACAAGTTGGTGTTAGTTCTGCCTAGCCTGCTTGATGGCCCACTGAGGATCATGAGCTATACAATTGATCCATTGAGAGAAGGTAGATACACCTTGTGATTCAGCAAGGCATGCAGGAACCTGCCTATGGACAGAACTCTAAGGTTTTTCTATGCCACATGCTGGATAGAGTGTCCTTGGGACAAAGAAAGCAAAGAACACACGGCAAGAGACTATAAAAGGCTGATGCCTCGTCTCCATCTTGTCTTCAATCCTGCTTCATACTTCTGGAGGGACTTTGCTATAAAAGGAAGCTCTATACAAAGGACTGAATGACCCATCCCAGCTGTGGATGTACTCCAGAGACTTGATTTGAACCTGCAGTTTATTCTATCACTGCTACAAGCCTGAACCAAGAACTTTGCCATTATTGTACCCCCTCCACTTTGCCCCAGCTCCAGTTGGGCAGGCTGGAGAATCTCGGTGTACATGTGTATGCACACGTCACACAGCTGTACTTTGTGGAACTTGAAAAAATTGCTGTCTGCAGTACAGTATGTTTTATGTCATTTTGTCAGCTTGGGGAAAGATTGTTTTTTAAAGAAGAAGGAGTTAATATTACATTCCTCCTCCTCAGACTTCCAAAGCCACTTTCTTGTGGAGTGGAGAAAGGTGAAGAGCTCCCTCTTGTGGTCAAGACCAACCACAGTGACTTTGTAAAATAGCCACTTAATACAACATAAGTCAAGTTGCACAAGGTAGGACAGAAAACAAAGAAATCATGATGGTTTAATGCCTCATGGTAGAGAATTACAAAAGTTACACACTCATCAGTACCTGAGACTAAAAGTATTTTGTCCACTGCCAGCAAAAATGTCTATTTCGTGGTCAGAATGTCAGCCTGTCATTAGAATGAGAGGAAGCAAGAATTTCAATCTAAACAGACAAGGCATTCTCAAACATCTAGACAACTGCACTGTGTATCCGTCCTTATGAGAGCATATAACAAGATTCCCTTGTCCTGAGCTATAGTGAATTGGTCTAATTTGGGGATATATATGTGGGGAGGAAATGTACCCTTGTAGGAAACATGGAAGGGTTATAAAAGGTGTGCTTTGCTACGTGGGGTCCTGACTACAAAGCCCAGGTTGGGGCAGGATTTAGAAGGTTCACTGGAGGTAGACAGATCCTGGGGAAGTTTCAAGTAAACCTTGAAACATGGGAAACATCTTCCAGTATAATGTAATTTAAGAGAACTGAATGATTGTTCGTATGATTTTTTTTCAAAGATAATATGAGTCAATCAGAGCAGGATTGAGTCCATCCAAAATGGGAAGCAACAAGAGAAGGTGCAAACAAAGCAAGCCCTGCTGTGTCAGAGGGTCCAGAGCTGGCAAGTTCAGCCCCAAACCTGAGTAGTGCTTGCTGGGAGATGGGATAGCCAAGCCAGCTGAGTCATGTACTTGATTCAGTGCACTCCCCTGGCAGGCTCCCCAATGGGATTCTAGACTGAATATTAAAGCTGGTTTACCTGGGCAAAACTCTCAAAGAAGGGCAATAGTGTGAACACCACCTGCCCTTCCCTCTTGGTCCAAAGATGACTCCACTGAGATGACTCTCAGTGCATGAGTTCTGTTGAGTAGTGACTTGTGAGCAGTACATCATTGGAAAATATCTGTCTTAAACTTAAGATCAGACTAGCCGTGATTATTATTAGGTATGAACATGTTAGTACAGGGATGGCCAACCTGAGCCTGAGAAGAAGCCAGAATTTACCAATGTACGTTGCCGAAGAGCCACAGTAATACGTTAGCAGCCCCCCATCAGCTCCGCCCCCTCCAGTCCCCAGTGCCTCCCCCTCCCCCCATATCTCCCGCCTGCCATGATCAGCTGTTTTGCATACGCAGGAAGCTCTGGGGGGTGGGGGGGAGGAAGGAGGGCACAGCACATTTGGGGGAAGGAGCGGGGGCTTTGGAGGAAGCGGTGGAGTGGGGACAGGGCTGGGGAAGAGCAGGGGGTTGAGCAGTGAGCACTCCCCAGCACATTGGAAAGTTGATGTCTGTAGCTCCAGCCCCAGAGTCAGCACCTATGCAAGGAATAGCATATTAACCTCTGAAGAGCCACATGTGGCTCTGGAGCCACAGGTTGGCCACCCCTGTGTTAGTAAAACATTTTAGAGTTTAATTAAAAGATTCTGTCAACATTGAACAGATGCCTCTAGTGAAAACTGTAAAAACTATTTGTGACTATTTGTTTGATTAAAAACTGCAAATTTGGGACACCAGAGGGTGGTGCAGATGAGGTGGATTCAGGTTTCTTGAGCCCTAAAGCATCTTACGGAGAATCTCCAAACATCATCCAACCCCAATAAATATTCCACCCAATTACTGAAGCCCCCAAGGTGACTTGTAGCTCTGCAACTTCCTCTCTAAGTCAGAAAGCCCCCAAAACCAAAGGAGATCTGCCTTCCTCTCTTCCACAAACAGAATGGTGCCTGAGCCTGATAGAATGCAGCTGATGGCTGTGCTGAAACAGGTGGCGCAGCTGCTGTTGAAATTATACCTATAGTTTCCACCTTACAGACCACCATGACAGAGCTTGTAGTGCCCTCTGAATCTCCGTGCAGATGGATGGGTGAAGCAGAACATAGAATTTCTGAAGTGGAAGAGGCTTTCAAAGAGAACAACTTACAGGTTGTGAAGAACTGTAATAATATCAAGACTATTAAGACCAAGCTAATAGATCTGAAAGCCGCTCAAGATGATGTAACATCCTGAGGGAAAAGAGAAAGGTAAACCCTCTGAATTTGTCCTGAAACTGAGAACTAAGTTGTTTGATATGCCAATAGATTTTTGGTTTGATATCGAACAGGCGCACACTGTGCCCATGACCCCATATCCATTGGCCTAGAGCATTGATTGTGAAGTTCCTGAAGTTTATCACTAAGGATCTAATATTGCAGAAATCGCAAGGAAAAAAGCTATTATGGGGAGAAGCAATAATTAAAATATTGCTCTTCAAGATTGTCTGTGGTTTGGTTTCAATGAGCTCAGCTTTTTAAAAAGCGAAACAATTGGCCAGGAAGAGGAATTTGAAGTATTTTTATTAAATACCCAGCAACACTCCATATTAAGAATGGTGAGACAATAATATCATTCAGTTGCCCTCAGGAGGCAGAAAAATACCTCAAAAATCTGCAAACTGCTCCCAGGCAAGAGGAGATAGCTATGAAATCTGCCTGTATAGAATTTATAGATGGTCGCTCTAAACAAGTTGATGGGTGCTGATTGATACTGATACATTAATTCCCTTTTTTCTCTCTCATTGGGATTGGAGGGTTATAACCAATTTACTTCCTATTGCCTTAACTCAGTGGTTCTCAACCTTTCCAGAGTACCATACCCTTTGCAGGAGTCTGATTTGTCTTGCATATCCCTAGGTTTCACCTCACTTTAAAATTACTTGCTTACAAAATCAGACATAAAAATACAGACATGTCACAACACTCTATTACTGAAAAATTGCTTATGTTTTCATTTTTACCATATAATTATAAAATAAATCAATTGGAATATAAATATTGTACTTACATTTCTGTGTATGATATATAGAGCAGTATAAACAAGTCATTGTGTGAAATTTTCGTTTGTACTGACTTCGGTAGTGCTTTTTATGTAGCCTGTTGTAAAACTAGGCAAATATCTAGAGTTGATGTAACCCCTGGAAGATCACCAAGTACCCCCAGGGAACTCCTGGTTGAGAACCACTGCCTTAACTCATGGGGAAGGAGCATCAATGTAAAATCTATCATTTGATTAGTAATTATATATTATCATTGCTGTATTAGATGGTGCTTTCTTATGAACTAATATATGAAGGTTCTGTTGGTAAAAGGTGATTACTGTAATTGTATTGTTTGGGGCCTCAGGTGCTGTGAAGATATTTAAGTTTCACTTGATTCGGCTGCCCCCTCTAGGTGTCAAATGTGTGGTTTTGGACTGTTTAAACAGATTCTCCCTTTAGATTATATGGTACTACTAAGTATTTCTCTTTTCTGTTTTGTATTTTCAGTTATTTAATTCCTCTTTCTGCCCTCCTCCTGTTACCCTCCCATGCTGAGAATTTCCTTCCTATTCCTGTAGAATATGTACTGGGAAGCAGGGATTATATAATTTTGCTGCATAGTTATGCACGAACTGTATGCTGCTCAGGAAAATTTGCAACTTCTCATTTATTCACAAATAGACTTTATATTTTATCCAGTATATTTTAACAATGATGGCTCTGAAATTAAATATGTCTCCTGGAATATAAAGGGTTTTAATAACCCTATTAAAAGAAAAAAAAATATTCAATGCTTAAAAAAATGTGTGGATATTGCCATACTCCGGGAGACATCTCTGACAGAACTTGAAGCTTGTAAACTGAATAGACGTTGGGTAGGCCTCTTAGTTTCTAGTTGCTTTAATTCTAAAGTGAGGGTCATTGCCATACTAATATACAAAAAGTTAAATACTAATATTCTGAGCACAAGGTCTGACAGTGAGAGTGGATTTACTGTCCTCGAGTGTAATTCGAAGTTCTATAATCATCTTTGCCAATTGCACCGGGCAAACTAGGATGATCCCATGATTCATGACATGGGCAATCATACTGTTGTTATCACTGGAGACCTGAATCAAACTCCACACCCAGTCCTTGATAAATCATCTCCATCTCAAAACATGAATATTCATCAGGTACTTCAGACATATGTGGGTGATTTCGGTTGACGAAATGTGTGGTAACTGCAAAATGTCTGGTGACTACAGCCAGCGACTATAGATTCTATTTTTTTTCTGCGGTTCATTCAACATATTCAAGATTGGACTAATTTTTGTGTCACAAGAATTGATCAGTTCTGTCACTGATTGTGGCATTAGTACTAATGCCACAATCTGACCGTGCTCCTTTTAGACCCCCAGAGCATGCACCCCCCACTAAAATGTGGAGATTAAATACCTTTCTGATGTTTGAAACATCATTTGTTAACTCTATCCAGCAGGAGTTAGAACTTTTATTAAAGAACAAATGACCTCACTACTTCACCAGCTGCCACACTTCGGGAAACTTTTAAAGCCTTCCCCATAGGCCATATCATCTCTTATGGCACCTTTAAAAAAGAAATGGAGAGAGCATAGAATTGATACCTTTGTGAAGGAAATTAAGGCCTTGAATGTAGACTATGCTTCTGACCCCTTCCCCAGAAAAACTCGGAACCCTCATCAATATAAGGTCTGACATCAACAATCTTCTGTCCCAAAAGACTGTTAGATATGACACCACAGCCCCTACCTTGGGTTCAGCTTGAATGAGAATTAGTACAGCCTCTCCTCCTTTCAGGAACTGTAGGATCAAATTATTATAGATTTGATAGCTCCAGAGCTCTGCTCCCACAATAATGGCTGTGAGACAGCTTGATCAAACTTGCCTAAAAAGTTCTGCTTCCCTCTAGTCTTCCATGTAGAGGTGGTCCTGTGGAGCTATACTACCCTTAAAATCAGTGGCAAAAGTTGATGTTGAGGGATTGATGGCCAGAGGAATTGTGACTGTGTCGTATCTAATTGACCATGATATATTTAAACTATTAGTAGATCTTCAGCAACAATTTGGCTAGCCCTGCTCCGGAGCATGGAAATATCTCCAGTTTAAGCATTTACTTATGAATGCATTTGGACCCTATGCATTAGGAGCTCCAGAACCTCCAGAACTTTTATTATTTTGGAGGAAATATCCTGGATTTTCTTGGCCAGCAGTATCCTTTTATGGTTCTCTGGCCCAAAGAAATCTGCCAAAGATTGATAATTTGAGAGTTGCTTGGAATCTCCGACCTAATGGAATACAACTGTGTCTAATGTTTAAAAAGCACCTACAGACCTGAGACTAAAGACACTTTTTCAAGTATACTGGTCCCCATATTGGCTAAGGCTAATTGGCCTCATAAATGCTGACCACTGTTGGAAATGTAACTCCCTTGGTGCTACATTAGCTCATATGTTTTGGGAGTACCCCGGTATCAAGCATTTCTGGTATGAAGTGTGTCAAAGGACTAATTTGGTATTGAATCCTAAGTTGGATCCCTCCTCCTTAAGTTTCATTCTTGGATATATTCCTGATACTTGGAGACTACCTAGTAACAAGGTGGCATGGCTCCAACATGCAGCTTTGGTTGCTAAAAAAATTAATCCTCCAAAAATGGCAAAGTCGATCCCCACCAAATATTGATGTCTTGCTCGGTGATATGGGTGACCTAACAGCTAACGAATGCCTGGCATTCCACGGAAAGGGAAGGCCCAAAAAATGCAAAGAAATTTGGGCTGACTTTTTAGAGATCTATGATTAACATATGCCCCGAAGATACATGTGTTGCTTCTCCTCCCCTCACTTTATCCTAACCCTATCTATTTACTTGTGTGGTCTGATGAATCTTGCAGTTTGGTATATTGGTTGCATTTGGAAAAATTAACAACAAATTATAAATATCTCCCCTCCATGCAAATTCACTTCAGCAGGATTTGTAATCCTGTTTATTTTCTTTGTCACAAATATTGGATGAGCAAACTTTGGTTGACTGAAATGGACAATTTCACAAGTACTTTTACAGTATATGTGTGTTTGTCTGCAAATGCTCATATGCATACACATTTGCACAACTTTGTCTACTGAAAGTATTCATGTGGTCTTTGGTTTTAAAAGTGTCACAAATCAGGGCCTGCGGCGGAGCTAGTCTCCAGGCTGCCTTATCACTACAGTTGGCCTGCAGTACATGCTGGCTTCTCAATGCACCTGCCCACCACTGTGCGTGCTTCTGCGTTACCTGGTTCTTGCTGCTCCTGCCTTTCACCCAGCCTTGCCTCTGTGCTCCTGCCTTAAACCCTCCCTTGCCTGATACCCTGTTTGCTCTAGTTCCTGGCTTGAGCCTTGGCCTGGTATCAAGTTCCTGCCCCCCAGTCTAACCCTGGCTCCAGTTTCTGACTTACTGCCTCTGGTTCTGACCCTAGTCCTTGGGTCCTGATGTCCATGCTGCCCACTAAGCTAGACTGACCTCATCCTGGTTGGCTAACAGGAAGTCATCCAGTCAGGGAGCAGAAGGAATGTCAGTACATGTAATTTAGGTGACCCAATACTAAATTAGGGATAGGGAAGACTCTGAGCAAGAGGCACAGGGAGGGAATAGGCTGCATGGAACCCATAGGTAAAATATATCACACAATCGATTAATTGAATACTTTCAGATAATAAAAAAGTCAATCTGTTTTTGATTACTTTGTGAACAGGAAGAGAGCACTAGAGTCATTGGATAAATGGTTCATTGTGAATAGTTCACCCGGCTCTAAAAATGTTGATAAATGACTGCCCTAGGATATTTTAAGGAAAATACGGGGTAGCTATGGTGGCAGCAGCCCTTTAAAAATCACATTACTAATCCTACTCTATCAGCCTAAAATCCAAGTCATATTTTCTTAGCTCTGAATGCTTTTAACTAATATATATATATATACGGAGAGAGAGAGAGAGAGAGAGAGAGAGAGAGAGAGATGTGGATCCTTTTCTTAAAATCTCTCATTCACTTTTATGCTTTTCATTTACCACTGAAATGCTCACTGCTACTTCTTCACTCTTCAAACACCTGAACACATTTACATATATTGTTTTAATAGTACAGCACTGAAAGAGGAAATCAATATAATTTATGGAGCTTTTGAGGCTTCCCCTCTCCTGCCTCTTCGTATTTAGTGAAATTAATTGTAAGGATAATATAAATGAGTGTTATGCAAATGAACCAATTAATGCAAAATGCCTTGATTTAGGAAATAAATTTGCTTTCTGTTTACACCAGCATAAATTCAGAGTAACTCCACTGAAGTCCGTGAGCCAGATCCTCAGCTGGTGCAAATAATCCTAGCTCCTTTTGCCAATCTGACGATCTGGCCCAGTGAATTTATTCTAAATTTACAGTAAACCAGGGTAGCTGAGAGCAGAATGTGGCCCAATATCTTATTTTAAATCAACAGTTTAGTTCATTCTCTTCTTCCTGAATTTGGGTAACAGCAAGAAATATAATTATTCCACTAGCACTGAATGATGAAGGTAGGAAAGACCTCTAGGGAGATCCAGTCCAACATGACCATCAAACAAGGTTTACACTCTTGCACACTTTTCATTGCTAGAGGAAACAATACTTGTCTTATAAAATTCAGACCAAATTTGCCAAAATGTTCTTCAAAGTTAGCACAAGTCTGGGCAGAAGGGCAAGCCAAGACTAGGCAAGCAAATTTGAGTTGATTTATTGGGCTAGATCACTGGGGAGGGAAAGGAGAATTTTGTAGTTCGATTTATTTCAGATATTTTAAGGCCAGCAAGCAGTGATATGGTCATCTAGTCTGAGCTCCTGCATAGTAAAGACCAAAGGAATTAAATATCAATGGAACTAGGTTAATTTATACCATCTGAGGAGCTGGCCCGTACCTTTGGGCAGCAAACATTGCTAGTTTTGTTTGTTTTACTTGGAGTATTTGAATTTGTTTAAACCCAAATCTTAAAGTGGAGCTCTGTTTACATAAATCCACACAGACCTGGAACTTGTTTGCATGCATGAACGCCTGTGATCCACAACTGCTTCTTTCACACAGTGTTGATACAAATGCCATTAACATGTAAGCAGAGACTGGATGAGCTCTCCCCTGACATCTAGTGGTGAACTGTGGAAAAAGACTTCAGAAGCTGATCTTGTTTGCATGGACATACCCACCCTGCTTGCCCAAATGATCACTTGTGGCTGGTGCTGGATCCCCAGTCTCCTTGTTATTGGGGCAGGAGTAATAAAGAGTTGTTATCCTTACTGTGTGAACTGAGGGCAGCGGAACTGTACCTGGCATACCCCAGTGGAGGGATTCACCCTCAACTGAACAGCACTCTCTAAGCAGGGGACATGGGTTCCGAAGCCCAGTAAGTTGAGAGAGGGTGGGCACAGACACTTGAACTTGGTGGTGTGGGCTGTGTTTAAGGGTCCTAGACACCATTTGACCCTTCCTCTCTCCATGGTATAATAAAAGAGCTAATTTCAATAGAGAGTCTTGCTACATGCTGCAGAGCTAAAATCACTGATACCTCGGTCTAAAGACTAGACCTACTTTGGGACAGTGTCTCTACTGCAAGAGACTGCCCAGTGTGCACCAGCAGTGAGGCTCCCCCACTAACAGCTGAAATCACTGAGAGCTGTGTTAAACATGTGGGGGGGGGGCTGAAGACATCTTGGCAAGCAGGCAGCTGGCGGAGAGGCATGGCAAGCAGCCAGCAGGGTGGCTGGCAGAGAGGTGTGGCAAGTGGCTAGCAGGGTGGCTGATGGAGAGGCATGGCAAGCGGCCAGCAGGGCGGCTGGCGGAAAGACACGTCAAGCGGCCAGCAAAGAAGCTGGTGGAGAGGGCCAGAGCAGAGCCCCACCGAGGCATGGCAATTGGCTGTTGGGGAGACAAGTGAGCGCCCGAGCAGTGCAGCATGTAAGGTACCTCCTTATCCCCACCGCCTTCCCCACAGGGTGGAAGATGAACTCTGCAGATGAACCTCTGAACTCTGGGGCTACACTGGCCAAGGACAGCAACTGTGAGTGGGGTACAGAGAAGGGACGGGCACGTTAAAGGGACTCTTGGGTTGCTAGACTTCAGACCCAGAGGGGAAAAGGACACTGCCCAACTTACTTGGGGGTGGGTCTTTTGCTCATGGTTTGTCTTTATGAACACTAGTTGCAGTGTTTTCCCAAATTAATGCTGAGTTAATTCCCCCCTTTTATTAAAAGTTTTTGCTACACTCAGACTCTGTGCTTGTGAGAGGGGAAGTATTGCCTCTTAGAAGCACCCGGGGGGTGGTGTGTAATTGTCCCAGGTCACTGGGTGGGGGCTCAAGCCGGTTTTGTGTTATATTATTGAAAAGGAACCCCTAGATACTGAACCCGGCCCTTGTTGCTGCTGGCTCCACCTGGCAGAAGGGTTACAAACATATTACCTAAAATGTCTGAATGTTGAAGGAAGTTAATTCAATGGACCCACTTCCCTAAAATATAGTCCTAGAAGAGCTGGTCAGAAAAGATTATTTTCCCCTGTGGAACATGTATATTTTTTCTTGAAAAACCCAACATTTTGGGCCAAAAATTAAAAAAGCTTTTGAGGGAAGCAGACACTTCACATGCTACACTCTCTCTCTCTCTCTCTCTCTCTCCAATTTTCTTTTGGAAATAGAATTTGGACCAAAAATTTTCAACCAGCCCTTTTATCTGTCAATAGCTAAGAGTAAAAAATATGTATGTAAATACTGATGGTTATGGCAATTCTGCCAAATTTCTTTGGTTTTCATTCATTTTAAGGACACTCTAAATAAAGTTTCTAGATCTCAGTGCCAGTTGTATGTCTATATCATGGGGTACTGTGTGCAGTTTAATCTGACGTAAAATAAAGAGAAGACTGCATTTCCTGGTACCATGAGTGTCTCAGCTTTTATAAACTGAGATATTTTTACAGTGCAATAAGGGATTCAGGTCCTACATTTCTAATATCTGTTGTGTAAAATACTGCTGGATTATTTTCATGAGAGTCTCCTGGCAAAGCACTTAAGCATTTCAAAAGTGTACAGCTTCTTCTTCAAAGTTTCCGACATGGAGAAGTGTGAGTCAGGTACAACTATATGATGACTTTTCATCTGTCAAAACTGAGCCACAGAACTTGGCAGGGCTGTGGTTTCTCTGCAACCTCAATACCCAGAGGAGTTTGCAAATGTAGATTTCTTCCCTGGGTTCCTGCCAAAAAATCTCCAAAGGGAATAATATATACTGTCTGGATCTGCTACTTTTCATTTCTTTCTTTCTTTCCCTCCAAAGAGATTGAAATATTTCCTGTTAAGTCAGTGACAGCTCAGGTTGCTTTAGTAAAATGCATACAAGAGGTGATCTCCAGACATAGAATCCAGGCGTGCTTGATGCATGCTTGATCAAACCTTACCCCTTTCATGACTGATCTATTTAAAAGTGCAGTCTGTATACTAAGAACATAAATGTATGCTGAAGAGGTGAGGGCTTTTTTAGGAGGTGTAACCATTCCAAGGTCTGGCATTCTCACAAATCCAAACACTGCCTCTGTCTTAGTGTGTGCTTGTGCGAATGTGCACACACAACCACATATTTTGTAACAGGATGCACATAGTTAGAGATGGAGAAACCAAACTATTAAATCATCAACTCTGTTCAGTGTGTAAGCACTGAGAGAGGATCAAGAGAGTGCAATGCTCGGCCTTTAATCCTTCCTTCATATATACTGTTCTGTCTCATCAAGCACCTTCTGCGAGCAGAGTTTGTGAAGTTTCTATACATAATTCAGCTGCAGTTGCCCCTATCAGGAAGCTATTTATTGTAACGAAGTCCACTTCCCTTGAAAGGTAGGCTATAGTCTCCCCAGAAAAGGATCCACAGATACTAGATAAGGTTTTGGGTGCTGTCTTAAAGAAAGCTCAAGTTCAGGAAATACTGGTAGGCTTCAATTTATAAAAGTTTAAACTTTAGGGCCAACATTTTCAAACTTGGCTGCTTAAAGTTATGCTCCTTAATCCATATTTAAGCACCTTAATAAGTGTCCTGAATTTCAGAACAAGTCAATAGGAACTTATGGTATTCAGCATCTCTGGCAAACATGCCACTTATTTAGGTGCTTCATATGTATTTAAATGTCTAACTGTAGCCACTGACATTTTTAAAATGTTGGTCTAATTTTCCAGAGTTGCATGGGATTTATCAATACAGTTCACATAAAGATTAATGGTGGTCATGTGACTGAATTGCATGCAAGTTTTTGAAAAGTTAGTGCTCTTTGTCTTCCTGTGTCTCAGATTTTGGCTTTCTTCAGGCTTTGCTATGATACTGAGTATGTCTACCCTGCAAAAATAAATAAATCGCAGCAAGTCTCACGGTATGTCTACACTGCAGTTAGACACCCAGGGCTGGCCTGTGCCAGCTGACTCGGTCTCACGGGGCTCAGGCTAAGGGGCTCTTTTATTGCAGCCTAGGGATTTGGCCTCGGGCTGCAACCTCAGCCCTGGCATCCTCCCACCTTGCAGGGTCCTAAAGCCCAGGCCCCATCCCAAGCCTGAACATCTACACCGCAATCAAACAGCCCTTTAGCCCAAGCCAGGTGAACCTGAGTCAGCTGGCATGGACCAGCTATGGGTTTTTAATTGCCTCGTAGACACATCCTCAGAGCCCAGGACAACTGACTCAGGCTCGCACTACAGGGCTAAGAATAGCAGTTTAGACCTTCAGGCTCGGGCTGGATCCCAGGCTCTGAGATCCACCTGCCACATCAGGTTCCAGAACCTGGGGTTCAGCCTGAGCCCAAATGCCTATAGCACGAGCCCGAGTCAGTTGACCTGGTCCCTGAGACTTGCTGTCACATGGCTTCTTTTGCAGTGTAGAAGTGCTGACTGTCACTTACACCAACAGTACCTGCTCCTGAAGGCGCTCCAATGATGTCAATGGGACTACGTGTGAAGTAAAGTGCTATTCAACATAAGGGTATCTGAATCTGGCACATAGTTACCATTTTAAATTCTTACCTTCTGCCATCGCTGTGATTAACTTTTGCCCAGGAATATGGTGCAGTTAAGTGTTTCCACCATTATATTCATTGCTACTCTAGTCAATGATTTAAAGAGAAGCAGACTGTTTAGTCCCAAGTCATTCCAACAACTGGGGCAATGCAACTTGAAGGAAGAATAGTACACATAAATAATCAGCTCTAAAGGAGTCAGGACATTTTCTGGAAACTTTAGTACTGTATCTACACTAGCAAAAATGGGACCTACAATCCATCATGAGTGAGAGCACTGGTGGAAGTGGTAGTGTAGAGAGAGCTCAGGCATCTTCACCATTGTGTTGTGTAGCCCTGTTCAGTACAGGGTTAGATTCCATATAGATAGAAGCACCTGAACTCCATCTACGCTATAGCTCTTACCAGTGGGGCCGTAGTGGTGGTGAATTATAGCTCCCGTATTTGCCACTGCAGACACTACATAGATGTCACTTCAAAATACAAGCCACCCAAGAAAAAGTGGTATATTAACTAAAGTTTTTCTGATTTTAGACAAAGCAGTGAAAGGGATGGTAACCCCAGTGTTCTGGCTATATTCCAGACTGAATAATTACATTTCTTCTGTCTCAAGTCCCCCTGCAGTTTCAATATAACAAGCTATTCTCTACTTCCTGCCCTACTGCTGTGTAGTATTGCGGTGCACTGTTAAACAGATGCTAGGATTCTCCTCAGAGATAAAAGATGACATAACATGTATAGTTTGTATAGCATTTTGGTGCCTTTGCAAAGCTCTTTTGAGATCCTTCAGAAATCTAAGATGATAATTCTCCCTGTATGGCCAGCCTGGTAACATTAACTGATGTACTGCTATATGAATTACTTTGGAATTTTTGTTTTTTGTATTAAATTGTACTAACTTTATTTAATAATGAAACGTAGGTCACAAGTACGCTGTTATATACTATACATTGATCCAGAGTTGATCGCAAAAATAATTAATTGCTTGAATGCAGAATCCTAATGCCATTCATTTAGGGATAAACTATAAGCCCCAGTAGCTGGGACCGGTAAGATGCACAGGAATTGGGAAGGAATCATCTCCCTTCATCATCATCTTTATAGTGAACTAAGAAACAGATCCTCTTCGCTGGAGCCCCATTAAGAGGAAGTACTCATCAGATTGTTGATCCTCCATTTTGAGAGAAAACACTCCTCTGCAGACAGCTAATATCAGAGGGGTCCAAAGTATTTCAGTGAAATTGAAAATGATCAAAAATGCAATAAATTTCATATTTGAAAATCAGTCAAATTTTTTTGACCCCAAGCAGGTCAGGCACTAATCCATATCAGCAGGCTATAGAATGGGAGAGCTGGCTGGTGGAGAACTGGAGTCCTACAAACTCTTCTGCTTTTGAAGAACTCCTCCTTTAAGAATCCAATTTGTAACTGATGGTGCATCTGAACTAGGAGACATAAATGATTTTATTTTTAGGCACGTGTTCATCATAATATTTACAGCAATTTACAAATATTCTGCTGCTGCTGTGTTAATGTAATACAGCACAGAACTCTCAAGGCCTAGACTATAGGTTTATGCTCTATATTAGGTCCATGGCATTAAAGATTGCTTTAAAAATTCCTCCAAATGATTCATACATTTTTGTATCCAAGTATCCTAGACTGACTGTTTCTTACATAGGTACAGCGAATATAATGGCAAATTCGATGATTGTAGTTCCATTTCTTTTCATATTGTTTTAAAAAAAATTTTTTTGGTTGTTGTATTTCATTATGGCCTAGAGACTTCAAGTGAGATGGGGCACAATTGTGCTAGACAGGGTAGGTATGCACAGTGGAAAAAATCCTTGCCCCATAGGCAAGACCGACAAGGGCAGGATGGAAACAGGCATGGAATGACTTGCCTCAGGTCAGACAAGAGCCAAGACTAGACCCCCGGTCACCTGAATCCCAGTCCAATGCCCTGTCCATGGAACACAGCAACAGCTTTAAAGTGATCAGCCATAATTTGCATTCTGCTGGACTGAAAAGGTGAAAGATGTGAGATTTTTGGTGGGGAGGGATGTCAGTTATCTCCATCCTTAACACAATTGACCAAACGGCTCATCAATTTACTAGATTAGCACTTAGGGAAATGCTCATAACCTCCCATTTACATCATTATGAAAATATACTGAAACTACAAAAAGTGTGGCACACTCCCCTGTTCATTCACTTTCTGTTGTCTTCTTCCTTCTCCCTGCATTTGTATGGTGTATCTACCTCCAGGGTAAGTTCCTCAGGGCAGGGACCACCTGACTCATTGCGGGGTGCTATAACACATAACTATACTGCTATAAAACTTGTTTATTTTCACCTAGAGCCTGATTCAAAGCTCTTTGAAGTCCATGGAAAGCCTCCCCTTGATTTCCATGGACATTGCATCAGGCCTTTAATGTATATGACACTCCATTGTAAATCTCACTTCTGCTCTGAGGTCATTCAACATTGTATGTGTGTCATATCGCTGTAAGGAACCATCATCAGGCCAGGCTAATTGAATAAGAATGTGGAAATGTTGGTTTCAGTGGAGCTACCGGCAGTGTAAGGTACTACTCGATGTGAGGTGGTGCTCTGTCCCAGGTGACTAGTTAATGAGCGAATGATGTGGAGGGGGGGAATGTGTTCCAATTTGCCTCAGGCAATGAACATAATTGTGTGACACAGCTGTTGAAATTCTCCCAGCAGATTTCCTCAGGGCTAGAATACCTGTCCCCACTATTTTCTTTCATGCCCTGAAGGGAACAGTGACTGAATGCTCCTTAAATAGTGAGGAATAAAACCGTTTTTGATCAAAGATAGGGCTGATCTGTACACCGCTGCTCTAAACCTTTACTGACTGTTTCTAAATTAAGTTGCATGCTGAGAGAGTCTCCTTAGGTTTGATCATTTGTATTGTATTAGAGACATGTCATAGATCATGAAGGCTGCGGTTAGAATAGAAGTTACCAAATAGGGGAAATATATTAACTGTGTCAAATGAAATTTACATCAGTGAGCTGGGACTCTCCCCCACCTCTGCTGTAACAGCATTAAATTAAGATATTGGTCAGCAATGTCCTGCTTAGAAATTCAGCAGTGAGATTCTCCTGTCATTCTTCATGTATGGAAGTAGCAGCCAATTACCTCAGGGTATAGGAAGAATTCCCCAGGTGTTTCCTCAAGACATTGTTGCCAATGGAAATAAAGCTTATTCTAGGTCATCCTATTCATCAGGGATCCCAGTGCTGGACAATTCCTTCAGTTTCAAAAGCTACAACCATTCGGGTATTTACTGTTCTGTCACATACTGCCCTGGTCATTGACACCAGGTAATACATAAGCCTTGCTCTTCTTTTCCCTGGAAGGTTTGTCCACTCACAATGTGATATTGATTTTTTCACATCACCTTTTATAGTCATCCAGTAAAGAGTTTTCACAGCCGTGACTTGATGAATTTGCACAAATGCAAATGTAATTCATTCATTACAAATGGTCAGGAGACGATAGCCCTAGAAGATAAAAAATTTAATTTGCTGAAAGCCCTGGGGAAGAAGAGGCACCACAGGTTTTTAAACAAAGAAATCAGCTGTACATTGTAATCTGGGCTATTTCAATGTTTATTGATGACAAGTCCTGCCTAATAAACAGAGGGGCTGTGCAGACAAGCAAAAAACTTCTGTTTCACTCAGAAATGATTCAAAGTAACATTTGTTTCCAAATTTAGGAAGAGGGCATTCAAATAATGGGATCAGACACCCTCTTTTGTAAGATTTTATTTAGAATTGAGAAAATAATTCACAATTTATTTCATGAATTAAACCTCTTTTGCTCCTGGAATGTGTGTTAGCAAGGCATGATTCCCTTAATTTTATGTTATTTATTTATTGAACATATCTTTGAATATTTTTGCACTAGAACCTGATCATGAATACTTGATATTTGAGCTGTGTTAATTGTGATGGGTCTGATAAATCACATGATTTTTTTCCTGTTCACTAATTGAGTGAGCATGGAAATACTTGTAGCTCAAATAAATTTAAAATTTTATTTCTATGAATACTTACACATAAGAAGCCTGATTCTTTCTCTCTCATGGTCACCTTGTACAGCAGTTGTAACTCCACTGACATCAATCGATGTCAACAAAGTGACTCTAGATTTGCACTGGTGTAAGATCCAAATCAAGCACTCTTTAGGAATTTTCTATCTATCAATATTCTTGCCAGTAAAATTTGATTAATTAAAATATTTGAATGAAAATTCAGAGGGGTTAGGGATGAGATTTTTGGTTGGTTGGTTGGTTTTCTGAGGGGGAGAAGTGGTTGCATGATTTGCCCAGCTGTCCTTTTAACTGGACTCAGTTATTAAGTTAGAATGAATACTGCATACAACTGTTTATTATACTCGCCAAGGGCTCTGTTCTGATACCCCTGCTCATGCTGAGTCATACCTTACGCCCTAAGTAGTTCTATTGAAATCAATCGAGATATTGCATGAGTAAGAGACTATTCACGAACAGTAACACATATTGAATCTGACCCTAAAGTATTGCCTAGTCACTAGTGACTAGTGCTTCTGGGTGCTTTGGTTTTTGGGTGTTCAACTGGAGACATTGTAAAATGGGCTGATTTTCTGAAAGGGCTGAACCCGCTCCCCTCTGAAAATCAGAGCTCTTTAAGGAGTCTCAAATTGGCTCTCAAAAAATGGACACATCCAAAATCTCTAGTTACTTTTGATAAGCTCGGCCTTATGTGCTGTAGTAAACGCATTGCAATTCTACCTAGTTCATGGATGGTCCTGTTTGTACGCAAAGAAAACACACATTCAATTTTCATATCTGTTGCTAATGTTCTGAAGCTGCTGACATTTACATTCAGCTCAGAGTACATAAAACCACCAGCTGCCCTGGCTAAAAAACTGTCCTAGGAAGTGATGGGTTAACGAGTTATTTATGCAGCGGGAAGGGCTGTGGTGGTGATGTGAGGATGCAATATAGTTTATATATACATCTTATTTTTATCATCTTAAATCATCTTGAAGTGACTGATGACTATTCATAATACTGAGTATTCAGGAGGCAGCTACAGTAGCTAGACATTGGCAATACAGATTGGTAGGCATCATGACATTTCTCCATTGTACTTCGTGGCATTTCTTCAATAACTTGGGTAACTTGGAAGTTCCCCTGTGTTATCTGGGCCACCGAAAATGGCACATTTCATAATATAGAATCAAAAAACTCAGCAGGCTCTTCAGACTGATATTATGACTTCACCACTGTGATATGAATTGCTGCTACCTCCAACTGAATGACTGTTCATATGGCAGTCTCAGCCAACTCATGGGAAAATCCATATTTATGGGGCATACTAATAGGGGTAGAATCTAGCCTGAATGCATCAAGTGCAGTTGTTGTCCCCATCACTGTTCTTTTTTTAAACAATAAGCTATCTAATGCCATTTAACTCTGATATACTCTATCAATTCATTCCTGAAATCCAAGACCTAATTTCTTGGCCATATTTGTGTGCCGACATTTTGTTTTCAGAAGTTGTGTGCTTTGCTTACCAACTGCTATTGTGTATATACACCTCCTGGCTGAATAGCTTTATTCAGTTTCAGTTACACTGTAACATGACAGCAAGAGACCTTTATTTATTTATTTATTATAAACAAAGACTCGTTATTCAAATGCACTGCTGTATTAATGGTAATTTGCATCAAGTTGTTTTATGTCATTCTTAGGCACATCTTGAAGTTGATGGAGATGGAAATGAATACCATGCAAAATGTATTCAGTGACTCAAGTAGTTTGTTATATTTCAGTTTTTATTATTCTTCCAAAATCCTGAGGCAGTGAAGAATGGGGAAAGCATAAGCAGAAAGAGAATCAAGAGCAGGAAAATTCACTTCTAATATAAAATGACAGTTTGACAGCAAATTCATTCAGCATGAATTGCAAATACAGTGTGGAGTGGGGACCTTAATCCGGTCATTTAGATCTCAAATCATCCTATTACATAGTGTCTTATATATGCTAATAAACCTGTGCATCCATAATAGCACTGACATTATAGAATAGAGAAATTCTTAGGATGGTTACTGGAGTATCTTACACTGTCCTGGGGTTTCAAATGTTATCCTGTTTTGAGTCCAGAGAGGATCTAAATCTTACAGCTCTCTTACTTCTGAATATGGGTCAGATGCAACCCAAGAGATCAGAAAGCTGATGAAAACAGCTAATCTTATAAGATTTCCATCATTTGGTGTTAAAATATCAAAGAAATAGCTTGAGAGAAGAAAGAGTTTGGTGTCATTGAATCTGACATTAGCCCTTGTTTGGATACTCAAGGCAAAACATTAGCTCTGGTTTGACTCAAACTCTGGCCTAAATCAAATCTGGATTCAAATCCTTGATTTATCTAATTTAGAGGGAGGGCTGAAGTTGCTAGGGCAAAAAAAAAAAAAAATAGCATCTCCTACTCTGCTGTTACCTTGAGAATTGTCTATGTTTCAGTTTTTATGCAAAGCATTGCAATTATTGCTTAATTTTTAAAAACAGTCCTGGCTGCAGTGAGTAAGAAATCTCTCAAATGTCCAACATACCTTGCATCAGTTAGTAAATAAACTGGTGCACTATAAAAGGTGATGCAATAGTAGATTGGATACTTCACTGCCATACACCATGTGCACTCATTAATATATATGTAAAAAGGTTATCACTGGTTGAAAATGAGGGGGAAATTCATATTTGATACTTTGCCTTGGTATTGATGGAATAGGAATTATTTTGGGGAAGTTCTATGGCCTGTGCCTATATAGGAAGTCAGACTAGGTAATAAGAATGGTCCTTTCTGGACTTCGATTCTATGAAAGGCAGTGGAGAATCAGGCTCAGTTTGAGTTTACTAGTACAACTGTCCTTTTCAAGTGACCTGAACACAGAACTAGGAACTAGGAGAATCTGAATTTTAATCTGGACACTTATATTGACACCATGTGGTCTTGGGCAAGTATCTTTGACTCCTGCATCTATAATAATAGTTACAAGACCTATGGGGATGCTGTGAAGATTAGTTAATGTTTGCCACGTTCTTTGAAAATGTAATGACCTAAATAAGTGCTTGATATTTTCTGTAAAGTACCAGCTCCATTACAGAATCACTGAAGTCTGGAATATGGAACAACTGAAAGAATTTGACAGGGGTAAGGGCTAACAACTGTGATGGTGCCTCTTTAAGGGCTTGAATCATAGAGTTAAAAGGGACTGCAAGGGTCATCTAGTCTAACCCCATTGAATCTGAGATCTGGTGAATAGGTGTCAGATCTTAGGAACGATCACTGAAAATGCCCTGCCTTCGCCTGGTTAAAGCTGAGGCTGTTTGCTTGAGTGCCTTACCTGATCACAACTGTAAAGTATGCCCTAAGGAGAGACATGGTTCCTCAAATAGTCAGGACCACTATAGAGCTGGGCAGGAAACAGTTTTCTCATCCCGTGAGAGCTTTCAAGATTTTGAAATTTCTTCCTCTCAGGAATTGGGATGAAAAGTTGAAATCTCAATAAACTTCAAAATATGCTCTTTTAAAAGAATTTTGAATTTTAAAAGAACTCATTTTGAACTAAAAATTGAAAATTTTAAAACCTTTTAATTTTTCTTTCAAATTGGGAGATTTGTTGAAACCAGCCCTTATCTGTGAACAGTTTTGGTTTTGACAAATCAGCATTTTCCAATGGAGAAACATTTCATCCAAAAATTCCTGACCAGCTCTAAAATCCAAAGTCTTCACCTTTGCCTTCACCAAGAAACCAATATATAAACACAGCTAACTAGGATGCATGGCTGGTGTAAACGTTCTGTCTGTTACTCCTGGGGGAATTCTGAACAACTGCACATGTGCATAATTAATGAGTCTCAGATATTTTTAATTTTTTTGTGCAGAAAAAAGCTTCTGCTGAAATGCTGTGGAGATGGGGGGGAGGAGGTGCAGGGCCACATAGTGATGGGGAAGGGGGTGCAGAGCTACATAGGGACAGGGGAGTGGCGGGGGGGGCATAGAGACACATAGGGACAGGGGAGTGGCTGGGTGGGGGCACAGAGACATGGGGACGGGGAGGGGAATGGGAGTGTCTGGGTGGGGGCACAGAGACACATGGGGACAAGGAGAGGGGGGACAGGGACATGTAGGGACAAGGGAGTGGCTGGGTGGAGGCACAGAGACACATAGGGACAGGGGGAGGGATACAGGGACACATAGGGACAGGGGAGTGGTTGGGTGAGGGCACAGAGACATGGGGATGGGGAGGGGGATCGGAGTGGCTCAGTGAGAGCACAGAGACACAAGGGGACAGGGACACGTAAGGACAGGGGAGTGGCTGGGGGGCACAGAGACACATGGGGACAAGGAGAGGGGGGCAGGGACATGTAGGGACAAGGGAGTGGCTGGGTGGGGGCACAGAGACATTGGGAAGGGGGACAGGGGAATGGCTGGGTGGGGGCACAGAGACACATGGGGACAGGGACACATAGGGACGGGGAGTGGATGGATGGGGGAAGTGGGTGTCTGAGTGGAGATGGAGGGACACATAGGGGTGCAGGAACACATGGGGACAGGGGCAGATGTGCCTGACTGAATGGGAGAGGCTAGAGGTCAGCCAGGGTCGGCATGGGGGAAGCTCCCTAACAATCCCTCCCCGCCCCCCCAAAACCTGTTTCATACTTTTCCCATCCACACCCAACAACCCTCCAAGTTCACTCCCAGGCTCCTTCCCAGCAATTTACTTCCCTCTCCCTCTGTTAGCTCTAACTCCCCCAAGCCTTTGCACTGCTTCTGAGGGGTGCTGGAAATACAGTTCTGTATTGTAGTTTAAATGAATTATTACTCATAGTTCTGTGTTAATATACCTAGTAAGGAATCTATTTGTCAAAAAACATTTCCTGAATCTTTTTTGTTGTCTGTATTGTTACAGACCTACTTGCTAACAGGTATTTTGAAATAAATGACCAACAATAATTGAAACTGGTGTGATTAGATTGTGTTGTTTTGGCAAATAAAATATGCAGAATTTTAAAATATTTTGTGTAGAATTTTTAATTTTTTGTTGCAGAATTTTTAGGCACAGAATTCATCCAGGAGTAAGAGTCTGCATAAACATCCACTTAATAAGTAGGCAGCCCCATTCTGCACTAGCTGAAGTTTCTACGAGCCCTTCAATACTTGGCTCATATACAAGGCATTGCTGTCATTTAACATGGAGGACAAAGGCATGGAGAGTTGTGGCAAGATTTCCAAAAGAAAAGGTCTCAAGCTACTTGCAAGGCAGATGTGTATAAGTGCTCTTGGCCACTGCTGCTGCCCAGATAGCCTGAAACAGCCGACATGAACATGATTACATTTTTTTTTTTAAACCCAAGTTTGCATTCTGTCGATGGACGGAGTAGAAACCCCACTTGCTTTTATCCCTGCTTGCTTTCCCCAGCCTTTGGATGTTTTACCTCTGTGATGAGGAAGGAGTACGTGGTTTGTCTGAAATATTTATTATGATTGCATTCTCTTTTTGATACATTTATGCTTTGTGGTCTTTTCTTGATTTCAGTGGCTCCAAGTGATGTCTAATAGATAACAAAGGAAAGTGGAATATATAAAAATATTACAAAAACAAAACAAAAAACAAAAAACCTCAGCCTGCTAAATGAATATTATTAAGGTTGCAAAGTCTAGCACTCAGAAGTTAGGAAATTCCAAAATAATGTTGCTTATGCAACTTTAATTCAACCCTTTTATACATATGCACTATGATAGTCTTTAATTAAATGAACACATACTGTTTTTTCATAGGACCCCTGCCTCATTCAGTTTACAGGATGGATTTTGCTCACTTAAATAGCAGCTATTCAATACTTTATCTTCATTGTTCAATGTGTGGACCCAGGCCTTGGCTACTGCACACTATTCAAACACTGCTTTGAAGACAGAATTATTAATTTCCTCATGGAGTTTTCCATCATGCTCATCACTACTGTATCTGAATGCTCTACAACTTTAATTCATTTATCTCCACGACAACTCTGTGAGCTGAGGGGGTCCTATTATCCCCAATTTACAGATGAGGAGTAATCACAGAGATTAAGATAAAAAGTTTCCAATAATTTTGGGTGCCCAATCTGAGACACCTAGGAACTGATTTTTCAGAACACAAAGCACTATATAGCATGTTCTATGTTCAGCGTACAATCCTATTGACTTCAGGTGCAGGCCTCAGCACTTTTAAGCAGACCCTGGAGCAGGGGTGCTGGAACAGGGGGAACCAGGGGACCATGGCCCTACCACTTTTTGAAAGTGGACAGGCTTGGCCCCTCCACTTTTTGCCACGGGCCCTGCCCCCTGCCCCTTCTCTTCTCCCCCGAGCCCCCACCCCACAGCCAGGCTGGCAGCTGGAGCCCGGGGAAGCAGTGGGGAGCCATGCATCCTCCACCTGCCTGGGGGTGCCTGAGAGCAACTCCTGGCCCACGTCCCTGCCCAGGGCAGATGGAGGATCTGCGGCTCCCGACAGCTGTGGCTCTTACCATGGCCAGGCTGCGGCTCCAAGGCTCCACCCCCTGGCTGGAGCCAGGTCGGGATAAGAGCTGCACAGGGGGATGTGGGGAGCTGCGGACCTTCCACCTGCTGTGGGCCAGAGGGCTCGGGGGGCGATGACACGGATTGGTGGCTGCTCTCGGGCCCCCTTACCCTGGGCAGTTGGAGGGGCCTGGGCTCCCCAGCCTGCTCTGGCTTGGCTGGGGGCAAGGCCTTGGGGGGAAGAGGAGGGGCGGGATGGGGCCACGGATGGGGTGGGGAGTCCCTGGTCCCCCACTTTTGGGAAGGCTCCACTGCCCCTGCCCTGGAGTATGTTGGGCACCCAGGAAATGCCTGCCCAGTCCAACTCCCTATTCCTCAGGTTTCTCATCCTAGACCCAGTCTCCTTGCCCAGCAAGTGCTAGTCTCTTCCTCCTGGATCTCTGTCTAAATCCTAAACTCCCACCCTCTCTGTCATTTGTTCTGCCCACACCCAGTTCCGGTCTCCTTGCCTAGCACTCCCACTTCCCCCCTCCTGCCCCAGGTCCTTGTCCCCAATCCTTCCCCCAAGATCCTTGTTCCAGTCTTTGTCCAGTCAATTCCAGTTCTCTCTCCACACCCCAGCCCGTTGTCCAATCTGTCTCCCCTCCCTGCCCTCACTGGTTCTTAGACCCATGCTTCTTGTCCAGCAAGTTCCAGTCTCACCACTGCTCCCTAGCTCCTCATCTGATCTCAGTATCCTACTCCATTCCCTTCTCCCTCCCCCGAGGTCAACTGGCTCCCAGTCATTGTTTCCGTCACCAGCTCTCAGTCCCAGCATTTCTTCACTCTTCCATTCCCAGGTTCCATACACTGGGTTCCAGTCCCAGTCTCGATGCCCAACCAGTCCCAGTTTCTCCACTCCCCCCCACTAATGCCAATCTTAGACTAATTGTGCCAATATCCTCCTTTCCATCCCACCTCACCCAGCTTTTTCCCCCTCTGCATGCACATCAGATGGGTTCCTCTTCCACACTGCCTGCTAGCAGGGGGATCATTGAGAGCACAGGAGACACAGGCTTCCAACTCTTATTTTGGATTCCTGGCCCCATCCTAGCCAGAGTAGCTGGGAGCAGCCATGATAGAGAAAGTCCAGGTTCTCAACTGTAGCCCTGGGCTGGAGCTTGCTCAGTTGCTCTGTGGGGACGGTTCATATGCAGCCTGGTTAGCACTAGGACCTGCGTGGGGATGGCGCATGCACAAACCAGTCAGTGCTAGAAGCTGTGAAAGGCTCAAACATGCTCAGTGAGGGTGGAATCTTTGGAAATTGAAGAAGTTTTTATGGAGCATGTGGGAACTACGATTTGTTGAAGGATTGTAATATGGCCAAATCTGGGCAGATTTTCACGGGGTGGCCAAAGGCCAGATATAAGGGCCACTCTCCTGCTAAATTTCAAGTCCTTGCTCCAAAGCATGAAGGCACTAGAATAGTTCAAAGAAAGGATTGCCAGAGTTTTTTAACATGTGCCAAACAACATTATTTCCCCCTAGCCTCATTCTCAGAAATGGCTGAACAGTTTTGGCTGAGATGTTCCGGAAAAAGTCAGCCTGAGGCAGTCACCTTGCATAGAAAATTTCAGTTTGAATGGTTAACGTTTGGCAAAGTGTTAAGCAACTTAGAACAGGATCTTATAATGAGAGTTGTTGGGCTACCTTAATAGGTGGTGCTACAAGGCCTGCCTGTAATATGTACATACACACAGAGACCAGTTACTCATAGCCAGTACAACTGAAAAGATGGGAGAACAAGGTGGCTGTAACCTCCTTCTTGCTCCCCTGGTCCTGGGGAATAACAAAGAGCTTCCCCTTGCAGTCCTATCACCTCAACATGCTCCCCAGGCCAGAGGTGAGGGAATAGATGGTACAAAGCCAGTTTTATGCTGAGGGAATCTTCAGTGGCCCCTTTCAAGCTGATATAAGGTTCCTTTTACTGTGACTGCCCCCAAAAGACCCTACCAGAGGTTGAGGACTAGGATCATAATGTTTGGGAGATCTTTCTAGCAAACGTATTCATTCTGCAGAGTATCCCATTTGAGCGAACTGAGCTTGTTTTAAAATGAGAGCAGAGCTTAGTTTAGTGGTAATAAAAAGGCAATATGTCGTACCTCAAATGAGAATAAGAATTAGGTACATTTTTGTGGTATGAGCCTGTTTTAAATCTGAAGCTTAATGTTTAGTGGAATGCATAGCTGAGACTGACACTCACCTTGTATTGGTATCAAACACTAACATTACACTTATGTTCTCTCCAATGGAAAAACTGACATCAAGGAAACCAGCTCTTGGCTTCAGTTCACTGGAATGCTCTAATGATGCTTGCTACCAATTTTCTTTGAAATCCTACCTATTACAATGATTCAGAAATTCATTCCCAGTTAAAACACACCCATAAATTATGATCCTTGATCTTACGAAAACTGTCCATTCCCACTGTGCCTGCCTGACTCCTTGGATATGGATCACAGCTCTGGTACTTGGAAAAACTTTAGTTTCTCTGGTTGATAGAACTGAAAAATCATCAGCCAACTCATTATCAGAGCTGTGATGCTGTCTCTTCCAGAGGGTATTAGCACTCACTCAGCAAGGTCCCCATTATGCCTGTGGTTGCTAGAAGAAGCAGTGGTATTGCGTATAGGTATATAGTAATGTGTCTGTCCGCGGCATGAATCAACCTGCAACAATAGCGACTCTTCTATATACAAATTCTGTGAGATTCCTTTGCTGTTTTATGTCATGAACACTTTATAGCACTAATAACATTTGCTCTACAGGAAGAGTGTACTTAGACTCTCCTCCCTATTTAGACTGTCTAAACTGAGATAATGTTACTATGCTCATTCACTTCCAAAATTATGCTAGTTATGGTGCCAAGTTAGAAACGCGTGCTGCCAGCCATTCCACTAAGCTAGAAAGGATAATAAAAATGTTTATGGATATTGTGGATTTCAACTGTTTAACATTTTTAAAGACCTCTACTGCCCGGGCCAATTTACAGCTGTTTTAACTCTTAAAAAATATCTAAACACATTACATACAAAAGAAATTAAGGAAACCATAAGCTATATACTCAAAGAGCTTTTGGCTGTCTAAAAATAAAAGAGGTATAGCTATAAAATGTAATATCCCACCAAGTGAGGGAGAGGGTTATTCTTGTCTGGCTAAGGAAATGTGTTGCAGTAATGCTGAAATGTAGCTCTTGTTTTGCCTCAGTACAGTCCATGGCATTGACGCTATTTTTATTTTAAAGGTGGCTTTTTAATTTCCTTATTTATATTTTGATTTTCAGCGCATAAAGGATTTATTAGAACTATTCTAAGTATATTCTGGATGTTAAGAGGGCTCTAAATTCTAAACTCAGACAAGTTTCTAATTTATGTAACAGCCATGGGGTTGAGCAATGGCCTCTGGAAGTTTAGCATAAACAACATCAAGTTTGGAAAGGAAGTGGCAAGTGGTTCATGGAGATATAAACTTTATTTTATAAAATAAAAATGTTAACAATCAAGTACTTGTCATCCTCCTGTATCACAAGGGTGATTGTGTCCTGCCAGTACCTATGTTTTAAAATATTGGTTCAATATTCCCAGCTTTGGGACAAACTTCCTCTTGGGGGAGTTGATGTTTGTTGAGAAGCAAGGGTAAGAAAAGAGAGACATGTTTAAATATGGTAATGCAGGGCAGGCAGCTTAGTGCTCTGATTTGGAAATAAAAAGCAGTTTGAGAAAGGTTCATAGGGTGAAGTGACATAGATCAGTCTCTTAGCATAAGGTAGGAAAATCCTAATGTGGCTGATAACTAGGTAAAAACAAGTGAAAGAGAGAATCTGTGTCTGTTTCACCAAAATACCCTGCATTTCTGCCCATGGACTCCTATTTGAAGTTAACAGATGTGACCATCTCTCCCAAAATAATCACTGTCTTACAGAGAAATGGCTTTGAAATTCTATCTTTTACAATGGGTAAATTGGGGAAGAATTGTGGAATATATTTTTTTGGCAAGTGTATTTTATCTTGGCTAATCCCAGTGTTTTGTTCACCGTGCTATGGCTTTTCTTATATATAAGTGGACAGTGTCTCTTTAGAAGAATATTCGATGACTCAGCAAAGAATAATATTAGGTGTAGATTTTCAAGAATGACTAAGGATTTTGGCTGCCCAAATTCTTGGGCTCCCAACTCTGTCACTTTAAAGGGGCCTGGTGTCAGAAAGTGTTGTGCACCTGCCCTCTAAAATATCAGTTCCTTTTGAAGTGTCTCGGGTTGGGGCACCCAAAAATCACTACTCACTTTTGAAAATTTAGGCCTATTAAAAATACAGGGACTCATGTACTGCTTCTGGTGTAAAACTAATACTTCAATCTCACAATAAAGTCTACTAGTGTAGACTGTTATGCTCCCACAGAGTGAAATTCTGGCCCCATAGAAATCAATGGCAAATCTTCTATTGACTTGAACGGGGCCAGAATTTCCCTCCAGGAAGTTCTGTTTGCACTCCATTGGGAGTGTGTCAGTGTCCTCACCCCGTGGCAGGACTGCAACCTAAATGTGTTCTAAAATAAATGTAAGATCACAATCAGTTGAAATTACATTGACTTCCAAAGAGCTGTACTGAATTTGACCCTCTGTGTCACAGTAATATTTGGAGAGAAGAGATATCTTTCTCACTAGGTATTGTAGAAATCTTGTGGAGGGGGAAAAAAATCTTTTGTTCCAACCTTTTCTGTAAAAAGTAAACTCTTAGCAAATTTCTAAGATGTGTAATATTTGGTGACTGTTGTAGGAAATGGCATATCAATAAGAAACATTTTTCTGAATTGTTCAGAGTTTCACACTCTTCATATAGTATTTGTGTAGTTGGAAGCTTTGCCCCATTTGAATTGGCTCACTGAATCTGATCTTGGAAAGAGTTTTTTCCTTCAAAGTCTAGTTGTCTATAAACCTAGTACAAGCTTAATGGGTGAATTAAATGAATTCAGACCTTATGAAAAAATGCTGGACTGGCAGCTTAGTAGACTGAATTCCTCTATACAGACACAGAACATGCTGAACCGAGGAAACATCCGTGCACTTTCTTCCACACGCTTCTCCACCAAGGTACTTTGACAATGCCAGGAAGAAGGCTGGTTAGACTCGATGCTGTTCTTCCAGTCCTTGGTGAGTGCTAACACTGCCAGCAAAGGTGCTTATCAGTGCAATATAATAAAAATTGCATTGGTAGTTTTGTGCATAATGGATTGCTGTCTCCTTAGAACAGCTTGGAGACTACCAGCTCTTTTGCTTCTGACTGGACTCAGAATTTTCAAGAGAGCTGACTGGGGCTGCAATGGCCACAAAATCAGAAGAAATATGGTCTTGTGGTTACGGCATCAGCCTGTGACTGAGGTGATTTGGGTTTTGTTCCTGGCTGGGCTCTGGACTTCCTGTGTGACCATGGGCAAGTCATTTCGTCTCTATGAGGGGGATTTTCAAAAGTGCTCAGCACTGGCCTAATTCTGTTCCCATTGAAGTCAATGCGAATTTCACTGTTGATTTCACTGAGAGCAGAGTTAGGCCAATGCTGAGTGTTTTTGAAACTCTACTTTCTGTGCCTCAGTTCCCCATGTGTAAAATTGGGGCTACCACTCTTCCTGAATGAAATGCTGTGAGGATTAAATCATTAACCTCTTTGAGGTGCTCAGATACTGTAGTGCTGAGTCCCATAGAAAGTCATATATGCAAATGAAGAAAGAATATGGAGAATTGCTCCTTTAAGGTTTCTGCCAGAAGCTCACAGGATTTCATGCTCTTTTTCATTAATCAACATTTCAACAGCCTCGTTTAATCTCTGTTATTTCATGTGTGACATAGAGTTATAAAACTCTGAAACTAAGACTGGCTTTTAACTATAATTCTGGGAAAGGAACAGCAGCCCCGATGAAAAACTGCACAAAAGAACATTACTAATGACATGCCACTTATGAAATTGATGCAACAAGATGGAACACTACAAGATTTTGCAGAGAAGGCTCACAATAAAATGATCCCTCTGGCTATAATTTTGAAAGAAACATCAGAAAAGCCATATCAGAGCCTTCCCTTGGACCTTCTAGTCCATTGTCCTCTCTCTGACAGTGGCCTGGACCAGATGCTTCATAGGAAGGTGTAAGATACCTCAGCATAGACAGTTTTAGAATACTCTTCTTATAGGGGTAGTTTCTTCCTGACCCGTCGGTTAATGGTTGGCTCCTGGCCTGAAGCCTGAGAGTTTATCAATTAATTTTAAAATAAATCTGGGGTAGCTGTGGAAGTAAGTTTATATTAATGGCCAATCCTTTCTTTGAATCCTACTAAGCTCTTGCACTCAGTGTAATCTTGTGACAGTGAGTTCTATGGTTAATTATGCATTGAGGAAAATAGTATTTTCTTTTAATAGCTTTTAACTTTGTCTCTTCTTTGTCACTGGCAGCACCTTTTTTGCATGTTTTGACAGGGTGACTAGGAGCACTCCGTTTACAAAATAATGAATGGTAAAGATGAGGCATACTGCTCCCATGCTTGTCCCTCTCCTTTCTGAGCAGAACAGGACTAGATCCTGGGCTACGGCCAAGAACTGCACTGTGAAA
This sequence comes from Chrysemys picta bellii, assembly GCF_011386835.1. Classification (NCBI taxonomy): domain Eukaryota; kingdom Metazoa; phylum Chordata; order Testudines; family Emydidae; genus Chrysemys; species Chrysemys picta. The sequence continues at coordinate 39,828,873 of NC_088799.1, read as the reverse complement.
CTTCATAGGAGTCTGGATGCAAAGATGGTCTTTGCTCTCCCTTGATTCTAGGCCAGCTCTGTTTCAGGCAGCTCTAAGTTACACCAGCTACCAATAGCCCAAAGGGCTAGTTGCAGGAGAGTAAGCCGTCTACACCAGCAGCAAAAAAGGTTAGTATAGTGGCCACCATGCTGCTTTTGTGTCTTGGGAGGATCCCATGTTTTGGATAGGCCAGAGGAGACTTCCAAAGGCACAAAGGGCAAATGGACACCCAGTTCCCAAAATCGAGCTGATTTTCAGTGGCACTCACACTGCCCGGGTCCTCGCCACCGGTCCAGGGGGCTCTGCATTTTAATTTAATTTTAAATGAAGCTTTTTAAACATTTTAAAACCCTTATTTACTTTACATACAACAATAGTTTAGTTACATATTATAGACTTATAGAAAGAGATCTTCTAAAAATGTTAAAATGTATTACTGGCACGCAAAACCTTAAATTAGAGTGAATAAATGAAGACTCAGCACACCACTTCTGAAAGGTTGCCAACCCCTGCTCTAACTAGTTCATCAGCCATCTGTGAGTACCCTTTTAATTTCTGCTATATCTATTTTGAGATAGGGTGACCAAAACCGATCAAAATATTCCAGATGAGAGGTGATGGTATATAATGGCATTATAATATTTTCAGTATTAGTCTCCAGCCTACTCCTTATGTAACCTAATATTTTGCTAGCTTTTTTTGACCATGAGTACACAGTGAACAGATGTATATCCATTATCATGCAGGTCTCTTTCCATAGTGGTCACAGTTCCTTTAGAACCCAAGTCATTTTGGTTGTAGTTTAAAGGAAATACAAGCTTCCAAGATGTTAAATCCAACCAACTATCCCCTAGAAATGTAAATGAAAAAAAACCCACAGCTATCAGTAATCTTTTCTGGTCAAGGTAGCTAGCAATGACATCAAAACCACATGAATGCTCTGGAGAGTGTAAAGGAACTCAACCACTGAAAATTGACTCTGAAGGATTATTACAGGCTCATTCATCTGTTGATTATCAATGAAATCTGAGCCTTGTACCAACTTGCCAAAGGTACTTTTGACCCATTAACACATCATCATAATTCTGCAATAGCCTGAAAAAGGGGAGGAAAAGCCCACAAAAATATTTTCCCTTGACTGTAACTTGATTTGGTAAGTGATAATCTATTCTGAATGCAATTTATATATGTCTTGTTATGACAGTGGCCTTAGATAACTAATTAATTAACATGTTTACAGCAAAGTTTGTGTCAGTGCTTTTATCATAAACCCCAAGTATTCTAGAGGTCAGGAATGAATGGCAGAGTAAGCGAGGCTTTTTAGACTTGTCTCTTTGAACTCCTATGCTTCTCACCTCTTCCATGATCTGTAAATCTACCCGCCGTTACCTCCAAAACATTTCCCCACTGAAAATGTCCATGACCATTTCTCAATTCCTCCTCTGATTCATGGGTTCATAAAATCTTCACTGTCCTTCCTCCCACCCTAAATGGTCCCCACTAGAGCCAGTTCAACCCACTTCAGTCCATCCTGGAAGCACGAATCTCATCCTCTGTGATAATGACTGGCTCCCTGGACATTTCAGAACCCAGTATAAAACATTATTCTTTCAGGTCTTCAGGACCCTCTCTGGCTTGACTTTCCTAACCAATCTGATCTCATTCATCTCTCTTCCTATTTTTGAGGACTTTCCCTCCACTACTCGTGACAGAATTGGTTCTGTTCCCCCACGCTTCCCGCTCATTCATTTCAATTCATTGAGACTTTATCGCCATGACAAGCTATACAAGTGTTGCCAAAGTGCAGGAAAAAGACATACCTCTCAGAGGTCTATCAGAGGCTTGGTATGACCCATTCAGGATAGGGTTACATGCTGTGTTTGGGTTTGATGCTGGTGACTTACAGAGCTACCTCTCTACTCCATACCTGTTTCCTTCTGTCCAAACTAAAATCTCACTTTGTGTCTCTGACATCTTCTTGTGGATCTCTAGCCGTCAGCACAAGCCCAACAAGGCTAAAAACAGAGCTCTTAATCTTTCCCTCCCCCAAGACCTCCCCACTACTTCCTTTTTTGGTCATTGTAGACAACACCACGATTCTGCCTGTCACTCAGGCCTATCACAGGGGCCATCATTTCGATTCAGACTACTGTCTAGGTCCCCACATCCAGGCCATGTCTAAGTCTTGCAATTCTTTCTGCTTAACAAGTTTAAGGTATGGCTTCCTATCTATCACACAGCTAAAGTTCTCACCTGGGCTCTCGTCTTCTATCTAAATTACTTCAACATCCTTTTCTTTGCCCTTGACAAATGCAAACTTGCCCCATTCGTATCCATTCAGAATGCTGCTGCATTGTGACCATGTCATTCCTCTCTTTGAATTCCTCCACTAGCTACCTCTTCTCTATCGGCCAAGAATAAGTCACTTGTCTTCACTTTCAAGCTTATCCCTGCCCTAACTATCATATCTTCTTCACTATCAAGATGTTGACTCCCACCTCTGACATGAGGCCAGCTTCCAATCCCCACAAGCATAAATATCTGCAAAGCTACCACATTTTCTGCCTTCGCAACTCTCCTTAAACCTGACCTTTGTCATGATCCCTACAGAAAACCTGACAACAATGTGATGTGTTGGGGATCACCCAGATCCATAAGGAATTCTGTCACTGCCCGCCCTGTAACCTTAATGCTATGCTGCTATGGTTCAGATCCCTACAAGCGCAAGTTCTCACCCTGGCTTCCACCAGCCTATTTACTGCTTGCAGGTTGACACCAATAGCTCTTTAAATCCTGAGTCTCTCCAAATCCACTCTCCATGAGTTTTTAAGTGCCAGACTCTCAGATCATTTCCCCCTGCACAAGTGAAACCAGCCCCCCAGTTATCAGTTCAGTTTTGCACCCACACTCCACACAGTTGCACAACAGACTGTTAGAGGGTTTGCACAACATAGACCTGCCCTTCAGTTTCCTGTTGCCAAACCTCAGACACAAGCCTTCCTTTAAAAGGCTTTATTCTCTTTTCCCTTAGCCCATGGTGATTCACTTTTATTCAGAGTGTGGAAACCCCTCTTGATTTGGGAGCGGGTATGTCTCAATGTCATTCCATTAACTTCAGTTGTCCACCATTGTCCTTTCCTGGGCTGATGGGTACTTGAAGTTGGTTTCATGTAAACAACTGGCTTGGGAGGTGCTTCTTGCTGTCTGGTGGTGTCAGAGCAGTACACAAGTGATGTGACCTACTAGTCAGAGCTCAGAGTAGAGTCAGGGTCGTGGGTAGTCGCGCCCAAGGTCCAGCCAGAGTCAGAGTTAGAAGCCACGCCCAGGGTTAAACTGAAGTCAAAGTCAGAGTTGCACTAACGGTCAAGCCAAAGTCAATAATTGGAGTTAGGGCTTGGGAGCAGGAACAAGGTGAGGTAACCGGCCCAATGAATCTAGTTCACTTGTATTTGAAGGTATGTACTGTGATTAGCTGTGAAGTGTTTCACGGTACTTTTGAGTGGAAGATGGTATACAATAATACTTTGTGTTGTACTCTGAAAGCTGGTGCTGTGGAGCCCACAAGAGACAGGCTGTAGCAAATGGAAGTGATGCAAAAATGACAGGGGTGGTGGTGGTGGTGGTAAGGGAATACGCAAGTGAATGAAAAAGAGTGAGAGAGAATGTGTGAATGGATAGGAGAATGTGTAAATGGCCTGATGAATGATGAGAGAATGTGTGAGTGAATTAAAGAACTGTGAGCTGATAGATGGGAGAGTGGGTGGGTAAACCCTTGAACCAACTGTACTGAGTATTGATAGACTAGTCATGTAGGGCTGCAGTGGAACCTAGCAGAGAGAGGAGACAAAGAATAGAGGTATCGGGGGCAACATTGCGGAGGCACTCAGCACTAGAGTGGCAGACAGAACAGCTGAAGGAAGGGCTCAGATTTCTGAGGCCCACACCAAAAGAATAGTGCTGGGCAGTTAGTTAAAGGAGAAAGGCCATAGTGGAGCATATAAAGAAGACTTGGAACACCTTCTAACCCCTGAATAAAAGGCAGTTGGACATAAAGAGGGAAGACAAGCAATAGCAAAACATCTAGCAGAACATTCAGCTATTTTTACAAGCTTCTATCAGGGAAAATATAGGGGCAGAAAGAGGAGACAAGCTGCTCACCCTAGGGTGGTAATGACAATGAAAAGAAAATGATTGTCCCCATGAATCCTTTGGGGAACATTATTTATTGCAAGTCACCAGTTGCTTAGGCCAGAGGGGATGTTATCAGATGAGAGAGATTTTCTTCTGGCATCTTATTGAGGCCCAATTTTCCGAATGCAGCCTCTAATTTTGCACACACTAATTTGCATGCTTAGTAAATTGCACACACAGTATTCCCCGTGCTATTAGATCAGAACAGGGAGATGTAATAGACTTTGACTTTGGCCAGATGGGTACAAGGATGATATTGACAACTGGGAGAGAGTACAACAAAGTTATCAGAGCAGGGTGGAAAGGACTGACTCATGAGCAATGATTGCAACAGCTAAGTATGTGTGAGTGATGGCGGAGACCTTGGCTACACTTGCAGCTGTACAGCGCTGTGAGGTAAACCTGTCTTTGTACAGCTGAGTAGGGAAAAGCGCTGCAGTCTGTCCACACTGACAGCTGACAGCCACAGTTGCGTGGCCACATTTGCGGCAATTGCAGCACCATTGGGAGCGGTGCTCTATGGGCAGCTATCCCACAGAGCACCTCTTCCCATTCTGGCGCCGTGGGTTGTGGGAAGGGGGCGTGAGTGCGGGGAATTCTGGGTCCTGTCCCAACGCCCCGTGATGCATCGCTTCGCATCCCAGAAATCCCTTTGTTTCCATCCACCTTTGGTGCCATCTTTCAACGGTTTCCGTGCAGCGTGATCTGTCTGCGGGAAACGGAGTCCAAACTGCTGAGGCGTATGCTGACGAGTCTCGCCAGCACGTCACGTTTGGCTGTCGAACTATTCCTTAAGATCCAAAGTGACAGTGAGAGTGAGGACTCCGACGATGCTATCGAGCTGTGTCATAACTATAAAGGGAAGGGTAATAGCTGTCCTGTGTACAGTACTATAAATCCCTCCTGGCCAGAGACTCCAAAATCCTTTTCCCTGTAAAGGGTTAAGAAGCTCAGGTAACCTGGCTGGCATCTGACCTAAAGGACCAATAAGGGGACAAGATACTTTCAAATCTTGGGGGGGGAAGGCTGTTGTTTGTGTTCTTTGTTTGGGAGTTCGTTCGTTCTCTGGGAATGAGAGGGACCAGACATCAATCCAGGTTCTCCACATCTTTCTAAACAAGCCTCTCCTATTTCAAACTTGTAAGTAAATAGCCAGGCAAGGCGTGTTAGTTTTCCTTTGTTTTTCTCAACTTGTAAATGTACCTTTTACTAGAGTGTTTATCTTTGTTTGCTGTACTTTGAACCTGAGACTAGAGGGGAGTCCTCTGAGCTCTTTAAGTTTGATTACCCTGTAAGGTTAATTTCCATACTGATTTTACAGAGATGATTTTTACCTTTTTCTTTAATTAAAAACCTTCTTTTTAAGAACCTAATTGATTTTTCCTTGTTTTAGATCCAAAGGGGTTTTGGATCTTGATTCACCAGGAGTTGGTGGGAGGAAGGAGGGGGGATGGTTAATTTCTCCCTGTTGTAGATCCCAAGGGGGGGGTTGGAACTGATTCACCAGGAGTTGGTGGGAGGAAGGAGGGGAATGGTTAATTTCTCCTTGTTTTAAAATCCAAGGGGTTTTGGATTTGTTTTCACCAGGGATTTGGTGAGGGTTTTTCAAGGCTTCCCAGGGAGGGAATCCATTGATGGTGGCAGCCGAACCAGAGCTAAGCTGGTAGTTAAGCTTAAAAGTTTTTCACGCAGGCCCCTACATTTGTACCCTAAAGTTCAAAGTGGGGATCTCAGTCCTGACAAGCTGCGTAACACATACGACACGAAATTGCTTGTGGCATTCACGGACATGCTCAGTACCGTGGAACGCTGCTTTTGGGCTCGGGAAACAAGCACTGAGTGGTGGGATCACATCGTCATGGAAGTCTGGGATGATGAGCAGTGGCTGCAGATGAGAAAAGCCACTTTCATTGGACTGTGGGAGGAGCTCGCCCCCACCCTGTGGCGCAAGCACACGAGATTGAGAGCTGCCCTGCCAGTGGAGAAGCGGGTGGCTATTGCAATCTGGAAGCTGGCAACTCCAGACAGCTACCTGTCGGTCACAAACCAGTTTGTAGTGGGAAAGTCGACCGTTGGAATCGTGTTGATGCAAGTTTGCAGGGCCATTAATCACATCCTATTCAGAAGAACCATGACTCTGGGTAATGTGCAGGACATAGTGGATGGCTTTGCACAAATGGGTTCCCTACTGTGGAGGGGCGATAGATGGGACACACATTCCTATTCTGGCACCACCCCAACTAGCATCCAAGTATGTTAATCGGAAGGGGTATTTCTCTATGGTTCTCCAGGCGCTTGTGGATCACCGTGGGCATTTCATTGACATTAACACAGGCTGGCCAGGAAAGGTGCATGATGCACGCATCTTTCGGAACACTTGGCTGTTCAGGAAGATGCAGGCCGGGACTTTTTTCCCAGAGCGGAAGATCACAGTAGGGGAAGTTGAAATGCCCATTGTGATCCTTGGAGATCCCGCTTACCCGTTAATGCCGTGGCTCGTGAAACCCTACACAGGGAGCCTTGACAGCAGCAAGGAACGGTTCAACTACAGGCTGAGCCAGTGCCGAATGACTGTGGAGTGTGCCTTTGGCCGTTTAAAGGGCCGCTGGCGATCTCTGTATGGGAAGCTGGACTTGGCCAAACACAGCTCCCCACGGTTATATCCACATGCTGTACCCTCCATAATATTTGTGAAGGGAAGGGTGAAAGCTTCACTCAGGCATGGACCTCCAAGGTTGAAACCTGGAGGCTGAATTTGCACAGCCAGAGAGCAGGGCTATTACAGGGGACCAACGTGGGGCTGCAAGGATTAAGGATGCCTTGAGGGAGCAATTTGAGGCTGAAAACCAGCAGTGATATCTGGTGCCCTGCACGGGAGTGAAGTGCAGTAGTTCCAATCTTTAGGAATCAGTGTTTGCTAAGCAGACTTGCACTGCCTGTTTATTTCCTGGGCTAAGGAATCTTTTACTTTAATAAATAATAAAGAATGTTTTCAAAGCCAAAAAATCCATTTATTGAAAAGAAAATTTATTTATTGAAAAGAAACACAACTGCTTGGGAATCAGAAAGGGCAAGGGGGTGGAGTGGGGAATGGTACAATCACAGATTCGTGTATGTCCTGTCTGGTGTGCTGTGCAGTGAGTGCTGCACTTCAGGATAGCTATACTGCATGGTGATGGGGATTGAGTGCAGAGGGTAAGGGTCGTGGTTTTCAGGGCTGGGTGGTGAAGATACTGGTGTTGGAGGCAGCTGGTGGCATGAGGAACCCGGAAGTTGGGGAAAGTGGGTTGGAGGTAACAATGGGGTACAAGGGAAAGAGTTTTGGGACAAGGTCTGTAAGGGGGGGGGCGTTTGCAGTACTGCTCCTTCTGCATGGCTACGAGCTCCTGGATAGCGTCTGCTTGGCGCTCCAGGATGCTTATGAGCCGATCTGTGCTTTGCTGACGGTGCTCTGTGCTTTGCCGCCAGTGCGCTGCGTTTTCCTGGCGGATCCTGCTTTCTCTCTCCCTCCAGTTCTGTGCTTTTTCATTCTCTTTAATATATTGCTGCATCACTTCTTGCAGCATGTCTTCTTTGGTTTTTCGCGGTCTCTTCCTGAGTCTTTGCAGTCTCTGAACAGGCGATAAGAGGGACAGCTGAGGTCTCAAGGTTGTTGCAGCTGTATAGGCAAAATGCAACATTTAACAGAGGCAGCATTGTTTATAGCAGACAGAGTAATGATTTCCCCCACACTTAAGGAGGGCACACACAGGGTCTACACAATAGCATAATTTTCCCATCCCAAACAGAGCGCACACAACCCACAGGAGCCTCAAAATGGTGAGTAAGGGGGACTGATTGTTTCAGGGCTGCACTGTCCTCTGGGTTTCCGTGCCTTGGGGAGAGCCAACAGCTGCAGGGGGCACCTACACTGAACACTATCCCAACATTTTCCACAGGAGTTCGTCCTGGACGATATCTCACTGCTGAGGGTGACCTGGGAAGCAAGGGAGGGTCTTCTACTGCAATGCGGTTTCCACCCTGGCCCATATGCAGCTTGCCTGTGTGCAGCAATGGTCCCCCCCCACCCCTCGTGGCACAGTGGTGCGGACACGTTAACCTGGCTGGGACAAGGACCCCGGAGGCTCTCCCGATAAACTTGCGCAAGCGCATTGCACACGTTCTGGATGAGACATTCTAAGAGATTACTGAGGCCGATTACTGCGATGTGATAAACCACATCAATGCACTATTCCGCATCTAGGCATGCATGCCTAACCCTCCTCTCCCGAAGAGCCCGCACCGAAAAAATTCCTTCCCGAAAATAAACCTGCTTACCGGGAACCTGCTCTTCTGTTTGTCCTCCACCAAGTACCGGCTGCTGCGACTGGCTACCTTCCTCCTGGCTCGAGAAGAGCTCCTGACTGCATGCCTCCAGGGATTCCGGGGTGTCTCCATCTGCCCCACCACCCTCACTCCCATTTTCCTCCTTCTCCTCCTCCTCCCTCCCCGGTTCTGAAGTGTCCATGGTGGTGCTCGGAGTGGAGGTGGGGTTAACCCCAAGTATTGCATCCAGCTCTTTGTAGAATCAGCAGTTTGCGGGGGGAGCACCCGAGCGGCCATTTGCGTCGCAGGCTTTGCAGTAGGCACTCTGCAGCTCCTTCACTTTAATCCTGCACTGCAGGGCGTCCCGGTCATGGCCCCTTTCCATCATGTCCTTTGATACCTTCCCGAAGGTATCGTAATTCCTACGGCTGGAGCACAGCTGGGCCTGGACAGCTTCCTCCCCACAAACACTGATGAGGTCCAGCAACTCGCCATTGCTTCATGCTGGGGCTCGCTTGGCGCGTGGAGGCATGGTCATCTGGAAAGATTCGCTGATAGCACTCCACGCCATGCCTGGCTGAGCAAACAGAAAGGGGATTTTTAAAATTCCCGGGGAATTTTAAGGGAGGGTCACATGGTTGGTTACCTGAGGCCAGGGCAGTAGAGTTTGAACTGATGACCAGAGTGGCTAGAACAGGCATTGTGGGATACTGCCAAATACTTCTGGAGGCCAGTCACAGCGCGTTGGGCGGCCACACTGGCACCGCAGCGCTGCAGCGGCGGCGCAATACACGCTATTCCTCTTGGAGAGGTGGAGTACATGCAGCGCTGCAACCACGGAGATACAGCACTGCAAATGCCTTGCCAGTGTGGACGGGGAATGAGTTACAGTGCTGGGGGCGGCTTTACGGCGCTGTAACTTGCAAGTGTAGCCACGGCCTAAGAGAAGATTAAGAATTTCCTCACTTATACCAGTTTTACCCCCTTGTAGCTCCATTTACATCAGCGGAGTTACTCCTGATTTACACCATTGTGAGCAAGAGGAGAGTAGTCTTTGCCACCATGCAGAATATCCTGTGTACATGGATTCCTAGAGCTGTAGAAACCAGCAAGGGCAATGGAGGCATGCTGGCAACTGACCGCTTTATCAGTCTCCTTATGATTTGCTAAATGTTAGGCACAAGTTATAACTCATTCACATTATTCAAGCCAAAGAGAGAGCTCCTGTAATAACTCACCACTGACTGAACTCAGTGAAAGTAACACAATAAATCCATAACACAATAAGATTTACAACCAATGTTTGTTTATTTTTCTTTATAATTTATGGGTGATGTATTTTGTTGGAGTAAATGACAAATCCTGAAGCCATCCTATTTGATTGCTATAACCAATCAATATTATTAAAAACATGAACACTTCAGTGTGTGAGTGACAATTCATAACACTGCATGCAGCAGGCTTTTTCCAGATATGACCCTTAGTAGATAGTCGGGCGGTAATGGCGGTGACTATTAAAGTGGCACTAAATGTTGGCCCTGCTGTGATAGTTGCCGTCTAAGAAAAGGAAAGGGTAGAATTTTTTGTAATATATTCTTGAAAAATACTGTTCATTTCCATTTCCTGAGCTAAGTACAATCTGCTATGTGAAACAGCTAACAAAAGGAGAATACTCTCTGTCAGTTTCACACACACAGTTACATACAGGGAGGATAAAGGCTAGTAATTGAGATCAGGGGACTGAGTGCTCAAACTGGGACTGCATGTATCTTACTAGTTTTGTTCTTCTACAGTATGAAATTAACTTTTTTGGTCTATTTTGATTCTCATGGGTTTGTACCACTTGAATTTTCTTTAAAAGTTTAGATTTATTCCAACCCCAAATGGTGTGACTGAAGCTCATTACTAAACCAGCAGTATTTTGTTGAGCATTACTCATTGTCTATAGGTTAATGAGATTTTGATCCGTGTGGCTGGAAATTGAAAGTGGAAGTAGCTAAATGGATGATCCTAGTTCTCCTCTCTGTGCATCACAAACACACCACACAGTTAAAGATGTTTGGCAATCTATGCTTCAGAGAGATCCAAGACTAGAATAATAGGCCCATTGCACAAGTCAGATATAAGATGCATTAGCAGAGCTTTGTAGCCAGATTTGTACAGTACAACTATAGCTACTGCTGTCTAGTGTGCACAGTCGCTCATTTGAATGAGCTCTAAAATTATTCTCAATTAAAAAAATTGTTATTGTCACACCTAACTTGGCCTCTGCAAAGTGTCCATAAAGCAGATGAGGCAGATGAGAAAAAAAATCAATATCAAGTAGTCATCACCACTAATCTGATGAGGGAGAAACTTTGACTATAAGCAATAAATCACACAAAACTCCAAGGACTTGAAGGACTAAAGATTCTGGCAAGTTTAAAAACACTCCCAATTGCCTAGTTCACTTTTTAGCCAAATCAGTTGACTGAGAATGATTTGTAAGAGCTACACTGACTCAATTACAAGTCAATACAGCACTGAACTTTAGAGTTAAGTGATTAGAAAAATAACATGGACCCAAACACTTCAAGCCTTTGTGATTGATTTTTGTTTCAAAGAGAGGAAGTTAGCACTGTATTATATCTTTTCTAGCAGCGTCATAATACATCTTATACAAAATAATTGTGATATCGCAGTAATGCATAGAGGCATCAATCTTTGTGGCTGCTTAGCATCTACCAACTCTCTTCAGTGAATAGTTGACCTCTTATATAGACATTTTCCCAGCATGTATTTCTGGGTCTGTCCTTCCATATTTAGCGGAAGTCATATTGTCAAGTAGCATCAGCTTTCAGGTGGCTAGGTGAGATCCTCTTTCCTGCTCTGGCCCCTTTATACTGATTGGTAAAAAAGCAGGAGTGGTGTAAAGGTTGCAGAAAAGGCGGGAGGAGTCCTGCAATACAGGAACTGTGGAAGACAGCTTTAAGGCTGCCCCCCAGATTTGCAGCCCATGCGGTAGCTTGGGGAGGTTACTGTAACTAAGGCAAGCTCCCAGGGCTAGAGTGGTGCAAAGATGGTTCTTAGAAATTCAGCACAGAATCTTACCCACCATTTTGCAAAGGTCTGTTTCTTGCTGCATCTCCTTCATTGCCCTCCTCCTTCTTCTTGAGCTGGTCCTTAACTCTCGTAGTTTCCCTTTTCTTATCCCTGAAGAGCTGGCACTTTCTCACAAAGATAGAAGCTGAGGAAAAAATACAGGTAGGTTCAGTCAAGCCTGAATTGTGTTCATTTTCTGACCTCTTTTGGGGTTCTTTGCTCTGATTTCGAAAACCTTCCATTAGGCTGAGTGAAATGATTGTGTCACAGCATTGCCAACCCCAGTGCTCAGGAAGCATGAGTCTGGACCAAAGAAATTATGACAATGGCAGAAAAATCATGAGATTTTTAAAATATATATTACATTTTGGGGGGGTTATTCTTTGCCTTCTGGTTTCTGAGACATCAGAAGGCACACGCTTCACATTTTCAAGCTTGTCTCCGCAACCTCAAGGGCTAGAAATGTACTTAGTCTTTTGAATGAAAGGTGAGATTCTCTTGATTTCAGCAGCTGTGGCCTCATGAAAAAAACACCAAAATATTGTGAAACTCGCAATACAATCATGAAAGTTGGAAAATGTGGAGTCATCTATTTATTATGATTATTATATACATTGGCGTAGTCACTTGTTTTTGAGTGCGCTTTTCACGTGGCTCAGACTAAAGCGCACAAATTCATGTGTGAATTTTCATCCAACAGCTAAAGCATCTTAGTCCTGGCTGTGCATGTTTAAGCTTAATCTTGGACCAAAAGAGCCTATTATGCTACACACTTGGTCCTGCATACCGTTTATCACACTGTCTTAGGTCTCCTCTTTTCCATGTAAAAATCAGCCTTTTAGGTTAAACAAAAGAAAATGTCTGAAACATTGCTAAGTAATCTTCCCCCTAATTAAATCAGTTTTCAGGAAAATGGCAGAATTGCTTGTCAGGAGCTGCATGCTACTCTTCTGGAGGCAATGCAATATTCATATTCAGTACCTTGTTTACACTGGATTTTTCCAATAAGTGTCCCTTTAAGCTAATGTTAAATGACTAGTTGAACCTCTCACCACGGAGACAGATGCAAAACTAGCTCAGCTTGCTGGGCCTGGGTTTCATCTAAACACCTGCAAAACTCTTTGAAAAAAACCAACGCAAGGGCAGTAGTCAGTAGCTAAAAAAAATTATGATGGATAGCAGCAATTATAAACCAATAATATATGGGAAACAGAAAAGATTGCTAAGAATTTCCTGCCACATGCATGTAGGAGGCATCTGGACTACATCTGGGAAAGCACACACTCAAGGAACTGCAGCCAGTTGGAGATACATGTCTGTGCTATCAAAACTAATGATAAAAAGGAGCAATTTATGTTTGCTACCTTGTACAATAAAGGGATGGCGGGGGGAGATTCAAGCCAAAGCATTTCTCTGAACAGACGGAATATAATACAACATTAATTGGCTGAAAAACAGTGGAGATCACCTTGTGAGGAGTTCACTCGCTTTATTGTTTAATTATGCTCAAAATGATTGATAACTTTCCTTAAAGAATGTGGTGCTGGGATTGCTATTAGCATAAGTGGTGACATGCAAATATGACCGACCTTAGCATTTAAATGTTGGCTCACTAGAGGAGGGTGCAGTCTAAAGTGAAGCCTGGTAAGAATGCATTTTGCTAACGACTCATTAAAAGGAAGAGGAATGGAACCCATCTGAAAGGTTTCTCTGCTGATATTCCAGAGCAAAATAATTGCTAAGAAAAATTTGGTTGACTGCACAAAAACTATTTTTTTAAAAAGCATTTTCTAGTGTGTGAAAAAACTTTTCTGATGAAATGAGAGCTTCTCAGTGATTCAGCACCTAACTGAGCTGGTTTCCTTAAAGGCTACATAAAGGCCATGTCTACACTATAAACTTACGATGGTATAACTACATCACTTAGGGGTGTGAAAAATCCACACCCCTGAGCAATGCAGTTATACCCACCTAACCCGCAGTGTAGACAGCGCTGTATTGACAGGAGGGCTTCTCCTGTCGACATAGCTACTGCCTTTCTGCCTCTCGCAGAAGTGGATTAACTACGCCAACATGAGAGCCTCTCCCATCGGCATAGTAGCATCTGTGGCAGCTGTGCCGCTGCAAGGTTTTAAATATAGACCTGCTCAAATAATTGAGTAAACTACCTTTTCTGTTTTGTCTATGCACTCCTCTGCATGCAGATAAAGCTTAAGACCTAAACTACTTCATTTTGACCTAGAACATAAATTAAACTGAAGAGGTAAAAAGGAAAGTCTCAGATCTTAGGTCCAGATTTTAAAGATGCACATGATGCCTGGTGAGACACCTAACTCCTACTGATTTCAATGTAAAAGCCCAGTAGATGTCTAGCAAATTTGCTCTTCATGATTCTGGTAGGGTCAAAAATCGGGGCATAGGGCTATAATATATAGAAAGAGGTGAATCTTTCTCTTTGACACAGGCCCCGGGCTGATTCATCTGTCCATTAATGTCATGTTGTGTTGCATAAGTCGCTCAGATCAACTGGAGATGACCAAAGGAGAATTTCCCCTGTACCCCACTGGTGAAAATCTGGCAGACACAGATCCTCTGGCTCCTCCCCAGTCACCCCTTTCTTCTCCCCAGCTAAAACTGAAAGAGGGGGCCTGTTGGAACATTCTGGGAGCAGGATACAGGCAGGGCACCAGTAGGAGAGGGTGTGACAGAGCAGAGCTTTGCTACTCCTGATTCTCCACTGATGTAAGTTAGCACTTTCCTTGTGCATCCCTAACTTGCAATGGGGCCAGGCGGTTCTGAATTAGGAACCTGCAACCTGCTGGCTACTGGCCCTCTCTGCTTCATCCAAGTTGTGTTTGGATGGAGTGGAGAATCAAGGCCAATGGTTTTGTTTGTGTAAAGTTTAACTAATTTGCAGGTTTCCTTTATTTCCCTTAATGCACTGAAATTCTCAGCCACTACTGTGTAGACAACATGGAAATATTTGATTACAAGTTAAATTCTTTTATTGGGCATGTGCGATAAAGAGTTTCTGACAGTAATGTTAGATCAAGCACAAACCAGATCTTCAGACGTACAGTGCACATGTGTTATACACCTGCATGAGAGTCAGGAAAAATGCTGTGTTTCAGCATAACTAATACATACATATCGAGAATTAACACTGTGCTGGCTGATTGCTGGATCCAGTAATAATTGACTGTTATATCAACACTAACTAGATCCAATCCTTTCTACCACATAAGTATCTAGCAGTGGAAGGGATGCAGAACTTTGCTCTAAAGTTACAGCAGAAACGTAGTTTCTACTACAGGATCAAATTTTTTGACTAAATCTCTCTCAGGGGCAAAATCTTCCTTTGAGTCTGAAATCTTTCTTTCATGATTATAAAAGAATGTGTTACCCACCCCTTTCATTGCAAAGCTAGTCCTCTAAACATAGCTAAATCACCCTGACTGCTAGGGTTGTTTGCTCCATTAGCAGGGTTATTCACAATGGGCTCAGCTGTGCCTTTAAGACATAGCCTGTGTTGGAGATGGTGGCACAGTGTTGCAGTTCCGTGGCAAATACATCTACTACTGCATACCTCTATGAGGTGCATCATAATCTCCCCTGCCCACACTGGGGTCTGCTTTGGAAAGGGAAAGTATTGATGATCTTGCCTCTCCCCACACCTTGTCCCTTTCTGACTACTGTGCCCTAGGGATTACGGAGGCAGCACTGCTCAGCACAGGGAGAACAAATGAGCATGGCCCTTACGTGGACCGTGGACATCAGAGAAGGCTTCATTGTGCCTGGCTCCCACCCAGGTGGACAATCTCCCTTTTGAGGAAAAATGTGTCCCTTTTCCCTCACTGGTGCCCTCTGGAGAGTTTCTGTAGGGAGGGTAGCTTCAAAATCCAGCCATCGCAACACAGCCAGTGGGAGGGTCCCTGGGAGATGGGCTGCATCAGTGCATGGCCCAGCTTTCCTGAGCCCACTCTCTTCTGGGCCAGCTCTGCTCATTTTTGGAACTAGACGTCCAGGCCTTGGGATCCCAGTGCAGCGGGAGTTGCAGGTGGCTTGGCTGGTGTCCCCACATGTCTAGTGGACTTGCTGTTGCCGATAAGCTGTGAGTAAGAAAAGGGTACCAATGCATTCATTCTGAAAGACAAAACAAAACTCTGTAAGTGTTGGTTCAGATACTGGGCACTTGATACCTACATCGCTCCTGTCTGGCATTGGTTAGACAATGGCAATCTCTGGCTTCTGATTTTCTGCTAAACTGTTTTACTGATGTCTCATCTTCCCAACCCACCTCCACCTCCAGCTCATTTGTTTCTTGCACCCTGTGACGGGGCAGCACCGCCCCGCACCAGCCCCAGCAGCATCAGGCCAGTAGCACTGATGGCTGAAGTCCCGCCCCGTCCATACTGGGCATGCTCCAAGTGCTCTGAAAGTATAAAAGAAGCAAGACCAGCTCAGTCTGGGCTGGCAGCCGCAGGGGAAGGACCAGACCAGGAAGCTCCTGCGGAGGACCGGCCACCGCCCACGGAGGTCCCGGGACTGAAGCCTCTCCAGGCCGGCTCAAAGCCCCACTATAGGAGAACCCAGGGAGGCGACTGACCCAGAGGCCCACAGGGAATCTAGGGACTCATGGAAGACCTCAACACTCAAGCCGGTAGGAAGCGACTCCGGGGTGTGTGTGTGTGACAGACTGGTACCTTGCCCCCAGCAAGCCTCAGCATGTTTCGGTAGGACCCCCCCCACTGAGCCAAGGGCACGGTCCTACGCCACGGTTAAGGCTGGAGGCGGGACCCGGTGGAGTGGGAGAGCCCTGGCCACGAGGCCATACTGCCCTGCAACCCCGGGGCGACCCTAGAGACTCTGGCTACTAGGCTGTATTGCCCTGCAGCCAGGGGCGATTCTATGGACTCTGGCCACTAGGCCGTATTGCCCGGTAACCAGAGGCGCAAACCCTCACACACCCTCTCTGCAATGCTGCCTCTGCCCCAGAGGCACTGCCCACCTCTGCCCTCTAGAGGGAGAATCTGATCATTGGTACTGATGCTAATAGAGCTCTTGATTTTCCCCTCCCCATTTTTAATAACATAGGACATTGTTAATAGCACAAGTTCTGACCCTTACAGCAAAATCTGTATTTTGTCTTGGCAGGGTTTCCCCTTAAGCACTTCTTCCTCCTGTTTGTTCTGTAATGTCTACTTTTAAAGCCTTTAACTAGAGAATACTTCCTGGCTAATTGCACTTTGTTAATTCTCTCCCACCCTACTCACACAATTACAATAAAAGCATAATTCTTCCTCCCCAAAATAGACACTAACAAGGAACCTCTTTCCTCACTTGTTTGTGCCATTGTTTCAGCATTATTATTCCTGTGACAATTCCATGCCTGATGGGGAGTTTTGTATTCTGTGATGTATGTATTTGCTGCATTAAATCTAAACTGGAGAAAGTAGAAAAATGAACCATACTGTATCCTGAGTCATTGTTGCCGTTTATGACAGTAATAAGTCAGCTTGCTCTGCAGGTGCTCTGTGCACGGCCTATTTGTTTTGATTGTTATTGTGATGGGTTAGATCACAGAACCCCACTTGGGAGCTGCCATCCGATGTACCAAAACTACTTCTACCCCTGCCTTTCCTGCCAACTCGGGGCCCCAGCACCCTGTCTTGCTGAGCCAGACACTCCCATCTGCTCCAACAAAGACCCAGGGTCTGAATTACTTGCCCGAAAGCTGCAGGTTTACCTGAAAGCAGCTAACAGAAGTGTTCCTGTCTTTAACACTCAGATGTCCAACTCCCAATGGGGGCTAAACCCAAATAAATCCATTTTACCCTGTATAAAGCTTATACAGGGTAAACTCATAAATTGTTCGCCCTCTCTAACACTGATAGAGAGATGTGCATGGTTGTTTGCTCCCCAGGTATTAATACATACTGTACTCCTGAGTTAATTAATAAGTAAAAAGTGATTTTATTAAATACAGAAAGTAGGATTTAAGTGGTTCCAAGTAGTAACAGACAGAACAAAGTAAGTCACCAAGCAAAATAAAATAAAATGCGCAAATCTATGTCTAATCAAACTGAATACAGATAATCTCACCCTCAGAGATGCTTCAGTAAGTTTTTTCCTCAGACTGGACACCTTCCAGGCCTGGGCACAATTCTTTCCCCTGGTACAGCTCTTGTTCCAGCTCAGGTGATAGCTAGGGGACTCTTCATGATGGCTCCTCTCTTCCCTTTGTTCTGTTCCACCCTTTTATATATCTTTTGCATAAGGCAGGAATCCTTTGTCCCTCTCTGGGTTCCCACCCCCTTCTTCTAAATGGAAAGACATCAGGTTAAAGATGGATTCCAGTTCAGGTGACATGGTCACATGTCACTGCAAGACTTCATTGCCCACTTGCCAGCACACACACGCATACAGGAAGACTTACATTAAAACACACCCATCTGCAGACAATTGTCCTGGTTAATGGGAGTCATCAAGATTCCAAACCACCATTAATGGCCCACACTTTGCATAATTACAATAGGCCCTCAGAGTTATATTTCATATTTCTACTTTCAGATACAAGAGTCGTACATTTATACAAATAGGATGATCACACTCAGTAGATTATAAGCTTTGTAATGATACTTTACAAGAGAACTTTTGCATGAAGCATATCCCAGTTACATTATATTCACTCATTAGCATATTTTTATAAAATTATATAGATTGCAACGTCAGTTATAACTGGAGAGTTTTATTTTTTTTTATAATGTTTCAATGTATTTTTAGCAATGTTTTTCTTATGTTCTACAGCAGCCTGAGCACACTGAGAGTGCTTCAGAAGTAAGTACCCCTGAGATCCATGCCTAGGTGGGTTCTTCTGCATGCACATCTCCCTTCTGGTGGGCAAAAGAGACTCAGCTGCCTCCATGGGAGAATCCTCCTACTTCCGTATGACTCTCCAGAGGGCCATGGGTGCAGAGTCATGTATAAGGGGAGAAGGTTGATAAAATGCGGAGAAGGGTGGGGGCAGGGCAAAGAAAATGCACATTATCTCCTCCCAGCCACCACAATCTTGCAAAGATTCTCTGGGAAATTATAAGACAGCCTGCAACATAGCCCCATTGGACCCCAGTGCAACACTCCTGTGCTGCCAGGGAGTGGAGGCCGGGAGGGGGGGGATATAGACATGGTGTGTGGCACACTCTGTTCTCCTAACAAGGTCAATGGGCAGGAATCTCTGAACAGGGAATGTTGTAGTCCTCTCCCATGAGTATTGCTGCAGCATGGAACTATAGGGACCCATTAGCTGTTGAGACACATAGGGGGACTATAATAGAACTGAGCATAGGTGGTCTGGCCTAGTGGTCACAGCTAGGCTGAGGTCTGCCCACAAGGGACGGTAATCGCCAGGCAGCAGCTGGAGGAATTGCAAGAGCCAGGTTCTGTAAGCAAGAGCCAGGGTCCGAATCAGGCTGGAGTTGGAGACCGGAAATCAGAGGCAGTACCCGGTTAGAACTGGGAGGCAGGAACCAGAGTCAGAATCAGGCTGGAGTCAGAGGCTGGAGATCAGGAGATCAAGCAAGGTCTGGTGTTGCAGCAGGCCAAAGTCTGTGTGGTTGTCCAGACAATTTCCTGGGGCAACCACTGGGGTTAAACAGGGGGCTTGACCAATCAGAGGGTTCAAGGTACCATCACTCTCAGTGTTGCCAACTCTGATGATTTTGGCATGGGTCTCATGATAATTATTGTTTTCCTTAAAGCCCCAGCTCCTGGAGTCAAGGGGATATGTGATGATTTCAACCTCCATTCTTAAAGAAAAAGTAAGTTTCTAGCCCTGTGGAGAAAGGTTCAAAATGTGACCCCCAGTGTGCCCTAAAGGCTCAAAAAGCAGAAGGCAACTAAAAAGAACACCAAATCTATTATTTTTACATATCCTCATAATTTTAAAGTCAATCTCATGATTTTTAGTGAGCCAATCTCGTGATTTTTGAACATTTGGGCTTGGCACTACTGACTCTGGGTCTCTTGGGGACACTTCCTGCAGCGCCTACTCTCCATAGCACTCCCTGGCTGTACCTCTGCATGACCTCACAGGTGGCACTATGGGAGTATCAGCTATCACAGGCTCTGCAGGCCTGGGTCCTTACAGGTACTCTTTAATGATGATTGGTACTGTATCTGGATCTGTCACTAGGGTGGTATGTCCACTTCCATAAATGGGTGAGGATATTTCACCTCAGGGGTCTGTCTGGGTAGCTGAACCAGTCTACACACAAAGAGAGAGAAGACCATTTATAGGTCATTAAAAGAAAATGTCAGAGCAAATAGCTTCCGTGGCTCTTACCTGCTTTCCCCCAAACCAGTCTGAATAAGAGGGAATCAGACTGAGAGGTCCAAAGACACACAGTAAGATCTGGTCTGGTTAGGAGAACATGAGTTGGTTCAGTTTGGTTCCTGCAATTTAAGAAGAGAGACTATCTAATTTAGCTTGCAGGAAAGCTTAAGACTAAATATATGAGTAGACTGTTGTTTTAAAATCCTTTTACTTTAATGCTTTGATCCGACTGCTAAATAAATATACTTTGTTTGGGGAAGGCAGTTGACCAATCTCACTGGTCACAGGTCTCATAGGGAGGTAATGCAGGTGCCTGAAACCCAGTTGGACATATAGGATGATAGATAAGGGTAAGAACACATGACATAAGTGCACTCAAAGACCAGAAAAGGGGCTAGCCCTGTACCTGTGACACCTGTATAATGTTTTTCTAATGCTTGGAGCCAATGGGTCGAATTGTACTCTCAGTTACACTGATGTAAATGCATAGTATCATTTCTGAAAGCAATGGGATTACTCCAGATTTACACCAGTGTAACCAAAAGGAAAAATTTGACCCAATAGTTCTACTGAAAATGGAAAGTCACTTAATATCAATCATATGGTATTGGAAACCTCTGATTTGTAAGGTCTTCAAAGCAGAGGGGAAGCCTTGTAAATCTCTCTTCCCTCCTCCCACCACTGCATATAAAGTAGACGTTTTACTAGGATCAGTAAATATCTTGCATCAGTCAAATTCAAAGAGCCCAGGCCAAATTCTACCCTCAGTTGTGAAATCAGTTGACTTTAATGGGGTTGCATGGATATAGTGGAGGACAGAATTTGTCCTAGCTTCTTCCATATGCTACTGCATCAAATACCTTTGAAATTACTTTTTGAAGTACACTTTTAGAAGGAAATCTGCAGAACGTGGCGTTAGCTGCAAGTACTCAAATCTTCCAGCTGGCTGTGCTTGTGATTGTGTGACAGATCTATGGACAGCCTTTCCCACTGCCAGCTTTCAGACCTTTATTGAGCAAATGTTTGATTTTAGTTGCCAATTCTTCTGTAAGATAATGAAGTGGGATGCCTGTTTATAATTAGGAGTCAGTTCTGAACAGAACAAACTCAGACTGTTGAGAGGTGGCCCAGGATGACAGCCACTATGCACTAGCTTTCTTCACTGGGGTGTGTGCTGTGCTCACAGACCTTTATGAGCACTTGAGAAAAGAGAAGTATGATGATTCTTGCGTATTTTGTATTTGGGCTTTGCCTTGGCTTGCTTACAGGTGAAGTAAAAAAAAATCAGGGTCTCCTAATGTTTCATTATTTTCTTTCGAGGATTTTCCAACATTTTTTCCCCCAGGTCTCTTCTTGTGACCTCATTGTGTTGCCTGCAGCTGTTGGTAGACACCAGAGCAGATTGAATCAATTAGTGAACTCCTCTCCCAGTGCCTGAGCTTGCTCTTGTGTGTGTCCTACACATTGCAGTAGCTAAGGCCTGACCTAAGACAATGCTGGTTAGTAGTTGGCAGTGTTGCTGGCAAGCGAGCTAAAAAGGAGGCTTCCTTTGTCCAAAAAGGGTTTGTCCCATTTGGTAGCTGTAGTTCAGTGTATAATTTACAACAGTCTGTCATATCCCATAACTGCATTTAACTTTCATTTTTTGACCAAGGAATTTATTGCTTATTAATTTCCTAACAATTTTCAATAAAAAAGTTGTTTGAAAAAGTAACAGGGAGTAGTAATTTTTGCACACTCATTCACACGTATACTATACCCCTCATACACATGTACCACAAAATGTGTGTGATTCTCATCTCCCTTGCACTGGGTAGATATAGATCAGGAGCAACTCCATGAAAGTCAGTGGAGTTATACTGCTGTAAAACTGGTGTGAATCCCATCTGTGTTTATTGACCAGCCTGAAAAGAGCCTCCATCCCAAACGTGTCCACACGAATACAATGGGAAATCTTTTCATTAACTAATTCCTAGCTAGGATCAGGCAATTAACCAGTGAGAAGCTTAATTTGCCAGATTTTGTTAAGTTTCCCAATATTATTGTCCATTTTAACTCTCAAAGGTCTGTCTGTTTAAAAATCCTAAAGCTCAAGACAGTTTTACATTAACACATATCTTTAATCCAAAAAATGGATCAGAGATTCCCACTAAAAATCCTTGCCTTCCCTTTAAGTTTATAAACCACAAAAGTATGTCATACTGTCCTTGTAGAATTATTTCATTCCAATTGCCCTTAAATAAAG
The DNA here is from genome assembly GCF_011386835.1 of Chrysemys picta bellii. Lineage (NCBI taxonomy): Eukaryota > Metazoa > Chordata > Testudines > Emydidae > Chrysemys > Chrysemys picta. The sequence goes on along the minus strand of NC_088799.1, from coordinate 39,806,698 downwards.
GTCCCACAATTGAAAGTGTTCATTCTGGTTACAGAGATATTAGTGGGTACCAGTCATACTCTCATAGGCGTGTGCAGCCCATTTCATTAGGGTGGGCACCCAGGGAGCCCCGCCCTAGCCCCGCCCCATCCACTCCCTCCTACTTCCTGCCCCCTGACTGCCACCCTCAGAACCCCCAACCCCTCCGCTCCTTGTCCCCTGACTACCCCTACTGGGACCCCTGCCCCTAACTGCCCCCCAGGACCCCACCCCCTATCTAAACCTCCCTGCTCCTTGTCCCCTGACTGCCCCCCTAGGATCCTACCCCCTACGTGTCCCCTGACTGCCCCAACCCTTATCCACTCCCACGCCTATCCAACCGCTCCCTGCCCCCTGACAGGACCCCCAGAACTCCCAACCCATCCAACCCCCTCTGCTCCCTGCCTCCCCCAACCCCTCTCCACACCCCTGCCTCCTTACAGCCCCCCCCCCAGAACTCCCAAATCATCCAATCCCCCCCAGCTCCTTGTCCCCTGACCACTCCCTCCAGAGGCCCCCCCACCCTAACTGCCCCCCAGGACCCTCCTTGCTCCCTGTCCCCTGACCCCTATCTACCCCCCGCCCCCTGAAAGACCCAGAGACTCCCATGCTCCATCCAAACCCCCTGCTCCCTGATTGCCCCCTCCAGAGACCCCCCTGCCCCTAACACCCCCGCCCGGGATCCCACCCCCATCCAACCCACCCTGTCCCCTGACTCCCCCCACCCCTTAGCCAACCCCCCTGGCCAACTCCTTACCATGGCATGCGATGAGGCTCCCAGCCTCCCCGCGGAGCCAAACGCTGCCCCGCGGGAGCGCGCTCAGCCCTGGCTCCCAGAGCACTGCACATGCGGCGGCAGGGCTCCAAGAGAGGGGGGAGGTGTCTGCCTCCCCATGGAGCCAAACCCTGCCCCATGGGAGCGTGCAGCCCCGGCCCCCAGAGTGCTGCGCGCGCCGCAGCAGGGCTCATGGGGAGGGAGAAAGGTGGGGGAGGGACCGGCAGCTTGCTGCGCTCGGCCGGGCTCTAGACTTAGAATGAACTTTTTAAGTGAACCCCCTCTAAGTCACTTCAAACTCAAAGACACTCAATTTGGCTCCCATCCCATGACAATGTTCAATAGCTGCAAGGAGGCATGCAATAGAGGCAAGGAACGGCATGGATATATTTCCCAGCCCTCTGGCCCTGAGAAATTCTCCACCTCAAAACAATGCAAGAACTACAATAAACTGACCATCACATTTCTACCATTTATAGTAGTTTTTATGATCTAACAAGAAATGTGTCTGAACAGTATCAGTCATTTCAGACAGGAAATTCAAATACCTTGTCAAGAAAATCCAGACGCTATAATCTGTCCAGACCCTGTTGGCCTTTCCAACACAATCATCTTCCCATAGTTAATTCTTTCTCTTCTATTAGCACAAACTTTCTCATTCCATATCTATTAGCAAAAGAACACAAGACATGTTGGCTCATCTTCAGCCCACCTCTAATACCGTCTGGCTTCTGGGCTTTTGTCCATCAGGGTTCTTTTCCGGACCTGCTGCCATTAGTCTTTTATATACCAGTCCCAAACCCCTTTTCCTTTAATAGTCTACCAAGGTCAAATGCACTGCACGTTTGAGTCACATTTTAAGGGGCCATGCCTGGGATGATGAGAAAAGTGAGACAGGGAGATAACTGACAACTCAGTAAAACAAGTAAGTGAAGTATCTGAGCACTAGCTACATGTCAGTGTTCAGGCTGCCTATCAAAGGCTTTGCCACAGATTTTCTTTTTGCAGGGGAACACTTGAAATAACTGTGTTAATAAAGGAGATGTGACGTGTGTGTGTGTGTGTGTGAAAGAGAGAGAGAGAGAGAAGGTTTGTGTTGTGGTGAAAGACAGAATGGGCTGGGCAACATTGGTCTTGTTTGGAAGAATTCCATCTCTGATTCATTCATTTGATTAATTAATGTTTGTGGAAGGCTTTGGCTCATCTCTTGTTAATACTGTAATGTAGCCCTTGGAATCTTTGTGAAAATACTGCATAAGAAAGGGAGACTATTATGGGAAATATGCAGAGGATGAATACAGTCGAAGAGTCTCTGTGAAGGCATTAGGTAGTATTATTTTTATGATATTGTACCTAAGCACACATGTCACTATTTGCTTTTCTTATTTTAAATAGCAATATATTAGCTCTCAGATGCACAAGTAATTTTTTCTTATTTTAAAAATAGCCATATTTCTTGGGGGGGAGTATCTGAAAGACATACTCTGAGGGTTAGATTAAGCCTTCAAGCTCAGCTCTGAGTAAGGGATTGCACATATCTGCTCCAGCCCAGGAGCAGCTATGGAAAGGAAATGTGACTCAGTTTCACAACTCGTTCCCTACCCCTGTCTTACTTGGGCTGGGGTGGGAGGTGGGGATGCCCTTGAAAGGGCACAGCTTACTTTTCCCATGTGCTTGGCCAACTTCTCTGGCCAGCCAAGGCCATAACAAGGAGTGACCAGAGAATAGGAGCCACTGTCCAGGTAGGAAAAGCAAGGGATGACAGAACTCTTACTCTACCTTACTCCCTCCCTTGGCCAATAAGAGGGGCCCAATCTAGCCCATAATGTCCTGAAATTCTGTGCATTACTTTTGCTGAGCAAAGGACAATAGATTCACTTTATCTTCAGATTGTAAACCCTGAAGGGCAGGGATTGCCAATTTTTATCTTTTTAACAGCACCCAGCACAATGGGACCCCAATCCTGTTTGGGATCAGTGGGGACTACCATAATATATTTCATTATAATTTAAAAACTCTGTTACAAGGACATTAGTTTGCAAAGTCAAGCATGCCAAAGTTAGGAAATGCCAGAGTACTGGCCTAAGTAATCTTAATTCATCCCCCTTGTATGCATGCATTATGATACAGTCTTTAATTACATGATCATGTACTATTTTTTTCCACAGGACCCCACCTCATATAGTGAATGGGTAGTTATTCACTATTTCTTTTTTATCCTCCACATTCGGTGTGTGGCCCTAGGCCTTATTTCCTACAATCTTCCAATACTGCACCAAATAAAACAGTATTAATTTCCACTTGGGTGTTTCTATGGTGTTCTCACCATAGTAACCGAGTGCTTCACAAACATCAATTGATTTATTTTCAAAATATACTTGTGATAGGTGATGGTATTCTTATCACCATTTTACAGCTGTGAAGTTGAGGCACAGAAAGATCAAGACCTTAAAGTACAGTGGCAAGAGGAGTTCAACACTGATCTTGCCACACGTAGTAGCTACAACATGAGATTGCTTGTAGCATTCATGGAAGTGCTAATCACAGTGGAACGCTGCTTTTGGGCTCGGGAAACAAGCACTGAGTGATGGGATCACATTGTCATGCACATCTGGATGATAAGCGGCGGCTGCAGAACTTTTGGATGAGGAAAGCCACATTCATGGGACAGTGTGATGAGCCCACCCCAGCCCTGCGGCGCAAGGACACGAGAATGAGAGCTGCCCGGCCATTAGAGAAGCACGTGGAAATTGCACTGTGGAAGCTGGCTATTCCAGACTGCTACCGATCGGTCGCTAATCAGTTCGGAGTGGGAAAGTCGACCATTGGACTCGTGTTGACAGAAGTGTGCAGGGCCATTAATTGCATCCTGCTCCAAAAGCCCGTGACTCTGAGCAAGGTGCGTGACATTGTGGATGGCTTTGCACAAATGGGCTTCCCTAACTGCGGAGGGGCGATAGATGGCACGCATGTTCCAGTTCTGGCACCAGACCACCTAGCCACCCAGTACATTAATCAGAAGGGGTATTTCTCTGTAGTTCTCCAGATGTTTGTGGATCACTGTGGGCGTTTCACGGACATTAGTGCAGGGTGGTCCGGAAAGATGCATGACGCACACATCTTTTGGAACATTGGCCTGTTCAGGAAGCTGCAAGCAGGGACCAGAAGATCACCATAGGGGAAGTTGAAATGCCTATTATTATCCTGGGATATCCCGCCTACCCCTTAATGCCGTGGCGTATGAAGCCATACACAGGGCAACTTGACAGCAGCAAGGAGTGGTTCAAGAACAGGCTGAACAAGTGCAGAATGACTTTTGAGTTTGCTTTTGGCCTTTTAAAGGCTCGCTGGCACTGCCTATATGGGAGGCTGGACCTGGCCAATGACAATATTCCTATGCTTATAGCTGCATGCTGTATGCTCCATAATATTTGTGGAGGGAAGGGTGAAAGCTTCACTCAGGGCTGGACTGCAGAGGCTCAGCGCCTGGAGGCTGAGTTTGAACAGCCAGAGACCAAGGCTATTAGAGGAGTGCAGCGTGGGGCATAGGGATCAGGGATGCCTTGAAGCAGCAATTTGAAGCTGAAAGCCACTAATATTCATTGCTATGCTTGTGATGCAGTGCTTGTAATGCTAGGAGGTGATTGTGGTTGGTGCAGACGATACACTATGAAGGTTTAAGAAAATTGCCTGTTGCTTTGCAGGACTCTGTTTGCTTTCAATTAATAGAATAAAGATTGCTTTCAAACCAAAACAATTCTTTTATTAAAAAACAACAACCAGAGGAGAGAGACAAACAAAAATACACATCAGCACTGTGGGAGATGCGGGAAGGGAGGGTCCCAGGAGGAGGTGGGCTCCCAGGATGATTAAAGATTTATGTTTGTCTAGGTATCATATGGAATTTTGTCCTTTGAAGTACAGTGCAGCGGGTGCTGTACTTCAGCAGGGCCAAACTGCAGAGGGACGGGTGTTGAGTGCAATGGGTACTGGGAGTCCGCAGGGCTGGACTGTGATGGGGAGGAGTGGAATGCCATGGGTACAGACTGGAGCCAGGAGGTTGATAACAGTGTGTTGGCAGTGTCGGGGGTGGGTGGGAGGGATGGGAAAGAATTTTGTGACAGTGGCTGCAGGGGAGGGAGGGCACAGAGCTGCTCAGTGGGTGGTGCTAGTAGTGTGTCTGCTTGGCGCTCCATAACATTTCAGAGCTGCTCCGTGATTTCGTTCTAGCGCGTCGCATTCTCCTTTCAGTCCCTCTTCTCGCTGTCCCACCACTCCTTCAATTCTTGTTTTAGGGCCGCCAAGGGCATCATGACATCACGCAGAAAGTCCTCTTTAGTTCTTCGTGGCCGCTTTCTAATTCTGCGAAGCTATTCAGCTGGCAATAACAAAGAGGGAGGCTGGGCTCCCAAGGTCATATCTGTGAAGCCAAAATGCAACGTTTTACAGAAGCAGTATTGTTTGCAACACAGAGACCACTGATTCAATGATTTAAATCAGAGCCACTGTTCACATACCTGGCACTAACTGGCTGACCACAGGCAAGCACACATGAGCCACAAGTAACTGCAGGGGCAGGGGAAATCAGTGTTCCCGGACTGTACTGTACACTTGGGGAGAGCCAGCACTATTGGGGGTGGAGGGGGGGTAGTTCATTCCTGTCCCCACATTTTCCACAGGCTGTGTTCATTATGGATGATATCTTGCTGCTGAGGGTGAGCAGGGAATCAAGGGAGGATCTTCCCAAGACTGTGGCTTCTGCTCTGGCCCTTATGCAGCTCGCCTGTGTGCCGAAATTGTCCCCCTGCCCTCCTAGTGATGGCAGAGTGGCGCAGAAAAGTTACCCTTAATGGGACAAGAAACAAAGCAGCTCTGCCAAAGAACCTGTGGCAGCGGATTGCCCAGTATCTCCACGAGAGTTTCCTGGAGATCTCTGAGGCAGATTCCCGTGAGGTGAGGGAGTCAATCAACACCCCGTTCCACCACTCAGACTAGGCATGTGGTGGTATGCGCATCATACAGACACAAGCCTGCTTTCTGCAACCCTCCTGCCCCCAACAACTCTTTTCAATGATTCCCAAAATCAAAGCCACTTACCAGGGGCCTCCTCTCCTGTTTGTGCTTTGTCAAGCTCTGAGAGCTGTGACTGGCTAACCTCCTCTGGAATAGAGAACAGCTCCTGGCTGCATGCATCTCTGACCTCCAAATCGTCCTCTGCCTCTGGGTCCCCCTCCACAACCTCATGCAAGATTTCCTCCTCTTGGCTCAGTCCACTCTCAACTGGCACGCGAGCCACCGAAGTATCCACAGTTGCCTTCGCAATGGAGGTGGGGTCACCGCCTAATATCGCGTCCAGCTCGTTGTAGAACCGGCAGCTCGTGGGCGCAGCACCGGAGCAGCGGTTTGCCTCCCGCATCTTTTGGTAGGCGTTCCGCAGCACCTTCACTTTGACCCTGCACTGCAGTGTGTCCCGGTCATGGCCCCTTTCTGTCATGCATCATGAAATCTGTCTGTAGGTATCATAATTCCTACGTCTGGAGTGCAGCTGGGACTGGACAACCTCCTCTCCCCAAATGCTGATGAGGTCCAGCAGCTCGGCATTGCTCCAAGCAGGGGATCGCCTGGTGCATGGAGCAGGCATAGTCACCTGGAAAGATGTGCTGAGACCACTGCACAGGTCACCGAGCAAACAGGATGGGGACTTTCAAAATTCCCAAGGAATTTAAGGGGTGGAGCTCATGGTTGGTCACCTCAGGGTAGGGCAGTAGAGTTCAAATCGATGACCAGAGAGGCGAGAACAGGCATTGTGGGACACCTCCCAGAAGCCAATCACAGCACTGTAATTGACCAGGGTGTCTACACTGGCACCGCGGCGCTATATTCTGAGGGGGGCGGGAAGTGGGAGGGGGCGGGGCTAGGGTGGCACCCTATGTCCTCTTTTTTGATTGTTGAAATATGGTAACCCTAACAGTGCTGGAACTTGCATTGCTCAGGGCGGTGGTTTTTTCACACCCCTGGCTTGGCAGTGTGTACACCTTGGGAGTTCCACCACAGAAAGCTGCTCTACTGTGCAGAAACTTGCCAGTGTGGACAAAGCCTAAGTAAAATTAAGCCTCACTTTTAGAACTCTCAAATGTCATGATTTTGTTTTTTTTCAGTTCATTCAATTACTTATTTGAGGGTTGGCCTCACCTTCTTTATATCTCAGATTAAGTTTCTCTTCCCTGCTGGGGTGTAGCCCCTCACCCCCCCTTGTTAACTTGATAGCTTTGTTCGTCTGATATGTAAATGAATTCTCATTGTCTTTCAAAGTACTTTGGAATTAACTGCCTGGTAGAGAAATCACCTTCCTTTGTTTAGGGTGGATGGGGTAACTCCTGTTTGAAAGTGGAAGCACATTTGTGCTGGCTGAAAAAAAAAGAATCCTGACATTTGAGAGTTCTCTCCTGAGATCATGAGTGAGGCTTAGTTTTACTCCGAAATCGCGACTCTCATAATCAATTCACGAGAGTTGGCATGTCTGATAATGGGTCCCTAATAAACACCTCCCCCCTCAGAGAATCACCTTTCATGCATATCACTATCTGAGGTGCATATGGAACCATGAGTTTAGGAGACATACATTTCCCCCGTGTGCACCTCTGTGCCTTGTTTTGAAAATATGGCTCTTTAATATGAATTATGTATGACCTTTTAACTGCCTTACCCAGCATGCAGAAGTGTTGTCTTTTGCTTCACTGCAGTGGAAGCCTGGGTCACTGGGTAGTGATGATGGGTTGCAGATTCTGAATGCCTGACCCCTTGCCTCTATCATCTTCTTCCTAAATGGTCTAGTCTCAGATTTCTGAAACATCAGCTGCAAAAATAGCAAAGAACGTAGCCGAAATCCAGCTACTTAATTGTTGGGGAAACCAGGTCCATGTGTGCAGAGGAGAAGTGCGTAAATGATTGCAGTGGATGAGAGATCCAAGGCTGTGTTGCTGTCATCTTTTAACCACTTTGATGAAAACTATATGGAGGAAAAGCTGCCTAAAATGAGCTACAAAGAGTGGGGAAAGTGTCAAGTGAAGAAAAGCAAAGACTGCAAAGGGACACATCACCTAGCAACACTCTAGGCTCTCTCCCTCCTTTTATTCTTAACTGCTTTCTTGATGTTTTTTTCTCTTGTGCTGGTTTATAGCTATAGTAAAAGTTAACATCCACTTTTGCAAAAGCTTAATTAGAATTACAGCTCTGAACACACAGATCTGATGAGATTCCAAATTCAGATGATTCACTGAAAGGAGGAGGTAACAGCATAAAACAGAAAAAGAACATTCGGAAATTGGCAAGACAAAAAAACCCAAATTCACTTCAAGAGCATAAAGAAAGGCAATAAAGTGGAAATCTTCCATTTTATTCAGTCATTAACTTAAAGTGGCCTCCCAGAGGAAACCGGGAGAGTTTAAACAATCTAAGTGACATTACAATTTTTAAATCACGTTGTTAGGCTGTTTTTGGGGGGTGGGGTGGGGAACTGTCTGAGGAAGATTTGCTATGGTGTCATTTTTTGTGGTTACTAAGGGGTCAAAGCTGGATAAAATGGCAGTGACACTTCATCAGCATTTTAACATTCATTCCATGTATTGTCAGCCTTCGGTGGCCAATCCTACATGCCAACATTATGCTCTCATCTAGGAGAAGCAGTGTGGTCCAGTAGATAAGGCACTAGTCTATGAAGCTCGAGATCAGGGTTCTATTTCTATTATCACTGACTTATTCATGACTTTGGACAAATCACTTTACCTTTCTTGCCCTTCCCGCCCTTTGTCTGTCTTATCTATTTAGGTGTTAAGCTCTTTGGAGCAAGGACATTTTCTTACTATGTGTAAGGTGTATGTACAGCGCCTAACACAATGGGGCCCTGGTCTCATTTGGAACCTCTAGATCAGTGGCCCATCAGGGTAAGGTGATTGCAAGCCACGAGACATTTTGCTGATGCTGACCGTCCACAGGTATGGCCCCCCGCAGCTCCCAGTGGCTGGGAACAGTGAACCACTATTCCCAGCCAATTGGAGCTGCGGGAAGCGGTGGCTGGCACGTCCCTGCGGCCTGTGCTGCTTCCTGCAGCTCCTGTTGGCCGGGAATGGTGAACCACAGCCACTGGGAGCTGCAGGGGCCATGCCTGAGGATGGTCAACATAAACAAAATGTCGCGGCCCGCAATCAGATTACCCTGATGGGCTGCATGAGGCCTGGGGGCTGCAGGTAGCCCACCACTGCTCTAGATGTTACTGTAATATAAATAATAATAATATCATAATTGCATCAGTTGAGTGAGTTTTTCCTTAAAATAACATCAGGACAAGATGGCTCCTAGAACCTTTAATGTCTAGATTTTGGCATCAAATGCTCCCCATTTCAGTAATAACACTTTTAAAATTTATTTTTGCCATTTTTCAAATGAACCTTTTATAATAACCTAATGGTTATTAAGTGGTGCAATATAAAATAACCCCAAAGCAGCTCCTTCTTTAGGAGCTCTTCTTTAGTGATTCCCTGGTATCTACCAGCTCTCTGTATTGCAGGGTTGCCCTTCTATACAGATCTTTTCCCCAGCAGCCCTTGCTTGGGCTGGCCTTTTAAATTTGGCAGCGCCAAACAGCTGCAGCCTGTAAGTGGCCATTTTGGAACTGGTCTCTGCTTGCTGCATTCTTCTCTTTCTTAGCTGGTAAGTAGCTGTTATCTTTTCTGTTAGTTTTCTTTCCCTTATTTGATAAGGAGTGTCTCAGTACAGGATATGTGTTTGCATCACAAAAGCACTACCAGAATTGGCCCTGACTAGCAGCCTTTTTAATTGCATAAGCAGAAAGATCAGGGTTTGAATGGTAATGGAGATCATTGCCTCACCCTACCAGGGAGGAACCACTTTTAAGGATGAGAGGGAGAGGCAATGGGGAAAACTTCTTCTAATGAGTAGCTTACAGGACTACTAATGACTACTAATGTATTATCTCAGGAGCATTCTTCTAAAGATGAAACGTGCATACCTTACTGCCAGTGTGCACTTACTCCAATTGTCTTCTTGTAAGAACTTCAGTTTAAATTTTCTGAATATTGTATTTGTTATTAAAAGATTTAATGATTTAGGAATATTTTTCTACCTTGGTGTTTCTCTGGCTTTTCATTGTTTCCTCAGTACTAACATAGGGCCATTGTCTGCCACCATTAATCATGCTGAGTAGTAATCTCACCAAATGAGGGTCAATCCATCCTCCTCATCATATCCACTCATAGCCGAACATAGCCACTCTATGAACTTCATACCCTCGTATCTCAATGCCTGTACTTTGACCCATTAACCTTTTACCCCCAATTGGGGATATTGCAGATTATATATTCCTTATGCCACCCGATTTTAAACGAAACTTTGCACCCTCGATAATCTGTACATTATTCCCTGATAACCAGAAACTTCTATGCTCAAACTCTGTTCACTTTTTTTTAACATCCTCTTAATAAAAATTTAAAATCTGTTTTTAATCTGCAAGCAGTCCCATTGGATGAAAGGTACTACTTGCAGAATAAAGTCCTATTCATTGTGAATAAGGTTAATATAGGCCCATAGTAGGCTACCTTACAAATAAGATGTCTAAATACAAAGCAAATACACTAAGGTACTGTTGCACTGTATTTCCCACTTTCAGCTGCCACACGGGCTTTCCTATTGCATCATTGACTTTGTATAGTATTTTTAGTTTTTTAATTAAAGAACTAAAAAAAATGCTGTGAGTGAAATCTTGGCCCCTTGAAGTCAATGGCAAAACACCCATTGACTTCAGTGAAGCCAAGATGTCATCCTATGTTTTTTATTATAATATAGTCTTAACGAAGCACATGCTTCATAATCCTGCAAAGAAATATACTACTATTTGTATTGCTAGTGTATCAGATTTGACAACAATTCACTAAGAGAAGGTGTCATATTGGAGAGAACTGAATTAGGTTTCATGCCCTTTGGTGATTAAAAAAAAAAAATAGCCAACAGAGGGCTGAACTTGAGCTGTTTCGCATTTTTACAAGAATGTGTAAACAAAGTCAGTGGGTAGCCATGTGATATCTTTTGTGGTCTGTCATGAAACACTGAAGATGTCTGTTGCTCTGCCCTGACCCTTCAGAATTCAGATCGTGGGCCAAGAAAATATCAAGGGGTTTAAAAGCAAAACAAGGGTAGAGATCAGTGAGAGTGTAGCATGGGGTAGTAGCCTGTGGGCTGAGTGAGACCTGAAAGGTCTGAAATCCTTTTTCAAAAAAACCCCAAAACGCTAATCTTTACTTTCAGCAAATAAAATCTCCTTTCTTTCAACCAGATTGCTGTGAGTCAGAAGTACAATGAGAAGTGTCATGGCTTTTCTTCACTTTTAGAAATCACTCTTAGGTTGTTAAAGCTGAGTTGAGTTTCATCCTGAAAACTTACACCTGAAATGATATGATAAATCAGAATCAGGGATAGGGAGGAATGTGTTGTTCTGTTTTTGTTAGGGACTCTGGTCATGATTGTTTCCCCTAAAGCTTGAAAGTTTAGTGCAGAAATTGCCAATCTGATATGCTGCCTGGGTTGGACAAAATTCTGTCAATTTCTTCACATCAAGAGGCATTACTCTGCAGAACTCTGTGTTTATAGAATCCAACTTCTTGGAAATTGCTGAACGAATTGCTCCCTGAGCTGGCTTAAACTTGTGAATATCACTTCAGGAGGCATTGTCCTGAATTAGTAGGTTCAGGCTCACAATGTTTTTCAAAATCCATTTAAATACAAACATGGTTTCAGAAAATCACCCATCTGATTGCTTTCTAATCCAGCAGAAACCTGTAGATTGCCCCTTAGGAGAAGCCTACATGTCGCATTGGTCAATTTCAGTATATGCCAAAGCCTCTTTCTCACTGTTTCATTTCTGCTGCGATATTCTTGTCTTTAGGGTAAAGTTAAAGGTGCATTTTTACAAAAAAGAGTTGTGGGCATCTCAGTATTCCATCCGACTGGATATGTGGAAGCATCCTGAGCCAGCCAGACTCCTTCATCAGAGAGAGATGGACTTCTGTAAAAGAATTCCCAATCCATAATATCCTGGAAATCCCCTATGTGCTTTCCATGAACACAACTCAGGATGGGTATGTCTATATATACAGCACTACAGCTGAAGACGCTCTATGGTGACGGGAGAGACCTTTTCTGTCAGCATAAAAAAACACCTCCGCAAGGAGCATACGCTATGGTGGCAGGAGAAGCTCTCTCGCCGACGTAGTGCTGTGCACACGAATGTTTGTGTCAGTGAAACTTATGTCGCTCGGGGGTGTGAATATTCCACCTCCCTGAGCGACATAAGTTTTGCCGAAATAGGCTGTAGTGCAGACATAGCCCATGTCTACTATCCAATCAAATTTCGTTTCCCCTCTTATGGTCATTCCAGCGCAGATGATCATTCGCCTAATACCTTGCAAGCGTGTAATAAATCCATAGGGTACACCACAGTCATCGGCTACGCCATATGCTTATGACATTATTAAGAACCACATTCTGTTTCCTGCTACTAACTTTTAGGTCTCTATCACATGCAAACTTACATGAGTAGGTCTGCAGTAGATAGTAGTGGTACAGTATTTTGTTCTTTTGCAGCAGCATTCCCCTTTCCTAAGACCACAAGGAAGGCATTCTGCATGGTTGAGATCTCCCAGGAAGGAGGGGGTGGGTAGACACATACTGGGTGAAGGCTGGGAGGATGCATCTCTTCCCCCAACCTGGCCCTGCAGAAATGACCTACATTCTGCCTTCGGTACTTCTGCAAGAAGCCCCTTCTATGTTCAGTGTCCTTGCCAGGAAATGAAGGGACAAGGGACGCTAGAGCTATAAAGCTGGTGTGGGGGCACCGGGCTTCTGCACACATGGTCTTGATCTCCTATGAATGTCCTGGAATCTGCATGGGGCTTGGGTGTAGTAGACCCGGCAGCTAATTCCATGGGAGACAGGAAATCTGCCACCCAATGGAAGGAAGTGGGATAAACTCCATAAAGAGATCTTTACAGGGTGTTCCACCTTGGAACTACGTTTCTTTCCTGTGTGGAAGTCCTGATCAAAGGGAAATGAACCATTTTCATTTAACTTCAAACACAAAGTAGAAGTGTAGAGATGTGACTGACAAACAGGGATGGAGCTGAGACATGCAGAACAACCTGGAAAGGAGGGATCAGATATGTGTAATCCCAGGGCAGTCAAGCATGTTCTGAGAGGAGAATTATATGTGGGTTGAAAACGAGGATAGGAACTCTTGTTCTCTAATCCAGATCTGCCACTTCTGTGGGCCAGTCATGGATAACCTGTGTCTCATCTTTCCCCTTTGTAAAATGGTAATAGGAGCATTAAGAATTGCATATGTAGCATGTATATGGTCTTGACAATGTAAAAATGTACTAAATGTTATTACTATTTATCCTTATTATGTTTTATTTCTGAAACCAGGGAGCCCTGCAACAGTCTATTTCCTAATTAAAGCTATATTTATCTTTGTGTAACCTGATTTCAGTTAGCACAAACATTTTCTAGACAGTTAGTAGAATGGTCATCTGCTCATTGTACTCTTTTTTTCCATCATCTACGTTGTATAATAAAACTTGTACACTGTATTATTACGTAACAGTAAAATAGAAGTGCCATATGTAGATACATGTGCTGACTGTTTTTATAGTAATCATAAGAGTCCATTTCATTGAAACACATCATCTGACTCAAGGGAAAGCAAAAGGAAATTTCTTTGCTACCTACCGTGGTAAGCCCATTAGCTTGCTGGTTTTGAACAGTCTGACCACTGAAGGAGAAAGTGGAAGGAGTTTATGCAGTGTGTTCATTTTGAGCATCCCCAAAGTGGACCCAGGGCGGACAATGTGAGAGCCAAATTCACCGCAGATGCAATTACATTGACTTCAGTGGAATTGTCTGCTTCTGCCAGAGGTTACACAGCAGAACAGTGATAGGGGAAGGAAAAGAGGAGAATATCTGATCGACTTTGTTGGGGGTGGTAGTGGTGTGTGTGTGTGTGTGTGTGTGTGTGTGATAAAACATCTCTCCAAGCCACAAAATGTGATATAAATATGCAAGGGTAGTGCTAATTCAACACTTTTTAAAGGTGTGCCCATAAAGCGCATTGGTGTCTTGACCTATCGCTATATTTCTTTCCTTCTGCTTTTTATTTAATATGATTTTAGCAAATGTTACTAATAAACCATAAGAATCTATGCAGGAAAAAATGTAAAGGTGGAGAAGAAAAGAAACTTTGCCTGAGAAAATCCTTTTACAAGACAAGTTGCAGGCATGTATGTGATCTTTTTATTATACCTGGATAAAGCGGCGAATAGTCATAGGCATGCACCATATGGACCATATGGGCTTGGGGAAAACGTGCTGATGAGAGGTATGATGATGTCTCTTCTATGTTTAGAATTAATATATATCTTCAATATCAGAATGAAAAGCTCCTTGTCAGAGCCGGCTCCAGGCACCAGCGCAGTACCTGCTGTCGAATTGCCGCCAAAGAATGAAGTGGCGGTGGTAGAGCTGCTGCTGATCACGGCTTCCCTTACACACACACACACACACACACACACACACACACACACACACACACCCCGCTTGGGGCAGCAAAAACACTGGAGCCGGCTCTGCTCCTTGTTGTGCTTTGCTGTATATTCTAATTTCACCAAGTTTGGGTAGATGAGATTTATTTCTCTAAAGCAGCTCGATGATGGGGGTGGGGGGGTGTGGACATCTTTCCCCACTAGCAAGAGTGTTTGTAGAGCTGCTGCGTAGAACAGTGGAAGAAACAGTATTCATGGCTGGTTCATGGCTTTCTCCTTTTCACGGGGAAGAGACAGGAGGATTGTGCCGGTTTGGAAACTCCTGTTCTTTTTCTGACCCACTAATGCCCTTGTCCCCACCTGATGCCTGCATACTACCATGTGTAGGATCCCTCCAGGTGCTGAGGTCTGTGTTGTGCAGGGGGACATGTCATCTGTGCGAACCTGCTGGAACTCTTCTGCATATTGCACAATGGAACAGCTCTGGTTCTCCTGCCTGAGGAGGGGCCTCTGCACCCATCAAAGCTGGAACTGGATTTGGGACTAATAAAGCAAATTTTCTTCCTACTGAATTCCCATTCTTACTCTGCTGTGATTACACACTGAAATATCTGCAGACATAGAAAACTAAAACAATTCCACTGGAGTGGTGGTCCCAGTTTTACGAAGTATCTTTATTGGATATACCATAAAATTAGTGCTTTGAGCGGGGGGTTGGACTAGATGACCTCCTGAGATCTCTTCCAACCCTAATTTTCTATGATTCTACTCTTTAATTTCCTTGGTAAAATTTACATAGCTTTATATCACTGATTGACTGGAAGGAAGTGTAGCTAGGAGACGGAATGGCAATTGAAAATTAGGAAATGTCCCACAGCAAAGGATGAGGAAGAGATAGTGATATTGCATTTGATTTCTTGCTCTGGTTTTATACTGGTGTGACTTCACTGACTGCAACTGAAATACTCCTGATTTATGCCTGGGTAAATGTGACCAGAGTCCAGATGTAGCAGGGTGGTTACCCCGCTCCTGCCCTGAAGGGCTTAAAACAGCCCTGGGAGCAGGCTGTGGCAGGGGAAAGGCTAGGCTGATTGGAAAGCAGCCATAGCTGTGGCTGGCTTAATGAGGGCAGTGGGCCAGGAGCACAGAGAGACTCTCTCTAGCTTTGAGAGGGAGGGACCTGGCTGCAGGGAGCTGAGAGAAGGTACCTGGAGTGGAGCAGGGCTGGGGGAAGGCCAAGGGAGCTGGGGAGCTCCGGTCTGGAACCCCCCCCCCAGCTGCGGCCTAGTGGAAGGCCAATTAGGTACGGGGTTGCAGGGGGCAGCCCATGGGTAGGCAGAGGCAGCAGGTCCAAACCCCCCTTGCCTATGATGAGTGGCTTTTACACTGCAGTCTGCCCCAATGAGCGGGGGCTAGATGGTGACTGGCAGTAGCCCACGACTGAGGCAAGGTGGGGATAGAGGGTTGGGGGTTCCCTGGGTGGAGAGACTCATAGAGGGGGTATTGCCAGGGAGCAGCACCCCAAAGACAAGGGGCACCAGGTCATGGAAAAAACATGGGGGGCTAGGGGCAGTGGGACACCGGCCTGCAGAGGGTGCTCTGGAGGCTGGAAATGCTAATTCCCTGAGATGACTGGCAGGAGGCGCCACAGCGGTGAGTCTCGCACCACGACACCAGACTCTAGGTCTGAAACTGCCAGCCATGATAATTTCAGTTGGGCATAACTCCATATTCATTCATCAACTCAACAGTTCTTTATAATCCTTACATGTTTTTCACTCCTCAGTGACCCGTGCGTTCTTGAGTGTGGACTGTAAGTTATCAGATAAAGAAGGGTCTTCAGTTGATTTGTCCCCACCCCCTTGTTACCTGAAAATGTACGTTCAGGCACCTGTTTGTTTGTGACCTCTCCTTTCAAGAAAAAGGTTCCATATCAATGAAGTTGTTCTAAAATAATAGTCTCTGACTCCTCTGGACATTGTGAATGACCCAGGATGAAATAAGTTTGTGGCAGGGAGAGTAATCCACCATATCTCTGCTAGGTTCCTGCAGCCAATCTTGGTGTGACTGCAATTAGATTAGATTAATGCTGGTGACCGGCTGTCTCTCCACTGCTCCCCACTCTAGTGAAGAGAGTAAAGGTGCTCTGGTAACTCATCTGAAAAACTGGAGATAATGAAACATTACATTAGCTCTGCTGACGCAGTTGGTTGCTCCACCAGCGACTCGGCAGAGTCAGCATTGCTTGTCTAACAATCCCATTACTTACAATCTGACTCTTATGGATCGGTCAGTGCAGCGTCTGGATCTAGCCTTCATAAATGGTGACATTTAATTTAATGGAAATTTTTTGACCCTTTAGATTTGAAAATACCATGGTCCATAGGCCAGTCTGATAACTAGTTGTGCTATACTTGGAATTAAAGAGCCAGATTCTGCCTTCAGTTATATTGCTGCAATACAGGACCAAATTCATCACTGGCTAATTCAGTGGATTTGCCTCAGTGGGGATACACCAGTGTAAATGAAGGCGGAATTTGTCCAACGGTTGTTAGCTAGAAAAAGCTAAATGAGCCATCGAGCTTGATCCTGGAATTTTGCAGGGGCTATACCACTCTGTCCCTACTAATTTCCCATTAGTATGGCCGATAGTTACTTCATTTCTTCCAAAGCCCGAATTGCTCTAATATTAAGAACATTTTCCTAACATATTTTCCTAATATTTACTCTAAATGTTTGAGCAATCTGCTGGTTTGAATCTGAGCCTTGAAATGCAGGTAGTTGAATGCAGTTAATGTCTCATGCTATTCCATTCCCTTGTAAACCCACAACCTAGATGAACACAAGCCCATTTCAGTTGTGAAATGATAAGAATCATAATGTGTCCTTTGACCTAGGCTATGCTAGTGCTTCTATTCTGCTTTCCAAGCTTTGGTATATTCGCAGAGCAACCAGGGCTGCATAAGAGGTACATAAAAGCCTCTCTCTACTGGAGTCACTATAAAGAGGAATGGAGAGAGGAGGGTGGGAAAAAAAGGAAGCTGGCTGTGTATCAGCCAATCACATGAGGCTTTTAATCCTGAGACCTAAGCAAGGTGGGGATGAGAGTAGTCATGCAAAAAAATGTTGCTCTACTGACCAGGAGAGGGAGATATTGGTTTCATTTCTGAAGCATCTGGAGTATCTGAATGAAGAAAGCAACACCACACTTCTTTTAAAACCTGTTCTCTGTGCAGTCAGCACACTGACTGCAAGAGTTCTGTATTCCCTCCAGCTGGCTACCAGTTTTTCTCTCCCTTTACTTTGTCTCAACTCCTTTCTAGTCCCATCCATGTTCAAATTAGCAGGAAGGAAAGGAGATACATCCCAGTATCATTCATATACCACCCTTTCTTTAAATTCACCTCCACATATATAAAAATCCACCCTTGTTGTTTCTATTTAATATTTATACTGAAGTAGTACCTGGAGGCTAGCCAGGTTAAGATTCCTTTATGCTAGGTGCTGTATATAGTAAATAATAATACCTAGCTCTAATATAATGCTTTTCATTAGTAAGTCTCAAGGAGCTTTACAAAGGAAGTCAATATCTTTATCCCCATATCACAGATGGGGAAACCAAGGCACACAGACAGGAAGTGACTTGCCCAAGGTCACCCAGAAGGTCAAGGGCCAAGCTGGGAATAAAACACAGATCTCTGGCATTGCAATTCAGTGCATTATCCACTAGGTCATGCATGCCCCTGGTGTAGCACTGAAATTACTGTCCTTTGTTTCAACCTCAGAAGAGAGACATCTCTAGCTTTCATGTTGTTATTAATTACATTTAATACTGTAGGACCTAAGGGCCAACCAAGAAAGGGGCTCCATTATGCTAGACGCTGGACAAATATGGTGTAGTAGACAGGCCCTATAATCTGACTAGACAGGACAGACACAGGGTCGGGGAAGGGACAGGATGCACAGACAGAGTGAGCAATGTGATGGCAGCAAGCAGCAGGTTAGTGCCATGATCTTTATGGAGTGGAAGTGGGTTTCTTTAGGAGGGGAAAAGCTAAATGCAAGAAGAAGGGGATGAGGAGGACAAGGCGGGGGCATAGAGAGCAAGAGGACTAGGTGTGGAATGAAGTTTAGCTGAGGTGCTGAGACAATAAAGGAGGGGGAGGGAGCAAATGGCCAATCAGCACAGGGCAGAGAAAGTCCAGTCTGAACTATGGAAAGTGTTCTGAATGGCTGAAAGCCCCTGCTTCGGATGCTTCTGAGGCTGCTCCTACCTACCAACGTCTGGCTGGCTCCTCTCTTCAGTTCTCCCCCAGGGCCATGTGGTGTAGGGTGACTGTGTTTCCCAAAGGGAAAATGGGACACCCCCAGCCGCTTGCCCGTGGACCTCCCCTCCCATGAGGCTGTTGTCCGGTTGCTGGAACCCTGTCAGCCCCCGCATGCTGGAAGGCTGCCTCCCTCCTCCCTTGCCTCCCCCTCATCTCCCCCCTGCACGAGGCTGGCATCTCTGTCCTTCGCGCCCCCCCCTCCCCCGCACGTTCCTGCGCAGCTCACTCCACTTTTCTGACAAAAATGGGCACTTGTCCCGTTTGCTCTTGCCCACTGATCAAGTCAGCAAGAGCAAACTGGACAAGTGCCCACTTTTGCAAAAAAAAGTCGGGACGGCCGGGTCAGGGCTTAAAAAAGGGACTGTCCCGGCCAAAACGGGACATATGTTCACCCTAATGTAGTAGGAGGGAGAAGAGGGGAGGAACCACCTGGGTCCAAGTGCCCTCATAGTGTGTTTGTGGGGGTTAAGTCTCCTCTCC
This sequence comes from Chrysemys picta bellii, assembly GCF_011386835.1. Classification (NCBI taxonomy): domain Eukaryota; kingdom Metazoa; phylum Chordata; order Testudines; family Emydidae; genus Chrysemys; species Chrysemys picta. The sequence continues at coordinate 39,787,490 of NC_088799.1, read as the reverse complement.
ACAGTTCTGGGTCCAGGCGGATACTTGAGGATGGGGTGGCTCTGTTTTGCCCCCTCCCTCCAGTGCAGCAGTCCCTGTTTTGGCTGCTTCTGGTCTTTCAAAGTAAAACACCTTTTGTGGTTTTTTGCTTTTCGTATATAGCTGTGATTGTGATGATGGTTTGTGTCGTAATAAGGACACTTCCAGTCATATCATTGTACAAGTGAATCAAAATACCGGAAATGCTGATTTGTTTTCTGTACTTTTTGATAATCCAGAATGTTTTTCTTAAAAATAACACAGACACTGATTGAATTCTAATGTAAGCTGTGTCTGTGTGCTATGTAACATCCCCATAAAGTAAACTCAGTGCACTCTCTCCTCAGAATACTGTCCTTAACACCCAAAGCATCTGAATGTCCTGAAAATGTGGGGTTCCCTCAGGACCAGATTCTGTTTCTCTTACTCATGTTGATTCCAATAGAATCATGTGTGCAGTAAGGGTGCTATTCAGTGTGAATAAGAGGGCCTTTAATATGGGTGACTATAGCTGGGTCTAATCCTTGGAATCCAATGAGCTGCCTCCTTATCCGAGAATGTGTTGTGTTTTGTAATAAGGGTAGAGGATTGAACCAAATTAGAGGATTGGGCCAAAAGAAATCCGATGAGGTTCAACAAGGACAAGTGCAGAGTCCTGCACTTAGGACAGACAAATCCCATTCACTGTTACAGACTAGGGACCAAGTGGCTAGGCAGCAGTTCCGCAGAAAAGGATCTAGGGGTTACAGTGGACAAGAAGCTGGATATGAGTCAACTGTGTGCCCTTGTTTCCAAGCAGGCTAACGGCATTTTGGGCTGTATAAGTAGGGGCATTGCCAGCAGATCGAGGGACATGATCATTCCCCTCTATTCGACATTGGTGAGGCCTCATCTGGAGTACTGTGCCCAGCTTTGGGCCCCACACTACAAGAAGGATGTTGCAAAATTGGAAAGAGTCCAGCAGAGGGCAACAAAAATGATTAGGGGGCTGGAGCACATGACTTATGAGGAGAGGCTGAAGGAACTGGGATTGTTTAGTCTGCAGAAGAGAAGAATGAGGGGAGATTTGATAGCTGCTTTCAACTACCTGAAAGGGGGTTCCAAAGAGGATGGATCTAGATTGTTCTCAGTGGTACCAGATGATAGAAGAAGGAGTAATGGTCTCAAGTTGCAGTGGGGAAGGTTTCGGTTGGATATTAGGAAAAACTTTTTCACTAGGAGGGTGGTGAAGCACTGGAATGGGTTACCTAGAGAGGTGGTGGAATCTCCTTCCTTAGAGGTTTTTAAGGTCAGGCTTGACAAAGCCTTGGCTGGGATGATTTAGTTGGGAATTGGTCTTGCTTTGAGCAGCAGGTTGGATTAGATGACCTCCTGAGGTCCCTTCCAATCCTGATATTCTATGATTCTAGAGTATCCTACATATTTGTTACACCAGAAATGGCATTTTAAGAACCAAAGCCCAGATCCTCAAAGGATCTTCCATTGTGGCAGTGGATACATCAGATCTATTGTTTCTTTACTCACACTGAGTAGTGCCTTACTCCATTGAAAACAACGTGGGATAGTCATAGTAATGATTAGTAATGATATTCGAATCTGACCCTATAGCATTTTATGTGCAATGCTACTAAAGAGGAGCTACTGTATGTCAGACATTTCCACAGGGCTGTCTTGTGGATGCTAGAACCCAAGCTCAGAAGGTAACAAAACTAAGACCAAAGAACTAGATTGGTTTGTGTTTCATTTGAAAGAATGTGTCTATGTAATCTCAGTATTCTGGTACTGATAATAAAATAATAAATTTCGTAAAATTGATTAGTTTTCATTGAATTTTCAAGTGTCTTAGAAAGAATTACAAACTAGGGACAGTAAAGGAAAATATAAGGTACAGAACATATAACATGCTCCTTTGAACATATGCTGCAGCATACTTCGGCTTTCCAGCGTGAATACAAAAATAGAGATAATTTACTCTGGGTTTGAAAAGTGTCTGACATGTCGCACTGTTCATGGCAAACTTCAGCTTGGCATGGTGCTGACATTATGTGTTGTTATACTTTGTAGAACACAGAAGGAAAACATTTTTTTTTTTTTTTTTTTTTAATTCCAGGTTCAGGGTTTGGTGGATTGGATTCTGGCCAGAAAAAGGGAATAAGTACAAATGATTAAACTTAAACCTAAATTAAAATTCCTTAACTTTTACCATAAGGCTATTTTTATTCTTAAAAGCTGAGGAGAATTTTTTTGTATCAAAATATGTGAAGAAAAATTCAACAGTGCTAAATTTCTCAATGGCCAAATTAAAGCATTTATCTGATGAGAGAATTCTAGCAAATGGTAGGTTGTTCTAAATTTGGTGGTTTTACAATATGTAAATATATGTACTATGTTATACCAACTTGGAACAAACTCTATGTCCCAAATCTTTTTCAAACTAATTTTGAATTATGAGCTGTAGTTTCATTTTGAAGTTCTAGTACTCTAGTTACTCTTATGTTCTATTCCCCCAAATCCTTGATGTGATTATAGTTTATAAGTCACAGCTGTTTTTAGAATCTGAACATCAAGCTAATCTATTCTGTTATATGCAAAATTTGTCTGCTGCATATTAAAGACCTGAGTTTACAGGTATGGCTGATCATTTGCAGAATTTCCTGATTTATATGTACTATCCTGTAGGCATGCAATTGCTGGTACTATTCATGTAGGCATGCAATTATTAGGCCTGCAGTTGCACAGGCATGGCTTAGAAAATGAAGCCGTAAGTGTCGGCATGGAATGAGTTGTAAACCTGAGTAGAGGCTTGCAACTATACCCAGTACAAACCCAATGGGACCTGACTACAAGTGTCAGGTTTGGATTAGTTTGGGTGTGACTTGTCTAGCATGCATTGGGTTTTTATCACTGAGGGCAGTTTGTGGCAAGGTGCGATGTGAAACTACCCGCACCAGCCCACTGTGGACTAACTGTCTGTGTGTGCACCCTGCTGATGTGTGAATGAACAGTTTGTTAATGCACTTTGATCTAATCCTGTTTCAAAGGGACTAGATCAAAGCATGTTAACAAACTGCTCGTGCGCTTGTCAGTGGGGTGTACAGTCAGTCTGCAATAGGCTAAACTGGGTAGATTCATACCCCAGTTTGCCGCAAACTAATTGTTCATGTAGTCAAACCCTTAGTTTGAAATGCATATTTCTGGGATTATTATCCTTGGGGAGGTTGTCGGGTTGGGTATGAAACAACTCCACACTCTTGGGCTTGGTGTGGGTTCGGGATTGGCTGTGGTCTAGTTGGGTTTGGGTTGGGCTTTAAAATTAGGCCCAAGCAGATCTTTAAATCTGATGGCATTAATGTTCCACTAAAAAAAATTATATTAAGGGGAGGAAAAAGGAGGGCTGGAACACTTTGGGATGAATAGGAATAACCATGTCTGACTCTTTGCTGAAGGAAAGTTTGCAATGGGATCTAGCCTGGATGTCACTATGAATGAATGGAAGTGGAAATGTGCAAACATCCAAGTGTAAAGGGACAGGAGAAATATTGCATTACAGATTGTGGAACTGCCAACTTTTAGAATTACAAAGCAAGTAATTTTGACTCAGAATTATGTATTGTGATATTATAAAGAGCACAACTATGACAAACGGTGATTTTGAGACTATTTAATCTGTATGTAAATTACTTGTAAGTAAGGCATAACTACAGTACACTCTTCTTGAAGATAGAAGGATGCTTGCTTCTGTTCTTGGTGTGTATTTTTGCATGGCGCACTACTGACCTTTGGCAATCAGATACTGTATTTGTTCTGTGACTAATTTGGGTGTACATTTCAAGTGAACAGGTAACTGAATTTCTTTCTATTTTTTCACCACATCTCTAATTCTGGAGAAAAATGCTTTCATATCTAAAATTCTTTGTGCCAGGTGAATGTTTAATTGTCTTTTCCAAATCCAAACCACAGCAGAAAACAACTTCACTTACTACGGTGGGGGGAGAAATCCACAGCTTGTTGCTGAAGATTTGGTGCATACATTAACGGCACCATGCTACTCTTTCAACCCTGGAGGTATGGTACAAAATCCTAATTCTAAAATGAGAAACTCTCTTGTTTAACTTGGGAACTTTTTTCATTTTTTCTATCACTCCAACAAATGAAAATGGTGAAGGATTAAAAATGGTCTGTTCTGTTGCAATTGGCTGGGTTGTTCTAGTTTTTCTTAACACTTGGTGGTATACATATATGTTAAATGCACACACAGCAGAGGAGTAGAATTGCTAATACTGGTGGGTGCTATGCTACTTCCCTGCAAATTTATCCAATTCCAGAAGCTACAAAAGTGTGAGGTACCCGTGGTGCAGTTTGCCGGCTCCTTTAACATCCCTATGGTGGGAAGAACATCTCAACAGCCCAACACTGTGGCATTTAATTTCAAAAAGGGGAACTATGCAAAAATGAGGGGGTTAGTTAAACAAAAATTAAAAGGTACAGTGACTAAAGTGAAATCCCTGCAAGCTGCATGGATGCTTTTTAAAGACACCATAATAGAAGTCCAACTTAAATGTATACCCCAAATTAAGAAACACAGTAAAAGAACTAAAAAAGAGCCACCGTGGCTTAACAACCATGTAAAAGAAGCAGTGAGAGATAAAAAGGCATCTTTTAAAAAGTGGAAGTCAAATCCTAGTGAGGTAAATAGAAAGGAGCATAAACACTGCCAAATTAAGTGTAAAAATGTAATAAGAAAAGCCAAAGAGGAGTTTGAAGAGCGGCTAGCCAAAAACTCCAAAGGTAATAACAAAATGTTTTTTAAGTACATCAGAAGCAGGAAGCCTGCTTAACAACCAGTGGGGCCCCTGGACGATTGAAATACAAAAGGAGCGCTTAAAGACGATAAAGTCATTGCGGAGAAACTAAATGGATTCTTTGCTTCAGTCTTCACGGCTGAGAATGTTAGGGAGATTCCGAAACCTGAGCCAGCTTTTGTAGGTGACAAATTTGAGGAACTGTCACAGATTGAAGAGTCACTAGAGGAGGTTTTGGAATTAATTGATAAACTTAACATTAACAAGTCACTGGGACCAGATGGCATTCACCCAAGAGTTCTGAAAGAACTCAAATGTGAAATTGCGGAACTATTAACTAGGGTTTGGAACCTGTCCTTTAAATCGGCTTCTGTACCCAAGGCCTGGAAGATAGCTAATGTAGCGCCAATATTTAAAAAGGGCTCTAGAGTGATCCCGGCAATTACAGATCGGTAAGTCTAACATCAGTACCGGGCAAATTAGTTGAAACAATAGTAAAGAATAAAATTGTCAGACACATAGAAGAACATAAATTGTTGGGAAAAAGTCAACATGGTTTCTGTAAAGGGAAATTGTGTCTTACTAATCTATTAAAGTTCTTTGAAGGGGTCAACAAACACGTGAACAAGGGGGATCCAGAGGACATAGTGTACTTAGATTTCCAGAAAGCCTTTGACAAGGTCCCTCACCAAAGGCTCTTGCATAAATTAAGTTGTCATGGGATAAAAGAGAAGGTCCTTTCATGGATTGAGAACTGGTTAAAAGACAGGGAAAAAAGGGTAGGAATAAATGGTAAATTCTCAGAATGGAGAGGGGTAACTAGTGGTGTTCCCCAAGGATCAGTCCTAGGACCAATCCTATTCAACTTATTCATAAATGATCTGGAGAAAGGAGTAAAAAGAGAGGTGGCAAAGTTTGCAGATGATACTAAACTCCTCAAGATAGTTCAGACCAAAGCAGACTGTGAAGAACTTTAAAAAGATCTCACAAAACTAAGTGATTGGGCAACAAAATGGCAAATGAATTTAATGTGGTTAAATATAAAGTAATGCACATTGGAAAAAATAACCCCAACTATACATACAATATGATGGGGGCTAATTTAGCTACAATGAAACAGAAAAAGATTTTGGAGTCATCATGGATAGTTCTCTGAAGACATCCACGCAGTGTGCAATGGCAGTCAAAAAAGCAAACAGGATGTTAGGAATCATTAAAAAGGGGATAGAGAATAAGACAGAGAATATATTATTGCCCTTATATAAATCGATGGTACTCCCACATCTTGAATACTGCATACAGGTGTGGTCTCCTCCTCTCAAAAAAGATAAGGTTCAGAGAAGGGCAACTAAAATGATTAGGGGTTTGGAACGGGTCCCATATGAGGAGAGATTAAAGAGGCTAGGACTCTTCAGCTTGGAAAAGAGGAGACTAAAGGGGAATATGATAGAGGTATATAAAATTATGAGTGATGTGGAGAAAGTAGATAAGGAAAAGTTACTTACTTATTCCCTTAAAACAAGAACTAGGGGCCACAAAATGAAATTAATAGGAAGCAGGTTTAAAACAAATAAAAGGAAGTTCTTCTTCACACTGCGCACAGTCAACTTGTGGAACTCCTTGCCTGAGGAGGTTGTGAAGACTAGGACTATAACAGTGTTTAAAAGAGAACTGGATACATTCATGGAGGTTAAGTCCATTAATGGCTATTAGCCAGGATGGGTAAGGAATGGTGTCCCTAGCCTCTGTTTGTCAGAGGATGGAGATGGATGGCAGGAGAGAGATCACTTGATCATTACCTGTTAGGTTCACTCCCTCTGGGGCACCTGGCATTGGCCACTGTCAGTAGACAGGATACTGGGCTAGATGGACCTTTGGTCTGACCCAGTATGGCCGTTCCTATGTTCTTATGTTATGTATGTTCTGTGGTGGTTTCCAGGTTATTTTGCTTGATTTTTTTTTTTTAAATGGGTTTCCATGGACGTTACAGATTCTTTGCAGAACTCACTGCATTACTATCTGCAGATAGCACCCATTGGCCACGCTCTTCAGCCAATGGCACAATTCACAGGGTTTTTTTCTTATATTCTAATGCTAACATGCTCCTGAAATGCAGTTCTCAGACATTCTCCAAACAATGTCTGCCATTTCTGCACAAACCTATATGAGATTTTATTAATCTGAACAAATATATAAACGTAAAAGCTCATTTTCACCTCCCGCCTAAGTGAGATTCAAACCTCCTATTCCACGGCGTATTCTGTTGTACCAGTTCCTTATGGTTTAGAGAAAGCTCATTAGTATGATCTACCAGTACATTCACTTCCATCATGCTGAACCAGGCAATCTAGACCGGGTGAAACTATAAGGATTTGAACACAGAATGGTGTGCTTTTTGTTGCTTCTTTTAATTTTCAATTCTTTAGAGAGTAAAGGCCTTGGCCAAAGCCCCTTTGAAGTCAAGTGAAAGTGTTTTCATTGACTACAAGGGGGTTTTGGATATGACCATTAATACATCATGAAATGTTTATTAGTAGCATATATTTATAGAGCAAAGTTGTTAAAAAAACCAAATGTCTTGCTAGTCCAACGAGACATGTTATCAACTGTTTGGTTGAAATACTGCTGCTTTTGCACCATGTCCACTTCTGCAGTGAAAGCTGTTCTTGATAATATCAATACATCAACTTAATTATTTACTGAATTACTAAAACTTCATGTTGGTAGTATCATTATCTTGGCACAATAGAACATATATCCACAAATACCCATCAAAGGAATATAACCATTGGAAAAAATACATTTTCCCTACATGAAACTATTAGATACAATACATCAGTGGATAACACTTAAATTACTACCTGTCAAAAGATGAAACCTGTTAAACGTCTTGTAACTCAAACAGTTAATTACAACAATACATTTAGTTGTTAGGGAAAAGATACATTAATCTACAAAGTGACATGATGGAAACTTTTATTTATAGATGTCTTGAAGGAATAAACCTATGAAAAATAAACATTTATTTTTTTAAAGAAAAGTACTAGTCACTTTTTGAATATCTTCTGTCATTCATTAAGATTCATGTTATTTCCTCATTTCTTCACTAGATGGCAGGACAAGATCAGTGTGCTCAGACAGCAGAAGCCAGTAATGGTAATTTCAACTGACCAAAACAAAAATCACAGGCTGTACTGAAATTGACCAATTTGGATGAATGGGAATGGAAAGTGAAAAACGGAAATAGAGTTTGTTTCACATAGGCAGAAAAATTAATAAATTTGGATTTTCAAGCTGCCATTCTCAGAAGCACAGTACAGTAACGGCTAAAATGCAGAGAGTGGCAAAGTGGAGTCTTTATTTAAAAAAGACAGTAGAGCATATAATAATGAAAGTAACTTAACTTGCCAGTAATTATCTCCCTTTCTGTTATTAGTGAAGACTCTTGTATTTGAATAAGAACTTGCTTCCTTGTCTCTCAGCTTCTCTTTCCGATAATTCAGTGTATTCACAGCCTTATAGTTCTGTTGCTGTAAAAATGAATTGTAGAAGTTAGAGATGGAAATGACACATTTTCATTTCAGCTACTCCAGTGTAAATTCAGAGTAAGCAAGAGCACAGAATCTACCTCATTGTGGAACATAGTCCATCCGCTTGCCAATGTACTTTTGTTTCTTGTACATTTTCTGGTGCTTTGTCCAGCGTAGGTGGAGATTTTAACTGCTTCTTCTGGGAGAGTATACCATAGACAAAGAATTCTCACTCTGTGTCTATACTCCAGGATCAAGCAGCAGGAAAAAATGTGATCTGTTTTTTTCCAATCTATGTTTATCTCTGTATTTATACTGTGATTATCACCTTATTATCAGAACTTCTATGAAAAAAGCAACTACTGTTTAAAGACAAATCCCTTAATTTAAGTAGCAGCAGTGATAAACCTATCAAGATGCATATAAGTTAATTGACTTTTATATGAGAGATTTTTAAAGTTGCCTTAACTTCTTAATGCCAAAATCAATACCCCTTCAGTGTCTCCCACAAATCCCTAATAAATAGTGTAATGACAGAACTGCATTTTACTGTGTAAATATAGGCAGAGTATTTTTTTTCCCCCCAGTAGGAAAACTTAAACCAGTTCAGGTCAGATGTGAGTCAATCAGAACACCAGCAGCGTAGACAGAAGGTTACCGAGCTATTGTTCTTGTGAAACCCTTTTTATGTGCTCTGAGGTACTTAGATCAATAGCCTCGACTTAGTGGCTTTCATGATCCAAGGACAGCTGGCTCCAAGGTGGGATTTTCAAAGCTGCCTAGGGGATTTGGATGCTTGAGTCCCATTGACATGAAAGGGAAATTGGGCATCACAATCCTGTAAGAAGCTTTGAAAAACTCAGCCATTATGTTTAGCTTTGCCCCTTCAATGAATCTTGCTGTAGCTACTGGAACTCAAGTGCAATATTTATTGTTAGGATTGATTATTTGATAGGTAAATAATACAGGAAGCAATGAGAAAAATGTCATAATTTCTGAGTGCGGTTTATCTGCACTTAACTTTAGAATAGTGTCCTCTTTATGAAAATCTCCTTTGCCTTTATATGCATCCGAAGAAGTGGGCTGTAGTCCACGAAAGCTTATGCTCTAATAAATTTGTTAGTCTCTAAGGTGCCACAAGTACTCCTGTTCTTCCTTTGCCTTTATACACTAATACTGTCACATGGGGGAAGAAAACAGGATGCAACATAGATTTGCATATAAAGTGCTATTTTTCCATGATTAATTCAATTATTTTGGTCATATACTGATTGAGACTTTAGACACTAGGCAGGAAAGCAGGCAACTTAAAAGGAAAGAGGTTTTGCTTAAAAATAAGGCAAATTGAGTATTAAAACATTAGACTTAAATATTCCTGGAGACCTCCTCCAAACGTACTCGTTCTTCATCTTCTGCACCAGCAAATTGAACTCCTCCTGTCTGGTGCTGAGTCCCTTCAATTCTTGTGAGTTCAGTAGGAGTAGGAATGGCTAAACAACTAACAGGATTGGGCCTCAGGGGAAGAGCGGGGAAAGAATGTACATATATTGTCCCAACGCTGTAAAGTAGCATCTTCTATGATGACAATTCCTTGGCATCCTCATCCTTCCAAAGGGAACTGAATATGCTCAGCAGCTTGCAGACCCTTTTGGTTAACAATTGTGTATGCCTAAAGATGTACACAAATCTGCATAATGTGTGTTGCACAAGGAACTTTGTTAGGTCACATGAATGTTAGAAGATCCAGGTGAGAATTATTTGTTATCCTAACAATGTACAAGTGGATGAATTTGAATGAGATCATTGCGAGAAGACACATTGGTATCACATGGATTCCAATGAGAGTTGGGTGACTAGTTGCTATCTATGCCTATTATAATCTCCCCCATGAGATCTGACTGGTAAAGTGGTTAGAGCTCATACACGTAGATGGCTGGCATCCGAGGAAAGGCCAGGACACCTGAAGCTACTACTGACTGCAGTTTTCATTCTGTTGCAAGGAGTGCTATGGAAATCCTATAGTTCCCATAATCAATTTAGTTATGCTTGCTAATAGGACTACAGTAATTTGGTTTAGTAATCTGAGAGAATTTGATTGTGCAAGGGAAATCCATCCCTTGCTTTGGGCAGCTACCAGATTAGGGGATGGCAAATACTGTTTAAAAAAAAAAAAGATGGTTGATTCTCAGGATGTTGAAAGGGTGGAAGAAACGCTGTAGTACCATATGAATTAACTTGGTACTTCTGATTCACATTTCAAATACCAAAGGTTTTGTGACTTAAAGATTGTTGCAGAGAAAGGTAGAATGGCCTTAAACAGCCACGGTGACAAACTGGATGGGCAAGATTTTTTTCATATACGGTTATGTACATTTGTTTTTAGAGTAAAATGGTTAAAAAGTCAAAATTTGAGGTAAACTTTATTGTATATGGAGAAATAACTAGAATTCTGGAAAGCTTTACCATCTGCTTTATTTCTCTTATATGTGTAGGTCGGAGGTTTCTATTTCCTTTCTGCCTTTTTCTACCCTTCAATGGAGTGTATGAACCGTAGCATGAAACCCAGACTTTGATATAACCAATGGAAAATAGCATTTTCCACACACCCCAGCTTAATCTGACATTAAATAAAGGATCACTGCATTATATCCTCTTGTTATTAGTTCTTTCATGGATTTCATGCTATTCCTGTTTATGAATAAATCCAAATGTCAGACCAACAAATAGAATGTCAGGATCTATGCACATCTCTGCAACCTATTGTATTTATTTAGATTTATAACAACAAGGAAAAAAGTCCCTGTATTGGATTCTAGGCACCTTTGGCACAATTATTTAAAAAAAACCAAACATATGTCCCAGATGTCAAAAATAGTTCCATTGCCCTGGTGGGTGGGAACAATCGTACTGAGTCGCAATTGATTATTGCTGTAGTAGGAACTGTGTGAAATATTATAATGAAACTCAGAGCCACATGAGATATAATAGGTGTCAGGTTAAAAACAGTACATTTTTGTCCGAAAGTCCACGAATCTTTCATGGAGCTAGTTTTCAGTGAAACAGGGCGAGTTCTGATCTTATCTTACAAATATAGCAGTGGTGTTTCCATTCTGCTCTCCATTGGCTCTAAACTGTTTGCAAAACAGAAAATTTGTCACTTTTAAAAGCAGACTTATTTTGTGGGCCTGTACACCAGGAACCCCTGGGCCAAATGATGCCAAATTTCTACCACACACTCTAGCCCTGTCCCCTGACATGTACAGCAGCTTGAAAGGTAATTTACCTGATAGAGCTAGTTAAGAAATTGTTTTTCTCTGAAAACTGAAAATAATTACAGCTAGGCTGGAGTTGAAATATTTTATCTACTATCCAAAATTTTTCACTTTTCTGCTTTTCAACTAAATCCTGAAAAAAAATTAATTGAAAATGGATGTTTCCTGTGGAAACTTTCATTTTGATGAAATAGCCATTTTCCATCCAAAAATTGATGGAATTTTTTTGACCTACTCTGCTGCCTTTGTGGATTTTAGAGGCTCTGAATAGCCCCAGCTATACAGTTGGTGCTGCTCCTCCATAATTTTTAGATTTATATAATGCTTGTATCAACTTACTCCATGTGCATGCATTTAAACTTAATACATATATTAAATACTGAAACAACAATTAGCAAGTTGACCCAATGACAATTTAAGGACTCAACCAAAACCAAGTTTAAAGGCCTCTGTGTATTCCTATACAGATTGTAAACCCTTAATCCTCTCCAACCCACTCCATCAGGAAATATCTGGATAAAAATAAATTATATGATTCTATTAAAATAAATAAAATAGTTGTCTTGTTACTGGCAAAAATGGCTACCATATTCCATCCAGTGGTGGCTGCTTTTTAAGGCTGAGAGGCACTGTTAAAAACCCAAACAGGTTATTTTATATATAATGTGCCTTATTCTGCTGTTGCAGTGGAAAGCAGGAGTAACTCCACTGAAGACAATGGAATTGCAACAGTGTAAGTGAGAGGTGAACTGGGCCTCGTGTGTGGAAATAGCGTAACTCTGATTTGCATGTAGTGACTTCCTTGTTTTGGGTGGGCCAAGAGCCAAATTTGCTTATCTTTTTCCCTCCCCAACACTCCCATGAGCTGCAATTAGTCACCAGTTTCCCAATCTTCTATCCTGGCAGTCATATAAAAGGACATGAATTGTGCAAACTCCCTTCTTCATCCTACACTTTATTCTACTTGCTCACAGTATGACCAGAGGTCTCTGCCTATCTGAAACCCTAGCGATCCCCCATGGAAATCCCTGACCCAGTGGGCCCTGGTGGCCCCTATTGTCCATGCGGCTCTCCTGTGGGGTGGAAATGGATGGTTTTCATCATTGCATCCCTCCAATCGTTTCTGGTTCCCTTTTTCCATGGGGTCATATGGTTTGGGTGAGAGAAAAAAGTGTTTGCCTCACAGCTATATTTACACCTAAGCCTGGTTAGTAGAAATAGCATTCCTCACTGTTGCAGGATAATGTAACACCATAAATAGAGCTATCAAGATTGTCAAGCAGCCTTTGTGGTTGTCAGAGCAGTGATGTTAAAAGAAAGTGTTTTTTCCTCCCCTAAATAGTTTTTTTTTTTTCAAGCTGTCAGGAGAGCAACTGGTGAAGTGAAGCTTTGCTTTTGCTTTGTAGCTTTCATTCTCTGAGACGGTTTAAGCAGTAAATATGATGAAATAATTGTATAGAAAATAACTTAATTTCCATCAGAACGGGTGGCTGTGATTCTTCAAAATGTCTTGAGCACTCAAGGAAATAATTACAGCTAAGCTAGAGCTGAAATATTTTATCTACTATCCAAATGCCTACAGACAGTCCAACTTGCATGGTACCTGGGAAGGCAGGGGGTGTGAATGTTTGATGCTCAGACTAATTACCTGGCAGTAGTTGAACTGGGATGAATCGCATCTCAACTCATTGGCATTCAGCAGCACCACTGCTGGATGAAAGAGAAACAAATATGCAGAAGGGCAAGAAGAGACAAAGGGCCAGATGCTCAGCAGGTGTCAATCAGCATGACTCCACATTGACTTCACTGGAGTTAAACTGATTTATACCAGCTGAGGATCTGTCCTGAAAAGAGCAGCTAGAATAAAGCCATTTCTTAAGCATGCCATGAGCTCGCCTTGGAATCTATGCAAACCCAAGCAATTAGGTTTCTAAGCCTACAGGAGCCCAAACACATTGGTGTCTATGTATTGTGGCAATTAGATCACTAGCTAGAAAATAGCAACCAACTGACTATGGTTTCGCATGGACATGAGGGAGGAATGGGTGTGCCATCAATGCCCCAAAAGCTCAATACCATAGACTCCACTATCATTCCCTGCCCTAAATTCTGAGCTGCTATCTGTTCCACTACTTTTTTCCACAATGAGACAGGAGGTAGTTGTGTGTAAAAATATGTCAAGACTGGAACCATAGTGCTTAATATCTGTATATAATACTGGGTGCAGCTACTTTATTCCTTACTGTCTCTACCACAGATTTTAGATTTCATGAGCTTGATCATCAGCCCCATGCTCTATCTCCTTTGTACAGCTCTCATGATACAAAAGGGATGGAAAGCTGGGAATCCGAGGCTGGTGTGTGGCTGTTGTAGTCAGTTATATTGGCACCCGGATAAGGGGTGTCTCAGAGGCTGGAGCGGCAATGGCTTATCTTGTTCTCAGGACTGGATAAAGGCAAGGGTTTAGGGACTGCAGCCCGGGGCACTAGTTCAAGGGGGGCCCCGCAAAAATAAATCAGAGGCAGTGATCTCCAGGCCGCTAAAAGGGGTGTTCAGGCTGCCTGGCTGCCCTGGTCCCACACGGCTCCCAGAAGTGGCTGGCTGCTGGCACGTCTCTGGGGCCCCTGGCATAGGGGAAGATGGCTCAGCATGCTGCCCCCATCCCCAGCACCGTTCCCGCAGCTCTCATTGGACGGTTCCTGGGGAGCTGTGGGGGTGGTAATTGAGGACGTGGGCAGTGCACAGAGACACACTGTCCCCCTACTCCCAGGGGCGCGCAGAGACGTGCCAGCAGCCGGCCACTTCCGGGGGTGGTGTGGGCAGGGCCGGCTCTAACTTTTTTGCCGCCCCACGCAAAAAAGAAGAGTGCCGCCGTACCCCCCCCAAGTGCCGCCGAAATCCCCGCCCCCCCCCAACACCACGCCGCCTGAATCCCTGCCCCCCAGAACGCTACGCCGCCCGAAGCCACGCCCCCTCCGAGCACCGCACCAACCCCCACCCCTCCTTCGAGCGCCAGCCCCCGCCCCCCAGCGCCACGCCGCACCAGCCCCCGCCCCCCCAATGCCGCGCCGCACCAACCCCCGCCCCGCCAACGCCGTGCCACGCCAGCCCCTGCCCCCCCAGCGCCGCGCCGCACCAGCCCTGCCCCCCCAATGCCCCACCAGCCCCGCCCCCCAATGCCGCGCCAACCCCCACCCCTCCTCCGAGCGCCAGCCCCCGCCCCCAGCCCCCGCCCCTCCTCCGAGCGCCAGCCCCCACCCCCCAGCGCCGCGTCGTGCCACCCCCCGCCCCTCCTTCGAGCGCCAGCCCCCGCCACCCCAATGCCGCACCAGCCCCTGCCTCTCCTCCGAGCGCCAGCCCCTGCCACCCCAGCGCCGCACCAACCCCCCCCTCCTCCAAGCACCAGCCCCCCCAACACCGTGCCACACCAGCCCCCGCCCCTCCTCCGAGCGCCAGCCCCCGCCCCCCAACGCCGTGCCGCGCCAACCCCCACCCCTCCTCCGAGTGCCAGCCCCCGCCCCCCCAACACCACGCCAACCCCCGCCCCTCCTTCGAGCGCCAGCCCCCCCCAGCGCCGCGCCAACCCCCGCCCCTCCTCCGAGCGCCAGCCCCCGCCCCCCAACGCCGTGCAGTGCCAACCCCCGCCCCTCCTCCGAGCGCCAGCCCCCGCCCCCCCAGCGCCGCGCCAGCCCCCGCCCAATAAATAAATTAATAAAAACCTGAGCGCCGCCCCGGCCCAAGGTGCTGCCCCAAGCACATGCTTGGTCGGCTGGTGCCTGGAGCCGGCCCTGGGTGTGGGGCCAGGGCAGGCAGTTAGGCAGCCTGCCTGAGCCCTGCAGCACTGCCAGCCGGGAGCCGCCTGTGGTAAGCACCTCCCAGCCTGCACCTCGCACCCTCTCCTGCACCCCAACCCTCTGCCCCAGATCAAAATCCCCCTCCTGCACCCCAACACGCTGCACCAGCCCAGAGCTCCCTCCTGCACCCCAACCCCCTGCCCTAGTCCCCTCCTGCACCAGACTCCCTCCCAGGAAAAAGATTTGTATAGAGGGCCCCCACAAAATCAGAATCCCCCTCCTGCACCCAAACTCCCTCCCAGACCTTGCACCCCCTCCTGCACCCCAATCGCCTGCCCTAGTCTCCTCCTGCACCAAACTCCCTCCCAGGAAAAAGACTTGTATACAGGGGCCACACAAAATCTAATAGCTTTGGGGCCACAGGACAGTTAATCCGGCCCTGGTGGAACTGGTTCCATAGACTGTAAACTCTTTGGGGCAGGGACTGTCTTTTTGCTCTGTGTTCAGCACCTACCAGCATGGGGCCCTGGGCCATGACTGGGGCTTCTAGCTGTTACCACATAGTTATTATTTATTATTATTTACAAATAAAATAATAATCCCAAAAATCAGGGGAAGCAAAGGTGGCTTTTAAACCCACATTTGCTCAGCTCCCTCAGTCCTGTGGCAATCATAGTTTGGACTAACCTGAGGAATTAGCTCAATGTTTGAGCCAAGAGAAAATGTTTTGGTTCTTTAATGGTATTCAGTAGGATCTTTGTGTTTCCCAGGCTGGAATTTAACCTCAATACTAGACTGGCCTTCAGAAGCTGCTGTTTGGGGCAGCGGTCTAGTTCTTTAATAATTTTTGTTTCCCAACAAACTACAGAGTTGAGACTTCAGCGAGATATAGAAAATCTGTGGTTATTAGACAGTATATTGGTAGGGTGGTGGAGTTAGCTTGTGATATTGCAGTGGAATTAATCTAGTTCGCAACATACATGGACAGTATGAGTAGGGCTACAATTTTGTCATGGAGGTCACAGAAGTAATGGAATCCGTGACTTTCAGAGACTTCGGTGACTTGAGCCCACGGGAGCTGCAGGGTCCCCCCGCCACCTGTGGTGGCTGGTAACTGCGGGGGCCCCAGCTCCCGGACGCCACAGGTGGTGGGGTCCCTTGGAGCTGCCAGCCGCAGGCAGTGGACCCCACAGCTCCCCATTTTGTCATGCATATTTTTAGTAAAAGTCACGGATAGATCATGGGCTTCCATGAATTTTTCTTTGTTGCTCATGACCTGTCTGTGACTTTTACTAAAAATATGCATGACAAAATCTTAGGCTAAGTATGAGTGATGTTAAAAGTGTTGCAGGCACCATTACTGGCCCACAGAAAGATTCAGCCAGAAAAAGTCTCTTTGCAACTCTAACTGTTTCAGATAACAGCCACCGAAAGATTTTCTTAGTAATAGGTATTCTATCTTGTCTAATAGGGCAAGGCCTTGGATTGTTGTGGATTTCTCGTGGTGGGTAGTGAGGTCTGAAATCATAAGTCCATGCCCACATATGCATACACATATTCCATGATTGCCAGATAAACTGCACATAGTAACATGAGAAATAGCATTCCTCTTTCAAAACTTAACCTCTTCCTCATGAACTAAGGAAAAACCATGTGTAGCTCATACTCTTTGGGCTAAAATACACTTTATAGACCAATTGTGTACCTTTCAGTAGTGGATAGCGGTACACAAACCAGTACATTACAAGTCAAATTAGAATGCAGACAGTGGTTGTGCCAGGAACATCCAGGGTTGAACTCAGATGCATTTATTATTATTTTCACCACATTTAAAAAATAGACTTTCATTTGCTGCTCCATCCAAGTCTGTCAATTACACCTTTCTCTGAATGCTATGTATAGTGCAGCCAAACATAGGGTATTTATAAGGCTAGTAACATTACTGAAGACTAAAATGAAAATGCTGGTGACTTAACAGAAGATTCTGAGTAATAGCATACTTAGAATAGAGATTAAGGCCATTGAAATACCTAATAATGTTCTAAATAGAAATAATTTAATTAGGGTAAAAGTGTATTAAATAGATTCAAGCATCAACTGATATTTCTGACTTCTGCTATTAAGCTTTTACCTAGAGTAGCTAGCCATAATTTAGTATAATGTACTGGGGTGGAAGTAATAAAGTATAAAGGCTTCCTTCCCTTTCTTGCAACTTCCTTCACACCAAGGTCAATAAAGCTTAGTGGCTCTGTAGTGATGACAGGGAGAGGTAAGAGTGAAAAACTCAGTGTTGGTGTTTTGTTACCAAAATGAATCAAAATTTTCCCGTATAGCACAAAATGGGTCCACACCCCTAATTATGCTGGGATACTTGAGCTCTCTCCTGTGTTTTTTAGCCATGATGACTTTCTGAAATCTACCTTCTCCTCACTGTGTAAAAGCAATTCCCCCTTAGTTTAAAATAATTCTTTTGGGGTTGAATCCTTGATGGCAACTTACTCTTAGCCCCAGTCTTTTTCTTTTCTTTTAAACAAGAAAAAGAACCCATTAGAATAAGGGAAGGATTGTAATAAGAGGAACAAAGGTTCCATTTTAAACATATTCAAGGGTTTCCTTGCATCAACTCCCCAGCCATAATTTGGCCCAGAGTTTCTCAACAGGTGGGCAAATACTGTTTAAAAAATTCTTTGTAAATATTAATTTGAATAAAAACTACCATTGATACTCACCAACCCTTTTATTTCCTGGCTGTGCGTATTCATGTGTGAAAATGTTTCAGGAGAAGCAAGGTGTCACAGATACTTATAAAAGTTTGTATTTGCAGGGGCATTCTTGCTGTAAGTATTCACATGGACATCATGAAAGCTCTGGGAGTCATTTAGTCAGGGAGCAGAAAAATTGCCATGTGACTTAGGTAACCAGTCACTCATAGCGTGTGTACAAATTGCAAATATTTCTGCCAAAGCACTCATGAGAATCCATGGCTGAAATATGTTCATCTAAACCATTTGTCTAAAAACGAACAAATTAGTGAAACTTGAAGTCTGTTCATTGATAGGTTGGAAGCACAGAAGTGGATAAATGTGTCAAGTAAATTGTTCACTGCAAATGGCTTGCCCTGCTCTAGTCTCCTCTCCTTGAGTATGTAACTCCCATTAATGAATATTTATGAACAGTTAATGCACATTTAGAAGAGAATATACTCCTTGAACTCTGTGATTTTATCCTTCAGCAGAATGCAGTTTCATGCCGAAGGACTGTCAGTTCTGTTTCTCTGGCCATTCTACTCCATCATAAAATAAAACTCTTCTTTTCCTTTATCAAATAAACTGCACATTACACGCTGGTATAATACTGTCACTCACTCAACAATGGAGACTAAAAAAAGAAGCTGACTGCAAATTATGTTACTTTATTGGCAGGAAAGTAGCATTTTGGAATCCTAACCAATGTTCCCTGTAAATTGTACACATGTGCAGCAATCTTGTCTAATCTGCACAGGTCAGAAACTGTGTCATTCACATCTCCTCTGTGTGGCCCCAGCTGGGATGTGGAGTGGACCTTTCAGAACCTGCCCTTCTGCTTTCCCCTGTCCCCCCATGACCAGGTGCCATGCAGCCCTGTGTCCTTGCTGCAGGGGAGTGGAAGCACTTCTGGTTTTGGGGATGAGCTTGCAGGAGGAGGGGAGATAATGCAGCAGCTCAGGGACAAAACTCGGGCAGGAGTTCAGGGAAGGAGCCCAGCTTGGCTCTGCAGTGCTGGCCTAGGGCAGTGGAGGCTCCAGAGCAGAGGCCTGAGTGGGGCCAGAGCACTAACCAGCTCACCCGGCCATTGGTTTCCAGGGATGTGGTAGTTGCCGCTGGTGAGAGGTGGCAGGGGAGGGGGCTGTGGCCAAGGCTTCTTTTGGGGAGAGCCCAGTTTGGTGGTCTCAATCCCTTGGCCAGGGGAGATGTGCACCGACCACCACTGGGCTTCTGCAGGGGAAAGAATTGCTTCCCCCTTGGACCATGCGAATAATAGGGACAAGAATACTGGAGAGGAATCTGCCTGGGGCAGCCCTCCCTCACCAGACATTGCAATCTCTCCTTACACACCCTCAACCCTGCGCATCCCCCCCCCCCCAACAGTGTAAGAAGCCTTTTTTTTTTAAGTGTAAGCTTGCCCAAGGACAAAAATGTACTGCTCAGTGAAGTTTGTAGCCCACTTAGTACAAAGAAAATCTAGAGGGAAAGTGGATCCTAACACTGTTTTTTTTGTTTTTTTTTCTTTTTCTTTTTTTCTTTCTTGTAGTTATATGCAATACAAACTGTAACTCAGAACATTAGACAAGGGAAATTATCAGCTATTAATCTTCCTATTCATCATTGCAACTGTTGTGGGAAGGAGACAAAGAATTGGCACTGAAGACTTTCTGCATATCCAAAGACTAGGAGGTTATGTAGGCTAGTAAATAGAGTATTGGAATGGGAGTTGGACTCAGGAGACTTGAGACCCAGGTCTGTCACTGATGTGCTGTGTGACTTTAGGATTTACCTCTGTTTCCTCTCCTTTTGCCTGCTTGCCTAGATTAGACTGTAATATTTTGGGTGGCAGGGACTGTTAATGAGTGTTTTTTTACAACATGTAGCCCAGTGGGGACTGGATATAAGTTCGGGCCTGGAATACAGATAGCAAATAATAGTATTTAGCTCTGTTACGCAAACTCAGATATGTAGATGTTCACAGCCACATCCTGTTTCAAAAAGTTGAGAATTTGTGCTACAAAGCTGTTTTTCCTGATTGACAGTGAAAAATGATTTGAGTGAAATAAAATAAGTTTTCCAGAGCAGAATTTCATATAATTAAAGTAAAATTTACATATGAATTGAAAGGCAGATAACATGTGGCAAATAGTGGCAGCTGATTAATAAGTAAATGAACAAGCTAAAGGTCTGATCCAGAGTCTAATCAAGTCTTTCCATTAACTTCAATGGGCTTTGGATCAAGCCCCAATTTAGGAACACAACATATTATTTTTTTGTTCTGTGTTCAGACAGTGCCTAGTACAATGGGGTCCCGGTCCATGCTCTTCAGTGCTACCCAAATGCAAATAAATAATAATAATTTATTTGGCTTTTTTTTTTTAGTAGAGCAAGAACAGTTTCATGTTCTGGATAAAATCAAAATGAAAACAGTGCAATATAAAATTTCAAACTCTAAAACATTTAATAATTGATTTAGATCATTGTGAACCAACTCAGTGTTTGTTGCTCATGGATTTAGCCAGGTCCGTCAAACATAAGAAACAACATTTGAAACTGTTGAGAAAGCTGCCAGGAAGTTGCTAAGCAGTGTAGTAGTTTTGTACATGCAGTGCCTCATCATTTTAATGTCTTCCTTATCTGATATCTTTCTTGACTGTTCATCAGCCAAATCACAAAACGCCAAACATAAAGTGAAGTAGGGCAGGGTCTGTTTATGTTTGCGTAATTCCATCTGAACATTTGTTTCCTTTGATTTTTAAACTAGTAATCAATATTATTATGGAATCTGTTGTAGGGAAAGATCCTTTACTTTTTCACTATAATGGGGAACATGTAACTGTCCCTTTGACATTTTTAATGTCTGGGTTTGAGGAAAAATTGATACAACATTGTAATCCATAACTTTGCTAGGAGAAAATAAAAGGGAACAATTGAATGCCATGAATGTTATGCTGCACTTATACTTTACAACTCTTGAGACTTATGTGAGCTAGAGTATGGTCTGGTAGTTAAAGCAGAGAACTGAGTCAGGACTTCTTGGCCTCTATTTCAGTCTGGGAATGACTTTCTCTGACCTTTTGGCCAGTTGCCTGGGTGCATAAAATTAGGTACTGAAGCCCTTGAACTTGCAAGCTCACGTGTACCGGCAGACTCCTCCAACCACACGTACTCCCACTTAAATCAGTCATGCTGTGTGGGCTTGGGGGACCTCCCATGCACAAGACTATATGTATTTAGCAATGGTTCTTGGTTCAGGCCACTAAGAGCTCCTGCCACATCTGGGGAGGGGATACTGTCAGAAATGATAACTCAGAGTAGCAAATGGTATCACTCAGTACACAGATGGGAGAGACTGGTAAGACATTGCTACCAATTCATAAGAGTTTAAATATCCTCAAATTAGAACATTTGTTTACAAATAGGTTATTAAAGTAGCTTCCTAAGACAGACTCATAATCACTGGACTAAATATGGAGGAGAAAATGCTACCAAAGTGCTTTTATCAGCTTTGATTGGTGTCACTGTGACTTTCTTCTCCCTGCACACTCCACTGTTCCCTTTCTCTACATATCCTCTCCTTGTACCTAGGATCTGTGCAACATGTGCACAATGAAACCAGTGGGAATCTTTGTACTGTCTTAAATGAGCTTTGGATCAAGCACCGTATGCAAGCAGAAGTGGCTCCTAGTACAAGTGAAGCAGTGAGTGAGTACAGCTTAAATTCAAGGGATGCTGGCTCCTGGTCCTGTTTTCATATCACAAGCTCACGCCCCACAGACTCCTCTCTCAATGCGACGATGATATTTCCAGGAAGGGAATGAAGTCACAAAAGCAACCAATCAGTACCTCTGGAGCTATGAGTTATCACAAGTCCCACATTCTTGAGCAGGTACTGTATTTTCAGGAAATATCAGAACACTATAGCACCCTTGTGGTTGGGCAAGCAGGCATCAGCATAGAGACATAAAGAACCAACAGAGATTGGCAGGTATCAGCAGTATGTTCAGTAGTAACTCAATGACACCTCAGAGCAAGAACTCTATGCACCATAATAAACAGTGTACGCAGTTTATGGTGTTGACCTGAACAATTTCATCACCACATTTCTTTCGGAATCATAACAAACTGCAAAATGAAAGGACTACATTTTAACACTCATTCAAATGGCACTTCAGTTATTGGCATCTGCTACCAACTTTGACAATAGTGAATAAAATACAACTACCAAAGTACTTAGCACAAAAATTTGATAATCCCATTTGCTCAAGCATAAACTATTTCTAAATGAGTGTCTGCATCTCAAATCTACACATCCGAAACTTTATCCTACACTCCAAACATTTGTCATAAGCTCCCCCAGGAAGAACCGCGATTAAACTTTGTGTCCTGGAGTAAAACATGAGGCTTTATCATCTTCTCGCTAAAAGGTTTCACTAATCTTGACACTTCAGCACACAGTTAAATTTAGGAAGCCTGGATACCACTAAAGGCAGTTCAAGTTTTCTACAGACAATGAAATACAGCATATCTCACTCACTGGCTTAGGTCAGAGGTCATCTTTCACCTTGCCTCTGGTCAGGGACTGAATGACATCCTGAACAACTGGCACTTTGTGTTTTATGATGCCAAGTGACAGTGAAGTAGTTTATAATATGATCTACAGCCTTAAACTGTCTAGAGGGACGTGGAGATGACAATCTTTGATAAGTCATTCATGATGAAAGAATAATTGCCACAGAGAAATGAAGCTGAAGAGGCAGGAGCATAGGCTACAAATAGCTGTTATGTGTACTCTAAGTACTCTAAGTGTTTTTTAACTCTCAACTGCAGATGTCTTGTGAAAGGAGTGAGAAGGGAAAGGTATTTACTTGGTGCCTATCAATGCTATTGTTATGGGTCTAGCAGAGTAGCCACCAAAATAAACCCAGCTTTTCATGGGCTTTATAACCTGAAAATGCATCAGGCAGAAACTGAATATACAAGCAATTATTTTATGTTCTCTCTCTCCAGAACACACATACACAAAATAATAATATTTAGCACAGGCATAATGCCTCACTAATGTGAACTAATTAAATGTCACAATGTCTCTAAAGGGGAAAGTAAGGCATAGGTTAATGGCTCGATTCTCATTTACACTAAGGCTGCTTTACCCTGCTCTGGCACTGTAAAGGGATCTTAAAATGGATATAAATTACATTTACACTTGCATAAAGGCCCCTTTCTGTTGCGACAGGAGTGTATACTGGCCTAAGTGTAACTGAGAATCAGACCCCAAAGCCATGTACACTAGTGAGTTTACAGTGGCACAGCTGTGTCAATGCAGCTGCACTGCTGTTAAGATTGATCTTGTAGCCACTCTGTGCCGACGGGAGAGGGCTCTCCCATGGACAAAATAAAACAACTTCAACGAGTGGCGGTAGCTATGTTGGTGGGAGAAGCTCTGCTGCCGATGTAGCGTTGTGCACACTACCACTTATACCAGCGAAACTCATGTCACTCAGGGAGGTGTTTTTTTCACACCCCTGATTGTCATAAGTTTTGCCAACATAAGTGGTAGTATAGACATGGCCTAAAGTTCTTGACAAAGGCCACGGTGAAAGTCCTTGTCAGACATGGAACTAGAATGCAGGAATACTTTGCTCTGAGTCCTGCGTTCAGTCTTCTTGACTATATTGCCCTTTCTGCTCATCCTTACTGCCAGAGGCTACATTGATGGCTCAGCAGAGGAGTCACCTCATCTGAATGCAGCCAGCCAGAGACCTGAGGGGCACTTGCCTGGCCATAACACCACCACCAGCAGTCCCTGAGGCACCTCTATGTCACAGACACAAATGAGGCCAAGGTCACACCAAAACTGAGACACCCAACATGGGCTTCACCGGCTCAAAAGGTCAGTGCTGATGCACTGGGGGTGGGGGGGTGGGGAGGAGGAAGATTATCAAGAATAACTTGTACTGTCAAAAAAAAAAAGTCACTGTGACCAACCTTCTGGTCTAGTGTTTGCCTGTAATTTTCAAGGCTAACCCTGGAATGTATAACCCTATGCAAGATTACTATTAAAAAATGGAAGTTGATATTAACAGACATTTAATTAGCCTGTAAAATCAACCGTGGGGCTGAAAGTGGAGATTCCAGTCAGCATTGCAGATTCCACAAGGTAGACCATAATTTAGGCCCTCAGTTTAACGGCGCTGTTTTGAAACATGAGTGATCAATAGCCACCTAAATCTTCAGTGGGAGTTGTGGGTGCTCAGTACCTTTTCAAACCAGGTCACCTGGCATTTGATCCAAAGTCCATTAACTTCAGTGAGCATCAGGTCATTACCTACATTTAGTTGCCTAAATACTGAAATGTGAATATTTTGGTCAAACTACCCTAATTCTAATACAATGGACTTATTCATTGGCACACACGCCTTCCCAGCAATTTCAAAGTAGTGAGGCTATTGCACCAAACAGCCTCAAGATCCCACCAGACTTAGAAAATCAGTAAAGCAGAAGATGTGTACAATACTGAAAATCACCTGGTAGCAATTAAAACGATACCTTCTAAGAAGAGAAGATGAACATGTTGTTGATTTAAACCTTGGCAGTGACTGTTTTGTTGGATATATAGGAAGCTTCCCATGACATTTCATTAGTATCACAGTGAATTAACTTTATAGTGGTGTAATGCTTAATCCAATTTAGGTTTAGTGTTATTAATGATACTGCTAGGGAAATAGTTTTAAGGCAATTAAACAGTAGTATATAACGTTGCGAAGCATCACTACTGGTAGGCTGATGGCATCACAAAATAACACATTTTAAAAGGGAATTGAAAATGGAAGGATAGCACTTTCTAATGATTTAATCCTTTGTGTTTGGAAGGGTACCAAGCCACATGAAAATCTATTTTAGAAGAGTGAGTGAGTGAGTACTGTGTATTTACAAAAGTAAATACGCCCTTCCTTCTGCCTGCAAACAACTTGATCCACATGGAGTGCATATATTGGCTTTACCATGAATGTTGCCTTTTCTTAAAAAAAAAAAGTGCATTGTTGGCTCTGGACTCAAATATAACACCCAATTAGAAATAATAAAAGTTGTACAAACAGAGTACATTTGACATTCAGAACACGCAGGCTAATGTCTGAGCTGAGACAAACACACCACAGAACAGACAGCAGCAGAGTATCATCAGAGTAATGACTATATATTTGTAAATATATGGAACTCCGAGGTAGTACAGTGTAGAGAAAAGCAAAAGCCTTGTGAATAGAGCAAATTGGGTAGCTTAGTTCAATACGTTTTTACCATTTTCTTCAACTCTCTCTTCCCTTCTGCCAACTATGTTTCTAGTATTTTATTGCCTTAATTCAGCACATCAGACAACCCGAGGGCTGAACCACTGTCCTTCCCATGTAAAAGTCTTAGAATTCTCCCCATAGCTCTTTCTGGCACCCCTCCTCATTTTTATTGTTCCATCAAAACTCTTCTAATCCTTCCCTGTCTCCTTTCTTCTTAATCCCCTTCAATTTCTGGCCACAACCCACAATGGTTCTTTCCTGTCCTCTTCAGACTACACATTTTGCTGCACACTTGTTTTATTCTCAAAAATTTTCCATAGCACCTGAACCATGCACCTCCCTATTCCAGGCCCTTCCTGTTAAATTTGCTCTGTTGAATATCTGTTCCTTCAGTGAAAAATATCTCCTTGTCAATAACCATATGAAAGATGAGGTGTAATGTGACTTTCAGTTGGAACAAGTAAATCAGAAAGGCCACCTTTTCCAGAGTCCTCAGCCCAGCTTCCACTTGTGCTCATGGAACTTTGAGATCACAAACACTTACATGCGCAGGTGACAAAATTTGCAGCAAGAAAGAAAAAAACCCCCACATTTATTTCACCTGTTTGGTTTTGCACATTTAAATCCTAGAAACTTGAACATGGAAGGGATAGTAATAAAGAATTGCACATCCAATCATGCACAAATGAAAGCCATAATTTGAAAACTAGACCCTGTACTGTGGTTACAATGCTCCATATACACTTCTCAGTACCCTCCGCTCACCCCTTTTCACATGCTCAGTCCTAGCTCTGGGTGAGGAATTTCTTGTTTCTTTCAATCTAAGATCGCTGTAATTTGTGGTAATATATCCTCTGCCTCTAATACCCATCTCTCCTATACTCCATACTGTTCTTCCTCAATATTTTTCTTCCCCTTCTTTGTCCGCTGGTTTCTTTGTGAAATCATCTGCTGCCTTTTAAGAAAACAATTTTGTTTCTTGACCCCCACCCCCTTTTCTATTTCAGGGCCAGATTCGGATCTCAGTTAAGTAACTGAAGGAGTGAATAGCATCTTGTTTGTTTCATTCCCCCGCCCCCCCATTTATTCCCCTACATTTTTGTCATTGTCAACAACTCTATTTCCTTTGGCTCTTCTCTAAGATCTGCCACTGCATGAATCTTTCTTAAATCTAGCTTCCTGTTACCC
Source organism: Chrysemys picta bellii (assembly GCF_011386835.1). Taxonomy (NCBI): domain Eukaryota; kingdom Metazoa; phylum Chordata; order Testudines; family Emydidae; genus Chrysemys; species Chrysemys picta. The sequence goes on along the minus strand of NC_088799.1, from coordinate 39,760,850 downwards.
TAACACTCTCTCTACCACTTTGTCTTACCCTTCCCTACCTCAACAAGGTGCGCCAGAATCCCCTGGATTGTCATCAGCCTGGCCAGACACAGAGAACAAGACTGGTCCCTGTAACAGGCAGCCTGCCCCTTTAAGGGCCAAGAGCCCTGGGTTCTGCCAGCCCTGTTCAGTTAGCCCCACCCTGCTACACCTGGATGGGATGTTGGACTTAAAAGGAGGAAAGCCCAATAGTTGAGGCAGGCTGGAGAAGAGAGCAGCAGGTAAACTGCTCCTTGGGCTAGGAATTGCCTGAAGGCTACAGCCTGCCAGAAGCCTTTGGTAGGAGGGTAGACTTGGCTTGGACTGTTGAGGGTGACTAGAGCCCAGAAGCTGGTGGGCAGTAGGACAGGCTGTTGCCACTGATGCCTGTCTGCAGAAGAGGAAGATTGAGCCCAGTATGTTCAAAGATTTTTTTTGTTTTGTTTTGGTGCTGTTTTGGGGCTTGGACTAAGGGACTCTGATCTCTGGAAGGGGTAAGAACATAAATGTGACCTGAGGAGGGCCAACTCACTGTATCCCAAAGGAGAGGCAGGGAGAAGAAGTTGCAATGACACCCTCTGCTGTGAAGGGGCACTCTGGGATGGTAAGTCTTGTACCAGCTACAGGGGTTGACAACCTACGGCACGCGTGCCAAACACTGCACCAGCCGATTCTGAGTGGTACGCTGCTGCCCACTGAGAGGAGGAGGGGCGGAGGGGCCGGAATGCACCACGTTGTGCGAAGAAGCGGGGGAGGAGGGAAGCTTGGCTGCCGCAGGACCAAGCTCCTGCCCCCGCAGGGGGAGGCGGGGGGGCTGAGCCCTGAACCCCCCACCCAGCGGGCTGAGCAGGCTGGTGGCGTAAGATCAGCATTTTAATTTAATTTTAAATGAAGCTTCTTAAACATTTTGAAAACCATTTTTTTTTACATACAACAATAGTTTAGTTATATAATATACACTTAAAGAGAGACCCCTTCTAAAAAAATGTTAAATGTATTACCGGCACGCGAAACCTTAAATTAAAGTGAATAAATGAAGACTTGGCACACCACTTCTGAAAGGTTGCCTACCCCTGTACCAGCACCTTTGTCCTTCTTTATGGAAGAGCCCTATAAATAGACTATACACCCCAAATGTTCAGATAATCCACTACCCTTTACTGGGGTCTAGTTTCTGCTAATGGTTGTAGGAGCTGTGCTCATGGATTTTTGGGGGGGAGGGGTATCTGATTAGTGCCTCACCAAAAGAGACATTTTTGGAATAAGAATTTGGTTTCTTTACCTTGTAAGTAGAATCTTGGGCTTCTGTATTCAATGGGTACATATTGGGGCTGATCTGAATCCCTTTGAAATCAATGGGAGTCTTGCTGTTGACTTGAGTGGTCTTTGAACCAGGCCCATAATTAATTCTGATGCTATACAAAAGGTCCTAATCCTGCAGTCTTCATTCAGTCAAAATGCCCATTGACTTCAACTGGAGTGCATGGCAGTACCCAAATTATCTAAAGTAATGAGGGACAATGAGCTGGGAGAGGTGAAATTGCAAGTGAATTTTGAAGATCGTAATTCCAGGCATAGTTGGGCTAATGCCTTACAGCTAATAACCCGTATCACCATATGTTCTTAGTAAACTATAATGTGTTTTATTTTGTGGGGTATGTTATACTGTGGTCTGTTGGGGAGCACTTGTGTTTGTATGTTAGTCTGGTTGTGCTTTTAATCTTGTATGCTGCCTTGGGCACAGGTGCTTTAAATTCACATAAAGTAAATAAATGTGCAATTGGCATGTCTGTAAGACTCTTTAATGTCACAGTTTTAGGCAACAAACTATAGTTTCTCTTGAGAGTTTCATTTCTGATCTTATTGTTTTTGGTTTGATTCAGAGTCTGTTCTCTGTTGCTGTTTGGCATACACTATGCTACAGATATATTTAATCAAATGATAGATGTTAGTTCCAAAGATTATTCTTATGCTAGTCCTATCACCTGCTTCTCTCCATGGTCTCTTTAGTATTGACAAAATAGCTTTTATTTTACTTTAAGGCATCAAAATGCAGTTAAGAAGGGAAATAACATGTCTACATCCTCAACACTGCAGTTTTATTGCCTAAGGTGACATGCCAAAGATATGTAATTAAATGATTTGGGGTAACACAGCACATTTTCCATATCATATGTGGACGAGATCTTCTGATGAAAGTATTTTTGTCTAGACACACTAATTTGTGTAACTGCGTTTTTTTTTTTTAAATTAAAGGACTTATCTGCCAGATTCGAATCTTTAATTATCTATGTGAACATGCATGTATATGATTGGAACATTTATTGTGTTATGAATGTCAGTACACAATTTGGCACTAACACAACCAGGCTGAGGGGAAAATGCTGCATGGAACATGGCTGTCTGACGTAGGTTTACTTGTCTTTTTCTGTTTAATCTATCCAAAGTTTTCACTGGAGACTAGGTCAAAAACTGAAAGTTTGCAGAATTCAGCTGGCAGTTAAAATCTGTCCTGGGTTTCATTTGCTGTTGTGGAGTTGCTTACACCACAGCCAAGTCGGTGTGAAATGCCATCATTCTGGCTTGGGAGGAGTTTACACTCACTTGTCACTGACATAAATTACTACACAAGGTGCAGGGCAATGGATGGCTAGGCCCTGAATGTACACTTTATTTGGATGGATTTCCCCCACTTGGAAAGTGCAAAGGGGGTGACCAGCAAAGAATTCCCCCATTGGAGGGAAACTCCCAGGTATTTCAGATGTTTCATCTCTGGATCTTATGGCCCTCACCCCCTATCCCCCAGCATAGGGGGCACATTGGGGAGTGAAGAGTTATTTGGAGGTCTTTTGGGGTGTTTTCTGGGGCGGGCAGGGGGCTGGCAGAGCTCTGCTACAGCAATCCTGCACTTAGACTCCTTTAACTATACTAAGTCAATAGCACTAAAAGCACTCTGCATACATCAGAGTTGGAGCTGGCCTTGAGAATCTAGGAGCTGGAACTGGTTCCCTGTTGTTCTTCCTCTGTGACGAGCAAAGCTCTGCACAGGAGAGGATCTAGCCCCAAGGGTCTGCCTGGTGAACATAATTCCATCGTGCTGTGTTTTCCATTTTTAATTTTTCTGTTTTCCATTTAGTTTTGAGAACAGAATCCTTATCAGCATTCAAACCATAATACAAGTAAGTCCATAGCTGAGGCTATGTAAATAGGCCATTAGTAACTGTCAATTAATAAATCAGTGGTGCACAATAACCATAGACCAGCTCTATATCCTGCAAAGAAACACCACTTCCCTTCTTTGTCACAAACTTCCTTTCTTTGAAAGTTAGCGCTTTCATGTGGTACAGATTAGTAGATGGGTTATACCCACTGGACCGAACTTTACTCTGTTACACCCTGTACCATTTCAATCCCTTCAGTGGAGTTGCATGGGGCATACAGGAAGGTAACATTTGGCCATTAGTTTTGGACTCAGCCCAGTTTCCACTTGCACGTTCAGTTTTCAGGTATGCCAATTCCCCTCAAAATTTCCTAGAGAGGGTCTGTGTTTTGTAGCTGATTTAAGGATGGGATATTGCTGGAACCTGTTTATGATTTTGGCCTAAGGATTTCTGAAACTGCAATCCCTGGGAAACTATAAAATCCTAGAAATTAGAAATGAAAAAGTCTTATTACAATGCATCATTGAACCTATCCTTATGCCAAAGCAGGATTGTACTGTGCAGTTTATTCTCCAATGCTTTGTCCAGACTTGTTTTAAAAGGCTTTTACATGCTGTTCACAATTTGTTCTGAGTATTATATTCTTTAACACTTAAGTGCATTCTTCTTGAAAAGCATGTATTCACATTACACATATATTAATCAAATGGACAAGTTAATTTAAATGCCTCTTGGAAAACATAATTCTGTGAAAGACCAGTGAGTAGCTGTCATAACAATAAAGTCATTATTTATTTATAATGAGGCTATCCAAGCTGCCAATTGCAGGCATAATTTTGTGAAAGATGCATATAAAATTCTGTTTGGAACAATATCCACCACTAGAGCCTTAAGAATCCACGAAAACTGAAATGATTACTCTAGTTACTACTAGTTAAAAAAACATATTTCAGAGCAATATTTTAGGGGCAGTTTCCCTTTTCTGCAGCACTGCACAGTGCAAAGACAAACAGAAATGGGATTAGAAATGGCCCAGAAACTGCCTATGGAGGGAAGCTGCGACTAGGGCGCCTCTCCCTCCTTAGATTATGGAGATCCTTTTGCCTAAATACCATATGGTTGGAACTCCATTGGTATTTAAGGACTGGGGATGTAGCTGAGAAGCAGATGTTTTGCAAAGCATGCTCTCCTAGAATGGGGGCATAAATTCAGTGGGATATTGCAGCAAAAAATTATTCTGGGCAAACAATTATTCTGGTCAAACTATAGAGGTCAGTGGGAGGTTTTTGTGTGTGAGAAGTAAGCAGGCTTTAACCCTGTAAGTGGTATTAATAGTTTTGAAGCTCATTAAAAACCTCACTTCAACTGAAACAAGTGATTTTTGTTAATTTCAACTAGTCTTGTTTCAATGCCACACCCACATATGTATTTTGGTTAATAGAGGAAAACCCCTTTATCGCCCAGCATCCCTCCCCATTGGAGGCACCCATCTTTTCCCAAGAATGCTTGACTTTATTGGGCAATTCATGCAAATGGTGAAAGCCTGAGTTTAAGTTTCATGAGTGAGTTTGCAGGCTTTATGATTGTCCTGTCATGGAAGGAAGGTGTTTAGAGGACACATCAGGGTTGCAAAATATCTCTTGTTTTTAATACTTCTGCAATTCTGGTATCAACTGGCATCGGCTGTTTTTCAAATGCTAATAGCTAAAATCTTGAAGCCCTTACTTGTGGCCAGATTCTGATACCCTTACTTAAATCAACTAACTTGCTCCTCTAGTTGTCCCATTGGCTTTGCAAGTACTAGAAGAGAAAGATACTATACTCAGTTTGAAGAACTGTATGAGGATCTTGCCCTCTATTTAAATTCCCATTGATTTCAACTGGGGTTCAGTTGAGTAAAGGCTAAGGGAAAACCTCATGATTTGGCCCATGTCCATCAGATAATACCAATAACACACAATTCAGCAAAATAAATACCAGGTTTCTGCATCAGGCCATGGAAGCCCTGAATTACTGGCTTTTGTGGATTCAGCCAAGAGCTTACAGTATGAAAGCCAGACATTTTTACTGAATCAGGCCCCTTAATGAGGAGCTACTTTAATTTAAGTGTGACCCTTCTAATAAAGCTCCAGCTGGTGAATATCTCAGCTGGTAAGATTTGTAAGAAAAGCGTGTCATATTTTAAATGGCTGGGATGAAATATGGTGTACAACTTTGTACTCCATGGGAGTGCATAAAAATAAATCCAAGATGAATAAGACTTGGCAGGCTCTTTCACATATTTATCTCCCTGCTTACAGTATGATTTGCCCACACTACTTTTGACTCTGCTGTACAGTACAATACAGTCCAGTTCAGACCCCAGAATAACTCCCTTCCAAGGAGTGGAGAGAGATGTAAGCATGCAATTAATCTATACCCTGTGGAAGGAGCTGCTGTAATCCCCTGTGGTCCTGCCCTACCCTGAAGAGCAGAGCCAGTTGGGTGTGTCAGGAGAGCAGACTTCACCTGGTTTAGGGATGGTACTTGCATACTTCCCTCTGCACACCAGGAAGTTCAGAGAAATAATCTGCCTCTCGAAGGGAGGTTCTTTCCTTGGTGCTGCACTGCTCCTGACTCATGACTGCACCTAAATGTCACAACTAAGCCCACAGTGTAGTGCTAGGAGTATGCACACAAGTGAGTTGTGTGTTGTAGTGTCCATTAGTCTCCTTGGGATGACCTAACAGGTCTACTGTAACAGGCCCTCAGTCGGAAGGAGATGACCACTTAACAATGACAAAAATGTCACCTTCACATCTCTATCTAGTCCCATTCCAGTCTAGGAATGGGGATGGGCTTCACAGCCTGAACGCCAGCCTGAGCAGCAACTTCAAAACGTTGTCTACCCAGCTATTTTTAGAGTGCCATCAGGAGTCCTGCTACCCAAGTCTATTGACCTACGCTGGAAGGCTCGCGTCTGGTGGCTGCGTTGACAAACCCTTGGAGGCTATGAGATCCTGAATGAACATACATTCCATGTGGACTCAGAGATCACCCAGAACAATAAACCTTGATAACTGCAACATCAGGCCTGACAAGCAATACAGAAAAGGGCAAGCTAAGATAAGTTTCACAGTCAATGTCTGATATGCATTTATCTGCATTCATGATTATTAACGTTGACTCATTATTCATTAACTGCATCAGACTCTGTGAAACTCCCATCTGTATAAGCAGTTTGCTGGAGAAGATGAGGGGATAAATACTTCTCTTTTCAGCAGGGAGAGATCACCTGATAACAGGCACCCAACAGCATGACTTAAGAGTGTGGCTGGAGAGTCATTTTAGAAGGGTGGAAGTGCTGTTTCTTGTCCATGCCTGTTGGAGACAAGGACATTTCTTCATCCTACTGAATGTGGTTGGTTTTTTTTTTAGAGACTCCTTAGAGACCATGGTAGGCTTTTCCAAATATCTGAAGACACTTTCCCCTATACAGGGAAGGCAGTCAAACTGCCACACTTTTCCCCTTGGACCTGCAGGACAGGTGTGACCTGAGCTACCAATCTATGACAGATACTTGCTCGGTCATATGACACAATCGTCTGAGCCTTGGTTCAGGCCAAGGATTTTTGCTACTTATTACCTTTATATGTTGTAACATAAACCCTAATGTTTCTTGCATGTGTCAGTTAGCTGTGCTTTGTACAGTACCGATCAGCCCATGTTTATAACTCAATCCATTTAGATTTCATGCTTTTCTATTTTCTGAACTCTGCCAATCAAACTGGCTTTTATTTAAGATACCTGGAGAGGGAGGCTGTTTTAAGTTGGGGTTGGATGCATTTTGGGTACCTTGGAAAGAAGGAAAGTGAACCTTAGACGAGGCTGAGTCAGGAAGAGAGGTAGGTCATAGGTGAAAGGAGTTGTGGTTCTTCTCCTCAATCAGTGCTGCGAAAGGGCTTGTGCTAGGCCACTGTGGGAAGCCGGAGAGCCAAACGCCCAAGTAGTGCTAGAAGTAGTTAAGTCTCTTCACTTTAGTGGAACGTAAGTCTCCCCTCCTCTTGGGGCTTGTCATCACATACAGTGCTACACTGGTGCAGCTGCTTTCGTGAAGATGCTACAATGCAGATGGGAGGGCTTCTCCCATCGGTGTAGTTAATCCACCTCCCCAGGGAGGCAGTAGCTATGTTGATGGGAGAAACTTTCCCATCGACATAGCGCTAAGTACAGGGGAGGTTAGGTCGATATAACTATGTCACTCAGGAGTGTGGATTTTTCACATCCCTGAGCCATGTAGTTATACTGATATAGGTCTGTAGCATAGACCTGGCCTAAGTAGAGTTGCAGCCACACTACATCTATCAGGTATTTACTGAGCCTCTTAGCATAAAGGAAGAGAAATGAAGCAGACTGATTTCTTTTGTGCTCTGGGGAAGGGTTGTTGAGGCTTACAGAAATGGAAAGAAAGAACAGTTAATTGCCATTCTCATGCTAACACACACGTACCCCAGAGAGGCTTCCCAGGGACTGAGAATGCAATCTTGGCCCCTCTAAGTCAATGGCAAAATTCCCATTGACTTCTGTGTGGCCACGTTTTCACCCAGAGAGACTATGAAACTAAATGGGAACTTGTCCAGGGAAGGAACAGAGCTTCAACACTTCCCATTCATGTGCTCTGATTGCTGGGATCTCTGGTGGTTTTTTTTTTTTTTTTTAAAAGGCAAGAAGTCCTAGTCCTTGTCATGCAAGAACTTTTCTGGTAAATGCACTGAAGTGCTATATGGGAAATGCACAATATCTACTCTACTCCCCCTGGTTACAACAACAAACTTTAAAGGAGTAATTATTAGCAGTAATGGATACACATGTTTGGCCCTGTGTGTAGACCTCCCCAAAGTCAGCCACCTAAGTCTGTGAGAGACCATTAGGCATATCACCATAGTTGTTATCTATGTGAAAGGAAATTAATAGAGCTTCAGAATAGAGGTTAACTACTTCCCTAAGGCCCAGTCTTTTTCTCTCTGAAGTCAATGGCAAAACTCCCACTGACTCAAGTGTGGTGCAGGTTCAGGCCCTTAGAGATCACTACTAGTTTAGAGTGAACTGAAAACCTCCTTACCTGCCAAGACCTAATTCAGGTCCTCATGTTTCTCTGTTTTCCCCGTGAAATAGTTCATGACATAACTAACACCTAAAACAGAGCAGTGTGCTTCATTCCAAACAGTGCATTAGGTGTTAGTGAAGTCAACAATAGAAGAAGGGGATACAAAATCCCACGGCTCAGTACTCCAGCACTGGCAGATAGGTGAAAGTAAGCAAATGATTGTAAACCATTCAGATTAAGAGTGTCTCTCGCTCTGTTTTTTCTAAAACAAAGCATATTTTCTATGAATGATCTTAGGTTTCATATTAATTATGCTATGTTACTGTTCACACAGAATCGTAAGTTTCCAGAATGCTATAAAGACAAATCAAAAGGAGAGATCCCAGTCTCAAGGTGCTTACCATCTAAACTCTAAAGACTACATTGTAGCTGTTAAGCCACAGATCGTGTTGGGGAGAGGTGTGGAACACTAGTCCTTGGCAATGTTCTGGCTGACTCACCCAGGATTCTTTTGGAGACAGTAGGGGAGCACACCCCAAGGTGGGAGCAACAGCCCTTTTCAACGTGAAGGCTATGTGTACTTCTCCTACTCCAGTGACAGTTCAGCTCCTCTGGTTATGTGGAAGCAGGTGAAACAATGGCTCTAACTTCACCTCACCTCTATCTTTGGGGAGTCTAGCACTACTGGCTGAATTAGGCTCCTTTTGCCCATGTGTTTAGGAAGCACAAGGCCTGGGAACTCTCTCCTGTATCTATTTAGCTTGTCTACTGCCTTATCATGATATGTTTGTGGTTGGCCTGTGTGCCTGGGCACAAAGGTGCCTTCTAGAGTCATCTCCGACCCCTTCACACCAACTCAGGGTCAGCCATAATATGATTACCCATCCTCACAATATCAGCAGAGTCCAAGCATGGAAAAGACCATGGAAACTGAACTATCCCTTAAATACCCTACATTTGTATTTATTTTTCATATATATAAAATATTTCAATTCACATTTAAAATTTCACTGGTTGGGTATAGATAAATTTACAGGACACTTAAAATGTATTCTTTTTGGATCTTCATACTAAATTCCTAAGCCACAGTAATATTATAAAAGAGTGCTCATTAGGTGACACATCCCTCTGCAAATAAATATAGGAATATCTGGAAGCTAAATCCTTCTTTCAACATCTAAGTTCTAAACTTGCACATTCCATTGGTCTAACCACAAGGACAGAATGAGACCACATCCAATCAATGACTTATATTGCTGGCAGAGCCCCTGCCCTGTTTGCACATGAGACTAGGAAATGGGAAAGAGTTAGTGTTTTGTCTAACAGAGAGGTTTTTAATAAATGGCCCATGGGGAATCTAAGCTCTTGTTACAGTGAGTTCCATTTGGAAGAGAAGTCGTAATGGAGGCATGGTAATAAAGAAGTGTTAGAGTTACAGTATTTTGCTAACATATTAGATTAAGCCCTACAAGAAGGTCGAGTGCCTGGGTTATCTAATCTGCTTCTATGTCTGGTTGAAGTTCTTTAATTATCAAGAAATGGCTGATTTTGCAAAATGCTTTCCAGCCAATAATGAAATCATAAAAACAGCTGCATCATTTGTTTTGTTAGGGCTTTATAGTGTAACAATCCAAGTTTATGCTGTGTTTCAGCTGCACTGGTTTTAGAACTAGTAATATGGAACAGTCTTGGTAGGAAATAAAAGGCACCTCTCTTCCCTTCCTCATAGACCATCCCTCTTCCCATGGTACATTTTTGCCGATATTCTGACGTTAATTCTGCTGTATTCCTATTGCTCAAGAAAAGACTTTCTGTTCCCGTCAATGCCATATTGAGTTGGCATTTCTAAGACTCAAGTGCACCCCGGGTCCTTTGCGCTGCCTGTCACAGGAGCCAGGCCAAGATGTCAGTAGCATAGTACCAGAATCTCCTGGGCTCATGTGTCAGCCATGACACCTGAGCTCTGAAAATGCTGATGCTTTGATGCTGATGTCTCACGCTCCTCCTATATGTTATCATGCAGATTACCTTCTGAGATGTGGCAACCAATGGAGAGGATTCTGGGAGTAAATCTGAGCTTCTGATATGGTTCCACGTGTCTCAATATGAAAAAAATCAGATCTGCTGCAATGGGAGCCCTGAAGATATAGGGCTGTGAGTGGGAGCCAGGGGACAGCCTTTAAATACAATGAGGGAAAAGTTGTGAAGTTCCCACACACTTTGACTGACAAACACAATCTAATTGGATGGGAAAGGGTCACAGGACTGGCCTAAAATGAGTCATGATTGGCTGGTCAATAGTACTTGAATTCATTTATTGGAAACTATTTTTGGATACATGATTTTAACACGTTCCAGCGAACGCCATTCTCCAGGTGGCTTGTAACATCTGGGATAAAATTCCACCAACTGAGGGGTGGAGGTGGCCCAGAGGCAGACCCCCTATTACATGGGTTCATCAAGTCTGTTCCAATGTTCGATTCTCAGGGCGTCAAGCCTTTGTGGTTGCGCAGGAACAGACCAAATGGTGAATGATTGCTACGGCCGACTGTCTGGCTAAGTACTGAAGAGAGAGAGAAATAGAGTGTGTTTGGCAAGCAAGAGGTGTAATACTGTATTTATTCTCTGTGTATATGTATATTTAACTTTAATCTAAACCTCAGCTTGCACCTCTATTCTAGATTATACGCTAAATCACAACCGCGGCCAAGGGACCGGTGAGGGAATATGCCCTTCTGTTGTGTCTGAAGTGGTAGAGCATATTGACACATTTATGTTTCTTCCATCTGTTGTATGCTATGTGCCTTGTGGTCTAATTATTATTCCCCTTCCCTGGAGTCTGTTATCTTTCATGAATGGAACCCCTTGACTGAACTGCAGCTCTATATTCAGGTCTATCATATCTATGCAACATTCACTTGTTAACAGTTCTGAAATTACTGCTTAGAATACATTTAGTAATAATAATTAATGCTAATACTTTGAATGTATACATCTTTTTACTGAGAATTGCACAGCATTTTTACAAACATGGGTAAATATTATGCCCAGTTTAGAAATGGGGAAACTGAGGCATAAACAGGTTACGGCCTTTATGTTCAAAGCATCCACTAATTTTGGGTGCCTCATTTTCTGAGCAAGTTGGACACCCAAACACTGAGGCACTAATATTTGTGGACACTGTGGAACATGGGGGTCTAAGTGACTGGTATCTATCTATCTAGGCTTTTATTCCTCACTCCTGGTCATATAGTATGTCAGAGCTGGGGCTAGAACACAGGTGTCCTGACATCCAGTCTCCTGCTTTAACCACCAGAAATGATTTTCAGAAGCGAAAGACAACTTGGTCTCTCTTAGTTTGTATGGCATGTATGCAGCTTCTGGTAAAATGTAACCCTTCGTCAGGGGCTCAGTCTTTCCACATCTCCTAAGCTGCCCCCCACCTCTAGGGCTTGTGAAATGTGCTGAACTGATGCCCTGAACAAATAAAGTCCTCTATCCACAGGCAGCAGTACTTTTTTCTTTGTTTCAACCCTCACCTGCAGTGTCCATATCTAGCTGTGAGAAGATAGTTGAGGTTCCATGGTCCTGTCAATATTCGGCCTCCTCTGAGATTGTGAGCAAGGGTACAAATTAATGCGAGTTGTGTGGTGGTGTGACATAGACCCAGTGCTGGGTAAAATCCTCAGCCAGTGGAGCTACACTGATTTATACCAGCTGAGGATGGATCTGGCTCTAATACAGTGTTTCTTAACCTTTTCCATACTACGTCACCTTTTCCCATATCTGGACTGCCCAGAATTCCTTCCCCCTTTAGCTGCAACCCTCTCCCCCTTTAGCAATATGGCAAGGGCACGGGTGGTCATGACCCCCCTGACATCTGTTAAAGAACACCTTGGGATTGACCACTACAGGCTGAGAATGTATGTCAGATTCTGCTTCTGGAGGGAAGCATTCACAGTTCTGCACAGGGAGACCCATGTTCAGCAAGTCACCCTTGTCTTTTCTGAGCTCAAACAAGTAATCCAAAACCTTGCCATGTGTAAGCCCATGAGCTTCAGTGTGGAAGAAGAGATGCTGATGCTCTATGCCCATTTCTTCACCTCAGACAGTGCGCTGGACTTAACTAAATAAAGTTTTCAGCTTTTCCCAGCCACAGCAACTACCTTTTTCAGTTTCACTGCTATCCCTTTGCTGCCAAAGCTTACTGGTGAATTAATCAGTGTACCAACATTGCTTTGGGTGCAATAGACTGGATTGTAGCCACAAACCCACCTGTCATAGTTCAGACACCATCAGTACTAATACCAATTACAATGATGCCAGTCCAACCCAGTTGCAAGAATGGATTGTTGGAAGCGAAGTTTGTTCTCCACTCTAGAGTAACCTGTCAGATGACAAAACAGGAAGTCCTCATGTATGGCCCCTTCCTGCTTATACTGGACAAATGTTAAGATGGGCAGAAGAAGACATAGTTTCATCAGTTCTACTGAAAAAAGAACAGGAATAATTGTGGCACCTTAACGACTAACAAATTTATTTGAGCATAAGCTTTCATGGGCTACAGCCTACTTCATCGGATACATGTAGTGGAAAATACAGTAGGAAGATATATATATATATATATATATATATATATATATATACACACACAGAGAACACGAAACAATGGGTGTTACTATACGCACTATAAGGAGAGTGATCAGTTAAGGTGAGCTTTTATCAGCAGGGGAGAAAAAAAACCTGTTTGTAGTGGTAATGAAAATGGCCCATTTCCAGCAATTGACAAGGAGATATGAGGAACTGTAGGGGGAGAGGGGAAATAAGCATGGGGAAATAGTTTTACTTTGTGTAATGGCCCATCCACTCCCGTCTTTGTTCAAGCCTAATTTAATGGTGTCCAATTTGCAAATTAATTCCAATTCAGCAGTCTCTCCTTGGAGTCTGTTTTTGAATTTTTTGTTGTTGTAATATTGCGACTTTTAGGTCTGTAATTGGGTGGCCAGGGAGATTGAAGTGTTCTCCAACTGGTTTTTGAATGTTATAATTCTTGATGTCTGATTTGTGTCCATTTATTCTTTTACATAGAGACTGTCCAATTTGGCCAATGTACATGGCAGAGGGGCATTGCTGGCACATGATGACATATATCACATTGGTAGATGTGCAGGTGAACGAGCCTCTGATAGTGTGGCTGATGTGATTAGGTCTTATGATGGTATCCCCTGAATAGATATGTGGACAGAGTTGGCAACAGGCTTTGTTGCAAGAATAGGTTCCTGGGTTGTACTGAGAAGATCTAATAGCAGCTCTTCCAAAAATCTGCAACCATGTCAAATTTATCAGCTGACATAGTCATTGAAGAGGGGAATCACTTGGGCTTGAGTGGCAGCAGCAGATCTCAAGATAACATTAGTGACATCTGGAACAGGGTACAGTCATGCCCTGACCAAATATGAGGTTTGGTGGCTTTCTCGAATCACAGGGACCCCAAGCTCAGAGGGCTTTCATGTTTACAGTATTGCCATTTAAAAAAACAGTCTTCTAATTTTGTAAACCAATATATTTTCACTTGAAGAATTCAGTGGGTTTCTTCTGCAAAGAGAAGATGAATGCTTGGTCTTCAAATGACCTAGTGCTTTCTCCTTCTATGGATGTATGCATGCTCCAGAATCCTTTTGCCAGCTAATGTGGCAGCTCCTTTGAAGTATTGACATAGCTGGAGAGCCTTCTGGTGCACATTTAGATCTGAGCCCACCAGAGAGGAAAGTCAGGCTCCAAGTAGTTAGACTAACAAATGAGGATGATGGTTCTGACTGATCTCATGCCCATAACTGTAGGAAACATGCATCATAACCCAATTAACTTCCCTTTCAGGACAACATTGGAGAATAGGAGTCAGATCCCAGCAGCACAGTAAGACAGAACACAAATTACTGAGTGCCTGGCTGCAGCAAAATGGTGAATTCCATGGCAAAATGCTGAATTCTCTGGCATATTGGGGAAATTGGCCAATTCCGTGGCTGTAAAGTCAAAGCCAAAGTGAGATGAATGGAGCAGTTCACAGTTCTTAGAGCTATTTTGTCGATCTGTCTGCAGATTCAGGCAGGTACTTCTTCATCGGTTTATAGTTCACATTTCTGAGGTGGAGTATCTTCACAACTGTAACAGCTAGGAAGATAGATATATTTAAATTTAAGGGTAAGAGAGAGAGGAGGGAAAAATGGAGGGTAATCACAACCCTCCTGAAATTTATTTGTGACATCACCGGAACTCATGACCCACAAATAGAGAACCCTAGTCTACTGGACAACTTTTGGTTACTACCAATCTGGGCGGTATTTAAACTAGTGACTTAGCAGTTAAACCAGAAATTATGAAGACCCTTAGGTAGCCATCACGGCTTCCCCTTACCTCCCTCAAATTTATTCCGTAAGTGAACAGATATATATTCACAGCTGATTTTCTGCTTTGATTTCACTAGACCTAGAGGTTGGCTGGCTGTGGAATTTGTAGCTGAGCCGCTTGAAACATGCTTTGGCTTCTAACAGAAACTTAAGGGGAATGAAGCCATCAGCAGCAATTCTGTTTTCACTGTAGTCCACTTGTGTGATTTGATTCAGCCTCCTCTTCCCCTCACGTTGCGTAGTCACGCAGCTATTTTTTACTTTTAAAAACTTAATCCAGTACAGGACGAGATTCTGCCTCTTACATATCGGCACAGGATGCTAGATGGCAAATTCATTATTCCAGACTGGGACTTATGCCCTCAGAAAACATATTTAACACACATACACTGTCTGCACTCAAGGCCCATCTGTTTGGATGGCATAGTGCCTGATTCTTGGGGCATAGGATCCAAGTGATGAGGGGTTTAATTTGGCAATATGTATGATGCTGCGAATACCATCACTTCTTCAGGAGGTACCTCCCTGGAAGCTGTACTGACACATTAGGTCCTCATAGCCTCTTTCAACAGATGTAATAACTTTTACATTTTGTCTACTACAGAAAGAGTAGCTGAGTGGTGGACAAAAGGGAGACATGGAGTTGAAGTGTGCTTGTTTTGGCTGCTAGTATTGCAGGTTAAATATGTAGTTGTTGTTGTTGTTGTCTGTCAGGTAAATGAAGGCCTCATGGAGTATCAAAACACAGAGAGATGAGGAATCAGAGTGCCAGTAATGCCACATGTGATAATGGCCCCAGGTGACAGAACTACAAAGAAGAAAATCCAGCAGAGCCCTCAAAATAAACTAAACACTTGCCCGCAACAGTAAGCAACCGACGCCGTGAACATGATTCTTTTGAGTAGCCAATACCAGGAAGTGCATTGCACTTTCCTGTGTTTTAAAAGATTTTTAAAAACGAGATCTTCTACCTGTTTGATCTGCTCTAGTATCAACCCTGATGGTTCAGAATAGAGTTGGAGATAAAAGCGCATCAGTTACAATCAATTATCTTTGTGTCTACGTCTATTGCACCCTTCACTAATGGCGATGTATTGCCATTATTTCACTAGAGATACCATCTTTTTAAATGACTTCATAATAACAGTGCCACTATGGGTAGGATGCTAGGGGCAGGTGAGAAATCCCACACAATCTAGTTTCTGTAATTGGGAGTGTACATGTCTCAGTAAAGGAGGGAGAATGGTCCAATGGCTTGGACACTACCTTTGTACTCAGGAGACCCAGATTCCATTCCTTGCTCTGCCACAGACTTCCTGCGTGATATTGGGCAAGTCAGTTAGGCCGAGATTCTTTTAGAGGTATTTAGGCACTGCAACAGAGTGTAGCAATGCTTAACTTGTTTAGGAGCCTAAATCACATTTTCAAAAAGGTTTCAGGCATTTAGGAGCCAAAATTCCAGTTAGGCATTGCAACACTGAGAACATCAATACTTAAATACATCTAAAAATCTGGGCTCTGTATCACTGTTCTCCATCTGTAAAATTGGAATAATAGCACTTCCCTAACTCACAGGCTAGGCCTACATGGGAGGGGGGGATCGATTTAAGATGCACAAATTCAGCTATGTGAATAGCGTAGCTGAATTCGACGTATCCTATTCGACTTACCCCGCTGTGAGGACGGCGGCAAATCGACCACTGCGGCTCCCCCGTCGACAGCGCATACTCCTCCTGACGAGGTGGGAGTACGCGCGTCGATTCGGGGATCGATTTATCCGTCTAGATGAGACACGATAAATTGATCCCCGAGAGATCGATTTCTACCCGCTGATCCGGGCAGGTAGTGTAGACTCGCCCACAGAGGGGTTGTGAGGATAAATACATGAAAGATTGTGAAATGTTCAGATACTGTGGAAATGAGGGCTGTATTCAGTACCTTAAGTAGACAGATGTATGTGCAGATATTGAGCAGAAACGTATTTAGAGTGGGGTTTACAAATTTCCTTAGGCTTGGTCTACACTAAACCCCCAAATCGAACTAAGGTACGCAACTTCAGCTACGTGAATAACGTAGCTGAAGTCGACGTACCTTAGTTCGAATTTACCGCCGTCCAGACCCGGCAGGCAGGCTCCCCCGTCGACTCCGCGTACTCCTCGCAGCGAGCAGGATTACCGGAGTCGACGGGGAGCACTTCTGAGTTCGATTTATCGCGTCCAGACTAGACGCGATAAATCGAACCCAGAAGTTCGATTGCCTGCCGCCGAACCAGCGCGGTAAGTATAGACAAGCCCTTAGAGGATCTGCATGCCCAATTCCAGGACAAATTATTGCAAACTGGGTGTCCAAATTCCCTTCCCATGGCCTATTATTAATTTTGCCAGATGATGATACAGACATTTTAGGTTATCACACTTTTTTTATTTCCATTTTGAGAGATGTTACTGATTTCACTATTTTTCTTCAGTGTTAAGTAGAATCTGTCATTATGATAGACACATACACAGGTTGCACTTTTACAAATTTCTACCTGATTTTATTTGGGGACCTTGTCCCTAGGTTCTCACCATATATATGTAAAATTCTGAACCCACCTATATTTGACAATGTCCCTTTAGGAGAATTCATTGAAAACTTCAGGACAGAAAAAACAGATAGGAAGAAAAGGAAATCATGGGTGACATATAAAAACCCTAAGCAGTATATTGGTTAAATATAAATCAGTGATTTAGCAACAGGTTAGTATTTCCACCTTCTCTCTGCTCCTTAATGAGGCTTTCAAAACTGATAACATTTTAATGTAATTTTGATTGCCTTATTCTGGAGGTCAGTCTAATAAGTGTGTTGTGTGATGCCAAATTACTCTTCTCAGAGGGAGTGAATATAATTAAAGGTTCAAGCACTCTGTTTTTGATAAAGGGAGTTGAAAAGAGTTTATTTTGTACTTAGAAAAATTGAGTTTCATGGAAATAACTTCAGGCTTCAGTTATGCCTATGTTTTAACCCGTTCTTTGCCACATAGTTGAGTAGATCCATGGCTGTTCACTGTGGAAAAGGATATCCACAGAACAGATGCACAAACTGCCTAATCCATAGAGACTTCTGGTTCTGAATGGCCTTCCTAGAAAGTGTGACATGTATTCCAATCATGCGCATGGTGGATTTCGTTGAGATCGACTTATAATGCAATATCCTTGTCTCCGTATTGACCAGTAACTGACTAACCATTTTAACTGTTACGTTGCTATTTTCATCAGACATGTTTGCAGTAACTTTACACAACACAGTTTGAACCAGTGGGAGTGGGGAAGGAATGAACTTCCCCACCCAGTGTGGACACACTTCCCCTGAAGCAATAATATTCTCCAAATATTTTAGCATTTTAGTCAGCAGCAGTGAATATTCAGTTACAGCCTAAGCAAGACCTCTATGCCCCCCAATACATCTATCCTGCCCCACCATTCAAGCCCAGTGTTGCCATCTCTTGCGATTTTATTATAGATGTTTGATATTTTCCTCACAGCCCCAGCTCCGGGAGTTGAACATTGCCTTTCACTAAAAAAAAAATAATAATAATAATTTATAGCTGTCATGGAGAAAAGCTTGAAAATGTGACCGTAGTGCACCCCCAAGGGTCAAATATCAGAAAGCAAATTTAAAAGAATCCACAAATATTTTATCTGGTAAAAGATCATGAGTCTTAAGCCAATCTCATGATGTTGAGGGGACCTGACTCATGATTTTCAAATGTGTCAATACTGCACTGATTTAAGTAACCAAATCTCACTTTATTTAACACACACACAGAGAGAGAGAGAGACAGACAGACAGGCTGGAGCAGTCCTGGTTCCCAGCTGCCTGCCTCTCTCTGAGCAGCAGGCTCTTTCCTTCTGTCTCTCTCTCCCCCTTGGGCTTGATCCTGCCATTCTTTTTAAAGCAACAGTATTCACTGTATTCTATGGGCCTGCGAATATTGTTCTAAATTATTTATTTATATAGCAGTAGCACGTAAGAGCCTCAGTCATGGCCATTGTGCTAGCTGCTATGCAAATATACAGCAATAAGACAGCCCCTGCCCCCAAAGAGCTAATTTATGCTCTGGTTTGAAGTAGGATTGTGTTTCACTATTTATTCTCTCATGCTATCACCACATAACCCCTCTGTAATAGAGGATATATGTAATAGAGGATATATTAAATAAACACTGCTTTTTTTTTGTATCATCACATAATACATCTCTTATGTAAGCAAAGAAGGAGTTGGGTAGGGGTTAGATCAAAGAACAGGGAGTCAAGATTCCTGGCCAGTGCTCCCAGGAGAGTCCCCTGCTGCTGACCCCAGCCAGGAGGGGGAAGGAATTTGTGAAGATGGGGAGGTCCCTATGTGGTGCTCTGCCTAGAGCCCTGGATTATTTCAGGGTAATGAGAGTTGGGTGAAATTTTTTAACAAAACCTTTTTTTTTTTTTTAATTGGTGAAAAATGCAGATGCAGCAACACCAATACATTTAACACATTCGTGTTGACTTTGCCAAATTGTTTTGGTCAAAGAAAACCCTCGACATTTCCTTTAAAGACATTCAAAATGTTAACTGCTCAAAGTAGAAACAAAAAGTTTTGTTTCAGGTCGAATGAAATGTTTTGTGTAACTTCAAATGATTTTTTTTTTTGACTTTTCAATGTGATAAAACATTTCATTTTCAGTTTGACCCAAAACAATTAAAACTTTTTTTTTGACTTGCCAGCAAAACAAATAATCCATTATTGGTCCATCTCCAATAACTATACCCACCTCAAAAAGAGAGCGCAAGGCTGTGATTGGGGGGGAATAAATCCCATCCAGGTTAATCAGGGGGTTAGCAGGAGCCTGAACCCAATTAGACCACAGGTGGCACCTGTGATAGGCATCAGTGATGCTCAAACTCAGCTGTGGAGGAACTTGGCAAATAGAGGAGTACAGGGCAGTGGGGAGAAAGGCCAGGGGGGTGATGCAGGTGAGAGGAAGCTGGGAGTGGCCTCTTTTGGGCTAAAGGCAGAGATACTTGTGCCTAAAGGGTGTTGGAACTGAAGCTTCCCCTCAAACTGTGCGTTAGAGAGCGAGCATCTCCTGCTGGAACTTCAGGGAGCCGGTTAGGCTCCTGTGGGAGGCCTGAGGTAGCAGAGAGAGACCGAACCCAAGAACAAGGATGGATCCTGGATGAGCGAAGCAGGCAGGACCAGCCTTGGGGGTGAGCAAGCAGGGCGGTTGCCCTGGGTGCTGCCAAATTCTGGAGACACCAAATCAACAAGTGTGGTGGGGGAATGCAGGAGTGCAACATTGCTCAACTTGGTTTTTATTCCTTTGTGGACAGCCAAAAATGTTTTTTGTGCTAAATGGCAGAACACTTAGGGCCAATCCTGTGAACAGGGGTAGGACTTACAGGCGGAAGGCCTGGGGAGTTGAATGATGCAGGGGAACTCATTCACAATAGCTCTAACATCATGAGGGTTGTCATTGGCGGGAGGAGATCCAGGACGGCAGCAGCAAGGAGTCTGGCAGAGGAGACCATACCTGCTCATTATAAGATCCCTGGACTGGAAGCCAGTGTAGGCGTTCCCCAGCAAGCCACTGGGAAGGTGGTGTGAGCCTTAGAGAAGGGCAGCTGAGAGCTGCCTGAGAGAGGAAAGGAGGGACCCATAGGGAAATAGGTGCAGTAGAGAATAGAGCTGCAACACCACACCCAGCCACCAGGGGGTACCAGTGATGGGTGTATCCTTCCACAGAGACCTGCTGAATTAATGTTTGCAAAGCACTTTGGGATCCTCAGATGACAGATACCAGGGGCCAGATCCAAAGAACATTGGAGTAAATGGAAAGAATCTCATTGACTTCAGGTGGGCTTTGGGTCAGACTCTACATGCTCAGTGTTTCTTCCTCCCATTCTGTGGCTGATTTTGAGGTGTACTTGGGGTATTTTAATACTTTCCCCCTGCTAAGTAGCAGTTAGCCAAACTGATATGGAGAAGTTCAGGAGCTGCTCCCATAATGGGGTGCTGCTTCTGCAAAAGGATGTGTGTCTGTGTATGAATGGCACAAGGCTAAACGCCTTCGAATGTGTGCTCATGTCTCAGAATAATGTGTTTCAGACTCGCCAAGTGAGAGCAAATGAGTTAGGTCAGCCAACAAATCTAAATAGTAGTTTGAAGGTTAGAAGGGAGTTTAAAGAGCTTTCCTGGGTGCAGAAATCGTATGGTCTGCTTTACAGCTCCAGTAGGTTTGGAGGGGAGCCAAAAAAACAAAAAAAACAAACCCCTTCGTGGCTCTAGACCAGGGGTTCTCACAAGAAATTTTTTGGTGGCCTCAAAATGCAGCCACCAACTCTTGCTGGTGGCCGTGCTGACAATTTTCCCTAAAATACTTTAACTTTAGGAAAAACAAACAAATATGCACATACACATGCCCAAATCATTGTAATTTATTGAATCTTTTTGCAGACTCAATAATAAAAATGCATAGTTGTCTCTATTCTTTACTGAACCTAAACAGAACAGAAAGACAAATACGGTGCTCTGCAGATTCTTGTCTTTTTTGTTGTTGTTTCTTTTGGTTGCTTTTTTAAAAAGACTTGCTAGCTAGTAAGTCTGCTGCTGTGAAAAGTGATATTAACAAACATACAAAGATCACTTTTCACAGCAGCAGACTTACTCAGTCCTGGCAAGCCCGGGGACAAATTAAGCCTCGGATGGGGAGGTCGGAAGGGGGGAAGTGGGAATGAATGATGGGCCAGCAGAGGTATAGGGGGCCGGTGGTGATGGGGGCGGGGGATTAGCCCAGCTGGGGGTTGGAGCTCCTTGGCTAGAGCCTGCTGCCCACCATCGGAGGACTGGAGACTGACCCTTCTGTCCCCAGGAAGGCAGGGAACTCACTAGCTGCCTGCTCCTCCAGCATGTGTGTCTCAGGGGAGCTGGGGGGGAGGGGAGGGACAGGGTCCAACCCCTGCTGGTGGCCCTGGGGAAGGGACCACTGCTTTCCACCCCTCCTCCCCCATCACGGCCCAGGAGGCTGTGGCCACAAGAAAAGCCTCTTGTGGCTGCATGAGGCCACGGTGGCCATATTTGAGAAATGCTGCTCTAGACCATGCATGAAAGGAGTTCAAAAGGGAGATCTCTTGTTCTTGCAGACTGACAGGGATTTCAATTTTTTTGTGGCATGATTATATTATTCATAGTTACCTAGATTTATTTTGTCCTGCTGGAGGCACTTATTGGGCACAGGGGCATATTTAATTTTAACAGAGGTTTGGACCTGGCTGTAGTTATAGTTCCATTAGTCGGGGGTGGAGAAGGGAAATCAAACTGGGACTGCTGATTTGCCTCTTGGCTGAGAGGTTATCAGGAGGGAAATAAATTTGCAGTAATAAAAGCTGTTCTTGACATTCCCTTATGTAGAGGAGGCAAAGGTTGTGATTACATAGAGGTTTAGCATTGAAACTTCACAGCCAAAGGAAGGGAAAAAGGGCAGGACTGGATGGCTATCTGTCCCGTTGGACACTGGAAGGTTCAGGTGAGAGGGTTATAATGGATTCTGAATAGCCATAAAGATCTTTCTTCTGCATTTAATTAGTAGAAGATGTGGTGTCAATTTAAATAATTTATTGCGGTCTATGATTAGATTAGGAGTGAGATTATGGAGACATCCGTGGCTACCTGTTGTGCACTGATTTGGATCTTTTCTTCAATCAATCTCTTTCAAGGCAACGGGGTTAAATAAAGTTGCCTGCCAGAGCAGAGTAGATTTGCCTCCATCTAAGAGGCAGAGTTAGAAAGCATTGTGAAGAAGGCAAAATATCCTTTTATTTTGTTGTCAGACTCTTCATTATTATTATTTTTTCAGTGAATTTTGTCGTAAGAGTGATGGACTGTCATAAACATAAACCCAGCCTTGTTACTGTGGAAACACACAGGGGAAAACATTGATTCCACCCCATTCCAAGCATTAATTAATAACTATACACCCACATAAACAGTGTTCATTAAAGAAGAATATACTCTAGTGTGAATGGCCTGTATGAGGTCCTCTGCACTACTGAAGCCTTGAGGTCAGGCTTTGTGTGGGGCTGGAGTGACAGAGCAAGTGTTCATGTGGGTGCCTGTCTGTCCTGGCTCATCAGACACTAGCATGGAAGGTGGGGATGGCTATGGGATAGGGAAAGGGTTACAGGATCTACACCAGTGCCGTTGAGGCAGTGATCTTAACTAGAGCTGGGAGACATATTTTGGATGAATAGATAATTTGCCACCAAATGCAGTTTTGGTCGTCCCAGATGCAATTTGCAAATCTGACCCACTAGTTTCGTCCGGGGGAAAGATTTTCCCAGCCAGCAGTCTCTGTGTGCACAGGGCCCTCTTCATAACAGTTAGTATAGTGGCTAGCATAGTTACCTGGGATGCGAAAGACTGGGGTTTGAATCGCCCTTCTGTAAAGAAGGGAATTGAACTCAGCAAGGGCCCTAACCACCAGGTTATATCTAGGCTATTCTGCTTTCTGTCTCTCCTGTTGAAGCTATTCCACTTGGTATAAATACTGAACTATGCATTGGGCCAAAACAAGAGACTGACTTTATAGCCTGATAAATAAGGCACTACCTAATTCAGAGAAGGGATTTGAATCCACTCTCCTGCCTCACCAGGCTGTAGAATCATTTTCTCTCTCTGGCCCAATGAGTATTTATACAAAATGGAACAGTTTTAAGGGGGCAAGAGCAAGCAATCCACCCCAGAATAGCCTTAGCCCGCCCAGTGATTAGAGTATTAAGCTGGGAGGTGGAAGATCAGAGTACAAGTCATTGCTTCAGAGTGAGCAGTCAAACCTGGGTCTCCCACATCCCAGACAAGTGCCTTAACCACTGGACTAAAGGAGGACAGAGAGAGGCTGGCCTGAAACATACATCTCAAATCTGTCAGCACATTCTGAACATATTTTTAACTAAACCAAATATTTTGCCTGATCTTTTTCAGTTTTCTGGCCAAACCAAAGAATCACCTACTTATCCAGCTCTAGTCTGAACACCCTGCACAAGTAACATGAAGGAGCACAGTGATTGGAATTCCAGTCAGCAGTAGTGGCCCCAGAAATGGGAACAGGCCTACAGCCCTGTATGCTCATTACTTGTTGAGGAGAGGATAGTATGTGCACACACGCACACACACACACACACACACACACACACCCCTCTGTGAATTTCACCTGCACATAGGAATGCTGTACTTTTATTTTGCTAATTTCTGATGATGTACATTTTTCTGTGAAGATCCCATGTACTATGCTGCACACTAGTCAGCATGACTCCTTGTGGTGTGATGCAAAGCTACATTGAATTAGGCACACTGGTGATGCAATCGTTTGAAAATCTTTAATTTTGTTGAAATAGTTTTCCTTATGGTGCATTTTTATAATTCTGTCTAAAATATATGATTGTAAATGTTTTGTTTCCACTGTGGTTGAGCAATCTCACTTCTGCCTGACCTTGGAGTCCTTCACGGTTATAGAATTTGGGCAGTGCTGGCCAACTGTACAAATAAGGCTGTGCAGTAGTGTTCGAATTGCAGTTTCCTGACTCTTTGAATCTCAAGACATTTATTATTTATTTGCTATTTGTCTTGCACCTTAAAGTGCTAACAAAGTAATTAAAAATAAAGGGATTCTCCATCTCTGTCTATCATCCTCCTCTTCTATGCTTGCCTTTCCCTCAGTTCTCCTTCCCCACTCTACACTCTGCCGATACCACAAGTAAAGCTAGGGAGTAGGAATGGGACCTACCAGATCATCATATGGTAAATAAAGGCTGATGAGTTCTCTCTATTCCATTCTCTTTCCATTCTGCTCCTCTACCCCTTAAGTGTTTTCTTCTTTCCTCTTCTATTCCTCCCTTCCTTCTCTCTCTCCTGTCCTCAGGGCCGGCTCCAGGGTTTTGGCCGCCCCAAGCAGCCAAACAAATAAAAAAAAAAAAAGCCGCAATCGTGATCTGTGGTGGCTCCTGCTCCCAGCAGGAGTGAGGGACCATCCGCCGAATTGCCGCTGAACAGCTGGACTTGCCGCCCCTCTCCGAAGTGGCCGCCCCAAGCACCTGCTTGGTAAGCTGGTGCCTGGAGCCGGCCCTGCCTGTCCTCCATTATATTCCCCTTCTCTTCCATTCTGCTCTGTTCACTCTCCTGACTCCACATAACCCCTGCTTTCTCCTGAATTCATAGAGTCAGGAGGTGAGGGGTAGCTGATAAATCCATCCTGTTACTGGTGGGATCTCCAAGAGAAGGGGAGCCAGCAGTGGAAGTGGGAGTAGCCCCTGGAGTGGGAAGAAGAGCGAACAGGGGAAAAGCTCTTTCTTTAAAGGAAAGAAAGTGGATAGGACATTTCTGTCTGGGACCTCTTTCCCCCATCCCTCCATATGATGCTGCTATTACTCCACTTACTGGTAGCATGGTTGACAGCCTCAAAAGCCTGGTCGTGGAGCATTTCCCTTACTCACTTCACATTCCCCTGTTTGGTGAGTCTGTGCTTCACCAGAAATAAAAAGGGGAACTCCCCCAACTCATGGAGATGAATGGGGAGATTTCCCTCTACTAAAAGTAGAAGAGCTGCATACTCCTATGCTCCTGCTTACTGGTTGTGACAGTGGCTTTGCCACCATTGGCAGCTGGCTGACAGGTGCATTCTATAATTCTAACGTTAGTTAGTACTAAGGACTCTCTCTTGACATGTTAGGCTCCAGGGATCAAAATGTTGAGGCAGGAGCCTGCAGTATTGACTACTGAGGCAGAATTACTCTAAGCTGGGTGCTGCCCAACAGTCCCCTACTTGCATTATGGCCCAGTCCTGAACCCTTTGCAATCAATGGCAATACTTTCATTGACTCCAAGAGGAGCTTTTCCCCCATTGTCTCTTGAGCTCAGAGGGCACAGTTTGGCTAGAACTCCATGGCGTAGCTCCTTCCCTGTGGATTGCTACTTGGATTGGGGGTAGGGGGAAGTCGTTCCTATCTGCAGAAGTCATATACCAGATTATTGGTGGCTCAACCTTGCTGTACCTTATAGAGGTGAAGTCTGAGTTTCGGTTTCACATCGCCTCCTGACATACGTGCTAGATTATGGTGTTTTGATTTAGTCCATGTGCCCTAGCAATTGGAATCTAGAACAAAAAAAATGTTTAAAACTATTTGAATCTTGTTCCCAGTGTGATAGTATTTTCCATGTTAATCTCCTATTAAACTATCCACAGGCAGCAGACAAAGGAATTAGAAACACATAAGGAGATTGAAATACAGCTACATGTCTGTCCTTGATATCGTTGATTTAGAATAATGGCATCATTTTCCTGTAGAAATCTCTTCCTTTGCTGAATGCTATTACCCTCAGTAATACCTTTTGTACCTTCAGTTAATATAGCCATATAACAAATGCAAATCTGTACTGGCAAAGGCAGACTGCTTGAACTTTAAAATATTAATTTTAAATGTAGCTATGGCTATTTTTAATAGTCATTTAAAATGATCCTAGAAAAGCACACGCTGAGATAATGAGATCTATAAATATTAGTTGGCATTATTGATTCACATGGATTGCTTCTGTGGATTATCCCCATTTACTACATTTCTTCTTGCGCCTCAACTAATCAGTAATTTGTGATTTTTAAAAGGTATTTCTTCAGGGGGAATTTTCACATGAGCCTAAGGGATTGAGACACTCAACTCCCATTGCGTTTCAGTGGGAATTGTGTGCCTAACTTCTTTAGGCTCTATGGAAAATCCAGCCTTATTTTTTTTCTGGTCTCCAATTGAATTTAGAATGGAATTTTCAAATGCATTGGCCTAGCTGCTCCTGTTAGTCAATGGTAAAATTCTCCTTGAATCCAATGGGAATAGAGTTAGGGTGGCACTCAGCGCTCTTGAAAATTGCATCCTTAGTGCTCATTAGGCATGAAGGGAAAGAGCCTGAACTTATGCAGCTTCAGTGGAACACCCTTGCACAGGTGCCTGGGTGAACCTTCCCTATCTTTGGACACTTTGTGCACGAACCAGGGATGCTTGCAGTCTTTCTCCAGGGATTGCAGAGACTAATCCCTATGTCTGGAGTGTCTGTCTGGAGTGGCTCATGAACATGGATGCCATCCTCAGGGCAGACTGTCAAGAAGCCGGGCACAAACCGCAAATTGTTTGTATGTTCTCTAATTAGATTTCACCAATCAAGTAGCAAGAGGGAACTCACCACGCCCTATAATTGCCTTACCACGGAGTCACAGAAAGTCCTCTTGGGCATGCTGGTCTATCTTGCCACCCAGGCAAGAATGCCTTTGTGATAGATTACCAATTACACCAAAAATCACAACAATATTCAGGTTATTCCCAGTCCTGAAGGTCCATTCACTTTACCCCAAATCAGTTGCACCTCAGATCTCTCACCAAAGACAGTGCTTATATCCAATCCTGTAATAACTAATTGAAGATTTATTAACTAAGAAAAGAAATGAGAGTATTTACAAGATTAAAGCAGGTAGCATATATACACAAATGAGTTACAGTCTTAGATTCCAAAATCTAATAGAAATTCCTATAATAAGCCAACTCCATATGTTCTTTAGGGCTAACCCAGCAAAACAGCTGGAGGTCCTTTGCTTATGCTTAGTGATTCTTGCCTCTTTAGAGTCAAAGTAGCAAAAAGAACTAAGTTTCTCTTTGTCAGGGATTTTTATCCCCTTCCCTCCAGAGGGAAGCTGATGGGTTTATGTGCAGGTCTTCTCTTCCTGAGGGGGTGAGGAATTCAGTTAAAGTCTATGTTCTTTCATGTCTCATGATGGCTCATTTAGTTTCAAAGGCCTTCTCATTGGGCAGGACCTAACATCTTCTGTAGAAAGCCAGATTTGCATTGGAGAAGGCTTCTTTCCCATAGGCACCGACTCTGTGGGTGCTCTGGGGCTGTTGCACCCACAGGGAAAAAATGGTGGGTGCTGAGCACCCACCAGCAGCCCCCCTATCAGCTCCCTCACTCCACGCCCAGCGCCTTCCACCTGCCAGCGGGCCCCACGGATCAGCGCCTTTCCCTCCCTCCCTGTGCCTTCCGCCCAGGGCCGGCTCCAGCTTTTTTGCCACCCCAAGCGGTGGGGGAAAAAAAAAGAGAAAAAAGAAAAACCCGATTGAGGTGCCGCCGAAGAGGAAGAGAGGGAGTGAAGGACCCACGGCCAAATTACTGCCAAAGGCTGAAGCAGAGCGATTGAGCTGCCACCGAAGTGGCGCCGAGGACTAGAAGTGGAGCGATTGAATTGCTGCCGAAGTGCTGCCGAACAGGAAGAGAGGGACTGAACGACCCGCCGCCGAATTCCCGCTGCAGACCCGGATGTGCTGCCCCAATAACGGACAGAGTGCCACCCCTTTCTATTGGCCACCCCATGCACCTGCTTCCTTCGCTGGTGCCTGGAGCTGGCCCTGCTTCCGCCCACCGCGATCAGCTGTTTCCCAGGAGGCTGGGAGGGATGGGGAGGAGCAAGGACACAGCGGGCTCAGGGGAGGGGATGGAATTGGGAGGGAAGAGGCGGGGCGGGGGTGGAGCAGGGGCAGGAAGAGGCGGGGCGGGATGGAGTGGTGGCGGGATGGAGTGGGGGCAGGAAGAAGTGGGGCGGGATGGGGTCTGGGGAAAGAGGTAGTGGGACGAGGCCTGGGACACCCCCGGGCATTTGGAAATTCAGCACCTGTGTTCTCTCCTGTTTGACGAGTTACACAGTTGCAGAGGTTTACAATGCAAACACTCATGGCTTGTTTTCACGTACAGCTCTACAGAAGCATAGTTAATCCTTGTCCCCAAGAGGCGGTAGTTGTGTTGACGGCAAAAGCTTGCCTGTTGACATAGCACTATTTACATGGGGGTGGCGGGGGTTAGGTCACTATAACTACGTCGGTGAGGGGTGTAGATTTTTCACACCCTTGAGCGATGTAATTATACTGATATAGGTCCGTAGTGTAGACCTGGCCTTGGTATAACCAACAGAGGTTATAAGTGAGATCAATACAGGCAGCATCCTACAAGCATTTCAACAAGTCTAAGTATTAAACACATTCTTAGCATTGTTAGAATAGATGTTAAATTGATAACACACAGGTAAGCCAGACTGGTTTCCAGCTATGCATTTGTCAGTGTTCAGTGAAGCCTATGGCCTTGGCATGAACTGGCACCAGGTCAGCTAGTGTCGTACCCTGTTTGCCCAAGGAGGTGTAAATCACACTAAAGGGAGCAGAGACATGCAGATTCCCCTGAGCCGCAGTCCCTCCCTCAGCTTTTCTGGGGCTGTTTGACTTCTCAGCATTCCCAACGCAGGGCCATGGGCAATCTGCACAATCTGGCCCATAAAGCAGATCTGAACTATTTTAATTGTGTTACTAAGGACCTTGCTGCTGCTCTAGATTGAGGGTGGTTTTGTGGTGGGAAGGGTGGGGAAGTACCAAATGAAATGATGAGAGAGGAGTAACAGAGTTGTACTAAAAGGTATTGTTCTGAAGGGAACAGAATCGCATCAGGGATGAATCTGACCTATTGTTTTGAATGGGTGAAGCTTTTCTAGGGAATGCTGAGGACTGACTAATAATATCAAGCTCTTCTATAGTCTATTTCATTTGTTGTTCTCAAAGCACTTTACGAAGGAGGTCAATATCATTATCCCCATTTTACAGATGAGAAACTGAGAATAGTTCTCTGTGATTTCCCATGTAATAAACAGGACAAAATTGATATGAAAGTTGCACTGTTTTAACCTAAGGGGAGATTTTAAATTGGTTTGAATTTAAATTAAAACCTATTTCCACATGACGTGACTTGAACAAAAATAAACCAGTCTAAGCTGAAATCAGTATCCACATAGACTTTTGTACTGGTTTAACTGTATCCACTTTAAAACTGATTTAAGGCAAACTGGTGAAACTTTCCTGTGTAGGCAAGTCTGTCCCACACTAGGAAAAAAGGTTTGTTCTTATACATGTTATCTAAGAAGTGGTGACTAATGGCAAAATCCTTGTGAGGACAAGGCAGTTTGTAATTGTCATACACGTTAGCTGATCAAGATAAATTCTAGGGCGGATCCTATGGTTCCAAATGTATTTGCATGTCACATACATTTTATATAATCTCACTTCTATTATTTTAAAATGATGTATGCAGGAAGTGCTGAATTTTAAAATTGTACTTCTAGAAAGCATCCATTCACTTAAAGAAATTAATCAGATAATGTTTTAAGCTACCTGAACTATTTTTATATCTCTCTTTTCCCAACATTGTGGGACAGATTCAGAGGTAAGCTAGTATAACTTACATCAATTTCTATACCAGGGGTCGGCAACCTCTGGCACGCGGCTCGCCAGGGTAAGCACCATGGTGGGCCGGGCTAGTTTATTTACCTGCTGACGTGGCAAGTTCGGCCGATCGCGACCCCACTGGCCACAGTTCGCAGTCCCAGGCCAATAGGGGCGGCGGGAAGCAGCGCGGGTGAGGGATGTGCTGGCTGCGGCTTCCTGCTGCTCCTATTGGCCTAGGATGGCGAACCGCGGCCAGTGGGGGCCGCGATCGGCCAAACCTGCCGCGTCAGCAGGTAAATAAACTGACCCAGCCCACCAGGGTGCTTACCCTGCCGAGCCACGTGCCAGAGGTTGCCGACCCCTGTTCTATACCACTCCATGTGTAACTAATTTAGCATAGACTCACATTCTCTCTCATGCTCATGACCACCTACCAATGTGTACTGTAACTTACATCTATTCAGAGGTGATGTATAAAGAAGTGTAAGTAACATGTCAGTAAGTGGGTGTGATACTAACAGAATCAAAGTCAATGTCTACACACACGGACTATAGTGGTGGAGTTACAGTATCGAAGCTATATATCCCCATATGTAGATGTAACCAACAGTGATTGAAGGGGCTTCTCCATTACTGCCTGAACACTGCCTCCCAAGCAATGGTAGGTAGGTTGACAGAAGCATTCTTCCTTCAACCTAGCCATGTCTACGCCGGTGTTAGGTCAGCATAGCTTTGGTGCTCAGGGGTGTGGACTTAAAATTTAAGTGTAAACTGGGTCTGATAGGATATGTTTACAGTGCAATTAAAAACCCTCGGCTGGCCTGTGCTAGCTGATTTGGGCTCATGGGGTTCAGGTTAAGGATAGACATTTGGGTTCGGCCCGGAGTCTAGAACCCTGCATGATAGGAGGGTCCCAGAGTTCGGACTGCAGCCCGAGCCCGAACAGTAAACAGCCCTTTAACTAGAGCCCCGCGAGCCCAAGTCAGCTGGCGCCCAGGCCAGCTATGTCTAATTGCAGAGTAGACATACCCATAAAGTCTAAGTTAGTGTAGAGAGCAGGAAGAAGGTATAAGTTATACCAGGCTAGACTCCCCTCTGAATTTGGTTCTGTGTCACATCTGGGCCTTGGCAGGTTGAACTACTTATTATTACAATATATGCTTCCCTTTCTTCAAGTTTCATCTCAACATAATACAAGAAAAAGAAAAAGAGTGACAAATTTTGTGCGTGTGAGATGAGACATCAGCATTTTGTCTTATCGGAATTGGTGATTCAGTATATCGCTAAAAGCAGTTTTAGAGCATAGGAAACAGCATTATTGATCTTCAGGAGTCTTGTTGCCAGAAAATATATTAAAAAGTTTAATACTATGACGTGCAGCTTCATCCTAGCAACGTTGCCAAGATTTTTCCAGAAATCAATGAGTTTGAGGGGAGACAGTGTTGGTGATTTTTCAGAAGGGTTGGAGATGAGTTAGCCATTTGTGCAAGCTGAATTTCTATGCGCTGTTTGGAAAACGTATTCCTTCACATTTGCAGAATCTCTACAGTAGTCATAGGGAGACAGAACTGTTTATAATATATTAAAGCCCCCACGCCCCCAGTTTTGCAATCAATATGCAGTGTGTGTGTGTATGATACATCCATATAAAATATACACATGCACGCACACACTCCTAATTAAGGCACAGGAACCGATGTGATTATATGCCATCATCCTCGCTGAAGCCAATGTCACCAGCATTGAAGTAATAATCGTCATGCACCAATTTTGCTGGGCTGGACATCGTGTGTGGATGCTAGACTCTCGCCTTCCAAAACAAGTCCTCTTCTCTCAGCTCACCCATGGTCAGAGATCCTGCGTTCAGAGGAAACGCTACAAAGATACTGTATCTTAAGAAAAATGATATGGCCATCACAAACTAGGAGGAGCAAGCCACCAACCGACCCCAATAGCGCCATATCCTCCATCAGGCAGTGGCACCTTGGAGGAGAAGCACCTTGACCTCAAAGCTAAAAAAGAGAGAGAGAGAAGGAAGGAAAAAGAAAGAACTTTCTCCCAGCAGGCAGCTGGCCTGCCACAAAATGTCTGTACCTATTGCAGGCAGATTTGTGGTTCCAGGATCGGACTCCTGAGACATCTGAGGACCCATATGTAAATCTGTGGGATCGCCAATCAATAAGTCTATTAAGGCCAGTAGAGTTGCTCTGGATTTACACTGGTGAAATTGAGATCAGAATTTGCTCCCACTTTTGATGTGTCTAGATATTTACTTGAGGAAAGGATTTTTTAAGTTAGGAGTTTATGAATAAATACTACATGCACATGTACTGTCTGCACACATATTAGGACTGTATTTTTGCAGCTATCAATTCTGAGCATCTATATACCGATATGATTCTCTATTACTTATTATTCAAGTACGGACAGTGCACTTAGTGCTGTATAATATTTTTTTTTAAAGTTCATGTCCCAAAATGCTTGCAGTCTAAAAGCAAGTTTGTTAAAAATTTTAAAGCAACTAGTGACTAGGGATCTAAACTCCATATTCAAATATGATGTAGAATTTGTCTTCACAAACAACTAGCTCATGGCAAGCTGGGATGTGACTTTATCCTGTCCTAGCCTGATGCAGACTAACTGGTGGTGTGAACCCTGCTGACGTGCATTAACAGTTAATTAATGTGCTCTGATCTAGGCCCATTTCAATGTGGACTAGATCATTTTTCAGAATGGGACTGGAAACCTCATGAAAGCAACTCTGCTCCTATTGTATCAGCACCTTTGCTTCCATCTGCAACCTGGAAGTGCATAAAGGTGCATGAAGAAGAAAAGGGATGAGGTCGGGGGAAATGTTAACTGAACTTATTCAGACCTTACAAACAGATCAGTTCAGACCTTGGACAAATGTATAGTGAAGTTTCCCCCTCCCCATATGGGTTTGCCCATCTCTGACTGTTGCTCTCGGAATATTTGAATGTGTTTTTAGAAAATTTCATTCATTGCTTTAAAAGCCAGTGTGATATGCAGGGGTAGATCCCTTAAGTGGTGTGACTCGCCCTATTCCCTACAACATGCACTCCTCTCTCCTTCCTCAAAGCTACAACCCAGCTGGAGAACGTTTGAGTCTGAAAATATGTCTGCTCCTGGGTGATTCCCAGTAACCACTATGGTTGTTGTTTGCAGGAAATCACTTAGATCAGAATTACTGCTCTGTATGCACCAACTCTCTCATTTCTATCGATACTGAAAAATGTGTATTTCTAATAATAATTAGAGAGGGGCCCCAACTCTTCCCCCATCCCAAAGACCTTAGATCAGACCAACCCCTAAACTTTGGAGAAGTTTGAATCCTGATTCAGATTTTGCAGCTTGGTCCCATCTCTATTAATAATACTTGAATATGTTCCACAACCTTGTCAGCACCAATCTGTGTTTGTGGAATGGCTGAAGTGCAGTGGTTACCAGGAATTCAGACTATGTCCATTACGGACACATCTGAGTTAGAGGACCTAAGGACCTGTTCTGGTTATAACACAATTCCAGATGGTACTATGGACAGGATTTTAATGGTATTTCATAACTAAGCTAATGTGTTGGACATGACTAACATTCCCATATGAAACAGACTCATTCCTTAGAAATACGTGTTAAAGTGCTTTCATTTCAGTGGGAGTGCCTAAGGCTTTAGCCTGGTTACAGAACACAGTTAAGGTTCTGTCTATGCTACAAACTGGAAATGTGATAACTATGACCTTGAGGATTTTGCCTTGAGATTTGTAAGCTCCAGAGATGCCTTCTAAGCGTGTCACTCCCCCCCCCCCCCCGCCTTAAGCTGGTTGGTAAAGGGAGGAGTGGGAAGAGTTTCAAGTCCTCCCTGAAATAACATTTAATTGAGTGGGTTAGGAGATAGATTTGTGCATGTTGTATGCAGCCCGTAGCAAGGGACAGTGCAAAGCCATCCCTCCCTACAGGGAGCACAGAGTGCCTTTCTGGAGTGCAAATTACCAACTGCCATGCAGTCTGCTGTCTGAGATATAGGTGGGACTGAGCCAATCTCAGTGCAATCAGAGGCTGTGCATAGCATAGAGGCTGCCGTTCTGGCTAGCTCTCGCAGCAGCTGTGTATGTGGGGTGGAAGGCCACTTATGGCTGCCACTGAGAAAAGAGAATAGAAAAATATTAGGTGCTTAGATAACCTTTTCAAGCCCTTATACATTTAAGTGTGATGAGTGTATATATGATGCAAATGATACTTCAGGACAACCAGTGCTCTCAGCTGTGCACTGATGTCAGTGCATTAGGATGGTGCGTCACCATAAACTCGTGTGCAGGGCCTGCCCTACAGGTCAGTGTGAAGAGAGGATGGGCCCTCTCTCCCTTGCAACTCCTTTCAGGTAATGTGTACTTTGAGGAACTCAAAGACTGCTCCTTCCATGTGTCCCCAGGAGTGCCTGAACTGTGATTGTGACTGTAGGGGGCACTTATTCTGTGCCCTCCCCTGTGCACCACTGCCAGGGCTCAGTTACAGTCTGAAGCATCTCTTTTAAAGTGTCCCCTCTGTTTCTGGTACAACTCTGTCTCCTTTTGTTAAAACTGACTTCTACCAAGCTGCCACATGTTTCCTGCTCCCTTGCTAGGAGGATGCCCATAAGATGGGTTTCAATCTAACACAGATTGTTTTACTGAGATCCTTTCACAAGTCTTAAAGGGCTTTACAGAATTACAAATATTTATCTCCCACCTGTCCATTCCAGTGAGATGGTATATAAGACAGCATGTCAATTCACAGCTTGTTCTGGGATACTGAGGCATGGTGGGGTGAATAAGATAGGGACATTAGTAATGGCCTAATTCTGAAAAGTACTGAGCACCTGTAGTCTCACTGATGTCAATGGAAGTTGAAGTGGAAATTTTGGAAGGTGAGCATCTCTGAAAATCAGGCCACTCGCTTTGAATTTGAATTTGAATTCTCTAGCTTCTGGAATAGCATTGCCAAGTGATTTTTAAGGATTTAGCTATTCAGTCACTTTCCATTAGAGTCAATGGCTAAATCTGCTGCACCTATTTAATAGTTTTACCTAGAGTTTTACAAGAGGCTACAATTGTAACAGATGTAATTTTTTATTTCTATTTCTTTCAGTAGTGGCTACAATTAATAATAATGAGCAGAGCTGGTTGGGAAAACACCCCAAGAAAAATGTTAAGATTTTGTAAAAATGTTCTCATCCATAATTGGGTAAAAAATCAAAACCTATAAAATTTTCACAAACTGAAAAATCTGAAAAACAAAACAAACAAAACTGCATAACCAACATTTTCATTTGGGTCAATCAAAATAGTTTGATAATTTCAAAATTTCTCATTTTGATTTTGACCGTTCTTTATTAAATCAACTATACATTTAAGTTTCCAAACAAAAAGTCATTTCAAACTGAAAAAATGGAACATTTTTTTCAAAAAATGTTGAAATGGGGTTTTGAGAATTTTGAAACTTTGCAATTTTTTTTTTCAGAACAGGGAATTCATTGAAACTTACACTTGCCATCAGAAACATACAAGTGCAAATTTTTGCTGGTGCACTAATTGTCCTTGCCAAGGGGAAAAAACAAAAAAAAAGAAGGTAGCAGGGTTGAAGATCTGAACATGTGAAAGGGAATATTTTAAATTGTTCTCAGTTGTTCCCATTTTTCCTTCACCAGTTAAGCTTTTATTATAACAAAATAGTATAAATGAAAAGTACTACTGCTACTTAATTCATTACAGTCTGTGTGTGTAAAGCACCTTTTATGTTATATTGTATACTCAGTGATCCCTGAGTGCATTACACCTTGTGTGTTCTTCACTTTCAAACTGTTAATGTTTTACCAAGTCCCAGTGAAAATGTAAATCTCTGGGACATTTAGTGTGTGTTGCCATTTTTACAAGTTCTCCAGTAGAGAAAAGCTTAAGTGTTTCTAATGGCACTCACAATTGTATGGGTACCCAAATGGGTACAGTTTGCCCTTAGAACCAACCCATAATTCTGCCACCCACCTACAATCTGTGAACAGGCTTGCTCTGGTAGGGCAGGATTAGTTGCTGTTACATTAAACACCCTAATGTTATATTTACCATTCCCCTTGATGATGTTAGAACGGTGAGTCCTGCATGGATATGGAAGTACTACATAAGAAAGGAGAGGTAAGTAGACACAGTTTTGAAGGACAATGTCCCCTCCCAGCAATAAAATTCTTATGAAAATGAAGGAGATTTCTTTGTGGGAACTCTTCTGATTAATTCTTTACATGACCCTCTCTGCTGAGATATTTAATTATACAGTTTCAGACTTATAGACCTGAAGCTCTTGCAACCAGGCTTCAGAGAGGAGAGGGCGCCATGGTTCTTTATGCATTTTTAAGCAACTGTAATGCAGAGAATTAGCAGCTTTTGCAAACATGAGGCGAAATCAGTAAAGGGCTTCAGGCAGGCATCATCTATAAGAATTCAAAGTCATTTTCAGTCTGTGAAATAGCTAGGAAGTATGTGCTTGGTAGAAATGAACGGAAATGGAGTTCTACTTGCACAGTTTCAGAAATAATATACCAAAAAAAGATGGCAAGGGAATCTGAAGAAGAAATGAACAGTTTAACTGGAACTTGTGTCACTATTATAGAATCATATTCAGTTCAAGGAAAATCAAAAATGGTGGCTTTAACAGATGAGATAATTGACCTGCTTAATTATCATTTTGAGATTACTGAGAAAAATGCTATATTGGAGCTAAGTGGTATTATTAGATCAGTGGTTTTCAACCTTTTGTCATTTGTAGACCCCCTAAAAATTTTTTAAATGGAAGTGCACACCCCTTTGGAAATCTTAAAACATAGTCTGCAGACCTCCAGGGGCCCACAGACCACAGGTTGAGAACTACTGCATTAGATAGTAGTTTTGCCACATTGGATGTTGTGATTACCTGACATTATAATTGCAGTTGTGTTTTTTCAATGGTGGTCTAGATGCTGTTATACCTACCCCTCTCATAAAGAAACTGGTGCTATTTGGTTGCTTTTCACTATACTGTATTAACATCAGGAATTCTGAATCATGGAACAGAGATTATGGAAAATGTAATAATTGTTTTAAATGGATCCCATTTAATGTATTAATAGCTACATCAGAGTAAATCAGAATGATTCTGCTGAAGTCAAAGGAGTTACAGTGAACTAAAATGGCTGTGAGATCAAAATCGGATCCTTTTGGGTAGTGATAATGAAAAGGAGATCTATGGATGAAAAGCACTATATCCATAGATCTCAAAATGCTTTACAAGGGAGATCAGTATCATTATTAATATTTTATAGTTAAGGAAGCTGAGGTACAGAGAGGTGAAGTGACTTGCTGAAAGTCACCCAGTAGTTCAACTGGTAATAAAACCCAGGTCTTTGAGTCCGAGCCCAAAGCTCTATCCACTAGATCACAGTCCTTTTCTTCTGTCTGTGGGGGTTGTGAGTTGCCTGTATTCCCTCAGTTGGGGTGAAATCCTGTCCCGATTGAGGTCAATGGCCTAACACCACTGACCTCAGTGGAGATAGGATATCACCATGAGTCTTTGGGTATGTCTACCCAACGGGATTAATCCGAATTTACAGAATTCGAATTTTGGAAACAGATTGTATAAAGTTGAATGTATGCAGCCACACTAAGCACATTAATTCGGCGGTGGGCGTCCATGTACCGGTGCTAGCGTCGATTTCCAGAGCATTGCACTGTGGGTAGTTATCTCATAGCTATCCCATAGTTCCCGCAGTCTCCCCCGCCCATTGGAATTCTGGGTTGAGATCCCAGTGCCTGATGGGGCAAAAAACATTGTCGCAGGTGGTTCTGGGTACAGCCTCACCCCTCCCTCCATGAAAGCAACGCAGACAACCAGGGCCGGCTCCAGCATTTCTGCCACCCCAAGCAAAAAAAAACAAAAAAAAAAAGCCGTGATCAGCGGCGGCAGTTCAGCAGCAGGTCCTTCGCTCCTAGAGGGAGTGAGGGACCTGCCGCCCCCGAATTGCCGCAGCTGCCGCCCCTCTCCCTTGGCCGCCCCAAGCACCTGCTTGTTAAGCTGGTGCCTGGAGCCGGCCCTGCAGACAACCGTTTCGCTCCTTTTTTCCTGGGTGAACACTGCAGATGCCATACCCCGGCAAGCATGGAGCAATGGAGCAAGACAGCAGTCATGAACATTGTAAACACCTCGCGCATTCTCGTGCAGTTTATGCTGAACCAGGACCAGAAAAACGAGGCAAGGAGGAGGTGGCACAGCGACAAAAGTGATGAGGACGTGGACATGGACACAGAATTCTCTCAAACCGCGGGCCCTGGTGCTTTGGAGATCATGTTGTTAATGGGGCAGGTTCTATCTGTGGAAGGCCGATTCTGGGCCCGGGAAACAAGCACCGACTGGTGGGACCGCATAGTGTTGCAGGTGTGGGACGATTCCCAGTGGCTGCGAAACTTTCGCATGCGTAAGGGCACTTTCATGGAACTTTGTGACTTTCTGTCCCCTGCCCTGAAGCGCCAGAATACCAAGATGAGAGCAGCCCTCACAGTTGAGAAGCGAGTGGCGATAGCCCTGTGGAAGCTTGCAACGCCAGACAGCTACCAGTCAGTCGGGAATCAATTTGGAGTGGGCAAATCTACTGTGGGGGCTGCTGTCATGCAAGTAGCCAAAGCAATCATTGAGCTGCCGCTACGAAAGGTAGTGACTCTGGGAAATGTGCAGGTCATAGTGGATGACTTTACTGCAATGGGATTCCCTAACTGTGGTGGGGCAATAGATGGAACCCATATCCCTATCTTGGCACCGGAGCACCAGGGTACCCAGTACATAAACCACAAGGGGTACTTTTCAATGGTGCTGCAAGCACTGGTGGATCACAAGGGACGTTTCACCAACATCAACGTGGGCTGGCCGGGAAGGGTTCATGATGCTCACGTCTTCAGGAACACTACTCTGTTTAAATGGCTGCAGCAAGGGACTTACTTCCCGGACCAGAAAATAACCATTGGGGATGTTGAAATGCCTATGGTTATCCTTGGGGACCCCTTAATGCCATGGCTCATGAAGCCATACACAGGCAGCCTGGGCAGGAGTCAGGAGCTGTTCAACTAGAGGCTGAGCAAGTGCAGAATGGTGGTAGAATGTGCATTTGGACGTTTAAAAGGTCACTGGTGATGGTTACTGACTCGCTCAGACCTCAGTCAAACCAATATCCCCATTGTTATTGCTGCTTGCTGTGTGCTCCACAATCTCTGTGAAAGTAAGGGGGAGACCTTTATGGTGGGGTGGGAGGCTGAGGCAAATCACCTGGCTGCTGATTACACGCAGCCAGACACCAGGGTGATTAGAAGAACACACCAGGAAGCGCTGCGCATCAGAGAAGCTTTGAAAACCAGTTTCATGACTGGCCAGGCTACAGTGTGAAATTTCTGTTTGTTTCTCCTTGATGAAAACCTGCCCCCTTTATTGACTCATTCTCTGTAAGGAACCCACCCTCCCCCTTCGATCACAGCTTGCTTTCAAGGAAAATAAAGTCACTATTGTTTAAAAATCATTTATTCTTTATTAATTGATTATAAAAAGAGGGAGAGAACCCGGGTGGGGTTTGGGAGGAGGATCGGCAGGAAGGAAAAGGCCACTAAAAAAAGGTTAAAAAAATGACAGCCTTTTGCTTGGGCTGTCCACTGGGGTGGAATGGGAGGGTGCACGGAGCCTCCCCCCCCCCGCGTTCTTACACATCTGGGTGAGGAGGCTATGGAACATGGGGAGGGGGGGTTATACAGGGGCTGTAGCGCCAGTCTGTGATCCTGCTGCCGTTCCTGAAGCTCCACCAGATGCCGGAGCATGTCTGTTTGCTCACGCAGCAGCCCAAGTGTTGCATCCTGCCTTCTCTGATCTTCCTGCCGCCACCTCTCATCTCGAGCGTCTCTCCTGTCCTCACGTTGGTCCCTCTTGTCCTCACATTCACTGGCATCTTTCCTATACCTTGAAACCGTGTCCTTCCACTCATTCAGATGAGCTCTTTCACTGCGGGTGGATTCCATGATTTCCACGAACATCTCGTCTCGCGTCCTCTTTCTCCGCCGCCTTATCTGAGATAGCCTTCGGGACGGAGGAGGGAGGGTTGAAAAATTTGCAGCTGCCGGAGGCAGGGGAAAAAGGAGAGAATTTTTTAAAAAGATACATTTTACAGAACAATGCTTATACTTTTTCACAGTAAAAAACACTATTCACATTACATAGCACGTGTGATTTCTGTGCAAGGTCGCATTTTGCCTCTTAATATTGAGTGCCTGTGGCTTTGCTGCTACAGGTCACAGACGCAGGTCCGGGCAACAGAATTTGGCTTGCATGCGGCCATGGTAAGCCATTGTCTTTCGGCTTCTGTGCCCTCCTTTCCCACATACCAAGCAAAGCCCGTTGAGTGCTGCGGTTTTCCTGTTAACCTTCAGCAGCAGAAAACAAACTACCTCCCCCCCATCCAATTCTCTGGATGATCGCTTTACCCCTCCCCCCACCGCGTGGCTGGTATCAAGGAAGATCCCTGCTAGCCAAACGCGAAAAGCTCAGGGTCAATTTCCCCCCCGCTGCGCTTGGCTAACTGCAGGGAAGGATTTCTTTTCAGCCACAGGCAAACAGCCCAGTAGGAACGGCCACCTCTGTCCCCTTAATTAAATTCCCATATTTCAACCAGGTTACCATGAGCGATATCACTCTCCTGAGGATTACACAGCGAGATAAAGAACAGATGTTGCTTGAATGCCAGCAAAGACCGGGACCATACGCTGCCAGACTTTGTCATGCAATGATACCAAATTACTTGCTACTAGCATGGCATGGTCAAGTGTCCTACCATGGACTGCCCAGAAACCTTGTGGCAAGGCTTTTGGAGTACCTCCAGGAGAGCTTCATGGAGATGTCCCTGGAGGATTTCCGCTCCATCTCCAGACACGTTAACAGACTTTTCCAGTAGCCGTACTGGCCGCGAATGCATCCCAAGTTCTCAGGGCAAAGTAATCATTAAAAAACGCTTGCTTTCAAAACAAGTTTTGTATTTTAAAAAGAACAGGAGTACTTGTGGCACCTTAGAGACTAACAAATTTATTAGAGCATAAGCTTTCGTGGACTACAGCCCACTTCTTCGGATGCATACAGAGTGCAATAAATATTGAGGAGATATATATACACACATACAGAGAGCATAAACAGGTGGGAGTTGTCTTACCAACTCTGAGAGGCCAATTAATTAAGAGAAAAATAACTTTTGAAGTGATAATCAAGATAGCCCAGTACAGACAGTTTGACAAGAAGTGTGAGAATACTTACAAGGGGAGATAGATTCAATGTTTGTAATGGCTCAGCCATTCCCAGTCCTTATTCAATCCTGAGTTGATTGTGTCTAGTTTGCATATCAATTCCAGCTCAGCAGTCTCTTGTTGGAGTCTGTTTTTGAAGTTTTTCTGTTGTAATATAGCCACCCGCAGGTCTGTCATTGAATGACCAGACAGGTTAAAGTGTCCTCCCACTGGTTTTTGAGTATTATGATTCCTGATGTCAGATTTGTGTCCATTAATTCTTTTGCGGAGAGACTGTCCGGTTTGGCCTTTTAAAAGGTAAACTCACCTGAGGTCCCTTCCATGGGGTCATGGTCTTGGATACTGGTTTGGGAGGGTACTTCAGTCAGGCTGAGAAAAAGATCCTGGCTGTTGGGGAGAACGGAGTGCTGTGTGCTCTCCGCAAGCTCGTCCTCCTCCTCCTCCTCTTCCCCGTCTGCAGAATCCTCAGGTGTGGCTGATGAGATTACCCCTGCCTCGGAATCCACGGTCAGAGGTGGGGTAGTGGTGGCGGCCCTCCCTACAATTGCATGCAGCTCGGCGTAGAAGCGGCATGTCCGGGGCTCTGACCCAGAGCGACCATTTGCCTCCTTTGTTTTTTGATAGGCTTGTCTGAGCTCCTTGACTTTCACGCGGCATTGATCTGAGCCCCTATTGTGGCCTCTCTCCATCATGCCCTTGGAGATTTTTTCAAAAGTTTTGGCATTTTGTCTTTTCGAACGAAGTTCTGCTAGCACTGAATCCTTTCCCCATATAGCGATCAGATCCAGTACCTCCCGTACGGTCCATGCTGGTGCTCTTTTTCAATGATCAGTCTGCATGGTTACCTGTGCTGATGAGCTCTCTGTGGTCACCTGCGCTCTCCACGCTGGGCAAACAGGAAATAAAATTCAAATATTCGCGGGGCTTTTCCTGTCTACCTGGCCAGTGCATCCGAGTTCAGATTTCTGTCCAGAGCGGTCACAATGATGCACTGTGGGATAGCTCCCAGAGGCCAATAGCATCGAATTGCGGCCACACTAACCCTAATTCGAAATGGCAATATTGATTTCGGCGCTACTCCGTTTGTTGGGGAGGAGTACAGAAATCGATTTTAAGAGCCCTTTATTTTGAAATAAATGGCTTCGTTGTGTGGACGGGTGCAGGGTCAATTCGATTTAATGCTGCTAAATTCGAATTAAACTCTTAGTGTAGACCAAGCCTCAGTCATGCCAGTATCATGTATTTGGGTCTTGGGAGACTGAGATCTGTGGCGACAGGCTTTGAAAAAATGCTTAGCTGCCATGTAATCAGCAAAATAAAGTGGCCAGATTTTTCCAATGTTTTCAAAGCAATAAATTACATCAGGGGTTCTCAACCTCTTTCTTTCTGAGCCCTCACGCCCCCCCCCCCAACATGCTAGAAAAACTCCAGGGCTCAGCAGCAGGGAGGGGGCGACTCAGGGCTCCGGGCCAGGAACCCTTGGACAGAGGCCATGGGTGGCAGATGAACTGCTGGCTTGGGGAAGCTAGTCCCCCAACCCTGCTCCTTCTGCCCTCCCCCTCCCCCCACCGAAGCCCAGCCCCCGCCGTGGCCGCTGGCCGCTGGCCCCTGCCCCAGGCTAGCAGCCCCAGCCCTCCGGAGTGCCGAGAGGCTGGGCAGCACGGCCCCAGCACCGGTCTGAGCTGGGGTCACGGCACAGGGGAAGAGCCACCTGCAGAGCGGGAAGCAGGAGGGGGGCTGGGAGTGGAGCATGGGCAGGGCCACACCTGTCTGTTTGGGGAGCCTCTCCCAGCCTATGGTACCCATCACCCATGGCATAGGCATAGTTTGACTTCTATTTGGGGGGAAAGGGAGGGCAAGTACTGGCAGGGCCCTGGCCAGCTCTGCACAGCGGGGTCTAGGGAGGGAGCACCACCTCCACCCCCTGACTCACCTCAACAGGCCACCCACCTGTCTGGGGCTGTGTGCTGGTGGCTACTCCCCAAGGGCTCTGCTGGGACCGGA
This sequence comes from Chrysemys picta bellii, assembly GCF_011386835.1. Lineage (NCBI taxonomy): Eukaryota > Metazoa > Chordata > Testudines > Emydidae > Chrysemys > Chrysemys picta. Next base: position 39,717,524 of record NC_088799.1, on the reverse strand, counting down.
GCTGCCTGGGCAGCTCTGACCAGTTGCATGAGCAGTCAAAGGGGGCTTGGACCTGAGGAGCAGCCAGAACCCCGGGCACCAGCTGCAGATGGGGGAATGCCATGGCTGCCCACTCCATGGCACCACCTGCCAGAGGAGCAGTTGCCCCGCACTGCCTGGCTCTGGCTTCCCGCCTAGGACCTGGCCAGAAGGTGGGGTCTGAGGGGGCTGGGGGAGAAGAACTGCCCCACTCTGGGTAAGGCACTGTAGTTTGGGGGGGCAACACCCTTGTGCCCCCTCAACTCTGCGCATGGGCTCAAAGTTTCTGCCTGTGTTGGGGTTTCAGCCTCTCCCCACTCCCAGCTTCAGTGTGGGAGGAAGAGAGCTTATGATTTCAGCCCTGCGTTGTTCCCAGCTGCAGCGGGAGGGAGGGAGCTCTGGGTTTCAGCCCCGCCCCGTTCCCCGCTTCAGCCCCGCGATGGGTACCAAGGCTGGAACACCGGGTTTCTGTGGCAGGGCTCAGTGGCCCCCCTGAAAGGGGCCATGGACCCCCGGTTGGGAGTCGCTGAATTACATGATTCCATTCTCAATGGCAGCTGCTTGGTGCTGGGTGCTTTTTAAAACACTAATCCCTTCTTTAGGTGCCTAAAATGGGAGCTGAACCTATCAGAAAATCTGGCCCATGATCATAAATATTACAACTTCATTCACCTACTGTAATATCGTGGTGACTGGCAGAAGTTGACATGTGTTATCAAAATGCATTTGAATCATATATATACAGAAGGCATTTTCCTTTAATGTATGTGATTTACTCAGCGGTAACAGCTTCTTTGAAGGTGTGTCTCATGTAATATATATAGACAAGGCTGTAGTGGCTCTAAAGAGTATTTTGTAACATGCCTGTTCATAACCTGTGAAGCCATTAGGAAATAGTTTATAAAAGATCTATAATGCAAGAAATATATAATACCAATTTTCCTCTCTGTATTGTGGGTGAAACATCCTTTAATAATAATTAAATGCTTATACAGAACTTTCCATCAGTAGGTCTCAAACCATTTCACAAAGGCGGATGGGGAAACTGAGGCAGGGATAATGTGACTTACCCAACATTACCCAGCAGGCCAGCGGTGGAAATAGAACCCAGGTCTCTTCAGTCCCAGTCTAACACGCTGTCCACTAGGCAACACTGCTTGTAAAGGAGACAAATTTGGCAGGCTGTGTTGCTAGTAGTAATGGTTAAGCCATTTAGAATTCACAAAGTATTATTTTTAGTGAGCATTTCTTTATAATCATTCTTCTGCTAGGATGTGAACTCAGTGCCCCTTCTGGAAGCTGAAGACCAAAAAGTATAGGGGGTAGCCCTGGTATCCTGGCTAACATTATTTCTTACAATAGAAACAATTTCTGATGTCCAAAGCTGTGTGTGAACTATTAGTGGGTGTAAAATGACTTTGATTTCAATGGGAGATAGGTACCTTTTGAGGATATGTCTTGTAGTGACTGTAGCACCAGTAATTAATCATTACTTTTCAGAGGGCTTTGAGAAGCCTTTTATACTAAAAACACTCTCTGGGTTGAATCCTCAGGTGTGTCAACACAGCATATGGTACACTTGAGCAAAGACAGCCAGGGATGCTTTAAATTGTAACAATTTCAGTATAGTGCAATTCCTATTATAAAAGGAATGCCCACTTAGGGTAAAGCTGCTGTGCAACGGAAAAATAGATGTAATAAGGGGATTCTGCTGCACATCTGTATAGACAGCATTGTGCTTGGACCTGCACTTTCCTCAAGTCTGGATCTGTTGCAGAGTTAGGCCTGAGTTGAGCATTTTGGCCAATTTTGTTCAGCCCAGGAAACTGAACACTTTCAAATTTCAAGAGTGTTAAGGTCCATAGTTCTGGTTCATGCTCATCCCTATTTTATATAAAGTAGTTCTATAAATAGCAAAAGGCAGGTGTCCACACTGATGTTTAAGAACATCCAAAATTGCAGCTCCTAAGTGTTCTATCGTGGGCTGGTTAAAAAATAATGCTGTAACTACCTGAAACTTTTTAGTTTTTTGGATTCAATAGTCAGAAAGTTTGCATTTGGAAAGGAAAATATCTCAACCAATTAATCCTTTTTTTTTCCCTTTTAAGAAAATTTACATGTGGGCTACCATGTTTAAGCCCAAATCACTGAAAAAAGAGCTGAGATATAAATCCTTAGAGATCGGGTTTACAGTGAAAAGACTGACAGATGTTTAGGTATGGTGTAGCGGCACTAGCAAAATGCTACTATAATACTGTTTTAGTATACAAAAGAGAATGAGCAAATGCTTCTCATAAGAAAATGTGCTGCAAAAGGCCACTCTCGCATCTCATATAAAAAGAATGTCACAGCATAATTTTTCCTGTAATTAATTTTGTTTTATAAGCCAACATAAGGACTGCATGCATCATTTTCATCTGGATTTTTTCTGTCCCGACGGGGCTTCATTCAGACCAAAAGCAACAGAAAATAATGGGAGCAGCTGAAAAGCTTGTGTAGGAGAATAACGATACATGTGCACAGCACTTCCATCTCAACAATTGTTTCTTTCCCCCAAACTAAATAAAAAATGATTTTCTTTTCTTTTTTTCTTAATTAAAGAATGACTATTTGGAAACAATTACTAAAACAGCTAGAATAGGGTTACCTAGCTGAATTAAAATAAGAATCAACCAAAAAACACCCTGACCCAGACCTCAAACCAAATTGGATTTTTTTAGAAGTTCAGTTTGATTCGGAGTTTTCTGTTGTTCCCTCCCACCACCATTTCCACCTGCCTCTTCACTTTTTGATTTTGACTACTGTGGTCATCATTAAAATATCAAATTATCAACAGCTACTCCCTGATATCAGAGATTAACTACTAAGTGAGATCACTCTACCATAACGGTGAAAACCATTTATGTAGGAGACAGAATTTTCATAGCTCCTTCAAGACTAGGGGTCTCACTCCCACGGTGGGGAACCACCTCAAATCTTACCACTTTCCAATGCTAGGCACAAATCTTCTACTGTGCCTTGACAAATGAAAGCATATAGCACTATAAAAGAAAACAAAATCCATACTTTTGCAGGGGAGAAAAGAATCAAAAAGGCACTTTATACATCAGAGGCCAGTCTTATTGTTTAATGCATCTCTTGAAGGTGCTCATGTATACGAGGCATGGTATAAAAATCTAAATAGCATAGAACACTTAAGTAATTTCCTATTCTAATATAAGGAAACAACTGTGATATCCTCTATTAGAAAAATAGTACAGTAATGCTACAAAAAATTGCAGTAGTACTATTGGAAGTTGTTGTATTTTAGAATATTCCTGTAGTAATTATATTATAGAAAACAATTGCATCAGCAAAGTTAAGTAACTGTTGGTTACCATTCACTTAATAATGATAACCACTGTGTATGGCATAAGAGGAACTATTTTTGATTTGGTTGGCACCACCAGAAATCACTGGGGGAAGCCATATTTTGTTTTTGAGAGATTTACAAAACAGAAGTTAGAAAGAACTTTGGATCAATAGCATTTGGATGTTCATCAAAATTGAGTCAAAACAGTGCTTTTGCAAATCACTCATCACTAGCTTAATTTGGATATCACACCTGACATATAAGGGCATTTTATGACCATACAAAAACTTGGGCTCCAATTCTCCACCTCAGGCTTAGTGAATAGTAGTGACTGCAGAAAGCCAGTGACAGCTCCCATATTACCCTAGCAGAAGTTAAAATTGCACAACACTTATGCCAGCAGAGGATCAGATATAGTGAAGCTTGAATTCACCATGCCCTTTCCTCCTCCTTGCTCACCAGAGACCCTGTTACTTGCTCCTACTTACATCACTGCATTCCAGGTTACAGTCCCCCATCTTAGAACTGTGTCTACATTCTTTGTTCCAAGATGTATGACTTTGCATTGGATTATTTTAAAATGCATTTTAAAAATAAGCCTCCCTTACCAAGCAATCAAGGTTGGCCTGTATAACTGACCTTTCACTATATATCATTCCACCAATTTTTGTTTCCATCTGTAAATTTTACTAGTAAATCTTCTATTTTCTTTCAGATCATTTATCAAAATATTGAATAGTATAGGGACAAGAATAGATCCCTTCTTGACTCCACTAGAACCACCCCATTGGATGATGATTATCCATTTGCAATTACGCTTTGAGATCTACCAGTTTTTAATCCCTTAAATATGGGCTACATTGATTTACAGTATTTTTAAAAATTAGAATATCATATGGAACAAATTTAAATATCTTAGAGATCTAACTATATTATGTTACATTTTATTATCCAAATTTATGATCTCTCATGAAAACAAGAAGTTTGTGTGACAAGAACCATGTCAATTGACATTATATTAGCATCATTTAATTTTTTACTGATTGCATCCCATATCAGTCTTTCCATGATTTTGCCCTGGATTAAAGTCAGGCTAACCAGCCTATAGTTACCTGTGTCATCCTGGTTACCTTTTTTATATATTGGTAAAAAATTAGCTTTTTTAAAGTCCTCTGGAACTTCTCCCACATTCAAAGACTGTTAAAACAAACAATGATGGTTCAGAGGGCTCCTCTGCCAGCTCTCATAATAGTCTTGGGTGTAAGTTATTCAGTCCTGCAGATTTTAAAGCATTAAACTTTAATAGTTGCTTTTTACCATCTTCCCTGTTCATCAGTGGAATATAAAGTATTTCCTTATCACTGTCACATATCAGTCCATCAGCCAGCTTCTTTTCAAATACAGAACAGAAATATTTATTGAATACTTCTTCATTTTCTTCATCCTGATTGATAATTTTGTTATTTTCAATCTGTATCAGGCCTATACCCTTGAGGACTAGTAGTGATGATAAGGGAAACTGTACAAGTTGTGAGGCACAGAACACACTTTTGCAAGCCATTTCAGTGTTTGTCATGTCTTTGATGAACAAAGAGACTGATTCTGATCTCACTTCCAGTCGTGTAAATTAGAAATAAATCCATTGAAAATACTGGAATTATTCCAGTGTAAAACCAATGTGGCACAAATCATTCTGTACAGGTGACAATGAAAATTGTAAATGCCTTACACTAAAATGTAGCATTTTTGGTAGATTATTTAAAGGTATTTGCCACCATCTGGATCAAGAGTTTCAGATTTCATTACATCTAACAGCTGGTTAAACTGACGGGAGTGACACACAAAATTGTCCTTGATAAGTTTTGTCTGAGCCACAGTATTAGTAGCCAAATTTTCCTCCTCCTTTTACTTCAGCTAAGGCTCCTTCTAAGTGCTACATGGCATATTGAGCCACTCTTAATGATAGATATGTAGGTGTAACAGCTTTTAGGAACATTGGTTCTCTTTGTGGGATAAATAGGTTCCTCAAGGCCCGTCAAACAACTGTCATTCACATAATCCTTGTTGTCTTTAAAATATGATAAAATTCCTCCTTGTCACATCACACAGATAATAATGAAAGGGAAAGATTAACCTCCTGATTACCAAGGTCCATTTGCTACACCCTCAGCTAAATGATAATCACTACAAATCAAAGCAAAGAGCATTATACACTTTAGCATGGTACATTATAACAATGATTTTGCTTAACAGACGTGCCCATTAGCACCTTAATCCTCAGTCAAGTGTGAGCATGAGAATACTTGTTCAACCCACAGTGAAGAGGTACTGATGGCTAACATATTTTCTCATTGCAGACAATGTATTTTTATTAAAATTCTAAAGTGATTTATTCATTCTGCTTACTAGCATTTGATTGACACTGACTTTATGGGTTCTCACGGGATGGGACTGTATCCAAGCAACCAATTCAATCCTTAAAACACTCCATTTAAAAAGAAAATACAAGTATATACAAGTTGGTATTTTTTTCTTTTCTAAGGTATTTTCTGATACTTTAGGCTTTTGGATGGTGATGTCATCATTAAAGCACAGGCAGGAAATTCTCTCTCCATTTTTTTTCTTTAGGGAAAAAAATTATCTATAATCAACCTTGACTAATGCTGGCCAAACCTAAAAAGGAAAGTTTTTCAAATAGAATTTTTTTGTGAGGCGTGGAATTGGTGGTGGGGGGGGGGGTATTTAATAAAGATCAGGAAACACACAAAAGCTTGGAAAAGAGTTTTTTTCTCCAGATGTGGTAATGTGAGGAGGCTGCAGAGCAAATTATTTGCTGAAAGTCTCCTCTTGCCATTCTCACTGCTTTTCAGATGAGGCTTGTTTCAATAGTTTCTTAAATCTCTTTTTTATTAAAATGATTCACAATTAAATATCATCATTAAATCAACTATAAATACATTGAAACAAGAATAACACAATGTAGTTATGAACATCAAACTGAGTATAAATATTAGTTCTCACTATCCTATATTCCTACTCCACATATTCTCTGCATGAAGTGGGTCAGATTTCACTTGGAAGTCACTGGTCATTGTTGCGTGGCAGTGCACAGTCACACTGCCCCAGGTGGCTCTCTAGGAGTGACTGTGCCTCAGGCACAATCCCTCTTGGAGTTGCCGGGAGCATAAGAAGAGAGGAAATACTGGTCCCATCTTCCAGGGTAGTGAATGTGCTCTTGTGACACAGAGGCCCATTTGTGGTTCACTAATCTGCCAGAAACTCTTGTCAGGCCTGACATACTGGCTACACCTAACGCACTGTTGTCATGATATATACCCAAAAGATGGCATGTCATTTATCATTGGAAAACTAATAACTCACTGATCATTCATATTCTTGTATAAGGTATGTTTGAGGTGTGTACAGAGAGCTATATGCCATGAGCACTCTGGCCCCTGAAACAGTCAGAATTGGGAGAGTACAAAAGTGGCCTCCCCCTGGGCTGTGAGGTCTGTTTTTCACCTCACTTCACCATCTCCCTCCCTCCCACCCCCATCCCCCCCATGCCTACACAAGGGTCAGACACTATCTGGACATAAAGTAAATAAAACCTCCATGAAAAAAAAACCCTGTTAAATTCTCAAACATTAAGAAATGACCAAGTTAAATACAATAGAATATAATATAAAGTTTTTAAAACCTTATATACATGTCATGTTTTGAATTCTTTCATCATGTACATTATCATAATGGTCCATGATATGTTTTATTAACTTAAACACATCTAATTTATTTTCAGCTAGAAACAGAGCCTCATTTGAAATTGGGTGATTGGGCTGTTAACAAAGGAGCTAACTTTGCCTCAAACTTAGGGGGCTGACAAATGCCAGCCAATTTCAATAATACTCCTTTTCGTTATACACCGCTATCTCGATATAACACGACCCGATATAACACGAATTCGGATATAATGCGGTAAAGCAGTGCTCCGGGAGGTGGGGCTGCGCACTCCGGTGGATCAAAGCAGGTTCAATATAACGTGGTTTCACCTATAATGCGGTAAGATTTTTTGGCTCCTGAGGACAGCGTTATATCGAGGTAGAGGTGTACGTAATCTGTGCTATGTTGTGTAAGAACAGTTTTCTATGTTCCCTTCATATACTTGATTTTAATGGATTCTCTTTTGCCTGGTGTATGCATCGCAGTTGCCAGTCCTACAAGATGCCATGCTTGCATCGAAGAGTATAGGAAAAAGTATGACATTACACTGTATTATTTGAAATATGGTATATGATCATGGAATTAAAGAAAGGGCCATAGCACAAGGGGGAGAGTTAAAGTTGTGTGTGTGCAGCTTTACCTTTATAATTGACTGTTTGGGCCCTTAGCCATATAACTCTGAAATTTTTTAACAAATGTTTTAGTGGAATTTTCTAGAATGTCTTAAACGAAAAATGCAGAACAAAAATATTCCATAATATGGAACAATTCTGACCAAACACCAGTGGAATGTCTATACATTGCATTTTACCAGTCAACAGCTGAGAACACACAACTTGCTTCCCCAGTCTAACAGAAGTCTGACCTAAGGCACAATGTCGTGTTGGGGCTATGTGCCCTAGGAAGGGAAATTAATACCCTCCCTGTGTGACATGGTCTACCCTCAGTCTTGCAGGGATAGTGCAGCACAAGGTAATGCTGATCTAATCAGTATTATCTTACATTTCTCTCTGCTGTGTACATTGAAATATGCCTTGTGACAGAGGAACCCATGGGACCCCAGCTTCCCTGTGCTTTCAAGGAAGAGGGAATGTGCGGAAGTGAGTGGAGGCACTGGTCCTCCAGTGCAAATGTCTCAGCCATCTGTGGATGTTCAGTTCTACAGGGAGACATCAACAAACCCTGAGCTGTGTGGCAGATCTCCAGGAACCTGTGAGAGGCACAACTCATTGAGTTTCCTAGGTTCTTCTGTATACAGGATGATGCAAGATTAATCCTTTCTGTGAACTGTAAAATTAAATTTAAAGAAGTAATATACATAAAATAAGCCGTGATTTTAATTCTGAATTCCTTAGGTAAAGCTGTAATCCCGAGGGATACTGTGACAATATCATGGAAACACAATGTCATAAAGCAGGGAGAGATGGGCTAAAATTGAGCATGTTTTCCTCTTGTGGTTCCCCCCCAAAGATTGTGACTAGTGAATAAAGCTGCAGCAGGACTCCTAGAGCTCCCTTAAGAGACAGTGTGCTTAATGAGACCAACAGAGTGAAACACAAGTAAAACAGTCTGACCGTACAGTGAAGTTAAAGCAAATTGCTCTGCCAGCCACTCCACAGGCCCTCCCCTTAACATAGTACTCAGTGATTTCAGCTTGTGCTAGGGGAACCTCAGTGCTGATGCACCATTGGCCCAAAGTGAATTCAGCTCAGTAGCCTGTAACTAGACTTCTAATGGAATCAAAATTAGCTCTGATATTCTACAGTGAAGAGAGAAGGAGGTGCACTTGGTGTTTCAGACCCTCAAAAAGGGCCCATACCATCAGGTATAAATATCTGTCCCCAGCCTCTTTCAATTCACTGCGCGGTGGAACCCATGTCCCTTGTCTAGCGAGTGCTACTTAGTTCATGGAGAGTCCCTCTGTCATAAAACAGTTCCACTGTATTTGATTCACATAATCAGGGTAACAACACTTTATTCTTCCTGCCCCAATAACAGAGAAACTGGGGAACCCACAGCAGCCAAAGTGACCATTTGGGCTGCTGTAGGCTCATGCTAGGCAGGCTGGGTGTGCCTATGCAAACAAGATCAGCCCCTGATGTTCTTTTCCACAACTCACCACAATTCACCACCAGATATCAGGGTAGAGCTCATTCTGACTCTGCTTACACTACTATTAAATTTGCTGTATATAAATACTCATCACTGTTTAATAAGTCATAGGCTAAAACTTGTTTTAATAAACTGCTCATTTTACCTTACTGTTTGTTTTATTATAACATCTAGAGGCTCCAGACTGAGACAGAGGCCCTACTATTTACTGGAGAAACAATTAGTTAAGATATGGTCCCCGATTTATACATGGAGAGTTTGCAAAGGTCTCTGGCAGAGGCAAGAACTGAGCCAAGTTCTCTGAGTCCTAGTGCAGTGCATATTCCCAGGGTGATTCTTCTCCTCTGGTTCGTCACTATACTTTACTCACCTAAGTTACAAATCATTGCTTCTTTTCTCTGATTGGAGAAGTACAACTTTTTTTAAATGGGAGAATAAGGAATGATCCTTTATAAATAAATAGCAAATAATGAGTAAGTTATGCCCAGACAGAATTTTTAGAAGGGGAATTGCTTGTTCTAAAACTGATTTAGAAACATTTTTTTCCACACATGTATCAGCATGAAATCCAAATAGTCACAAACAACTGATCACTCCAGGAAAAACAGTTAAACAAACTTGCCACATTTATTCCTGAAAATATTTTTGAATCTGTTTTTATATTAAACAGCTGTTGCACATTTACATTGCTTAGGCACAAAACTGAATGTCTTCTGTAGATGCAGAAATCTTCATAATCACAAAACAGTCTTACTGAAGTGGGAGAAATAGCTTCAAATGCTCCCTGTGTAATTTGTATTTTCATTGTTTGTTCCTTTTAATAAGAAGCCTTCTAAATCCTAGGACTTGAATAAATGAATATCTAATTCCTAAGTAGGACTGTAAACTCTCTGAGTCAGTGGATATAGGATTAGCCAGAGGTTACGAAACTTCTAAAACGTCATTGTGAACCCAGATTATACCAACAATCTTCTATTTAAATAGTATGACCCACCATATAAAACCAATATGAGACCAGTAGTTTTAGATGCCTGTATCTTTAACTCAGGAGCTTAATACAACTGCTACACCTATTGCACTGATATAGAAATGCTATGGAAGGTCTTATTCATCCTTATTACACATTAAAATGAATGGATGTGTCTTACCTAGAATACTTATCTTTTTATTTCTCTCTTTGATCACATCATGCAGGTGTCCTAATGTTAACAGTGCAATACCCCAGCTTTCCTGTCTGTCACTGTAAAAACAGGACATATGGTAAGTGAAAAGTATGGTGCAGAGTCAAACAAAATGGTTGTTCAGGGGAGAAGGTAGAAATGTTTAATTGGGAGGGAGCTGGGATGGCAGCAAATCACTATCTTTGTTCATCTATGCAGGGAGATGAGCAGTCTCCCTAGGTCTGCTACTCCCCTGCCCACCTGTGTGGGAAGGGAGGGGGCGGAGATGTGATCAGAAGAGCTGTGCTAGTGTTGAGGAGGAGGTAATCTGCACCATGTGTACGGCTGGTATACATTATGTCCCAGATCATGGGGTCAGTCAGTGACTTAATTATGAGTGGGTCAGAGTTGATGCTGGTCTGCTCCTGGCGACAGTCCTGTGAGAAATAAAAAAAAATTATGCTCGGAAGTGAATTCCATCTGAAATTACTGCAGGAATTTAAGTATGTAGAATGTAATCACCTGAGCAGCAGTTCTACTAAGCGGAGACTAGAATGTGCAACAGAAGCCAAGTCCTAACCACATTTTCCTGATATTCTATCAGTAGGGACCTAGGGATCCTCATTTAATAGGCTCAAGTTCGATTATGGCATTTCTTGGTTCCATAACATGGTATCCTATTGTATGCCTTAAACTACCAAGAGCCATGTTATCTCACTTCTCTCATATGGACAAAACACTTTTCAGTAAAAAGTGGCTTTTTGTTTGAAATTTTTCATGGAAATTTTTCATTTTGGTAAAAATGTACAGGGTTTTGATGAAAAATGAACTTTTATATAAATATCTGAAAAGATTGTGGTTGAAAAACTCAGTTTTGGGCCTTCGAAAACCCAAGATTACCCCGAACTATACGTTTTTACAAAAATATGTTTAAAATTGATTTTGGTTTATTTTTTTTAAACCTCAAATATTAATGGAAAATTCGGGGGGGGGGAACTAATTTTTTCATAATTTCTCAAAATTATAATTGATTTTTTTGGGACTAGTTCTGCTCATAAGCTGATGTGAAAAGGGTCAGGGACCTAGCTTATAGCTCATTTATTTTTATTTATATCCAAGTTGCACCAAATGTAGCAAAAGTCTATTGATTTGTTAAAATGTGTAAGGGCCTAGTTTTTCCTAGATTCATATCCTGTCAACCCTGTTGACTCCTTTGGAGGAGAGGGAATTGCATAGCTTATAAATTAGGGCAAAATGTGACTCTATATTTTTATAGCCGTGAATTAAATAGTATAGGTCAAATTCTGTTGTCAGTTGGAGTAACCCTACTGACTTCAGTGAAGTTACTTTCTATTTAAGCCAGAGTGACTGAGAATGGAATTTGTCTCCATGTGTGACTGCTTCGGCATAGTAAAACTAAAGAGGTTCCATTTTCATGAGTAAGCACACTGTGAATATTTGTGTTTATGTGAGAAATATCACATCATACAGCCTCTGTAAACTCAGAAGAAAAAAGCATTACTGTCTAGTTATTGAATGGATTAATCTTTTATGGCGTCTGTTGTTGAGATAATATACTGAAATAAAAAATAACCCCTGCAAATAAATGTATAGATAATTAGGTGACACTGGAACAAAGAACACCTGCCCTTTGTGAATTGTATATTGTTATTTCAATTTAGATTCTTTTACCTGCAAAGTGATGTAAAGCTCTTCTCTATCACTTGGCATGAGGAGACTAAAACACGGTTCAGAACTTTGTCATGAGGGGACAAAGTTTTATCCCATTTAGTCCAGAAAGCTTTCTACTCTGCTCCTCACATCCTGCCAATCAGATGGTTTGATTAAAGTCTCTACTCTGATTTTGTTTTGTTGTGTGTGAAACATGGATGGTGCAGAGAGCTTCTAATCAGCAGAACCTGGCTGGGAGGTAAATCCCCTTAAAGGATTGGAGTCTTGCATTGTCACTGCTTCTCTGTGAGATTACAGGGGAATGATGTTTTGGATGATTAGTCAACCTTGACAGGTCTGTGGTGGAGTTGGTCATAGTGTCTATTTCAGAAGCTCAGCCATTCCCATTTAATTCTAAACACGGAGACCAGCCACAGATACTCTATCTGAAACTTGATTTCAACCTGTTATGGTTTCATGCACATGTCAATATTCTCTGATCTGTAATGGTAATCAATAGCTAAAGAAAAAAGTAAATCTACATGGAACATTATTTATCAATAAGTTTGTTGTACAAACTGTCCTTTTTCTGGGCTTGCATCCTCCAATTACATAATATTCATTGGCTTTAATTGGATATTACTATAGTCTGCATTCCAGGCAATTTTTTTGCCACTATCTCCCTTGTATTTGCTTTTCAAATTGAATTTTCTCTACCGAAGAGAGCTGAGAAGGATGGTATTTAACACAGCGATATTCATTCAGAATACAGATTATATAGCATATTTCCCATCCCTCTTTTAGGATATTTAATTCCCTGACAAACTATGAAAGTTAGCAATAAAAATCATAAAATATATCAGTAACAGGTTGCAGGGTTTGTATTTGGATAAAATATATCCTCTTTTTAGTTGCTTTATCATCACAAAAATGCAGAAATTAAGACTGAAGGCAAAGAACTTCAGGGGAGGGTGTGTGGGTGTGGGTGTGTTTTCTCCCCAAATGCCTCTTTAGATAACTTGATTTAGTTATTTTAGCAGTATAAATAAAATGTGTTACTTTTAAATAGCGTATTAATTGACGTTAATGGAATGTAACTGTATTACACATGGCTCATGCTCTGGTGCTAAATTAATATTTACCCTCCAGCTATGAAATGTATCGGTGCACAGGCCCAGCCTTATAAACTCAAATGCTATTTGTTATTTAAATTCCAAACATGGAATATGAAGATAAAAGTGTAGGTAGGTTTTTTCATTCCCTGCATCTATAAACAAAATTCTCCCCTGGATGTATAAAACATTTAACACCGCAAAGGAAATGTTATAAAAATGTAGGGTGGATGCAGAAATGATAATTTCTCATTTTTCTTACAGTGACATTGTGCTCTCCAAAGGACAATATCATAGGAACGTTTGCTCCACCAACTCCTGTCCAAAAAAACACTAACACAAGGCCAGATTCTGCCTGGGCCTTACATAGGTGGGAGGAATAGGGGGAGCATGCAAAGACTTCATCCTCTTCTCTCACAGCTCATATAAAGCCCCAGCAGAATTGCATTCCCTGGTGTGCACATGGACTGCTCACTCCCTATTACCTGCATGTGTATGCTATCCCAAAGTGAGGGGAGAGAGGATCAGGTAGGAGGTGGAGCTATGATCGCCACATCCACCTTTGGCAGTAATGCTTTCAGGATCAGGCTCTTAAGCTTTTCACATGTAATTCAGTTGCCCTAGTATATTTGAACATAAATTCCAATCATTTAGATGATATAGGTCACGTCCTTTTGCTATAGAAGTGGCTCAGTTATAAACTGTTTTGTATTAGGACATGACCTAAGAAGAAAATAGGCAAAGTTCATTCACTGGAAATAAGACAGACGTCATCCCTTATTCATGCTACCAGAGATCCTCCTTGTACATGATCTGCTACTTTGTGCTTAATGTTTCTTAAAGTCCTTTTATATCTCAAAGTGGGGATGAAACAAATGTACAATTGCTGCTACTAGAAGAAATTGTATAACTGGTAGAATGTAATCTGTTAGTTGTGTTTTACTTTTTATTATACATTTATTTCCCATGGTCTCTAGTATAAACTGTGCCTGATTGCTTTCAATGCAGTTACACTGGTGTAATTGTTTTATATCTATGAGTGGTTTTTGGTATGGGTAGTAGCCAGACACCAAGACTGACAATTTTCAGTTAATGTTACCAATTCAGATGCTGCATCTCTGTTCTGCTACTTACTCCTATTTAATTATAGGATTAGAGAGAAGATGAGTAATATTTCAGATTCGTTTCATGCAGTATCGTAGGGTATATCTTGCCATACACTGAAGAGGAGGGCTCTGAGTTACTACAGAGTAACTCTTTCCCAGGTGTCTGGCTGGTGAGTCTTGTCCACATGCTCAGGGTCGAACTGATTGCCATATTTGGGGTCAAGAAGGAATTTTCCTTTGGGTTAGATTGGCAGAGACTTTGGGGGGGTTTCGCCTTCCTCTGCAGCATAGGGCATGGGTCACTTGCAGGTTTAAGATGGTGTAAATGGTGGATTCTTTGTGACATTAAGTCTTTAAATCATTAACTCAGTCAGAGGTTAGGAGTCTATTACAGCTGTGGGTGGGTGAGGTTCTGTGGCCTGCAATGTGCAGCAGGCCAGACTAGAACTAGATGATCATGATGGTCCCTTCTTGCCTTAATGTCTATGAGTCTGTACAGAAGGTTGCAGGTGAGGGGATAAGAGAGAGGATTCTATAGAAGATGAGTTGCTCTGTCTGTAGGCAATTTTGCTAATTTTCTAATTTTTCTTTTTGAGTGAGTGATATAAACAAGTACGTTTCATGTAACAATAGAAAAGAATCAGAGTAACTTTCTTCTTGCACTGAACAAGGAACTTAGAATGAGGAAAACAGTTGTATCTCTATAGCTGCTCTGTTTGCCACTGTGGAGCAGCTTCATAGAATCTTCCACGGCTTCTCTCCTGCCTGGTGTCCTGCTCCAGATTTAAAGAAAGAGTACAAAAAACCTCCCATATCTATGCTTAAATAGAGATAACTGATTTTCATATCATTTAGATCATGAATAATCAAATCACAGTCCAGCTGATGTGGTTGTATTGAAATGAGATATGTTCCACAGTATCTCCAGCACCCTCTAAATCATTAGAGAAAGTTACAATTTCAACATGAGGAGCAAATGATTAAATCCACATGCAAAAATTAAGGTAGGAATATGTTTGAAGGATGGATGCCAGAAATTGTTTAACTGTTTGGTTTGACTCTTTGGGTATTAATGGGCTGAAGACACTCAACTAAAAAAATTACTGAAACTAAGGGAGGATTTGAGCAAAAGATTCACCCACTAAAGGTCATGTACGAAGAGGTTTAGACAGAAGCATCTTGTATAATACAAAATGTATCAGGCTAAACCTAATCCATGTGGATAACACATTTAGGCCTCTCACTGACAGCAGGTCATGCGCCATCTGTATTTGATTGAATAACATTGTATCAAAGACAACATACGCAGGGCCTACCAGAAGTTATCAGAATTATCATTTCAATTAAACAGATGGCTGAGGAATCAAATGAAGAGCCTTTGAGTGATGGGCGCAGAATCAATAATGTTTTTCTGGGCTCTACTGATTTATCTTTGTCCAGGCAGTAGAATTGATTTATGTCCACAGCTATAGTTTGATAAGTCAATGTTAGCTCAACTATTCCTAAATTAATGTCCTCTTTTCTTGGGGCTTACTCCCCCTCTCTCCCTCAGGAGAGGGGAAAACTTACATCAAGCCAAACTGATTTTGCTAAGTAATTCTGTGGCTAACAACATCGCATAAATCAAGTAGAAGGATGGTCTCTGTAGTGTTGCATAGGGTAGATGTCTTAGAATTGTGTCAAAAACATTTATTTGTTGCCACTCTGGTGGTAATGTACATTTCCTCCTTGTTGCCAGCATACTCAGCCTACATTTGTAAGCAGGTAGGATTCTTGTTGTGAAGAATGCAGTTGTGGGAGGAGTGTAATCCCCTTCAATAAATAACAATTGGGAGGAAAAGAGAAAGTGAGAGACTGTATATGAGAGAGAGGGAGGGGAGAAAACCATAATTTCTATTCATAGACAGGGTTCTATTTACACATCATGTATTTCAAATGTGAGTTAAATTATACAACCCATTGAATTCATAATCCCCTTTCTTGTGTCTAACAGCACCCAAGGTGATAGTATTTTGCTTGTAATAATGTTAGATCTTTCTGTTGCCAGCAGTCAGTTTTACCATTGTTACAATTACTATTGTTACAAGTTCACCGAAATATTGGACAAAGTTTTACAAGCACTTCATGGGATGTTGACTGCTTCTTTCTTTTATAGTGTGCACCCATTCCTATCTTTGGGAGCACTGGCATGAAATTTTTAAAAAAGTATAAATAAAAACTACCCAAAAAACAAAAACAAAGAACAGGAACCATCTCTACTTTTTCTTCCCTAACTCCCAAATACTAAACCTATTCAAGTAGCTTACTCACAAAGTTTGAGCAAATAGGACCTGCTGATAGCCCGGATGGTAAAGAAATCTGGGTATGGCTGAGCCAAAACGGAATTATGGTTAGAATTATGCTGATTATTATTACTATCTGATATTTATATTGTGGTAGCTCTTAGAGGATTCAACCAAGTTGTGCCCCCAGTATGCTAAGCACTGTACAAACATGCATAATTAATAATCCTTACTGTTGGGCCTTCATACATCAAATAAAACATACCTGCAAATGTTTTCAAAATTTTGGAGTTAAAAGAGAAAAATCCTTACCATCGATGAGAGGGTGTGAGTTTGGGAGATGGTGTCATGTGGTAGATGAGATGGGGAGGCAGGAGATCTGGGTTCTAGTTCTGGCTCTCACACTGACTTGTGGGATGAAATTGGGCAAGTCGCTTACTTCTTTGCCTTTACTTCATTAATCTGTGAAATGAAGACAATTTGTGCTTAACCTTAATGCCTAACTCCCAGGGCTGTTCCGAGCCTTGGCTAATTAATTTTGGTAAATCCCTTTGAGATCAAAAGGTGGAATCAACATGGTCAAACACATAGCCTACTGAGGACCATGGCACCAGCCAGAGTGACCATGTTTGTTGATGTCGCACGTGGCATCATGTAGTGA
Source organism: Chrysemys picta bellii (assembly GCF_011386835.1). Taxonomy (NCBI): domain Eukaryota; kingdom Metazoa; phylum Chordata; order Testudines; family Emydidae; genus Chrysemys; species Chrysemys picta. The sequence continues at coordinate 39,700,330 of NC_088799.1, read as the reverse complement.
GGTTCCCAGATCTGGCTCAATCCAGCGAATCCATGAATCTCTGGGGAAGCCTCATGGGTAGCATCAGGTAGGGTCAGGGCATGCAGACCTTCACACGTTGATGGAGAGTTTGAGAGAATGGTGAGCTGGGGTGTTTTTGTCTGTCCTGGTGACATGGCCAAAAAGCATGCAACACTGCTTTTCAATATAATGAGTACCCGAAGGAAGGTCAGATCTCTGCAAGACTATACATTTCCCACAGAGGCAACCCATTTTATGCTCAGAATTTGGTGCTGACATCACACATGGAATCTCTCTAGCCACTCCAAGTCTGTCTGTAGGAAGGTCCTGGTTTCTGACCTGGGGACTGGTAGGAGCTATACCAATGCAAAGTATTGTTGTTATTGGGAAAGGGAAAATGAAAAAAAAATTCACCTTTGTGTAGAGAAAAAGTATGAGACACGAAAGGCCAAATGTAAAATAAAATATTATAAGTGCCAGGAAACCAGGAGTTTAGAATAAAAGCACCCTCTCAATCAAAATGTGTAACTATTCATCCAAGTCATCTTTTGAATCTTTTGATGATTGCCCATCAGTAATTACCATCATTAAGCAGCATTTGAAAGCGGTGTAATTTAATATTCCAAATCAACTTTTCCATCAAAGCATAAACAAATAACCCTAATCAAAAACATCTGAAGCCAACGTAAACTGTAGATCAACCTGATTTTTTTCTTAAGCAGTTAGTGTTCTGTCGCTAGTTGGACATTTATATGCTAGATACAGTCCCTTAACTATTTTAAGTAAAACTTTTTTTTTAATGTGTCTCTATGAGATTTTGGTCATAACAGATTGAATTAATGATAGCAGAAAGTCTCTTTAGAGGCAGACGTTACCTAAAGGTAGAATTGACCTTGCTGGTACTTTGTTCTTGGCTGCACTTCAGAACATTTAATGCCCAGTGGAGTCCATTATCTGATGATAATGCCTTCCTCCCTTGGTGTTATAGAACACAAAATAATGAGAGGCACTTAGATATCATTATAAGGAAGAGAACCATTTTCCCACTTATACAGATAAAATAAAGGGATTTTTTTCAAAAAGCAAGTAAAATGTCACTGTAAAAACTTTTGTTTTTATTATAACACTATAAAATGATTGGTTTGTTTTATTATAGTAAAGCTATGTGGTTTATCCCATATGTAGAAACATTACAAGAGAAGTATAAGTAGAATTTATTAAGATAAAATCATTACATTGTTACACCAATAGCAACACTTCAGTAGGATTTTCAGCATCACAAACCTGGTGCTATGGTTCAGCAAGTCAAACCACCACTTCTCATTAGCATTTGCATAGCTACTATTGTTTTACTAAAACAGCTGTCATTCAAACTTCTGATGGAGTGGGTGGCAGACACTCCATAATTACAGTTGCATTTTATTAAACAAAGGAGATATTTACTGGGATGATTTCCCCCTACCCTCCACCCCCCTTACTCTGTTCAGTTTGAATTCAGGGAATCGTGAAAATACAATAAGTCAACTTATTGGAGATATTGAAGAGGGGAGAAGTATGATCATTAAGATGAAAACCGCAATAAAGAAAAGTTTATAGATAAAAACTAAACAGGAACTGTGTGAAAGATATAGATGTAAAGCAAAACTGCAGATTTTGGACTTTTCACCAGTTTCATGAAGAAACTAGATACTCGCCCCTCCCCATCAAACACCAAATATAAATGCAAAACCCGGGGTTTCATTCATTAGTTTTTTTAGCAATACCCGAAGGGTAGTTTTCATACAACCTCCCCTCCCCCCCCAAACAACAACAAACACAACTCTTGTGTGATGCCAGAATATTTCCCCCCTGTTAATTTCATGATCAGCTATGCTCAGAATCTAAGGAGGGAAGGGGGCTTGGATAGTTCAGATGATTGGTAGTGGGTTACAGTGTCTCACCTCATTAGGTTAGTGGTTTGGCTTCAGACCAGGTGGTTAGTGGCTGATTGTCTGGCTGTCTGATGGCATATATGAAATAAGTTAGTGATCTCAGTCCAGTTCTTAGTGGACTGGTGTCTACACTGCAGCCTTCCTCAGCCTGCCTCAGAGAGCCTTAAAATTCCATCTTTCTTGAAGAAAAGAGGTGTCTTGGTATTTACCCTGCAGGGCAAAAAATCTCTTATACTGCAACCCTGGGAGGTTTTATGTGAGTAAGGACTGTGGGATCAGTCCTGTTGTTCACAGTAACCTATTTTGGTTATAGTTTTCATTTGTATTATTGCATTTTTAATGGCATGAACCACTCCCATCCAATCACTTCTTTAACTAAAAGCATAGGCAGGGTGTACTACAGAGGATTTTCCCCTTCTTCGTTGCCCGATACATAGCTCATTGAAGTAAGTGGGTGCTTTCCATGATGTCAATGGCCTTAGGATCAGACCTTCACTGTATAATTAAGTAATATCTTATTTCCCTTACTGTCATAAGAGATACTACTTTATGGACTGACAATATCCACAAACAATCTTTAGTACCATAACACAGTGATTAAACAACATAATTTCGTTTCTGAGAAACCAAAATTGCTTTCAAAGCAGTGCTTTTTATTGAAGCCACCTGAAATCAGAGTGCTCTTTTGACTCTCTTGAACAAGTCTCTTGTAGGAAGGCAGTTTGAGGGAAGTAGTTAATTTGCAGTAACTTTATCCAAATTTCATGAGACAGCAAAGTATGCACGGAAGTGATTGCCTGAACAAACTAATGTTTGGACAAGATGGAAGCTTAAAGGGATTGGAAAGAAAAGGCCACAATGCATTTTAAAATGAGGTCCGAGCTTTACAAAATGTGTTATTTGAGCACATGTTGCTAAAACACTAATATTTTGAATGGAAGGGTAATCTCAAATGGAAAAATGTTACCAATAATTACCGTATATACTCGATCATAAGCCAGTTCGTTTATAAGCTGACCCCCCCCCCAAGATGGATAAGTAAAAATGGGAAATTTTAATAACCCGTTCATAAGCTAACCCTATAATTCAAGGGTCAGCAAACTTTGGCTCCTGGTCCATCAGGATAAGCCTCTGGTGGGCCGAGATGGTTTGTTTACCTCCAGCGTCCGCAGGCACGGAGGTAAACCTAAGTAAACAAAGTGTCCCGCCGCGCCAGCTGCTTACCCTGATGGGCCGGGACAGCAACAGGTGGGGACATTTTTTGGGGGGGTAGAAGCTGGGAGTCAGGGGAGTAACCTCTGTGACCACTTCCCACATGACCCCACCCCTAGCCCGGGACCCCCACACTCTCCCCATCCCCTCCCTTCCCACCTTATCTGGGGAGGGCCAGGGGACGATGTCTCTGACCTGGCTGGAGCTGCTCCGGCAGGCTGGGCAGTGCAGCTGCAGCCTGCTCCGGCGGGCCAGACCGGGCGGCGCGGCCACAGCATATTCCAGTGGGTTGGACCGGGCGGCATGGCCATAGTGTGCTCCAGCGGGGGGAGCCACAGCCTGCTTTGGGGGGCAGGGCCAAGCAGCACGGGTGCAGCCTGCCAGCCCCGGAGCTGCAGCTGCTTCGGAGGCTGGGGGGAAAGCAGCGTGGCCAGAAGCGGAGAGACTCTGGCCCCGCCTCTTCCCTTCTGTCTCTGCTGGCTGTGCTGCCTCTCCTTGCTCCCTCTCTTGGGGGGAGGGGCTGTGTCCCACCTCTCCCTCTCTATACCTGTTCATAAGCCGATCCCCATCTCTGGTGCTTCCCTTTTTTACTAAAAAAATTCAGCTTATGAACAAGTATATACGGCATATGCCTTTTCCTGGTTGAATAGCTGCAAATATTTTAAATGTTTATAAATTAAATACTTGACAGCATCCATATATGGTTTTTTTGCGAGGCATTAGAGGGTTGATCCAAAGTCCATTGAATCAATGGTAGTCTTTCCTTTGACTGCTATGGGTTTTGGATCAGGTCTAACAATTGAAGCTAGATAGCAGAAATATTCTTGGGGTATGTTTCACGACTTACATGAATTTATAATTTAAAAAGATAAATGGGACTCCAAGTTTCAGCTGAAGACAGATAAGATCCTTAGGGGAGGGGTGTATAATGGAAATGGACAATGGAGATGTGCACAGATTCTGACTTCCTAAAACTGAATAAATATGGACCCAGTTTTACTAATTTCACTCTAAGGAAAAAGCAGTTCACCATACAACGAGAGATTAAAGAATATGGTGCTCTGCCTTGCTCCCTTTGAATTCAGTGGGAATGGGTTTGGATCCCTACCTGGCTTTTCTACATCTACAAGAGCCAGCCATTCCACTACACAAGGGAAATCTGCCTCTACCCGTTCTGGGTAGCTGTTCTCCTACAGGGGCAGATGTGGGCCCAGGATCTGGCTCAGATTTTCAGCTACACCAAAGGCAGTTCTTCGGTGGGGCGTGTTTTCTGTACCTATGTTTATGCTCCCTCCCTGACTCTCTTCATGTTTATTTTTACAAATCACTGAATGTATATTACCTTTGTGAACAATACTGGGCATATTCACCAGTTTCTCTTGGCCTCAAAAGCAATAGGAGAACGATTCCTTTTTGGCATGGTGATTGTGGTCTCATTTGTGTTACACCAAATACATTGTACCAATATGATGGGACTTAGCAGACTCCTGTGGAATCCATTGCATTTCCAGTTCTTTTGCATGGCTAGTTAGGATAGGATACCATATGACATGCCAAGAAATAGGCAATTTCTCATGACAGTAGTTGGTGTGTATTTTTTGTATATACACAGGATCACAGACGTAGAATTGGAAGGGACCTCATCAAGTCCAGCCTCCTGCACTGAGGCAGGAGCCTCAGACCATCCCTGACAGATGTTTGTCCATGAAAGCCTCCAGTGATGTGGATTGCACAACCTCTCTTGGAAGTTTTTCCAGCACTTAACTATCTTTCTCATTAGAAAGTTTTTCCTAATAGCAGATTAAGCCCATTACTTTTTGTCTTATCTTTAGTGGACATGGAGAATAATTGATCACTATTCTCTTTATAGCAGCCCTTAATATATTTGAAGACTATTATCACATTACACCATCTTCTTTTCTCAAGACTAAATATGCAGTTTATTTATACTTTCCCCATAAGTCAGGTTTTCCAAGCCTTTTATCATTTTTGTAGCTCTCCTCTGGATTCTCTCCAATTTGTCTACATCTTTCCTAAAGTGTGTTGCCCAGAATTGGACACAGTACTCCAGCTGAGGCCACACTAGTGCTGAGTAGAGTGGGACAAGTACTTCCTGTGTCTTATCTACAACACTCTTGTTAATACCCCTCAGGATATTAGCATTTTTCAAGACTGCCTCAGATTGTTGATTCATATGCTATTTGTGATCCACTATAATCCCCAGATCCTTTTCAGCAGTACTACTGTGTAACCAGTTATCCTCCATTTTGTAGTTGTGCCTTTGATTTTTCCTTCCTAAATGTAGTACTTTGTACTTATCTTTATTGAATTTCATCATGTTGATTTCAGACCAATTCTCCAATTTGCCCAGGTCATTTTGAATTCTAACCCTGTCCTCCAAAGTGCTTGCAACCCCTCCCAGCTTCATGTAATTAGCAAATTTTGTAAGTGTACTCTTCACTCCATTGTCTAAAAGTTGAAAAATTTACTTGAATAGCACTGGATGCAGGATTGAGCCTTGTGGTACCCCATTAGATATGCCCTCTCACTCTGAGAGTGAACCATTGATAACTACTCTTTGAGTATGGTCATCCAACTAGTTGTGCCCCTACCTTATAGTACATGTGTATATTTGAATATATATCATACTAATCAGTCATTATTAAGGTATGTTGTAACCATTCTTGGTGATACTTCCTTAAGTAGGATAAATACACATTATGGGCATGATTTCCCTCTAATTTAAACCAGTAATAGAGTAACCCCATTGAAATAAATTGAATTATACCAGCGTAAACCTGGTGGAAATGAGACTCAGTTTCTCTTTCTGCCCTGCCCCCCAAAGTGTGCATGTGTGTGACCAAAAAAAACCCCTTAAAGGCAAAACTGTAGTTGTGTTACACAAGTGCACTAGTAGAAAAGGCTGCAGGGAGCTACTTCTTCCCCCTCCTCCAGTACATCTGCACAACAGTAAGGCATAACAACCCCAAAGGTGTCAGCCAGCTTTGGAATGTGGCCAGGCTCCTGGCCCTCCTGCAATCATCTGCAGCAGACACTGTTGGTGGGAGTCACCTGTTGCTCTTTTTTGGATCAGGAGCAAGGGGTGCTGCTATGTGCATTGAACCTTGGTCTCGTAAGCCATCCTGCCTAATCAGGGTTAGGCATCCTCTGCTTGACCACTGCTGATTTATTTCCATCTGCACGAGTCTCATAACTGGAACGCAGATTGAGATGTATCAAACAAATGCAGTTTGGGCTGAGGCTGCCAATGCACTTTTAGCTCATGTAGCTTAGGACAGTCTAAACATTGCTATACATCTGGCATGTGCGCTCCCCCACTGTCTGCAGACAGCATGATATAAGATAATTTTTTTAACAAGGCCTCAAGGCTGATATGTGCTAGTTTCCCATCTGATGTCATTTTAAATGGCTAAGATACGAAAGAGGAATAGGCAGGTTAAATTTATTGGTGTTTAACTTTAGCTGGGATTTTCAAATGGCTGTAAGGGAGTCAGGTGCCCAAATCCTATTGAAATCCAGTGGAATTCAGATATCCAACTCCCTAAGGATCCTCTGAAAATTCCCAGCCTTTACTGTGACAATGGTACTGATCTTGACTTCTGGCCCATATCATAGAATATTCATTTTCCAACTGCTACATGCTAAATAGATGATCCCCTTAATCCAATGTTTCTCAACCTGTGAGTTGTGAACCCTCCTTCCCCAGAGAGACCATGAAAGACGTGTTTGTGTGTGCGTGTGCGTGCGTGCACGTAAGGCATTGAAAATTTTAATATAATCCAAAGAAAATCAAATTTCATTCCCCCCCCCACACTTGCCCTTCAAGGTCAAATATTCTCTATCAGTTTATTGAAACAAACACATACACACACACACATTTGGGTTTATCATTGTTGTCATTAATACATTTTTTCTCTTACTTTTATTGTAAATGTGAAGGGCTTGTGAGTAAATGTAAAGGGTTCATAGACATTTTTTTTTACTTCCAATAGGGAGTTGCCAACTTGAAAAGATTGAGAAATATTGCACTATCCCAACACGTATGATTGTCTGACAGACAATGCACAAGCACAAAAGAGTGCAGTGTGTATCACACCCTGTCATTACTATTGTTTTGGTTCCCTGGTCATAACAAAAAAAAATGTTGACCCTAAACATTTTTTTTTTTTAAATCTTTGGTGAACTGAAAAAAAAATCTTTCAGGTCAAATGGAAAATTATTTCAACTTGAAACTAAATATTTCATTTTGGTTTTGTATCTTTAATTTTTTTTATTTTTAAGTAAAATTGAAGGACATTTTGAAAATAAAAGTTGTTTCTAATTGAAAAATAAAAAGGTTTTGTTTTGAAAATGTCACAACATTTAGATCTTTTGGATATATTTTTAGGGGTGTCTGTATGTGTTTTTTACCAAACAATTTGGGAAATTTGACATGAGTTCACAAAATGTTTAGGTTGACCCAGGTCTGCATTTTTGGCCAAAAAAAAGAAAGTTACCTTATTTATATTAGAAAAGTCTAGGAAGAATTTACAAAAAAATTCAGAAATTCCTAATAAAAAGCCAGATTCTAAGAACTGCTGTTCACTTGTAGCTCCTATTAACTTCAATTGGAGCTGTAGAATGTGGCTCAAAAATTAAGAAACCAGGCAAATGAAATGTATTGTTGACTAATGTAAAAGAATGCATATCTAAAAGGACAATTTAAACCACTTCATACAGATTGGTGGTTTTGAATTAGTTGTAACTTCATAGGGAAAGAATTTAGGAATTATTGTGGGCAGCTCAATGAAGAGGGGAGCTCAATGTGCAATTGCAACCATAAAAGGAAATAAGATGGTAGGACGCATTAAGGAGGCCATAGAAAATAACATGGAAAATATTATGGTATTATATAACTCAGCGCTACAGTCTTACCTTGAACATTGCACTCAGTGTTGCATTGCCTCATCACCAAATGAGAGAGAGAGAATCGAAAAGGATCAGAGACGGGAAAGGGAATAATTAAAGGTATGTGGAAGAAAGAAGAGAAAGAGGTTCCCATTGGGCGAGAAATAAAAGTCTAGGACCCCAAGTATATGTTGCCCCATTCCTGTGACAAGAGGAAGTGAACGATCTTTGCATTCTATTTATGTCCTGGCTAAAACAGCTCCCTAGGGGCCATCTGCCAGATGAGAATAGATTGAACACACTGCATCCCAGCCACACCACAATGTTTCACAGTCATAGAACCATTCCATTGGCTCCATGCCAGCTGGAGAACCCTCTTATGAGAGGGGCAGTTCCCTTTGGCTCATTTGTAATGCCTATACAGCTTCTTGGTGCAGCTGCAGCACTGTGAAGGGGTTATGGCATAAGAAAGTCAGGTCCTAGAAAAGAGTTTAGTTTGGAAATGAGGAGAGTGAGAGGAAACTTGATAGATGTATATATGAACAATGGAGGTCAAAGACAAATTCCTTTTGAGTACTCCAATATACCAGACTCTGCTATACAAGAAAAAGTGGTCACTTCATGCATTCGAAAGGCAACTAAGGAACAAAGAATACTCACAACATACAATTAACATGTGGAACTTCCTGTCTCAGGACATTTTTGAGGCAAATAACTTAGTTAGATTCCAAAAAGAATAAGATACTTGTATATGAACAATGTTCCGTAGATTTTTTTCCTGGAAAGAATTACACATGCAATATCTGTCAAGGATTAGGGTTGAGGACAAAGGCAGATTGCCAGCTAGAGTCAGGAATAATTCCTTCCTCATGAATTACTAGCATTAGAACAACTAGTTAAGTACATCATTGTCTTTTTGCCTTCTCCAGGAACATCCAGTATAGGCTACTGGCAGAAGTAGTTGGACCACTAGTCTTTCTGTGTGCCCAGTCTCATATTTCTATGGACTGTAGTCAAACTAAAAACCTAAAATAGTCTACCCTTGTCTAGGTCCTTTTCAACCATTCGTGGCAGGACAGACAAACCAGTGACCTTGCCAACATTGTTTTGAACAATCAGAGTATTTTGGTCACCTAAGAGTCACTACAAGTCCCTTGTTTCTAGTTAGCACATACAACGATTAGTTATGTGCATGGGTTTGCCTCATGAGTGATGTTTAAAAAACGAACAGGAAATGGAGGAGGAGGAGACTTTTTATGAGATCACTTGCTCTTTGCAGATTCTGAGGGTTCTGCCTTGTGTTTTGATGGAGGCGGTTTGAAAGTTGCGCATACTATGTATCTACCCATGAGGTGGCAGCCTTTGCTAATTGGGTATAATTGCTTGTGGTGCCTAGCCACCAGCTGGCAAACACAGCCCTGTTGTTACTTCCTGCATTGAGGTTTCAGGCCTCTTTTCTACCTGAATCCTGACAAGTCTGAGCTCAGGCATTGCACTGCAGTACCTGCACCTGATGTGTATTTCTTTTCCTTTTTTAAAGAAATCTCTGGAGTTTACTGACTGCTGTTTGGGCAGATGTTTGGCACAGTGGTTTAATTACATTTACATGCCTTTTTGATCTGCGGACCCTCTTGTTATGAACTCATTTGGATCTACTTGAAAGGTGTCAAATATTTCTTTCAACAACATGTCCAATAATCTCAAAGGGTTAATACTGGCTGCTGTTTCACGGCTTCTCACAACAAGACAGGTTCATTGCTATAAGTGTCTTTTTGGTGGCTTGCAGGCAAGTAACTCTGATTAGGGATTATATTTCTAATTATCCCCTTGATTTAGTTAGAATAAAAGCATCAGTGACATTGCCAATGACCCAGATGTTTGAAAAAGCCTTAGATTAAGCTATTGAGGCCCTTTCCTCCAAATCTCACAATATTACATTAACGCAGGCTCAGAAGCTGCAGAATTGGATTTAAATCCAGCACTTGAACCCCCTCTGTAATCTCATTTTGTACTTTGAGTGGCGAAAATAACGGTAATGCAGCTGCCACAAAAGTGACTGTGTGAGCATTTTTCACATTAGAAAGGCTTTTAATAAAGTGAAAGTGCTTTAAGTGCAGAAACATCTTCCCTTATATTCTTCCAACCTGGATAACGATGAGAACATTTCAGAACAATGTAACCCTCGGTGACTGGGAGATTTAGGGAAAAGGGACATAGTTCTCTGACTCACAGTGTAATACAGGCTCCAGATATTAAGGCCTCATTAAAGATTGATGGTGTTTGCATTGCTCGTGGTTACTTTACATTTTTGTTTGCACATTTGGTTGTCAGATGGCATTACTGATAAAGATGGGAGGGCAACAGCAGAAATTGCATCAGTCTCTACTTTATTCTTAAATGCTTCCTAGAAGAAGAAAATATATATAAAAAGAAATCCTTAAGTGGGTTAGCATGCAATGTATTGAAGCTCCTCCGGCTCTGCAAAGGGCCATTAATAAATATAAAGGCAGTGGTTTACATCCAAGGCCATTTTTGTCAGATGCAAACTTGGCACAATCCTCATAAGGTTGATGAATGGGCACTGGTGCAAGAGAACGAGTGCAAAACTGTGCACCACATGCATGCTACAAGAGCAAGAGAGAGTGCTAAATCAGGTTGTGCTTCATTGTGACTTATAGGACTGATTTACCTCCTGATGTTAGAATTAGCAAATGGTGTTTCCAGTACAGGTGATTGTTTTCAATGCTAATTTACCATCTGCTATGAGCAGGTGGTGTTTCCCTTTGAACACTTTCTATAGCACATAAATGAAGTGATGAATTTCCATTCCAGGATTTTTTGTTCCAAGAAAGTTAACAATCTGCATATTTTTCAATGGGGTGCAAGAACTTGTCAGAGGATTACAGCCTCACTAGAGAAATAGCTCATTTACAAAAATGACTTGTTTTAGGGAGCAGATAAGGCTTTCTAGGTGTTTATGATAGATTCTTTTCCCCAAAGGCTGTCAAATTTTTTGAATTCCTGTAGTCTATGATAAAATGTTAGAGCCACAAGGGGGCCATGTTTCAGAACATTACTCCTACGACTAAAGAGGCAATTCTTTTGCACTCTGTTGCTGTAATATTGGGTTGTTGTATAGCGTGTGTATATCGGGGTTAAAGGTCAACTGTGCATTTAAGAAGGCAGAGCTCCAAAGACAGAAAGCCTGAGAGGGATTGTCAGTTTACTACAGGCAGCTAAGACCAGCTGTCCAAGTAAAGTCTTGCGAAAGCAAGTAAATTATTGTACAGGCTGCCTGCCATAACAGTGCACTGCTATGGTGCATCGATTCTAGTGCTTACTGAGGGGAATATCCTGTCCTCTCATGTGTTAAGAGCTGCAGAAAGGAAGCCATTTGCAGTACATGGCAGCACCAAGTTTTACAGGTCCTACAAAACCCAGGAGCTATGAGACACATTCTTGAGCATAATCAACTGGCACCTTATCACTTACTTACAAAGACATAGAGCATGCTCTTTACAACATAGAGGGCCTCAGACATGAGTGAACCTGCACAGAGAGCCTGTCCCCCTGTTGGCTGAAGAACCCAACCCTGTACTAGGGCTGATGAAGGAGGATTCCTTTTGTGACATATCCCCTCTCCCCGCCCCCGGACACCAGTCTTGGCTCTCAGGCTTGAAGTGAGGCAAGGATATAATTTTGTGGCAATAATAGAACATAGGCCACATAGCTATTTTGGGGCAGTATTTTGATTTTGTTCAGACCTTTTTAGCTTCCTGCCATGGGGGCTACACTTGCATGTCTTCAGTATGATCAAGGTTGAGGCTAGAGTGCCTTAAGTTCACATGTGGTTGCTGATGCTTGGCTTGGTATTGATGTTTTCCCTCTGTCTGAATTAGTAGACGAACCTGCTACAATCATTAAGCATCTAGAGCAGAGGCTCTCAGCCTTTCCAGACTACTGTACCCCTTTCAGGAGTCTGATTTGTCTTGCGTACCCCCGTTTCACCTCACTTAAAAACTACTTGCTTACAAAATCAGACATAAAAATACAAGTGTCACAACCACACTATTACTGAAAAATTGCTTACTTTCTCATTTTTACCATATAATTATAAAATAAATTATCTGGAATATAAATATTGTACTTACATTTCACCGTATATGTAAGCAGGAGAATGGTCCCGCTATTGTGGGGAACTTTCCTGGCTTCCGTACTACCCCAGTGAAATGGGCTAGCGACAGGATCTGAGTCCTCGCTCCCACTTCCTTTATCCAGAGGCCTCCCTGCCCTTGAGGATGCCCCTTCCACTCTCCTGTCTGGCAGAGTGCTTGTAACCCCAACAAGGCTGGGCCCAGGATTCCTGGGGGGCTCAACCCCCAACCTTGCTATGGTCACCTATGATAGGGGCTAGGGTGTCCCCACTCCGGGGTGCTCTCTCCGCACTGGACACTTCCCTGACCCACTGACCATTTCATACAATTTAAAGCAAATGCAAGTTATTTAATCAGCAATTAATTTAAAAAAGAATAAGGAAAAATGGGAAAGGTTAAAGGAAAACATGTCACCCCACTCTGTGGCAGGGAACATTGTAAACAGTGTCTCTGGAATGTCAGGGCAATTCACAGTCTGTTCCTTGTAGGTCCCAGACCTCCTTCTCTGGCCCTGGCTGTGCTGCAGGGATGCTGCAGGTTGGACACTAAGCCCTGGTCTACACTACGAGTTTAGGTCAAATTTAGCAGCATTACATCGATTTAACCCTGCACCCGTTCACACGACAAAGCTGTTTTTTTCGACTTAAAGGGCTCTTAAAATCAATTTCTGTACTCCTCCCCCGACGAGGGGATTAGCTCTGAAATCGATTTTGCCGAGTTGAATTTGGGGTAATGTGGGGTAGTGTGATCACAATTTGATGGTATTGGCCTCCGGGAGCTATCCCACAGTGCTCCATTGTGACCGCTCTGGACAGCGCTCTCAACTCAGATGCACTGGCCAGTTAGACAGGAAAACGCCCACGAACTTTTGAATCTCATTTCCTGTTTGGCCAGCGTGGCAATCTGCAGGTGAGTGCAGATATTATCAGCAGAGGTGACCATGATGGAGTCCGAGAATCGCAAAAGAGCTCCAGCATGGACCGAACGGGAGGTACGGGATCTGATCGCTGTATGGGGAGACAAATCCGTGCTATCAGAACTCCATTCCAAAAGACAAAATGCCCAAACATTTGAAAAAATCTCCAAGGGCATGAAGGACAGAGGCTATAACAGGGACCCACAGCAGTGCTGCATGAAACTTAAGGAGCTCAGGCAAGCCTACCAAAAAAACAGAGAGGCAAACGGCCGCTCCGGGTCAGAGCCTCAGACATGCCGCTTCTATGATGAGCTGCATGCTATTCTAGGAGGTGCAGCCACCACTACCCCAACCCTGTGCTTTGACTCCATCAATGGAGTAGCACGCAATAGGGATGTGGGTTTTGGGAACGAGGAAGATGATAGCTCACAGCAAGCAAGCGGAGAAACCATTTTCCCCGACAGCCAGGAACTGTTTCTCACCCTGGACCTGGAGCCAGTACTCCCCGAACCCACCCAAGGCTGCCTCCCGGACCTTTGGTGAGTGTACCTTTGTAAATATTATACATGGTTTAAAAGCTAGTGTGTTTAATGATTAATTTGCCCTGGCATTCGTGGCCAGTACAGCTACTGAAAAAATCTGTTAACGTGTCTGGGAATGGAGCAGAAATCCTCCAGGGACATCTCAGTGAAGCTCTTCTGGATGTACTCCCAAAGCCTTTGCAAAAGGTTTCTGGGGAGGGCAGCCTTATTCTGTCCTCCATGGTAGGACACTTTACCATGCCAGGCCAGTAGCACGTAGACTGGAATCATTGCATAACACAGCGTATGGTCCCGGTGTTTGCTGGCATTCAAACAACATCCGTTCTTTATCTCTCTGTGTTATCCTCAGGAGAGTGATATCATTCATGGTCACCTGGTTGAAATAGGGAAATTTTATTAAGGGGACATTCAGAGGTGGCCATTCCTGCTGGGCTGTTTGCCTGTGGCTGAACAGAAATGTTCCCCGCTGTTAGCCACGCGGTGGGGGGAGGGGTGAAGTGATCATCTCAGAAAATTGGGTGTGTGTATGGAGGGGGGGGAGTAAGTTGGGTTTGTGCTGCACATTAACCCCAAAACCGCAGCCCGTTCTTTTAAATTGCCAACTCATTTTAAATTGCCAACCCTACAGCTGCTTGGTATGGGAAATGAGGGTGCTGCTGTTTGAAACCATTCCCACATGTTATGAAGGTTAAAGAAGCCAAAAGATTGTGTCTTACTATGGCTGCCTGCAAGCCGAATTCTGTTGCCCGGCCATGCGTGAGTGATTTCTCACACCAAACCGGCATACCCTCAATAAGAGGCAAAATGAGACCTTGTACCGAAAGCACATGTGCTATGTAATGTTAACAGCAAGGTTTATCGTGAAAGAGTCTACCCATTGTTCTCTAAAATGTGTCTTTTTAACTACCACTCTCCCTTTTTTTCCTCCACCAGCTGCAGATGTTTCAACGCTCACACTATCTTCTCCTTCCCAGAGGCTAGCGAAGATTAGAAGGCGAAAAAAACACACTCGCGATGAAATGTTCTCTGAGCTCATGCAGTCCTCCCACACTGAAAGAGCACAGCACAATGCGTGGAGGCAGACAATGTCAGAGTCCAGGAAAGTACAATATGAACGTGAGGACTGGTGGCAGGCTGAAGATGATAGGTGGCGTCAGCTTGGTGACAGAAGGCAAGAGGCAATGCTGAGGCTCCTGGAGGAACAAACTGATATGCTCTGGCGTATGGCTGAGGTTCAGGAAAGGCAGCATGAGCACAGACTGCCACTACAGCCCCTGTGTAACCAACCGCCCTCCTCCCCAAGTTCCATAGCCTCCTCACCCAGACGCCCAAGAACGCGGTGGGGGGGCCTCCCAACCACTCCACCCCAAAGGACTGCCCAAGCAACAAAAGGCTGGCATTCAATAAGTTTTAAAGTGCAGTGTGGCCTTGTCCTTCCCTCCTCCCCCACCCCACCCCACCCGGTCCTTCCCTCCTCTCCCACCCCTCCCGGGCTACCTTGGCAGTTATCCCCCTATTTGTGTGATGAATTAATAAAGAATGCATGAATGCGAAGCAACAATGACTTTATTGCCTCTGATCAAAGAGGGGAGGGGAGGGTCGTTAGCTTATAGGAAAGTAGAGTGAACCAAGGGGGGCGGGGTCATCAAGGAGAAACAAACAGAACTTTCACACCATAGCCTGGCCAGTCATGAAACTGGTTTTCAAAGCTTCTCTGATGCACACCGCACCTTCCTGTACTTTGCTAACCGCCCTGGTGTCTGGCTGCGCGTAATCAGTGGCTGGGCGATTTGCCTCAACCTCCCACCCTGCCATAAACGTCTCCTCTTTACTCTCACAGATATTGTGGAGCGCACAGCAAGCAGTAATAACAATGGGAATATTGGTTTAGCTGAGGTCTATCCGAGTCCGTAAACTGCGCCAGCGTGCTTTTAAATGTCCGAATGCACATTCTACCACCATTCTGCACTTGGTCAGCCTATAGTTGAACAGCTCCTGACTACTGTCCAGGCTGTCTGTGTACGGCTTCATGAGCCATGTCATTAAGGGGTAGGCTGGGTCCCCAGGGATAAGTATAGACATTTCAACATCCCCAACGGTTATTTTCTGGTCTGGGAAGAAAGTCCCTTGCTGTAGCTTTTGAAACAGACCAGAGTTTCTGAAGATGCGAGCGTCATGTACCTTTCTCGGCCATCCCACGTTGATGTTGGTGAAACGTCCCTTGTGATCCACCAGTACTTGAAGCACCATTGAAAAGTACCCCTTTCGGTTTATGTACTCGCTGCCTTGGTGCTCCGGTGCCAAGATAGGGATATGGGTTCTGTCTGTCGCCCCACCACAGATAGTGGATGGCTTTGCTGCAATGGGATTCCCTATGACCTGCACATTTCCCAGTGTCACTACCCTTGATATCAGCAGCTCTTTGATTGCGTTGGCTACTTGGATCACAGCAGCCCCCACAGTAGATTTGCCCACTCCAAATTGATGCCCGACTGACTGGTGCTCATAATTGCCGCGGTGATCTGCACAGGCACCATGCTTGCCGTGCTATGGAGTCTGCACTGAAAAAAGGCGTGAAACGATTGTCTGCCGTTGCTCTGACGGAGGGAGGGGCAACTGACGACATGGCTTACAGGGAATTAAAATCAACAAAGGGTTGCATCAAGGAGAAACACACACAACTGTCATACAGAATGGCCCCCTCAAGGATTGAACTCAAAACCCTGAGTTTAGCAGGCTAGTGTCCAAACTGCTGAGCTATCTCTCAGGAGGGGAGGAGGGAGCAAATGAATAAAATGAATCCAAAACAAATCTGGTCTCTTTCTTGTTTTGATCTACTCCATCTCTCTTATACATCTTAGGCTGGCAGCAGACGGTGCAGTACGACTGCTAGCCATCGTTGTCTCCTGGCTGCTTGCCAGAAGACGGTGCAGTACGATTGCTAGCCATCGTCGTCTCCTGGCTCCTCGCCAGAAGACAGTGCAGTATGACTGCAGGCAGGACTGAATTTCCAGGAGACGAAACCTAAAAAGAGAATGACCTGGAGTCACTCCCATTTATGTCCAGGCACCTCACCGAGGTCTGCCAGGAGCACCCACGTCTGCCCAGGCGCCCCTGACCGACCTCAACGAGGTTGGAGAAAAGAGCACCCAGGAGACGACGACGACGATGGCTACCAATCGTAATGCACTGTCTGCTGCCAAAAGGCAATGAGCTGCTGCTGTGTAGCAATGCAGAGCCACGTCTGCCAGCACCCTGAAGACGTACGGTAACGGTGAGCTGAGCGGGCTCCATGCTTGCCGTGGTATGGCGTCTGCACGAGTAACCCAGGAAAAAAGGCGAGAAATGATTGTTTGCCATTGCTTTCACGGGAGGGGGACTGATGACATGTACCCAGAACCACCCGTGACAATGTTTTTGACCCATCAGGCATTGGGATCTCAACCCAGAATTCCATGAGCGGCAGAGCCTGCGGGAACTGTGGGATAGCTACCCACAGTGCAATGCTCCGAAAGTCGATGCTAGCCTCGGTACTATGGATGCATTCCGCCAAGTTAATGGTCTTAAGTGGGGACACACACAATCGACTGTATAAAATCGATTTCTAAAAAATTAACTTCTATAAATTCGACCTAATTTCATAGTGTAGACATACCCTTACTCTGGTGGTGGCCACACACCTCCGGGCTTTGGGTGGTGGGACCCTTCTTCCCAGTGTCAGGCCCCTGTCGGGTTAAGCTCTCCCTCCCAGTCTGGCCTGCAAGGACTCTTGGTTGGAGGTGTCTTTCTGCACTGGGCCCTTTGCCCAGGGTCCCCCTTTGGCTGGCCCCAGTTGCTCACTGCACCCAGCTTCAGACTGCTCCAGCTCCAGTCCTAGCTCCACTGTTCTAGCTCCAGCTCCACGCTGCCTCAGCACGGATGCTCTGCCTCTGGCCCCTTGCTCTGTGGCTGCAGCCCTGCTCTCAGCACAGGGTCTGCTCTGTGGGCTGCTTCCGTGACTCTGCTCCCAGCTCTGACCTGCTTCCCGGGCTGCTTTTTGTGACTCCAACGAGAGACTGCTGAGCTAGAATTGATATGCAAACTAGACACAATCAACTCCGGTTTGAATAAGGACTGGGAATGGCTGAGCCATTACAAACATTGATTCTATCTCCCCTTGTAAGTATGCTCACACTTCTTATCAAACTGTCTGTACTGGGCTATCCTGATTATCACTTCAAAAGTTTTTTTTCTCTTAATTAATTGGCCTCTCAGAGTTGGTAAGACAACTCCCACCTGTTTATGCTCTCTGTATGTGTGTATATATATCTCCTCAATATATGTTCCATTCTATATGCATCCGAAGAAGTGGGCTGTAGTCCACAAAAGCTTATGCTCTAATAAATTTGTTAGTCTCTAAGGTGCCACAAGTACTCCTGTTCTTCTTTTTGCGGATACAGACTAACACGGCTGCTACTCTGAAACCTTAGTTTGTACTGACTTTGCTAGTGTTTTTTTATGTAGCCTGTTGTAAAACTAGGCAATTAATTAGATGAGTTAATGTATCCCTTGGAAAACCTCTACGTACCCTCAGGGGTACACGTACCCCTGGTTGAGAACCACTGATTTAGAGGAACCCCACCTCAATACTACAGTTGGAACCATAGCTCACTAGTGGTTGTATGCTTCCCATTTACACATATAGGGCCTGAGTCTGATGTCCTGCTGACCAGCACAGAGCACATCTCAAGGGAGTGTGTGTGGCTTAGAGTTCACCTTTGCACTCCCCCGATCCTGATACAGCCTCTGTGCATGGCTGGTCCCTCTGCATTTGAGGATTGTGGATTTAATGCCACAGCCCTGAATACGGTGCACTGGGGACCTGGACCAGGAAGAGCACGAAAGGGATTATGCCTCACAGAGAGGCACTCTCTGTTGGCTGACTCCCTGTTCTTCCCACAAGATATGTGCACTTTATTTAGCCATAAATCTTGCCTCCTTCCGGAATGCCAACCCCTCTTTGTGGGCTGGTGTATAGAAGAGGTGTGTGGCCATTATCCTGACCCTCCCCTCTCATTTTTTGGCAGGAACAAGCAGCAGAGCCTGCATTAGTGTAAGGGCGGGGACTGCTATTATAGGGTGACCAGATGTTCTGATTTTATAGGGACAGTCCCGATTTTTGGGTCTTTTTCTTATATAGGCTCGTATTACCCCCCACCCCCATCTCAATTTTTCACATTTGCTATCTGGTCACCCTATGCTATTATGAATCACATAAGGTTGTGTGTGTGGTGGGAAAGCTTCTTGCTCACCCCTGTGTAGTTAGTCAGGAATACTCACAATCTAGCCCTAAGAGAACTATATCCAGTTTACAGAGAAATTGTTTTATAAATCATTTAACTAGACACTTAGGGGCAAATTTTGGTCTGGGTTCTACCTATTTAGCACCACTGAACTCAGTGAAGTTACTCTGGTTACTCTGGTTTCACACCAGCTTCTAGATTTTTCTTTTCTTTTCTTTTTTAAAGTCTGGGGGTTAAGTTGAAACTAACATTTGTTTCTGAACTGCTGATACAGATGGAAATGTCGTGTACTGTGGCTTAGTCATAAATGTTTAATTCTTTGTGTATGAGAGGGATTTGTTTTTAATAAAAATGGTATTGACTTTTACACCTCCCTTTCCCCTAAGTTTCTTTTTGCAGTGTTACAGATGGTTTCAATTACTGTTTGTTTTTTGAGTTGACAATTAATTAAATCTACAATAGCCCACCAAACTGTAATGCCCACTTTTAAGTCTTTCAGTCTGGTTATTTACCCTGTACAACTTCATCAGAATTTTCTTTTGTTTCAATTTAATCTGGCATTTTTATCCATCTATTAAATAAAATACCACACTTTGATTAACAGTAACTGAATTCTTTATTTCCAAGTAGGGCAAGAAGTATGACATCCTGCACTCTATTTTCAAAGATATAAACCACTTTCAATTCATTTTTCCAGAGTTATTCTTCATTGCTGACCATGTGTCATAGGTGTTGGAACTAGGGGTGACCAGATGACACCCCACATGTGATGGCTGCAATCTGGGCTAACACAAAGGGATTGAATCAGATACCTCCAAAGATGAAAGCACACTGATGAAAGTTAAACATATGGAAACAAGCTAGTGCATTCTGTAGGAATATATCCAATTACTGTCCATGTATAGCAAAGTCATTGAAATGTTAGGTGTGATCAGGCCCTTGGATAGCATTTGACTTACATTGCTAAAGTACTGTTCCAATCCCCAGAATTAACTATAGTTATATTCCATTTCAATTTACAGTTGTATCACTTTCAGGGCAGTTCTTCACAAAGCAGCAATGTGTCTATATAAATATCAGTCAGGTTGGCAAAATAACTTAACAATTAGATTGCCTTCACCACTTTGTTATGAAGTATCAAATTAATCTCATTTTACTTTGCAGATCTTCATATGCACAGTTATTGTGTACACTCCTGTAAATATATCCATTACGCACTATTCACCATGCTCTGCCTCTGGAACCAATCCCTCAAGAGTGAGCCACAGGTCAGTGGTTTGAGCATTGGCCTACTAAACCCAGGGTTATGAGCTCAATCCTTGAGGGGGCCACTTAGGGATCTGGGGCAAAATCAGTACTTGGTCCTGCTAGTGAAGGCAGGGGGCTGGACTTGATGACCTTTCAAGGTCAGTTTTAGGGGATAGGTATATCTCCATTATTAAATTTAAAAATTATGCCATTTTGGGTGGTGTTCAATCAGTGTAAGGGTATGTCTACACAACGGACACTATTCCGTTGTAATCCAATAGTGTAGATCCATGGTACTCAACCTTTCCAGATCACTGAACTCCTTTCAGGAGTCTGATTTGTCTTGCGTACCCCAAGTTTCACCTCACTTAAAAACTACTTGCTTATAAAATGAGACATAAAAATACAAAAGTGTCGCAGCACACTATTACTGAAAAATTGCTTACTTTCTCATTGTTACCATATAATTATAAAATAAATTGATTGGAATATAAATATTGTACTTACATTTCAGTGTATAGGATGTAGAACAATATAAACAAGTCATTGTCCATGTGAAATTTTAATGTGTACTGACTTCACTAGTGCTTTATATGTACCATGTTGTAAAACTAGGCAAATATCTAGATGAGTTGATGTACCCCCTGAAACACCTCTGCCTACTCCCAGGGTACGCCTACCCCTGGTTGAGAACCACTGGTGTAGATGCAGCCTAAACCGATGGACAGGTTTTTTCCATTGGTATAGGAACACCACCTCCCCAAACGACAGTAGTTACGTCAACAGAAATATTTGTCCGTTAATACAGCTGTTTCTACACTGGGGGTTAGGTCAGCCTTGCTATACCAGTCAGAGGTGCAGATTTGTCACACCCCTGACTGCTGTAGCTATTAACTTTTAAGTGTAAACCAGGCCATAGACCATGCTGACTCACTGGCCAATGATGTGACATAACTCTCACAAATGGCACCTTTAGAGGTATCACTTACAAGTGTTACAAGTCTGTCTTATTTGTGCACCAGACAGGATTGAGTTTTCCAGTCATTCATGAGAGGTGGTTTTTGTTAGAGCTCTATTGTATGGTCTTGTTAGTTATTCGTCAGGAACATTAGCTTTTGCTAGCTGGTCAAAGAAAAAGTCTTCCTTTGTAATGCTGTAATTAAATCCATACCCCCTTAGGATTTCACTATTATCACCATAGCTGCCTGATCCACAGAGGTTATGAGTTTATCATGGCCTCAGCAAGGGAGCCTTGGCTCTTTGGACTTAGCTGTACCACCCCACGTTCAGAACTTCTCAGCAACAGTGACACTAGAACTCAAGTATCAGAGGGGTAGCCGTGTTAGTCTGGATCTGTAAAAAGCAATAGAGAGTCCTGTGGCACCTTTAAGACTAACAGATGTATTGGGACATAAGCTTTCGTGGGTGAATGCCCGCTTCGTCGGATGCATGCATGCATCCGACGAATTGGACATTCACCCACGAAAGCTTATACTCCAATACATCTGTTAGTCTTAAAGGTGCCACAGGACTCTCTGTTGCTTTTTATAGAACTCAGATAATCCTGCTTCCACCACATATACTAAAGGAGAATCCATGTTACATTAGATGCTGATTGTATAGGGCCTATGACACACAGTGGAATAGTTCTGTTTATATCCCATAGAGAGCAATAGTGCCCATTCACATTAGCCAGCCCATTGCAGTATACAAACATATAACCATGATTAAATCACTTTCCCTGAAACTCTAATATAGTTACTGTAGATAATGCCTATTGCCCAGCATGTGACTCACTGGTACTTCCATGGTGAGGATGGTAGGTGTTCCATCATAATGAAGATGGAGATATTGTGAATATGTAAACAGTTTTTCCAGCATAATGAAACACAAGGCTGGAGATGTTGTAAACATTCAAAACCCCACTGTGACCCTCTAAATTATTTGATGTCTGCCTTTGTTTGCAACTCATTGCCTTCCTCCAAATAGAAATCTTCTCTATTGCAGTAAAACAGTTAACATTTGAGAACATGATGTTTTAGAGCAGTATCCCTGGTCTCTGAGTGAATCTCATCAATTCTAGCAGCAGACATAAGTCTGATGAGACAAGATAATGAACAATAGTCACATTTCCAGTTACTTTTAGCTTCTCTTCTACAACTTCAGTATCTGAATCCCCATCACTGATAAATGTAAGTGAAAGCAAAACAAAATTCTCTGCCGTAAGATTTTTTTTTTAAATAGAAGTTGGCAAAATATGAAATGCTGCACAGTTGCTTTTGCCTTTGGCTTTGTATGCTAATATACTTGCTTGGACACTTTGTTGCAAAGTACAGTGGCATCAGCTAAAAAGTGTGGTTTGTTAGAGTTTATGAAATCCTGCAAGGGCATTTTGGGAGTCTTTGCAAGATGTTGCAAAGCTTTTTATGGTAAATGATTGTAGGAATTTGCACTCTGGGTTTTATCAATTGGTTGTACTTCTCATTTGACACTGTTTGGCCTTGTAAGGATGCACTCAGACTTAATGCTTAGGGGTCCAATCTTAACCCATTAATATCAATGGGAGTTATATTACTGACATGTAGTTTGAGTGACAGACTGCCATGCTTTTGCTCCTGCTTCTCCCTTGCTCCATAGTCAGTCCTCTTCCTGGTACAGATGACTTTTCCCTTCTGATGCAGTACATCTGCAGGGGCATTCCAAAGAGAATGGAGCTAGGCCATTCTCGGTGGTGGCCGATGACAGAACAAGGAGTAATGGTCTCAAGTTGCAGTAGGGGAGCTCTAGGTTGGCTATTAGGAAAAACTATTTCACTAGGAGGGTGGTGAAGCACTGGAATGGGTCACCTAGGGAAGTGATGGAATCTCCATCCTTAGAGGTTTTTAAGGTCCAGCTTGACAAAGCCATGGCTGGGATGATTTAGTTGGGGTTGGTCCTGCTTTGAGCAGAGGGTTGGACTAGATGACCTCCTGAGGTCCCTTCCAACCCTGATATTCTATGATTCTAACCCCCATCTTCTCTGATTCTATGATATCAAGGCACTGTGTACACTGTATACTCCATGTGTACCTCTGTGGGAAGGAGAGTAGCATTTTTTCCGTGGCTGCTGTTCCTCATCTTGTATTGTGACTCAGAATGCACATAGCAAGCACAGGTGTATGTGTGGGTTGGCCACAAGTGAGACCAATGAGAGCAGCAGAAGGCCCTTACTTTTAAATAGGCAATGTTTAGACAAACAGCAATATGTATCTTTTTTGCCCAGGCTGGTTTAGAGGATCTACCAACTGATTTATCCTTATAGCTAGAGTGCTGCTATGGAATCCTCTTTGCAATGAAGGTAGTTTTCTCAATGTGTTAGTGTAAAAGTTTTCTATTTGGATTGATTTTTGTTTCCCCTTTTGTCACCAGTTCTTCCATTTGGATTTTTTTTAAATCTTTGCCTGGCTCTTTTAGCTGTTGATTTCTGGAATGAGCCACACTGTTAGTTAATATTTGATGTAATTTTTTATATTATCCCAAATACTTTATTGAGAATTAAGTATGTCAACATAACTTAAAATAAAAAAAAATCCAATGAATGGTGGCAAATCTATGGAAATCACATGGAATTAGATCTGTAACTTGAATTCAAACTAGAAATGAAAGCTTGAGAATTTATTGGCTGACTTTTTATATATTTGTTTTTCTTAACTTTACAAACTGTGACAAAGTTCCAAGCCTGTATTGGTGGGTCCCGCACTTTTGGGCGGATGCAGTGGCCTCAGAAACTTGCTAAGGCCCCAATGTGACCTCCTTTTCTCAGTGTAGCGGCAAGAGTCACAGCCCACTGAGTTACTTTCATTACCGGCCAGTATGGGAGATGGGAAGGGGAAATACCCCACAGTCTCTGTTGCTCTGTAGAGCTCAGTACGTGCAGTTTGGCCTCCTGCCTGGACCGAGTCCTGCTTCCCTTCTCTAGGGGATCTCTCTAGAGTGTGTGTTGGGGAAACCAGGCCCCATCCTCTATTCCAGGTTCCAGCCCAAGGACCCTAATGGTAGCAGCTCTTGGCAGCTTTCCCTTCACCACTGATGCTGCTTTGATTCCCTGGGCCACTTCCCCCATGATCCCCTTTTCCTAGCTTCACCCGTATCTCAGGATTCAGCAATGCTTCCTCTCCTCCAGCTCCTTTCACCTCGGCTTTCCAGAAGGCACTGGAAGGAGACTTTTTAAACAATATAAGTGGGACCTTGATTGGTCTCCATTAGCCTAATGGCCTTAACTGGTTAATTGTCGTCAGGTGTCTTAATTGGTCTGGCGTAGCTTTTGTTTGGCTATCCAGGGAACAGGGACAGGGCCGGTGCTACTATTAAGGCAAACTAGGCAGTTGCCTAGGGCACCAAGATTTGGGGGCACCAAAAAGCATTGCCCCTAATTTTTTTTTTAACAGCGTTCCTGGGCTGGGCTGCCGGCGGTGCGCTTACACATGCGGCTCAGACTCCCTCTCTCAGCACAGTGGCCGCTCCACTTCTCCCACCTCCCAGGCTTGTGGCACCAATCAGCTGTTTGGCGCCGCAAGCCTGGGACGGGAGGAGAATTAGAGCGGGGGCGGCGTGCTCGGGGAGGAGGCGGAGCAGAGGTGAGCTGGGGTAGGGAGCTGCCGCATGGCTCCCTGGGCGGGGGGGGGAGCTGCCGCGGGGGGAGCGCAAGGTGGAAGTTTCGCCTAGGGCGTGAAACTTCCTTGCACCAGCCCTGAACAGGGACCTGCTCATTCTGAGGCTGATATACCTGCCTTCCACTCTTTTGAGGCTGTCCTGCTCACCAGTTGTCCCCCTGGCTACTGCTGCTGTGGGGAGGACCCTGCTGGTGTGACCCTCAGAGGGGAGTATGAGGCTTCACTTTTTCCCTTTCTGCTGCTGCTGCTGCTGGAGAGCCTGTTACTGCTGCTGGAGCTGAGGAGGGAGTGGAGAAGGCCTTGTTCTGTGGAGAGGGTTTGTAACATCTTTGCTTCTGTGGTGGTAGGTGCCTTTGCTCTGGGGAGCTGGGGGAGTGGCGCGGAGCCCTCCCTCCAGTCCATCCACTCCCCTACTGCCACCACCACACCCTCTACCTTCCCTATTGTCACCTGGCTCTGATCTCTGCTCCCCAGCCCAGCAGTTTGCTCTGTCCTTTTCCCCATCTTGGGACAGTAGCAGCAGCAAACAGGCACTTGTTTTTCAGGTGCCCCTGGGTACGCGTTTCCTCTTCCCTCCCTTGGATTTGTCCTCCCTCCCCTGCTGCATTTGTCTGGTGGGCTCCCTTTTCCCCTGCTTTGCCTTCTGCCCGGTCCTTGCAGCCGTTTGTCCCCTTTCCCTTTACTGCCTGCCTGCCCCGCCCACCCCTCTTCTAGCTACCCTGTTTGATCTATTTTGTCCTGCTCTGTTTTTTGTAGGGCTTTTTTTCTTTGTTGGTCCTTGGTTAGTTTGTTTGCCCTGCCCTTGTCCCGCGGTGCAGGCGTGGTTGCCAGCCCCACTTCCCCCTTTTGGTTTGGTTGCTTTTGAGCCCACTCTGTTTTGTGCTCCTCGCCTGTGACATACTTAATCTGACCCCCCCCCTTCATTCCGCTCCCTTGTTGTTTGCCCCCCTGCCTGGTTAACCCTCTTTGCCTGTGTGCCCACGTTCCATTTTCAGTGCCTGAGATTCTCTCCCCCCTCCCCTTTTTCATTAATCCCTTCACTGATACACACGCCTTCATGATGTTTTAGTTCTCCCCTCCTTTCCTTAATGTAGCCAGGGGAGCCGATTTCTTCATCCTGTGCTAGGAGTTGTGTTCCTTGTTTTCCTGTGTCCCTTTCTGTTGGTGCCCCTCCACCCTGCTTTCAGCCTAGAGGGTGGGGTGTGGTAGCCATTTCCCTCCCATCCCCTCCCCACTCTCCCACCCTTCTCTTTCCTCTGTTCCCTTTTTCCTGCCCTAGTGGCTGTTCCTCACCTTCCCTTCCTGTGGTGGGTGATTCGGAGGGGTGGGACTTCCTTGGACACCCTTGTTGTTCCCTTTCAGTCTCCATCCCCGTGCCCTCCCCTGCAAAGGCTGCCTCGACTGCCACGTTGCTGGCCATCGCTGCCTCTGAGACACTGACGGCGGCGGGCACGGATAGGGACTCCCAAGTCTCTGTTGCTGCTGCCGTGACCTCTGCCGCCTCCACTTCTGAGACCTCTTCCTTGGCAGGTGGGAAGGGCTGGGGGGTGAAGAAGGGCAAGCGCCCTGCCCGGAAGGCGAAACCCCTGTGGCAGTGGTTCCTTTTCCCGTTGCGGCCCTGTCAACGGCCGCATCGCCCTTTTTTCCCCGACCTGTTGTTCCCTCTCCCAGCCCTGCAGGTGCTGCTCCCTCGGTCCCCAGGGCATTCTCATAGGTAGCTGTGATCCCTCCACTCGCCGCCTTACAGTCTCCTCCAGCCCCTCCCAGAATACCATTCCCGGTGGCCGGGCCCCTTTCCCACCCTCACCAGGGAGCACGGGTGTGTTGCCTCCTGGTGTTGGCCTCGCTCCACGTGGAAACCTACATGCGGGCGCTGATGTGGGTGGTGGGACCTACGGCCATGGTGGCGGCCTCTAAGATGTTTGGGAAGGTGGTGTACTTCCTGGCGTTGGAGGCCGCTGCCAAGGAGGTGGTGGAGAGGGGCTTGGTGGGGAGAGGGGAGTTCATGTCCCCCTTGAGCCTTTGGAAGACCTGGGTGTATGGGTGGTGTTCTCCTCTGTTCCTCCCTTCCTCCCCAATGCTGCCCTTTTGCCATTCCTCTCCACCCTGGGGAAGCCCCTGTCCGTACTCAGCCCCCTTCCATTAGGCTGTAAGGACCCTGCCCTCTGCCATGTTTTATCGTTCCACCGGCAGGTGCAGGTTCAAATGCCGCCGGCGGCATGTGACGGAGGGGCTCTGGGAGGTCCTTTCTGGTGCCACATCAAGGGGCCCAGTACCAGGTCTACTATTCTTTGGGGGAGGCCTGGTGCTTTCTCTGCTGGGCAGTGGGGCATGTCCAGAGGGACTGCCCCAGCCCAGCTTGGAGGGGGACCCCGTAGAGGCGGGTGGGGATTTTGCCTCTATTTTTTATGAGATCGAGGCCCTGGGCTTGACCCCAACCACCTGTTAGAGGGCCTCGGTTAGGGCGCTTGCAATCTGTCGCCCCCCGCCTCAGATGGTTGCCTCTGTTTTGGCCTCTGCAACGTCCCGGGACCTGACCATCTGCCCGGCCACAATTGGTAATCCGGCAGCTGCCACCATCCCCAGTGAGGTGACGGCTGACACCAAGCGGCTGGGCTCTGACCACCATGCCAAGTTGAGAGGCACTGTGTCCCGGTGCCTTTGCCACTTGGGCCCCAGATTTTGTCTCTGTCCCCTGCCCTGCTCCTGTTCCTGTCCCAGGTCTGTGTCCTGCCCTGTCCCTGACCCCATTCCAGCCCCTGCTACTGTCCTTAACCTTTTCTCCTTCCCTCCTCCTGCTGCTACCTCATTTTCCTTTTATGAGGGCCCCTGGGAGGAGGTTTTTGTTTTTCCCTCTCCTGGCCCATCTGGGGCTGCAGTTCTCCCTCCGCCATCGTCCCTAGTGCCGAGTGAGTCGGGTGGCGTGGTGCCGGTGGGACAGGTGTCACGGTGGGGATCTGATCCCTGCTTGCCTGTCTCGATAGGTCATGGCGCTGGTAGGGGGGCCCAATTGGGAGATGCCTCGGGGTCCATGACCCCGGTCCCCACCGCGCAGTTGATGGGGTTGGTGCTGCGTGAGCCGGAGGTGCGGCTGGTCCTGGCGGCGTATGCCAACGACGTGCTTCTCGTGGTCCAGGACCCTGAAGACCTGGTACGGGTGGAGGCTTGCCAAGCTGTTTACTCAGCAGCCTCCTCTGCTCGGGTCAACTGGGTCAAGAACTCTGGCCTGGTGGTCGGGGCCAGGTGGCAGGTGAGCTCCCTCCCACCCACACTTCAGTCCATCCAGTGGAGCGCGGGTCTGCTGCTCTATCTTGGTGTTTACTTTTCCGCCACACATTCATCTCCGCCGGAGAACTGCCATAGTTTAGAGGGCAGGGTAACTGGGTGGTTGTGGGGCTAGACAGAACTGCTCCGGTGCCTCTCCCTCCAGGGGAGAGCACTGGTGCTTAACCAATTGGTCCTGTATATGCTCTGGCACCGGCTCAACACCCTATACCCATCCCCAGTGTTCCTGGCCAATCTCCAGAGGTTGGTTCTGGAGTTTTTTTGGCTGGGACTGCACTCGGTCTCTGCAGGGGTTCTCCATCTCCCTCTGGAGGAAGGAGGACAGGGCCTGACATATATTCGCATGCAGGTCCATGTCTTCCGCCTCCAGGCGCTGCAGAGACTCCTTTTATAGTGCAGGTGGCTTGGCGTGGAGCATATTGGCGCATGCCTTCCTCCGCTGCCTACGAGGCCTCCGATATGACCGACAGCTCTTTTTTCTCCATCTGAGAGAAAAGGTCTCTTCTTCCGTGAGACCTTGCCGAGCTGCCAGTCTTCTACCAGGACCTCCTCCGGACCTGGAGGCTGGTTTCAGCAATCAGGTCCTTTGTGGCCACTGAGGGGATAGATCTCCTCTCAGAGCCCCTGCTACACAATCCTCATCTTCGTGTGCAGGTGGCGGAGTCCCCCTTTGTGTGCCGGAGGTTTGTGCTGGCGGGAGTAACCAAGATTGGAGACCTCTTGGACTACCACCTTGGGGGTTGAGTGGATCCCCTGGCGCTCAGTCGGCGCATGGGGCTCTCTACCCTAAAAAGCCCCCGGTGTGTTCTCCAGGAGGTGGAGGCAGCCTGGTCCCCCACGGCTCTGCCTTTCCTCGAGCTGGTCCTATGAGAGGGTGCACCCTGCCTGCCCCTCACTCCAGGCCCTCCTGATTTTTCCATCAGCCCCCATCCCATGAGCCTTCCTGGCCTCCCACTCCTCGTACCCTGAGCTGGCTTCGTGTCTTGCAGCCGCTCCGTTTTTGAACCGCGCCAAGAGACCATCTATACACACTTATGCTGCATACTCTTCATTTCCCCACCTTCGTGTCCCGGCCAGATACCAAATGGCGGGACCTTTTACCAGCAGTGGAGGATGGGAAACCTCTGTGGGCCAGTTTATGTTCCATCTTAGTCCTGCGGCCTGCCAGGGATATCAGCTGGTGGCTCCTCCATGGAGCCATGAGCACGGTCATGTACTTGGTGTGTTCACTTCTGTCCCTGAAGCCTGTCCCTTTTGTGGCATGAGGGAGACCCTGGCACACACGTACCTTCAGTGTGCCAGGCTGCAGCCCTTTTTCCAGCTCCTCCAGAACCTCTTACTGAGGTTCTGGCTGCACTTCTCCCACACTTGTTTATTTATGCACACCAGATCCGAGGCCCCACAAAGTCGCGGGACCACCTTGTCAACCTCCTCCTGGCCATGGCCAAGGTGGTCATTCGTAACACCAGGGAGAGGAGGTTGGCGGGGATGGGGGGCGGGGGGAGCTGCTTTTCGGGGCTGTTTTTCGTTCCTTTATTTGTTCATGTATCCGGGCAGAGTTCCTCTGGGCAGCGTAGGCCAGCTCTCTCGATGTCTTCGAGGAACAATGGGCAGTGTTCGGGGTTCTCTACTCAGTGTCCCCTTCTGGTTCCCTAGTTTCGCCCTTTAACCCCCATGCCTGTTCCCACTTTTGCATTTGTTGTCCCCCAAACTCGGTTGGGTTCTGGGATTAGTAGTCCCTCCCTAGGCTGGAGGAGGGGCTTTTAGCAGTTGGTGAGCTAGTGCTCGCCCATATCCTGGTGCTCAACAAGGACTCTTTTGAGGCCGTCCTGCTGGCCGGTTGCCCCCCAGCGGCGGCGACTGCTGCTGCTGTGGGGAGGACCCTGCTGGTGTGACGCTCAGAGGGGAGTGTGAGGCCCCACTTTTCCCATCATTTTTGGGATAGGTTGTTGCTGTTCTTGCTGCTGCTGCTGTTGAAGAGCCTTTTACTGCTGCCGCAGCTGAGGAGGGAGTGGAGGAGGCGGCCCTGCTTTGTGGAGGGTTTTTTTTAACAACCTTCTGTGGTGGTAGGAGCCATTGTGGGGAGCTGGGGGAGTGGCGTGGAGTCCTCCCCCATGGTCTGTCCGCTCCCCTACTGCCACCACCACCCGCTCCACCTTCCCAATTACCATCTGGCTATGTTCTCTGCTCCCCAGCCCAGCAGCTTGCTCTGTCCTTTTTCCCCATCTTGGGACAGTAGCAGCAGCAAACAGGCACTTGTTTTTCAGGTGCCCATGGGTACGCGTTTCCTCTTCCCTCCCTTGAGCTTGTCTTCCCTTCCCTGCTGCATTTGGCTGGTGGGCTCCCTTTTCCCCTGCTTCGCCTTCTGCCCTGTCCTTGCAGCCGTTTGCCCCCTTTCCCTTTGCTGCCTGCCCCGCCCGCTCCCCTTCTAGCCACCCTGTTTGCTCTGTTTTGCCCTACTCTGCTTTCTGTGGGGCTTCTTTCTTTGTTGGTCCTTGGTTAGTTTGTTTGCCCTGCCCTTGTCCCACGGTGCAGGCGTGGTTGCCAGCCCCACTTCCCCCTTTTGGTTTGGTTGCTTTTGAGTCTACCCTGGTTTTTTTGTTCCTTGCCTGTGGCATACTGATCCCCCCCCCTCCTGGTTTATCCACTTTTTGGTGCTTGAGATTCCCCTCCCCTCTTTGGTTACTCCCTTCACTGACGCACACACTCCATGATGGTTTAGTTCCCCCCCCCCTTTCCTTAGTGCAGCCGGGGGAGCCAGTTTCTTCATCCTGTGCTGGGAGTTGTTCCTTGTTTTCCTGTGTCCCTTTCTGTTGGCGCCCCTCCACCCTGCTTTCAGCCTAGCGGGTGGGGTGTGGTAGCTGTTTCCCTCCCCTCCCCTTTCCTGTGTTCCCTTTTTCCTGCCCTCGTGGCTGTTCCTCTCCCTCCCTTCCTGTGGTGGGTGATTTGGGGGGGGGGCGGGGCACGGATGGGACTTCCCTGGACACTTCTGTTGTTCCCTTTTAGTCTCCCTTCCCACCCCCCTCCCCTTGCAATGGCCGCCTCGACTGCTGCTGCCGGGTTGACTGCCTTCGCTGCCACTGAGGCACTGGTGGCAGTGGGCACGGATAGGGACTCTCGACACTCCGCTGCTGCTGCCACGACCTCTGTCTCCTCTTCCTCTGTTCCAAGACTGCTCCCTTAGCCGGTGGGAAGGGGCGGGGGATGAGGAAGGGCAAGGGCCCCACCTGGATGGCAAAACCTCCCGTGGCGGTGGTTCCTTCTCTTGCTGCGGCCCTGCTGATGGCTGCGGCCCCCACTTCTCCCCTACCCGTTGTTCCCTCCACCAGCCCTGGTGGTGTTGCTTCCTCGGCTCCCAGGGTGTACGCCCAAGTGGCTGCGATCCCTCTGCTCGCCGCCTTACCATCTGCTCCAGCCTCCTCCCAGAATACCATTCCTGACAGCCAGGGCCCCTTTCCCACCCTCACCAGAGGACACGGGGTGTGTTGCCTCCTGGTGTTGGCCTTGCCCCGTGTGGAAACCTACGTGCGGGTGGTCGGGCCCACGGCCGTGGTGGCGGCCTCTAAGATGTTTGGGAAGGTGGTGTTCTTCCTGGTGTCAGAGGCTGCAGCCCAGGAGGCAGTGGAGGGGGGCTTGGTGGTGGGGGGCGTTCATGTCCCCCTCGAGCCTTTGGAGGATCTGTCCATCCTCAGCCCCCTTCCATTGGGCTGCAAGAACCCCGCCCTCCACCATGTTTTATCGTTCCACTGGCAGGTGCAGATTCAGGTACTGCCGGCAGTGTGTGACAGGGAAGCTCTGGAGGGGTCCTTTCTGGTGCTCCACTAATGGGCCCTGTACCGGGTTTACTGTTCTTTGGGGGAGGCTTGGTGCTTTCTCTGCTGGGCGGCGTGGCATGTCTGGAGGTACTGCCCTTGGCCTGGCTTGGAAGGGCATCTGGGACCCCGAAAAACCCGGAAGGGCGTCGACACTCTAATCACTGGCGGCCCTGATCACCTGGTCCCTGGTTTCGCCCCCTCCTCTATCTCTGACCATTATCAACACCGCTCAGGTCCCTGGGGAGGCACCCCCCCGGCATGCCCAGATGAGCGGGCCCTGCTGCTGTGGTGGGTGGTAGACTGGGGCCCGCAGAGGAGAGGGTGGCAGGGTCAGTGGTGGGAATCGAGTGGGGCTTGCCTCAGGGGGAGTCTGTCCCTTTCCCTGCTGCCCTGCCCTCGTCTTCCCTTACCCTCCCGTCATCGCCCTCGCTCCCTGGCTCTGACCCGGCTGGCCAGCCCCCCTCTTCGGGGAGCTGGGAGCTTGTGCGAGGGAGGCGCTGTGAGCACGGGCCCAGCAGCCCCCTCTCGTTGGCAAGGGGGAAGGGACCCCCTGTAAAACTATGAAGGGGGTTGCTGGTGCTGGGTCTTCCGTTGCTTCCCCTGCTGATGTTCACCAGCTGCAGCTGAGGTGGAGGATGGTACCACCTGTCTCCTGGTGTCCCTCCCTGAGGGATTGTTGGAAGGCATCCCCCCCGCCCCTTTGCCATCTGTGCCCCCTGTAGGCACCGAGGTGGTTACTGCCCCGGCTGCTGTCGAGGGGGACCCTGTAGAGGCCGGTGGGGACTTTGCCTCTATTTTTGATGAGATCAAGGCCTTTGGCCTGATCCCTACCACCAAGAGGATAGATGCCCCCTGTTGGAGGGCTTCAGTCAGGGCACTTGTAATCTGTCGCCCTCTCCTCCTCCTTCTCCCTCCCTTCAGGCTGTTGCCCCTGTTCTTGCCTCTGTGACACCCTGGGCCCTGACCATCTGTCTGGCCATGATTGATACTCCGGCTGGGGCCGCCGTGCCCAGTGTGGTGACTGCTGAAACCGAGTGGCTGGACTTTGAGCCCAAGGGTGCCAATCTTTTTGAGGCGGGGTGGCAGCTCCCGCCCCCGTGCTCTAATCATGGGTGCTTCATTTAGTGAGGCACCTGAGCTTAGAGCTGTGGGGGCGCCCCAATCCCTTGCTGCCCTTCTATCCAACATGACGTGCCAGGAGGTGTCGTGTCCCAGGGGTTTTTCCACTCAGTCCCCTGATGTTGTGCCTGGCCCTGGCCCTGGTCAGTGTCCTTCCCCTCTCCCCGACCCCATCCCAACCCCTGCTACTGTCCTTAGCCTCTTTCTCTTCCCTCCTCCTGTTGCTGCTGCCCCCGGGGTTGCCTCCTTTTTTCTGGGGGGTCCTGGGAGGCAGTTTTTGTTTTTTCCCTCTCCTGGCCCATCTGGGGCTGCAGTTCTCCCTCCGCCGCAGTCCCCTGAGCTGGGGTCAAGCTGCGGGGCCGGTACAGGGACCCAACTGGGGGACAGTCAGGCATCTCTGACCCCTGCCCCCCAGGTACAAAGAGACAAGCTGCGCTCTTTCTTATTGGATACCCATGGTTCCAGGAATAGGGTGCAGCTCGCTCTCCAGTGCTGGGGGGACTTTCATCTTGTTCTCCGGACCGTGAGGGCCATTTTAGGGGAGGGCAAAGGGACTGGGAGACAGGACGCTGCAGGCTACCAGCGGATCTGCTGCTTCCACGACTCCCTTATGGCTTTCGGGGTCGGTCATGGTTTGCTGCGGGGACCAATGGGGACCGCTAGCGTGCCTGCCCGTGAGGATCTTCCCCAGCCCTCCTTATGCCGACAACCATCTTTGCCACTTTGAACACCTGGGGCTGTAGGGTGGGTCTCCGCAGGTGTCAGGTGCTCTCCCTCCTTCGGGAAGGGGGGTACTCGGTAATTTTCCTGCAGGAGACCCACATGGATCTGGCTGCCGCAGCTAGCTGGGGGCTGGAGTGGGGGGACGGTGTATTTTAGCCACCTTTCTGCTCATCAGGCTGGGGTGACTACCCTGTTCTCCCCCGACCTACAGCCCAAGGTGCTGGGGACAGCTGAGGTCATGCCGGGTCGCCTGCTGCACCACCTTGCCCGAGTGGAGGGGCTGACGTTGAATTTAGTCAATGTCTATGCCCTGACATTGGGCCCAGAGCGGGTGTGTTTTTTCCAGCAGGTGTCCACCTTCCTCGGCTCTCTAGATCCTCATGAGTGTCTGATCCTGGGTGGGGATTTTAACGCCACCATCGAGGAGTGGGACTGCACAGGGACCAAGCAGTGCCAGACTGTCGCAGATGTCCTCCGGGAGATTATAGATCATCACTCCCTGGTGGACGTCTGGCACAACCACCACCCAGATGATGACTCCACCTTTACGTATGTCCGGGTGGAGGTTGATTGGTCATGCCACTCCTGGTTGGATCGCATTTACTTATCTCATCACCATCTTTCGCGGCCCACTCCTCCAGCATCCAGCCGGGCTGTTTTTGGACCACCATTTGGTGGCCACGAAGGCCTCTCTTACTCCAGAGAGGCCAGGTCTGGCGTATTGGCACTTTAATAACAGCTTGCTGGAGGATGTGGGCTTTATGGCGTCCTTTTGGGAGTTTTGGCTGTCCTGGTTTGGGCAGAGGTGGTTCTTTCCCTTGGTGCAATAGTGGTGGGATGTGGGGAAGGTTCGCACCCAGCTCTTCTGCCGTGGCTACATCCAGGGTGCCAGCCGGCGAGGGATGTGGCGATAGAGCACTTGGAACGGGGGGGTCTTAAAGCTGGAGAGGTGTCTGGCCGCTAGCCCCGGGGATCCATCCCTCCGCGGAGTGCGCTGGGAGAAGTGGGAGGAGCTCCGGACCCAGGGTGCCTTTGTTCGATCTCGCATCCGTCTCCTACGGGAGATGGATCGTGACTCCCGCTTCTTCTATGCCCTGAAGAAAAAGAGGGATGTGGGGGGTGAAAAGGCATCCTTTGCCTTTTGGCGGAGGACGGCATCCCCCTCACAGATCCGGTGGTGATGCGTGAGAGGGCCAGGGCCTTCTATGCTGGCCTTTTCTCCCCGGATCCGACCAAAGACGATGCCTGTGGGGTGTTTTGGGATGAACTCCCGGTGGTCAGCACGGGTGACTGGGACCGGCTAGAGCTTCCTCTCACTCTGGTTGAGTTCTTGGAAGCCCTCCATCTCATACTCACTAAGTCTCTCCAGGCATGGACGGGCTGACCGTGGAGTTCTATCGCGTGTTCTGGGACGTCCTTGGCCTGGACCTTGCCATCGTCTGTGCCGAGTCCTTGGGGAGTGAGATCCTCCCTCTGTCATGCAGGTGAGCAGTGCTCGCCTTGCTTCCAAAGAAGGGGGACCTCTGCGACCTCAGCACGGACTATAAGGTCGTGGCATAGGCCATCTCGCTGTGTCTGGGGTCCATGCTTGTGGACGTGGTCCATACTGACCAGACCTACACCATCCCGGGCCGTACCATCTTCTGCAATGTTTACTTGGTCCGGGATCTCCTTGAGCTTGGGTGTAGGGATGGTCTGTCATTTGCCCTCCTTTCCCTGGATCAGGAGAAGGCGTTCAACTGGATGGGCACTCTGTGGGCATTTGGCTTTGGGCCCCGTTTCGTGGGTTTTCTCCAGGTGCTGTATGCTTCCGCAGAGTGCTTGGTTAGTCTCAACTGGACCCTGGCTACACCTGTCAGCTTCGGGTGAGGAGTGCATCAAGGCTGTCCGCTGTCAGGCCAGTTGTATACTCTGGCCACTGAGCCCTTCCTCCGTCTCCTCCGGAGGTGGTTGATGGGGATGGTGCTCCGTGAGCCAGGGATGTGGCTGGTCCTGTCAGCGTATGCCGATGACGTGCTCCTTGTGGTCCAGGAGGCCTGCCTCAGCAGCCTCCTCCGCCTGGGTCAACTGGGTCAAGAGCTCTGGCCTGATGGTCGGGGCCAGGTGGCAGGTGAGCTCCCTCCCACCCACGCTTCAGGCCATTTGGTGGGGCGTGGGTCCACTGCTCTATATTGGCGTTTATCTTTCTGCCACGCATCCTTCTCCGCTGAAGAACTGGCACGATTTGGAGGGCAGGGTGGTTGAGCGGTTGCGGGGGTGGGCACTGGTGCTTAATCAGGGGAGGGCACTGGTGCTTAAGCAGCTAGTCCTGTCCATGCTCTGGCACCAGCTCAACACCCTGGGCTCAGCCCCAGGGTTCCTGGCCCAGCTCCAGAGTTCGTTCTGGAGTTCTTTTGGCCGGGACTGCACTGGGTCTCTGCAGGGGTTCTCCATCTTCCCCTGGAGGAGGGAGGACAGGGCCAAGCCCTCCAGAGACTCCTTTATGGTGCAGATAACTCAGCATGGAGCACGTTGGTGCACGCCTTCCTCCACCACCTCCTAGGGCTCTGATATGACTGGCAGCTTTTTTCTCCCCCAGAGGGAGAGACCTCTGCGAGACCTCTCCAAGCTGCCGGTCTTCTACCAGGACCTCCTCCGGACCTGGAAGCTGGTCTCGGTGAGCAGGTTCATGGTGGCCACCGGGGGGGGGGGCAGATTTCCCTCACGGAGTCCCTGCTACACAATCCCCATCTTCGTGTGCAGGTAGCGGAGTCCCCCTTGGTGTTCCAGAGGTTGGTCTTGATGGAAGCTACCAGGATTGGAGACCTCCTGGACTATGAGGGGGGGAATGGGTGAATCCCTATGCACTCAGTAGGCACATGAGACTCTCTGCCCTAGGAACCCTCCGGCACGTACTTCGGGAGGTGGAGGCAGCCTTATTGCCCACTTCTCGGTCTTTCCTCGAGCGGGACCTGCAAGAGGGTATTCCCCCGCCCATCCCTTACCCCGGGTCCTCTGGATCTTTTCATCGGGCCCCTGCCCCGTGAGCCTTCAAGACCCCCACCCCTCTGTACCCCAAGCCGGTTGCACGATTTGCAGCCAGTTCGTTTCCAAACCGCGCCATAGGACCATCTACATGCTCATGCTCCACACTCTTCATTTCCCCACCCTCACGTCCCACCCCGATACTAAGTGGCAGGACCTTTTACCAGCTGTGGAGGGTGGGGGACCCTGGTGGGCCAGTCTGTATTTCATCCTGGTTCCACAGCCCGCCAGGGACACTAGTTGGTGGCTCCTTCATGGAGCCATGAGCACGGGCGTGTACTTGGCGCAGTTCACCCCGCTTCCCGACGCTTGCCCTTTTTGCGGTGTGAGGGAGACCCTGGCACATGTCTATCTGCAGTGCGCCAGGTTGCAGCCCCTTTCCAGCTCCTCCAGTACCTCTTGTTGAGGTTCTGGTCCACTTTTCCCTGCACCTTTTTCTATATGCTCACCCCATCCGTGGTGCCACAAAGTCGCGGGACCACCTTGTCCACCTCCTCCTAGCCATGGCCAAAGTGGCCATTTATAACACCAGGGAGAGAGGTTGGCTGGGGGACGGGCCTGCAACTGTGGGGCCTGTTTTCGTTCTTTCATCCGCTCATACATCCGGGCAGAGTTCCTCTGGGCGGCATTCGCTGGCTGCTTGGATGCTTTTGAGGAGCAGTGGGCGCTGTCCAGGGTTCTCTGCTCGGTGTCCCCTTCCCGTTCCCTAGTTTTGGCCCTTTGTCCCCACACACCCGTCCTGTTTTTTCCTTCATTGTTCCATGATTTTAGTTGAGATCTGGGCTCAGTTGCTCCTCCCCAGGCTGGGGGAGGGGCCTTTAGCTGTGGGCGGGCTTCCGCCCGCCTACTTCCCAGTACCCGATAGGACCACTCTCTTATATTCTTCTGGTCTGAATCTGCCACAAAACATAGCATTAATTGTTGTTTGTGATTCTGCACTGTGTACAAGTGTAAAGCAATTCGTATTTGTTTAATTTAGGTATTTTTAAAGAAACCTTTTCTCTCTTTTTCTTTTCCTCCCAGCTGATCAGCTCCAGATATTAGCTTTTCTTTTCTGTGTGTTAATTTATTCCCTTTACAGTAAGGGATAATTTTACCAAAAAGGCATTTGGATCAAGGAAGCATACAAAGCAAGACAAGCCATGAAAATCACGGGTGCCATTTATGAAATGTCTCATAAGTGCAAGGAGCATAAATGTAAGACTAGGGAAGACACTGTATGTACAGAAAATTCAAGATGAAGTCTCTGCAGGTCTGATCCTAAACCTATTCAAGTCAATGTTAATCTTTCCATTTACTTCAATAACATTTAGATCAAATGTACAGTGAAAGTTTTTGGATTGTATTTCAGTGCTGGCCACATTAATTTGCTCTTAGGCTTAGAAAGATTAACGTTTGGTTTTTTTTCTGTCTTATTTCTTTTTATTTCATCTTACTGTGATTCCTCCAGGAAAGGGTTCTCCTAAACTCAGCCGTATTCACAAGGGAGGTGCAAGCAGGGACACCTCCCTCCACCAATAATCGGCAGAGACAGAGAGCAGCTCTGGCCCCGGGCCACAGTGAGGGCACAGAATGTTCCTCTCCAAAATTGGTCAAATTTAAATTCCTGTGCATGCTCCTGCTAAACAACTGCTAGTAGAATACAGTTGTAGCAGACCCCATTGCTAATCTCAAGCAAAGGATGTTATAGAACATTTGCATGAGCCAGTGCACGGATGATGTCTTCATTTACCACATCGGAGAGTTGTTACATTTTGTATTTTTCATGGGGGAAATGGATGGGGATTTAACTCATTTAAGAGATTTATCCCTTTAAAGGTGCTCATTTAAACTCTGCCAAGTGCATTCTCTATCTGAAGAGGCTATATACAGATTAAAGTCATTAAATTATTCATTGGAAAGAGTTATTCTTTATATCAGATACTTATTGATTCAGTTCCCTGGTGTGGTACTGACCACTTTTTACTTGATCCTTAGCTACCTTAAGCAAATAGGGTTGCTCTGTACGCTTATAATTCATCCATCTTTTCCAGGTTTTGTGTGTGTCTTTCTGTTCAAATGCAATTTGCTTTCCTCTTACCGAGGATTTCTTTTCAGCTTTGAAACTTGTGCCCCATTTTCTCAACTGTAGCAGGATGTTAATGAACTCTTCTTGGCAAGTCAGATCTAGCTACTTTGTTTTACAGTATGCAAACCAGTTGATAAAAATGAGACTCCTAACCCTCCCTACCTCACAGGAGTGTTAGGAGGACTAATAATTACTTAATCTTTGCATTAGAGAGAGTCAAGGTGGGTGAGGGAATTTCTTTTATTTGACCATTTTCTGTTGATGAAAGAGACAAGCTTTTGAGTTTACACAGAGCTCTGCTTCCGGTGTGGGGAAAGGTACTCAGTGTCTTTGTATAGCAGTTCTACAAATGTAAAATGCTTCATGTGCTTAGAAATGGTTTAGAACACTTTGGCTACCTGTAAATAACAACAACAACAACAATAGCAGTAGTTCATCAGTAATCTCAAAAGCGCTTTACAAAGGAGGTCAATATCATTGTCCCCATTTCATGGATGGGGACACAGAGCAGTGACATGACTTGCCCACACTTACCCAGTGGGTGACGCCGATACAGCTAGATTGGGTGTTTCAACTATTCAAGGCAACATTAGGAAGCTACAAATATACTGTATTAATCATGTGAATATGTGATTCTATTTCTCCATCTCACTTGGATATTTCTGATGTGCTCTGCTCCCTTCTAGTTCACCACCGAGCCTCTCAAATTTTGCCTTATAAACCATAGCACCTACTTTCTCTTTTTTGAAAATGTAATAGTGACTTGGTAAAGGACTTGGTCCTTTATATTTCCTTTTATTTATGTTTAGGACTGAACATGAAATATTTAGAAGAAAATGGGTGTGCAAGTTTGCGCAGGATTATACACAAATGTGTAGGAGACCCGGACTGGCCCAATTGTGTATAAAGGTAAATAGGAAT
Source organism: Chrysemys picta bellii (assembly GCF_011386835.1). Classification (NCBI taxonomy): domain Eukaryota; kingdom Metazoa; phylum Chordata; order Testudines; family Emydidae; genus Chrysemys; species Chrysemys picta. The sequence continues at coordinate 39,660,530 of NC_088799.1, read as the reverse complement.
CCTATGCAGTTTGGAGCCAAATATGACCAGCATTAAAGTGGTGTGTGTATGTGTGTGTGTGTGTGTATACATGTGTGTTTAAGATGGCATAGTTTGTAGGTGAAGTGAAGAGGGAAGCTTGTAGAAGGGAAACCCCTTCTAACCTGCCTGAAACCAGAACATATTGGAAATATCCTAAGAGTTTTTCCATGAAAAAACTCCCAGCCAGATTTCCAGCATAAAGTGGTTAGGATGAAGGAAGCAGCTCCCCACCTTTTAGATGATTATTTGAATTAAGCCCTTTTTATGTTCACCCATCTAGCACTAAATATTACCATAAGTATCTGGTAGTTAGTCCCTTTCTGCACAGTCTAGTTGTCAGCAGGTTTGTTTTTCTTTTGTGTCTATAGTCTGTTCACTTCAACTTTCTGTAGAATGATTTCTTCTCTTCTTTACGTATGTTTGGCGGGGGGGAGGAGGTGGGCATAGTCAGAGCAGACGGTTAATTTTTAATGGTCATTGTGCAGTGTTACAATTTTCAGGCCATGAACCTAATCATGTGACTTTCAGTGAAAGGCATGACTATCCAAGCCACTGGGATTCATTCAGGAAATTTTAAATGGAGCACATTGGAGAAATCAATTACTCAGTGCATCCCAAGTAGGTAAACTGATTAAAGGAAAGGCAGCAATTCCAATCATTTTGGAACTGCAGCTGAAAGTAATGTAATTTGTAATTGCTGGAGTCAGTGGTGCTGGCTTAATATACTGGTGTATTTGATGAGTTAATTCTTCTACACCAAGAGGTTATGATTGTAAATCCCAGAGCTGCTTGCTGGGCTGTAATTTCCAATTACAATACTGTCTGTGAATTTCTAGGTCATGGAAAAAATGCTTCTGCCATTTATGTGTATGTCCCTTCAAGGAAGTGGAAAAAGTAATGAAAGGGAGAATAGTCTGAGTACTACGTGATTGATTTAGGTCAGTACCAAACCCAGACATTGCAGGAAAATGTGCAGTGTCTCACGGGGTTTTATGGTTTAAGGGGAAAAAAACTGATTGAACATCACAGGTTTGGGAGGACCATAGGACTTTATGTATGGGATCAGACCACTGGACAACACAGTAGATGGTCCAATATCCTGTCAGGATGCTGCAAAAAAAGGTGGAAAACACCCTCCCCCACAACTATAAATCACGTTTTAATTTGTACAATGCTGTACATGGTGGGAAAATTACTTTCTTTCTCCAGCTCCTCTTTCCATCTGAACAGGAGTGAAAAGCCCAAGGTAGCGTTCCTCTTTGCTTTCAAAAGAGGAAAATCTCTGGAGAACCTCTTGCAAATAAGGAATGGAGAAACCCAGTGGGTACCTCAGCTTCTCCAACTATACATTCAAGGCACAGTATCCCTGGAGAGGGTATTCTACCTCCTACCCTGGCTTTCTGAGCCATGTACATCTCTTTGCTTTGCTATAATGAAGCACAGATATCAGCAGATAGTGGAATGGGAGGAGGAAAGGCAACAAGAGTGTACTTATCAGCATCTATCATACTGGTCTCTAGAAGCTTGGTAGCCTACTCTGCAACCCCTTATCAGTGGGGCCTCTGCAAGTAAGGACTTCAAGACTGGGCCAGTTATTGCTAAATACTGGGCTGGATCCTCAACCAGTGTACATTAATGTACCTCCATGGGCTTCTCATTTGTAGTAAGAGAATTGACAGCTGTGTACTTCATATTAGGAAAATTATGTGAATAACATTATACTGACATATGAACAAGCAATGTTTAGCAATCTTTTTAGGCAATCTGTTAAGCAATTATTATTTAATGATTAAATAAAAGTGCTTAAATAACAACATTTATTCAAAGTGGGACATTTTCCAGTAGTTCAGTTAGTTTCCACAGATGAAACTCTTATAGTGACCTTCTTAGGCATGCATCTAACTCACATTTTCATGGAGCACTGTTACTTGTGAGATGCCACCAGTAGCCCTGCTCTGCAGCATTGCAGATTGTGATTTGATTCTGCACAGTCATGTTTCTGGTCAAAAATTTGTCACCTGGGTCTGATTGGATTTATTTTTGAAAAATTTGAGAAGATTAGAAATCATTTTTGAAAATTTCTTGTTTTGAAAATGGAAAATGATAAAGGAAAAATATTCATTAAAACTTTGAGTTGTGAACAATGTCATAAACACTTTTGAAAACCATTTTTTGTGACAAACTTCCGTCTTGAAACTAGGGCATTATTAGACCAATACTAATTCATTTTATAAATTTCAAATCGCTCTATTTCTGCTCTAGACGACAGGCTCAATCAGGGCCACCCAGAGGATTCAGGGGCCCTGGGGCAAAGCAATTTCAGGGGCCCCTACCATAAAAAAGTTGCAATACTATAGAATACTATATTCTCGTGGGGGCCCCTGCAGGGCCCAGGGCAAATTGCCTCACTTGCCTCCCCCTCCCCCGGACGGCCCTGGGCTCAATTCTCTATTGCACTGGAGCTAAGCTAAGCTGGGGTGCAGTGCAGAGACAGGGTTGACAGGGCGCTGATTGTATCTCCCTGAGTTTTAGTTTCCCTGCCCAAGAGCAGGTTAAAGCTGAAGGGAAGCATAGTGGATCTTTACTTTGCCATGCTCCCTATTAGCGCTCTATAGGAGAGCTGGCTGCTCTAAAATGTCTATTTTCAAGGATTCACCCCCACTCTTTTTTTTAATACTAGTGCTACTCTGAAGATCAGAACTGAACCTCCCTGGGATTCATGAGTTAGGACTATATCTACTTATAGCCCTGGTGCAGGCAGCTTAACAAATAGCATTAATCCCTCTAAATCAATATCAAACCAATGCCCGACCTATTGGTATTGCCCACTGCATACATCTGGTAAAATCCTTTGGAATGGGTGGAGTAGGAAGTTTCTGACCATATATAGACTTTGGACTGGAGAGTCAGTATTCTCTAACAGGCAAATGTGAGCGCCATATCAAAAAGGAAAGATTAGAAAAATCAAGCTTGTTACTCCATGTTTGGCAACCTAACCTGTCACCCTACTTCTTTATTCACCTTCACAGGACAGTGATTCCCTCTGAATTATCTGCTGTACTAATTAACAGCCATTGCCATGATCATAGACTTTTTTTCTTTCCTTGTGATAACTTTGCCATGGAAGTGAGCTGCCTGATTTTAATGGTTGAGATGGACAGTAAAATACAGGTCTGTGCTGTCCATCTTTGATTCATTCACTGTTCTCATTTTGCTCGCTTCTCTGTTTTAGTTTCCCTCCCTTGGTAACTTCACAAACCCATGTGAAAATAGCCATTTTGTCAAAAAAATGTATTTCATAAGGTCAGAGTAGCAGCGCAAGCCATCATGCACAGAATAGCAAGTGTTCAAATTCTGATACATCATTCTCACCACACAGAGAAAGGAGACTGGGAAATGTATGCTACCTAAACCAATAAGATCACTCCGGACACAGCGGAGCAACTGCTTTGCTGTAAGTCTCAGACAGCTTGTTTGGGTGATTTATAGATAGTTCTTTATTATCATGGCAACTGTTATCATAGTTCCTGGAGGAGGAAGTGACTAGCTGTGATGTTGCTCAGTAGAGTGGCATGGAGTATATGTACACAGCTTGTGAATCTAGCTGAGAAATCCAATGATGGAAACTTGTCCATCACTTGGATTTGAATGTATGACCTTCACAACACGCAATGAGCTCCGTTTATGATAAAACAGTTTTTTTGAGACAGAGTTCAAAGCACATAAAAGTTTGAGCCTACATGCCAGTGTATCTAACAAAAGCAGGCAGTGGAGAATAGCTTCTTTGTTTCTTGTATAAGCAAACATCTTGTATAAAGTTCCACTGCTTTCCATTATGACAACAGAATTTTTTGTTTGTTGGTTTGACAATAAATGCTCTAAAGGGTATGATGCCCTGAAGATTGTATTTTTAAATAAAGACTCCACCGTATGATCCAACATATAAATCAGAGAATTATCTGAATAGGAAAATATTTGAATCTCATGCCATTAGTAAATGATGTCCAGAACCTCTTTGTGAACCATCTAGAAAAGTAAACCTGCAAGTGAAGTCCTATCACTGATAAATCCTTCTAAGTGCTGTAGTTCGGTTCTTCTCACCTAATTTTCCCACCCCCCCAGTCTCAACATTTTTATTGCTAAAAATGTTTTCCTTGTCATTTTCTCACCCATGTCTTGGTTGGTCTTCACTCTCCTGTTTTAGAAACTGCTAATACTAAGTGCTTTGCACAGGATAAATTTGTGCAGAGTTAGACTGCGTAATCCCAAATACATTTGCTGTTTTTTTTTTTAACATGGGGATGGAATCTATGTGCTTTCATTTGCTGGGAATGGAAAGTGCTTATGAGTAACCCAGAGATAAATTTACAAAGTGATGTTTCGGCAGCAAATGCAGACGCAAATCCATTTGATGCATAAGAAGGGGGTGGGGGCTATGATGTGTGTGGTTTCAGTTCACCACTTGCAAAAAGCACTGTTCAGTGCTGACTTGCAGAGAGGGAAAAACATCAAGTCCAGACTTTTTTTGTGAAGTCAATACTTGGGTCTATAGAATACTGTGCTTCTGCAGGTGCTGTTTTTTGGATGAGATGTAAAAGTGAGGTTCTGTTCCCCTGTGATGAGTAAGATTTCCTAGGCATACTTTGCAAATAGGGTAGGGGTATTAACACTAACATCTGCCATTCTTAGCACTATTCAGGAGATCAGACTCTTGCCAATTCTGCCAGGTTTATGCCCAGGGGCACAACTTGGGGATGGCTCTGTGCCCTACGGACACTTGCTAAGCACAATCTGGACCAGTATATGGGAAAGCCCCTGTGGGCTAGCCCTGTTAACTAACCTCCTCCCAACCTCATTTATCCAACTGTATTACATTGTTCAATTTTGTTATGTATACAATATAACATTACCAATTTGATTCTTTTTCTATAGTTGTGAACACTGAGAGCGCACATTAGGTAATATATAATTACCGAAAAATACAAATAGAACAAGAAACAAATAGGAGGTCAGATAGTTTCAACTAGGATTTCTACTGCACAGCATTTGAACCATTCTTAGTCTTGGAGCTGGTATGTCCTGATAGGAAATGAAGCTGAGTTTGCACAGTGACAGACCTAAGAGGAATCTGATCTAATACTTAGAGTGAAACCTTTGGCTATCCCTGTTTAAGTATTTGACAAACATGTCAGGCTTATGCTGTTAAATTGTGTTCACCTATGTATGGTTAAAAATTCCATCGTGTGCCTAGATTATAAGGGGAAAATTATACCCAGCCCACTCTTCACAGAAGCTCAGGTCTCCCCATGGCCGATTTCCACTGTTGAGGAGTGGGGGCAGGGCTTGGGGAGCATGCAGTGCCAGCTCAGCTGGTACACTCAATGATCTGCTTACAGGATTGGCTTGGCAGAGGACCAACAAGGGGAAAGGTTGCTCAGTGTTGCAGTGATAGGGTCTGTAAGAGGATGGCTCATACCAGAGTTCCCTCAACTGGCAGGCACCAGAATGACAGGCATGTCTGCCTCAGTTTCCCTCCTTCAGCCACCTCAGAAATAGTCCAAAACAGCTTCCCAAAGTGTAGATATAGCCTTTGTGGGGTTTATTTATTACACAAGTCCCCTGCACACAAATCATAACAAGAGTTCCACAACCATAGTCCAGCATTCCCCCAGCATAATCTAAACAGTACATGCAACATACAGCCCCAGTGTCCCTCACCACAACCCAGCTCCCAGTTCAGTCCTCTCCTGACCTTGTATCAGGACAGCCTCCCCAATCCTTCCAACTGTAGTGCAATCCCACTCTTCCCAGCGGAAACCCCCACAGCCTCTCTGCAGGGAGCATCCTTGCCAGGGGAGCAACCCTCATTCGCCCTGGTCTTCACACAGTTCCTATGGGTGTGGCTCTCCGGCCCTGGAGATGTCAGCAGGTAAGCTCCTCTCCTGCTCACCTGCCTTCAGCCTTATCCAGTCCTTGGCTCTAGCTTTCCAGCTCAGAGCCAGCAGGTAACTCCCTCTGCTGCTCCTCCTTTCGTCAGGGTTCTGCAGCCTTCTGGCCCTGGCTCTCTGGCTTGGGATGCCACCCAGTAAACTCTTGCTGCTCTCTTCCCTTCAGCCTTCCCCCAGGAAACATGTTGTTTGTTTCCAAGTCCTTACCAGGTCCTTGGTAGCACCTGTCCTTCCTCACTGAACCAATCTGCTCTGACTCACTGGCACACTCCCTCTCACCAGCTGTCTCCCGGTCCTTTATAGCCCCCAAGTGCTGCCTTGCCCTCTTAATTGGCACCTGTTCTGGCACAGGAGAACAAGACCTACTTCAGTTACAGGGCCTAACACCCCGTGACAGGATCTGTAAATGCCTCGATTGATTGATTGTCAATGGATCGATCACTATGCAGATCCATTGCACCTGTGGAGCCATTTAAAGGCAACAGCTATGGCTGGGAAATCCTGGTGCTGAAGTAATGACCATGAAAGGTTCCATCATCCCATCCAGAACATCTTGTCAAGTCCCAGCCCAGTAACTCAGCTGTGCACTTGGGAAAAGATTAAAGCTGTATCTCCTATAATCAGGAAAAAGATGTCTGGGAAACCAGGACTAGGTGAAACTGCAATGTGGTACAAATCGTATTTTTAATATCAGCCTGATGTCTTCCATTAGAATTGCTGCTAGTCAGTCTCAATGTCTAAAAATAGGACACCTTCCTCCGAATACATGTAACTTGTCTGCACAATATTGAATAGAATTATTATGTGTCAGTCAGCATTTCACTGTGGCTTCTAATTTCACAGTTATTTAGTGGGAAAGATTTACAAAATATTGGTTAAATTCCAGTGGAAAGCCAGGATATTTTACTGCCCCCCTGACTAGTGTAATAAATTGCAGGGGAAAGGAGCAAATACAGATAAAGCATTAATTTAGCCCTGTGTGCCAATGCCAGTGAAGAGACACTACTACCACTACTTTGGTTTTCACGCATTTCCTTAGCTGTTTTGAACATTTACTCCATTCCATGCTTTCTAAGATAACGTATCACTTGTGTCAAAGAAACAAAGAAACTCCTAGCACGTAGTGGCACCAGTCAGATAATATTTGAGCTATTGTAACTGGCTTGGCCTCACACAGTGAATTCACAGCGACATCTCTGGCTGTTTAAATTTTTTGCAACTGATCTACTGAAAATCCACAATGATGTTTGGAGAACTTTACAGTGTGTTTGATTGCAATGGCATTATATTGGGTACAGCTGCCAAGGTGAGAGGCCAGTGGCATGAAGAAAATTAATTTATGTAAATGAAAGCAATTAGGAAATTTAATCATGGGTATAATGTTTTCTTCCTTCATGCTGTATTAATGAATTAAAATGCTACATTTATTTACAGCTCTTATTTACAAATATAGTCCTACAGCTCAAGTTTAAAAGTTGTTGTAGTCCAAACATGAAGTGGAATGCTGTGACTCTTTTTTTTTTTTAAATAGTGGAGAAGAATTCCCACACACAGTCGCTTGTAGCATTTAAAGCAATTCATCTGAAAAACCACACCATCACTAAAATTAAAAAGGAATGAGACTTGCCTTGTTTGTTATATCAAGCAAATATTTAAGCATTATACAGAGAAGGTGAACCACATAGGGCCTGGTTATCATTCCATTAAGGCCCTTTTACACCATTCTAGTAGTATATATTTATGGCCACTGTAAGACCCCTTTATATTGCCAGAGTGGTATAAAGGGGCCTTGGTATAAACGAGAATCAGACTCATAGGCTGGACATTTTCCTCCGTCCTTTTGTTTCTGAAGGGAAGAGAGAGGCAGAAAGAGCTCTATATGTCAGTTGCTCTAGTCACATTAGAAATACACTATTGATTTTCAGGGGTACTGAGCACTTTCATCTCTGTGGTCCCATTGACTTCAGCTGGATTGTGGGTACTCAGCATTGCTGAAAACCAGTCCCTATTTGCTTTTATCACTTCAAAGGGAAACAGTGTTAAGGCAGTTCAAAATTGAATCTACACTTAAAAAAACTGCATTTCTTAAACTGCCTGATCCTGAGAAAAAAATCCATCAGGCCCTCCAAACAGAGGACTCTGACTTTAAAATCCCACTTTATCAAAAGATCCAGGGAGAAATCTTGCAAATCAGACCAGGCTAATATAAATCATATTGCAAATGCCATTTGTATTCATTTCATGCTTTGAGTTAAAAAATATTGCATTGACGCTGGATGAATGGCAATAGTGATGGAATTGCTGCTGGAGCTGAGGAGTTGGAATTTGTCAGCACTAAGACAATCCTCATAAAAGAGGGATGCTCTGGAACTACTTGTGCTGGTTTTCTACTTATTGGTGGTAGTTCCATCAAGATTCCTACCTAGGATGGGGAAAATTTGCTACTTGAACTAGCTTCTAATATTTAGCTTTGTTCTCGGTTAAAATGAATTAAGAGGCATTGACTTCAATTCTTATCAGTATTCCTCTGGGACACCCTCGGCTGTATATCTCTCTTTTTTTTAACAAATGATTGATCTAGACCTGAGAATTGAAGGAACCATTGAAAATGCAAAAGCAAACAAAACAGAGATAGAAGGATTGATTGTGCTCTGCTGCAGCGATTTTATGCAAGTGTTTTGTTCCTTACGAGATTTATAGCTTTTTGAATTGAGAAAAGGTTTATGTAGGCTCAAATCATTGAAACCTTTATTTACTTTCAATTTAGGGATGTGCTGAACTGTTCAGTGAAAAGTTCTGGAATGGGAAAACTTGGTGCATTTGCATATTGGGCTTGTGGTGCCTGACAGTTGGCTACCTTGTTCTTTAAGTGGACTTATCCAGTTAATGGTCACTCCTATCTCATAGCTCTGTGATGTGTTGAGATGGGGTTTAGAGCCCCACACTGTTGAACAGAGTGTTAAAGAGCAGCTCTGAGCCAAGAAGGCCCCACCCAGCCGCACCTGCTGGGCATGCTCATCTTGGGCAGAAGGCTCAAAAGAAAGGAGCTCAGTTCAGTCGGAGCAGACAGAGCAGAGGAGTGGTTGTGCGCTGTGAGCTCCTTCAGAGAAGCCGCCAGGGTTCTACACACCCAAAAGCAGGTCTTCCTGCCAAACCAACACAGGCTTTGTGCTCCATGGAGGCAGGTAATGATACGCCACGGCTGATTAAAGGAAAACCCTCTAAATTGCAACCAGAGAGAACTTCACGGGGGTTCCAGAAACTGACCAGTGGAGTGGATGGAGGAACCAAAGGCTGGGTAGGAAGTAGCACAGGGAACAGGATGTAAGGGTGCCTGTTTGTAACATATTTCAACTGTTATTCACAGGACCCTGAGTTAGAACCCAGTGGAGTAGGGAGGACCTGGGTTCCCCTACCCCCAGCTGTTGATTCTCACCCCTGTGCTACAGGTGGCTACCTCTTGCCACTGGGCAACATGGCCGGGTTTGGACCACCACCCCCGATGCCTGTGTACTGCTGCACTTCACTCTTATGATTTGCTGCCACCAGCTACGCCATCTGAACTCAGTCAGCTCCTTGCCAACAGATATTTTTAGCTGGAACTTCCAGAACCTGGGTTGAAATATACAGTCTCCAAATACCTAGGGAGACCGCACACTGCAGCAGCATTTCTGCATCCTTCTAAATGGGTGCCAGCATGTGCAGAAGAGGTAAGCCATCCCTCTGCCTAGTACCTCTGGCGTATGTAGCATGGTGGTGCTAAGACTCGCATCCACTTTACACTGAGGGGTGAAAGCACAAAGAGTCTGAATACCTTTTGTGCAAGGACACAAGGAATGGGAAATGCTGCCTGTGTCTTATTGTCTTTTCCCTGTACAAGAGCATCTAGAATTTGGCCCTTAGTCACATACAGTGAAAAGAGCATGATGTGACTAGGACTAGCCAAGCAAAATACAAGATTAGGCAACGACTAGAGATGAAATCATGGCCCCATTGATGGGAGTTTTGCCATTGACTTCAGGGGAGTCAGGGTTTCATCCTTGCTCTGTGATTTTTCAAAGGAGCCAATAGGAGTTGAGTAAATCCCTTAGTTTCCTTTGGAAATCCTAGCTTACCTGTTCTGTAGTCCACTGTTAAAGTTTGCAGGCTATGTTATACTTGCTTGGCCAGCACAGATGTATTTGGCTGTGGATTTGAGTTTTTCTTACAAAGTTGAGGAAAATCTAAGCTTGCAGAAACCAAACCAGAATGAGTGTGCTAAACTAATCCTTCATCCTTTAGAAACTCACAACATCTGAAATGGAAGTGGGACCAGGCTGGGGACACTTCAACAAGCCTCCCTCTACCTGTCTGAGGCCACCTACCCCAGAATAAAAGTATTTTGATGACTGTTATTTCAGTCACCTTTAATTTTTAACCTAGAATTAAAATAATCTTTTAAATCAGGCTAGACAATGTACAAATTTGCTCACTGACTTGGTTGCTGTCCCTATTCACTGACACTCCCATAGGCTCAACTCTGATTATACCTTTCTGAGGACACTCCAGTTGGTTTGTTATTTTCACACTAGCACATGGCTAATTACTTTGAGATTAGCAGCATGCATGGGCTTCTGGTGATAGGTGTCATGGCTACACTGGGATATTGCTGTGGGCATTAATATCAAGGAGCCAGGGCAATGCTCCACCAAGTTTACCGAGCCTGAATAAAACACTGCTTAACATTCTTAAACATTTGTTGACACTTCCTCTTTTTTCAGAGTAAAATTAATCTGAAAGTCAGCTGTGTGCTTAAGAACAATGGCCCCAGCCATGTAGTTCTTACTTAGATCCTTGTCCTGGATGGACCCTTATTAAAGTCATAAGCCTGACAGCATGAGACCAAAACTGTCAATGTGATTTCAGTGGGAGTCTGTCCAGAGTAAGGACTAGAGCTGAGTGAATCCTCTCTAAAACGTTCCTTTGAAAAAAATATGCAAATCACTTTGACAGGACTTCATTAATACTTCTTGAAATAATGCTAGCTTCCCTTTGTAATGCTCATACCCCTGTCTGAATGGTTACAGGAATGCATGTAAGAAAGCAGAGTGAAGGACCGCATGGGTATGTAACTCTGACACAGGGCTTAGAAACCACACAGACATGGACCCTTTGTGTTTCTCATCTGCAATCCCCTGATTTGTGTTCAGTTCATTTGCCAGTGCCCACTTTGTATCCCACCATGTAGAGGGAAGAGTATGGTAGCTGTTCAGGGGCAACTAATGCCTAGATGTTGTGGCTATGGGCAACGGGCATAGGTTAGAATAGTCTTGAAGCTGTTCTAATTTACACGGAGGAGTGGCCAGCCCCAGAACTGAGGAGCTCCAAGGTAGTTTAAACCCACCCTTCGTTCTACCCCTTTCTTCTGAGCTGAACTTGAGCCCTTCTCATCCACAGATTAGGATCTGAGCCTTTATTTTTTCCCCGAAGAGATCATCCCCTCCTACTAACTCTCCTTCTCTCCCTTCATCCACTTCCTTTCATTTTCTGTACATTTAATAAATGTGACTATTTTAGTAGTGATGATGTTAATAAAATTTAGACTTTCTATAATTCATCTGGAATGAGAAAATCAATTTTGCAGGCAATCTGTAAATCAGACCCGATAATGAGAAATCCTTTTTTTAATAGCCTGAATATAACAGTTTCTGTCTCTTGCTGTGTGACTTGTCCGTATTCAGAACCAGAAGACAAGAAGGTTCTGCTGCAAACCAAGTTCATCTCCTTCCTGATTGATTATTTTTGTTGCTATAGAGTAACTGTATTGAAAAATATCTGTCAAATAGGCAGATTATGATCTCTGCAATAAGCCATCTGATGTCAAGGAAGTCAAGGAAATGTGTTTTTCCCATCTTTCGTGTTATCTGTTCAATTTTCCAAGGAAAGACTGTGAGCCAACTGGTTATGTTCCATTGGTGGCATAAGTAGAAGGTACCAACTTCTTGTGACTAACCTGACATAATTCTACACTAATATGGGTACTGTGCTCCCCAAAGTGTCTCAAAGTGGGGGAGGGTTTGGGGCAGCCAACAGCCCTTTGCTGAATTCTCCCTCTATCTTAAGTCCATGGAACAACCCTGAACAAATTATTGCAAGACTCTGAGTGCTAGAAACTGGAACTGGATGGCCAGGGATGGATCACTGGATAAAGTGTTCTGTTCTGTTCACACCCTCTGAAGCATCTAGCTCTGGCCACTGTTGGAAGTGGATACTGAGCTTGATGGACCATTGCTCTGACCCAGTATGGTCATTCTTATGTTCCACTGTAATTTTGATGATCTCCCTTTCCCTGCAACCCTGAGAAGGGTTCTGAAGGCAGTTTCCTGCAGGTAACTTTGGCAGAACAGCTCTGTGGATTGTAGGGAGCTAAATGGGGATGAGGCTTGGCAACAGCAGAGAGACAAGGGACCTTTGCATGGTTACCTGTTGCTCTGTAGGCTTAGAGGAAGAAGTGCTGGCCTGTTCTGTGGGGAGGAGGGTCAAACTCTGCTCTGTAAGGAGAACAACTTCTGGTAAACTGAACTGAAACTTGGAGTTGCTACTTCACTGCACAGAAATAGGGTTAATATGGCTTAACATTTCAGAGGGAGATTGGGAGACAGAGAGAGGTTTATATTTAGCATGGAACAAACTAGGTTTGATACATACTAAGGAAATGATTACACAGATACAGGGAAGATAAAGTTGGGCAATTAAAACAGCTGCATGAACAAAGATGAAAAAATTAGCTTTGAGGTTGAAAGGGTTTTTTTTTCTGTGCTCCCATAATTATTTCACATGTGTATATAAAACATGTGACCCGTCCTTTAAATGTGCTAAATGTAAATGCAGAAACAATATACATTGACAAGTGTGGTAAAGAAGATCTAGTCTCATTTATATGCAGCTTAAGAGAAGTCCTTTCAGTGTACTTGAACTGGGGGCCAGGTGAACTGAGTGAAGTTTGGTATAAAAGCATTTTAGAATTTTAGTTTTTAAAAGGAGCAAAAAGGCTGCAGTGCAATGATCAATTGTTCTGTCTGCAATACACATAGCATATGGATATGTATTGTAAGTAAATGCTTCCAATAATTACTGATACTGATAGTGTATGTCCTGAACTGGAAAGTTCAAAAATAAATCTTGCCAGGCTCGTCCAGCATTTGAGAGGGGTTTGGAGTGGGTATTCTTGTTTGAGCTTCTCTGTACAATAATTTATAATCAATAGAAAAATCTTGAAGTCCTTACTCAGTCCTGACTTTTAGGCCAATAATATTACGGTCTGGGACAATATTAACCAATTAGAGTACTTATGTAAATGAGGGTATCTGGACTGACTATGGAGAGTTCCAAGAAGTCTACTATTTAAGGGGTAACAATATTTGTCCCTAAACTTCTAACTTCATCCCCTTTCCAGTATTTCAAAGAGCATAGAAACACATAGCTGCTAGTATTGCATATCAAAATTTATTCTGGGATCAGTAGATCTTGTTGTTTGCCCCACCGGAGGTCAGTGTGGGTCAGGTTATCACAGGTATATAGGTACCTCAAGCTTCAGATAGGCACCTAGCAGGATTTTCAAAAGGGCTTAAGGTGCTTACCTCCCAATGGGAGTTAGGTGTTTCGGCCCTTTTGAAAATCTCACTAGGCATCTAAATACTTTTTTTTTTTTTTTTAAGTCTGACTATATGTGCTTATTAGAAGCATTGATCAGATGGGTAAAATAAGGCAAAGATATTAAAGGAATTGCAGAAGGTCACAGTAAATCAGGAGCAAAGCAAGATATCAAATTTAGGATACTGCCTTCCCATCCCCTGCTCTAACCTCTAGAGATCACTGCTGATATTTTTGTGATAGATATAATTGCACTTTACAAGGAGAGTGATATTCTTATGGAAAGAAACCATGTGGCTTAAAAAATGGCAAAGCTTTTCATTTAAGACAAGAAAAATTTATCATGTCTACTAAATTAACTAGTAAAATAAATATACTTTAATTTTGCCTTTCAAAGTGTCACTGCTATTACTCAGCTACCTTAACGATGGTGGAGTTTCATGCCTTGGATGCACATTAATGCAATAATACCCTTTTTTAATCTTGCAAGGTAGTATTTTCGTTTGGCTTGTATATTTTTGTTCAGTACTGAACATAGCAATCATACTAAATGCATAAAGGAATAAAACTGACAGCAGATATTTTAACTGAAATATCATTAAAACCAGATGAAATTAAGTTTCTCTTGTTCACTGTCAGTCAGTTTTTCCTTGTTGTTACAGTTAAAGTAAAAAGTTCAAACTCTGTAAATGAATTTACCAGTAAAAGCAACAGAATAACTGAAAAGAGAAAAAAAATATCTCTGGCAACTGGGTCTACAGAAGAATTTTTAATTGTAAGAGAGTGGCAAATATTAGCAATAAAAACTTCCAACCGGTTTTGACTCTTTTACATACATTTTTACTCCCACAATCTTGTCTGTTTCATGAACCATTCAGAATGGAAGATTCTATCTTCCCCCACCCCCATGAAAAAACTTGAAACTGCTTCTTTACCATTTAAATACTTTGTGCTTTTATGCCACCTTCCATCCAAGTATTTCAGGGCTTTTGCAAATGTCAGTGAAATAAACCTTACTAAAAGCTTGTGAATTTTATAACCTCATTTCACAGCTGGGGAAACTGAGGAACAGAACAGTTCACAGACTTATGCTAGGTCACACAGATCTGAGTCTGAGTGAGGACTAGAACCCAGATTCCTTGACTCCCAATCGTATGCGTTAGCCATCTGGAATGCTTGACCTTACTCAGTCCCTCAATATTTCCTAAAGATAAAAAAGAGAATTTACCTTTTATAGTTTTTTACAGATTACTTTAAAGAAGGGATTGACACTAACACTGACTTCTCTCTATATCACTCCTTTCCCTTTTCTCATTCATTACTGTTGGTAACTGTGCTATTCCTTTCATTGCCAAGTCTTGGAACCTTGGTGTCATGTATGACCACCCCTCCCCTCTCCCCCCCCACCCCCCAGTCCATACACAGCATTCAGACACACTCCAAATTCTGCTTTTTACTCTCTATACCAGGGATCGGCAATCTTTGGCATATGGTCCGTCAGAGAAATCTGCTGACAGGCCGAGATGGTTTGTTTACCTGCAGTGTCTGCAGGTTTGGCCGATCGCAGCTCCACTGGCTGCAGGAAGTGGCGCGGGCTGAGGGATGTACTGGCCGACGCTTCTCACAGCCCCCATTGGCCTGGAATGGCGAACCGCTGTCAATGGGAACCTGCGGACACTGCAGGTAAACAAACCGTCCTGTCCCGTCAGCAGATTTTCCTGACTGGCTGCGTGCCAAAGATTGCCAATCCCTGGCCTACACTATAGCTAAAATCTGTCCTTTCCTGTCTGTCTCAATGACTAATATTCTCCTCTGTGCCTTATTGCTTTTTGACAACTATAACTGCAGCCCACTTTCTTACTTCCCCCACCTCTCCCATCTCAAGTCTGCCGGATGCCCTAGCTAAAACTGGTCTTACCGTACTCTTCTGCCATCTTGGAATTCCTTCACTGGCTTTCAGATTTTTTGCACCTAATCCTGAGCTATCAGGCCCTGTCCAGCTGTGCCTTGCCTGTATCTCAGTCCTCATTTTCTTGTATGTCCCCTGCTCAATCCTCTCATCTTTTTGCTTCCTTTGTCACCTCCACACTTTCCATGCTATCACTCATGTTGCTGCACATGTTTGCTGCAGCCCCTGTCAGAATCAGAGACCTCTTTCAAAATCAGTCCTTGAAACTCACTTCTGTCTAGATGTCCATTGCTAACAATTGACTCACATCCACATACCTTAATGATTTACTCAATTACCCACACAGAATGGTATTTACTCACAAAAGTAGTGCCATTCTACAAATCTCCTAAATAAGTGTTAACTCAGCTTGGGTGAAGTGGCAGAATCAGGTCTGTAGATTACAAACTCCTGAGGGAACCCTCTATAAACTGTATTTTGTAAAGTGCTATGCACAGCTATAGAACTAAATAATCTTTCCAGATGGGGCATACCCTTCTGACCTTAAAGTCTATGAGTCTATACCATTACCTAGAGGAGGTGCCTCTATTCCCTCATCTGTAAAATAGGGATAATGATACTGCCTCCTTTGTAAAATGGTTTGAGATCTACTAATGCAAAGTGCTACAAAAGAGCTAAGTATTATTGTTTCTCTATAGTCTAAACTAGAGAACTGGCATGGCATTAACTCATTCTTCCAAAAGAGCAATAAACTCTGACCTTCCTAGCAGAAATGTTCGATGGTCTCTGTCACAAAATGACAACTGAAAATAATAATAATAATAATAATAATAATGATGAAATAATAAAAACAATAAAAATAAATGCAAAATAAATTGTTGCTAACAAGTGGCACTGGTTGAAAAATGGTAAGTATTTTTATTGAAAATTTTGTTTCATTTGAAAATTTTTACTGAATTTTCCAACTTTTTCAACTAGATGAAGCAAATTTAAAATTCATTACAGTTTTTGTCTCCATCTGTTCTTTGCATTTTCTACCCCTCCCATCTTTAGTGTGACAAAATGGGAGAGAAAAAAGGTGGGGGGATACAGAAAAATTAAATTATATATTTTTATTTAAAAAAATCAAAACTAAACTAAATGTCTGATTTGAAAATAAACAAAATGAAAATTTTCATTTCATTAAATGTGTCAGAAAATGGCTTCCTTTTTGTCTATTTTTTTATGAATAAATTTTTCAGTCATGTTGATATATTTCTTAATTTAAGACTAAATACACCAAAATGTCATGCTTCTACAATGTCATCCTCAACTCACCTAGAGATGGATCAAGCTTGATTGAACCTGAGTCATCTTTCCTGTTAACCCATACCCAATTCACTTTTCAAAATAAACTATTTTTAATTGCATGTTTTGGTACAGTGGCTGTTGGAGTCCTTCATTAGATTAACGTTGCATTTTGATAGGCTGTAATTTGACAGTACAGGACTGTTAAAACATACAGGATGGCAAATGTAATACAGGAGTGCAATAGTAACTTTATACCCTACATTGAGCTGAAAGAGGCCAGAAATTTAGTTTGATCACTTTTTTCTTTTGTCAGAAATAACAGCACTGCAGTGGTAAGTGGTTTCAGATTGCATTAAGAATTGATTTCAAGGAGAGACACTAAGGAAGTGAGGTTTTGCAAACAAATTACTAGAAATGTCCTAAAAATGCAGTTATGTTTCACATACTTTTATTGGCCTAACTTAATAAAATTAGAGGAGTAGCTTTCCGGCCACAGGATTCACTTCTTCAGGTCAATACCTTGGCAAATACAGGGGATATCCTGATAAATAGAGGCAGGTGCTCTTATGAAGCTGTTTTAGGCAGATACAGCTCTTCAACTTGCAATGCTGTACAATTCCATTTCAGTTTTTCATTATAGTTATTCTTTGAGGTGAATGGGTCAGGAGTTTCAATCCTTTGGTTTGGATCAGGTTCAGGTCAGTGAAAACTTTCCATGACCTGACCCAGCCATGAACCAAAGATAGGCCCAATAGTTTTCCTTGTGATGGTAACTGGATTCCTAGTGATGTTTATCTACTGGTGACACAGTTTGACTTTCTAGATAACAGCTGAAGTTGTGGGGTGCTCATGATCACAAGACTTCAATTAGCTACAAAAAGAGAGGAATGTGGATATTTTGGGGGAAGTTGATAAAGTTGCTAGTGACATTGTCATTTGCTTTTAGATTCACATTAATGGGTTTGGGAATATATAATTTTAACAGTGTTGCTGAGGTTTTATCACTACTTGGTCTATTTTTTTTAAATGTTTTTATTTTCACAACTAATTGTAGATTCCCAAAGTAAAAACTAACCAGCTGGGATTGCAGTACCGTATGGCTTTTTGGTTTCATTGATTAGTTTCACCTTATTACTTATAATTTGTTAAGAAAAAAGGAAAGTTCCTCTGGGGGCATGGGTCAGATAATTGAGATCAAAACTTCAAGTGTGAGAGCTGTCACCTTGTTTTCTGAGAAGCCAGCTATTAAGTATGAAAAAGATGCCTGTGTCATAGTATGGTTCAACTTTGTTTGAGAATAATCAGCTTCCCCTTCCCTTTGTTTTTTGTTTCCATTTGCCTTTTAAACAGGGCCCAGGGTGGAGGAACAGGGCCACATTTTAGAATGCCATGCAATGTTCCATATATATTATGCTAGGTAGGAACAAGTGATAAGACATTAACAAGAATATAGAATGTAAAAAAATTAGACAATAAACACTAAGGCTGAGATTTTCAAAGCTGCCTAGCAGGTTTGGGGACCTAAATGGGCATGCAAGCCTCTTCAGTGGCTTTGAACCTTGCAGCCAAAAAATAACTGGTGGCAAATGATGATTTTTAAAGGGCAACCAGTTGTGAGCAGCTCTGTCTAGTGCAGCCAGTTAATCCAGACCCACTAATAAAACTTCCCATACTCCCCTACATGGGAATAACATGTATAGGGGGGTGGCAGCTCCAGGATTTTCAGCTTGCACAATTTCACTTGAATTCTTCCATGTGGGGGAGGGGCTGGATTTCCCCCTTTCCCAGCCCCTGGAAAAAGCTGGGAATTTCACTCTGCAAACATGTGCATCTGGTTGGAGGGACCCTGCAGAAGCGCCATGTCCCACATGCCGCCAGACTGCTCCCTCCAAGCCTTGTCCCAGGACAAAGATGACTCCTAGAGGAACAATGGTGGCAGAGCCTCTCCTGACATGAGGCTCACCCTGTGCCCCACCCCTTAGATCCCAACAATGGAAGGAGAAGCAGAACAAGTCACTGTAGACTCTGTACTTGCTCCATCTTCCCTTGGGGGCTTAAGGAGTATAGAATCTGGCGCAGAGCTGCCTCCATCATTCCTAACCCTCATTCTCAACTCTGAGAGCCCCAAAGAAGGAGCTCATGCAAGGGTGAGGGTAAAATACAACACTGAGTCTCCCTGTGCTTAGAGAAGTGGAGGTTGGACACAGCATAAAGGAGTAGACGTTTCATTTCCTAATAAGATTATTTGACTGTGCCCTGAAGGCCAAAGATTGATAACCCTTATCATGGTTAACCTAGCTTGTAACCTCTTTTCCTTTAAATTCATCCAGATCACACATTAATAATAAGACCTCTAAGATAAATACAGATGGATGTTTTATTAAGATAAATAAGATGGATGTTTCAGGACATAGTACTCCAGAGCAAGTTTCATTTTGGAATGTAGCATAGCTCAGATGTGTTGTTTCAAATGGATACTAGACCCCAATTATAGTCTGTGCATTTGAGTGAGTGTTAAACTAGGCAGTAATGCACTTGATGTGATGAAAGGAAGAGATGATGGCTATAAAGGGACATGAATAAACACCTTCTTTATAACATGCATTATTTAATTGGCATGGGAAGCAATACAATCCAGTAAAACTAACATGCAAAGGAATAGGGGTGTGGGGGGTGTGTGTGTGAGAGAGAGAGAGAAATCGCCCCTCCTTTCTCAAATTGTCTGGCTAGCCCTGCCAATAGATTCTATTCTAACTAATAAACTAAAATCAGAACTACTAAATTTCTAATCCTATTGCGGGTCATTCATTTGAGCAATGCTCCTTTCAGGAATGAGTCATTTAAAAGAATAGCTCAGTGTAAAGATTTGAAGTGCATCTATGAATTACTAGTACATATCTTATTTCTCATTTCTGAACAGGCAAAAGCATAATACATACCAGTGTCCCTGGGCCAATCTTTCATTTGGTTTTGAAATTGTTGATACCCTTGTATCTGTTCCAGTGCCTCCATCGACTCAGCATTCAAATGCTGTATTTGTGTGGTTTCTGTTAACTTGCACTGCCAGCTTGACCAATAACATTCATAGATTTTTAAGGCCAGAAGGGACCATTTAGATTATCTAGTCCGACCTTGTGTCTATCACAAGCCATTAAATTTCACCCACTTATCCATATATTGAGCCCAGTAATTTGTATTTGCCTAAAGCATATCTTTCAGAAAGGTATCCAGACTGGATATGAAGACACCAAGAGTTGGAGAATCCAACACTTCTTTGGTAATTTGTTCCAGTGGTTAATCACCTTGCTGTTCAAAATGTGTGCCACCTTTCTAATTTGAATTTGGCTGGTTTCAGTTTCCAACCACTGGTTCTTGTGATGCCTTTCTACACTAGATTAAAGTGACCATTAGAAGCTGGTATTTACCTCCTGTAAAAGTGCTTATACACTGTAATCAAGACACCTCTCAAACGTCTTTTTGATAAACTAAACAGATTGAGCTCTTTTCACTTTTTTTCACTGTATGGTCTTTTCTCCAGCCCTTGAATGATGTGTGTGTGTGTTGGGGTTGGTACATTCTCCGGTTATTCAACATCCTTTTAAAAATGTGGACATCAGAACCGTACATACACAGTATTCCAGTAAAAAACACTTCCTTGTTCACTACTCCCTGTTTATACATCCAAGGATCACACTAGCACTTTTTGCCACAGCATAGCACAGGTAAATTGGTCTCTTTTTGCAAGTTGTACATAGTAATGTAAATAGGAAGTTTCTTTATTCTGAAAAGCACCGGGAAGCAATGAAGCCTATAAGCACTAACTACTCCCTTGCTATCATTTCACAGGAAACCTTGAAATTACTTTATTTTTTGCAAATATAATGTTAATCTGCCAAGATGACATGTACTTGCAATCAAATTCATGTATCATACACCCAAACCAGCAAGTAAAGATGTTCTATATGTACAGAATTAGCAGAATTTTGCAGACAGGAATTTCCCAGTTAGATTTAATTTACTGCCGTTTGAAGCTTCTGAGACTGATGTTTTACAAGACACTTTCTCTTGAAAAACAATCACTGATCTGTGTCTGCAGTGAATAGCAAGAATGTCAGAAAATGATGCAATCTAGCCACTTTTTGAAATGTTTAAAGACCTTTTCCTAAATTAAATACAATGCAAGTTGGGGCAGGTTGTCAGGTGCTGTAAATTGGTGCAGCTCTGTAGACTACACTGGAACTATGCCAATTTGCATGAGCTAAGGACATAGCTCATATATTGAAGTGATACAGAGGATTCATATTTCCTCTCTTGCCTTGGCTGTTTAAATTCCCTGATCTTATTTTCTAAAAAGAATGAGATTTAATTCATAATGATTCCTGTTCCAGGCACAAACTGAAATTACATCGGTGAGCGATCTGCCAGCAACACTCCAGCGGAATCACCCAGTGAATTGTTACTCGGTGTAATTGTAAACCACAGTGACCTGTGAGTCTACAGTACAGTGTTGCACCGGAAATGTGCTCATTGTTTAGCTTTACATTTGATTGATAGGCCCACCCAGCTTGCTTGACCAAATTCATGGCCATCTGATTCAGCTCATCTTCAAGCTGTAAAAACTGTCCCATGTCTAGATCTCTGTATGGCAACTTGAACCACATAGACAGTATTGCTCCACTAAAAGAGGAAAAGGGTTTGTGGCCTTCCTTTTAATCTCATAAGCTATTTACTGCAAAGAAACAATGGCTAGAAAAATAAAAAATTAAATACCCCATTGTAGCCATTATCCAATATCGTTTCCATGTGCAAGGCATTCATGTATATCACATAGCTGCTGTGGCACACTGCATGCATATAGCCTGTCAGAAAATTTATTATAGTAGGAAATTACAAAGGGAATTTATGTTAGTTTTATTTTGTTGAAGTCCAGGTCTAGCAGTGAAGGGATTTATTTATTTTTTATTCTTTAATTTTTTTTTTTTTTTTTAGTAGGGTTGGAAGCCCCGAGACTCTGTAGACCAAAGCCATTAAAAATTTATTTTCTTCAGCTGTTTGCATTGACCTAAAACCTTTGCATACTGAGTGAGCAGATTTGGCAGACTTCTTTCCCCCTGAAATATGCTCAGCTTGTCCTGGACCCACACCACTCATAAAGTTCAAATGTGAGACCCTAAGAGGTAAGATTAAGGGAAAAGAATAGTTACTGTCTTATTGGTTACCCTCCACGACCAATAAACAAGTAGGAATTCATAAACAACTGGAGTCAGTTCCACACTGGGTGAGAGTGAAATGAAATGACACTGTATTTGCATAGTTTGAGTGACTTAGTTTCAAAGACATCCTGTCTTCAGAGAAGACAGAATATTTAAATATTTCTGTACTAAATTAATCAGTCTAGGAGTCTGACCCACTGAAGTGAGAGAATTAGTTAAGGCTGCTACTTAGTCTTTAATTTGTCCCATTTTGCCCACTGTAGGAGTTTTAAAAGAATAACCGGTGTTATATCATAGCCAATCATGCTACAACTGAACCATTATGGGCGGCTGCAGTCTTCAAAATTACCAGGCAAAGGAGTAGATACTTCAAATTATTGTAACATTATTGTTTGAGTTCAATTACCTGGGCAATTCTTATTAGGACTTGCACAAGGCATGTTAATGGATTAGAGCTTGATCCAAAACCCACTGAAGTCAATGGAAAAATTCCCCTTGACTCAACTGGGCTCTGGATTAGGCCCTTGATGTCTGTAGAAACAAAGCGAAATAAAAAATACAAAATATTTTTCCTTTTTTTGGGTAGTGCAATAGCATTGGCAATGAGATTCTGGGCCAGTATGTGGCCATTTGGTTGTAGAGTGAGCAGAACGTGAACGCTGAGATTTTTGAAAGCTCAAAGGAAGAATTACATACCCAATTCACATTGATTATAATAATGATTGAGCATTCAAATTCCTTGGACAGCTATGAAAATCTCAGCCTAAAAATAATGGCTGGCGTTGTGGCTAACACACTAGGCAGTGAACTGGGGACCTCCAGAGCTAAAAGCATGAGCTACTACAGTTCTCGAGCTGCGGCTGTAACAGACTAATATCCTCTATGGATTGGGCACAGAGAGGAATACAGAAAACACATTGATCAGTAGGTTACATAAACTCACGAGTTTGGACACTATATTTTGCCTTTGACTGTGTAAAGCACGCCTACCTGCAGAGACTCTATCCTAGAAAACAAAGAAAAATAATTGGAGTGTGACCCCTTTAATGAAAGCCCCACCTTAGTGATCCACAGGTGCTATGGAGAATTAGTCCAGATTTGAACTTGATTAAATTTTCAGTAATAAAATTGCATTTTGTAGGTCCCTATTATAATTATTTTCTGCAACTCCCACTGCTAATAAAACTTTACTTTATTTATCCTAAATTTTAATGCTGTCCAGGTGGTTTCAATGAATGCTCATGTGTTAATGAGTCCTTGAACATAAGAGGTTGTTTCTGTGTTTTGTAAGTTACCTAAAGTTGAGCTATGAAGCTTTTTTAAAAGGGGGATGGGAGGAATACCTGTTTAAAATCTCAATTTAGTAGCAGCAAATGTGAAGGTATCTGAATAGTATGCAAATACATTTCATTCTTTGAGGTGTTTTCACTTCTCATTGTTTTGTGGTGTGATTGGCCACCCAAGGCATGTTTCTGCTCCCTTATTGGCTAACTGAAAGTATAAAACATCAAATAAGAAATAAGTGGCAAATAGTGAAATATTAATGAATACTCTTGGTCATGCATGATTGTACTTGTTTGCATGTAAGTGTGGGTATTTGTATGAAAAATATTTCCCCAAATATTCGTGTGAACAAAATACAATCCATGTAAAAAAGAATGAATCGTGAAGTATAAACATGGCCAAACTGAACAGCATTTTATATGCACTAAGTGTTAATATATGGGGTTTTGTTTGTTTTCAGATTTCTTTTGGGGAGAGAGGAGTTGGGATTCAATCAGCTCCTGTCTGTGTTCTTGCTGTTTAATTTTTATTTCATTGTATGATTCTCCTTTTCCCCTCTAATCCCTTTAATTAAGACAATTTAAATTGGAATTGCTTTTGAGGCTTGGTGAAGACTCCCAAGCAAATGAAATTGGCTTTTGGCCTTTTGGAAAAAGAAATAGCACACAAATGAATGGCTTGAACATTTTGTTATTGTGTGAGAACTGAAGAAGGGCTGTGGAGATGCCGGTTAAGGTCAGGGTCAACTTGAGGAGAGCTTAAAGAAATGCAACCTCTGTATTCCATAAGGCTGCAAACTCTCCCACTGGAGAGAAGCATATGTGGAAAATCCTCTAGTTCTTCAGTGGAATTTTTCACCTTCTGTGGGTTACTACTTTGGAAGGGTGATGGCTCGGTCTAGTTTATTTTAGCAACGCCTAATCCTCTGTCATTCTTCTAAAGCCAAAGTCCCAATGAAGTTGATTAATAACAAATGTTAAATTTAATTAACATTTTACAACTCTAATTTCACCAACTGCCAAATACAACAGAATAATAAAGCATATACTTATTTCCCAAACCTCAAATGTATTTTATTAACCTATGTGAAAAAATATTAATGGGAAACATTTCTGACAATGAATAGTCATCTGTGCTTATTAGCAAAGTCTTTGCACTATTCAAGGAGAAGGTAGATTTGATAATATAATGATATTGCATTAACTAAAAAAAAACATCTGGAAAATATATGAGAACTTTGAAGATCTTAATATATCCACTGAACTGGTTTGGAATGGGCAGCAAGAAAACAAGCTTTACAAATGGCAGCTCATCCATGAACTGTAATAGTGATCTCAATGTAGCACCCTGAGAGTCAGAAATTAGTTCATTCTTCATGGCCATTCAGTTCTTGGTCTTTTTACTGAAGGTATGTCTACATTGAAAACACTGCAGCTATGGCCCCCCAGAGATGTAGTTAAGCTGATGTAAGTTCCCAGTGTAGACCAGCCTTGAGACTGGTAGTAAGGGGGCAATATTAGGGTAATACCCTAATGAAACCATCCACTCATTCAATAACCAAAAAGATAAGGAAAAAATTGGTTATTGATAAATTCTTTGAGCGACAACTGTTTCTAATGATGTTAGTGTAAGGTGATACCAATATTTAGTTTCAGTCAGCTACACTCAGTGTGCTGTGGACTTCGGTGCTGATAGTTTCTATAGAAAAATGTTTCCGGTGTTGTTACAGCTGTGCTTGTCCTAGGGTATTAGGCTATGTCTATACTAGCACTTTTGTTGGCAAAACTTTTGTTTGTCAGGGGTGTGAAAATCACACCCCTGACTGACATAAATTTCACCGACAAAAGTGCTGATGTGGACAGCGCTATGTTGGCGGGAGATCTCCCGCCAACATAGCTACCACCGCTCATTGGGGTTGGTTTAATTATGCTGGTGGGAGAGTTCTCCCCGCCGGCATAGTTCTCCTCGCTGACAGTGGTACAGCTCTGCTGCTGTAAGGTCCATAGTGTAGACATAGCCTATGGACTAGTCTAGCGCTCTCCCAGCGCTCTAAAAAAACCCACCTCCACTGAGGGGTGCAGCTCCCAGCACTGGTGCACTGTCTACACTGGCGCTTTACAGTGCTGAAACTTGCTGCACTTGAGGGGGTGTTTTTTCACACCCCTGAGCAAGAAAGTTGCAGTGCTGTAAATTGCTAGTGTAGACAAGCCCTTAGAAAGACAAGGTGGGTGAGGTAGTATGTTTAATTGAACCAATTTCTGTTAGTGAATTAAATAAGCTTTTGAGTGGCACAGAGTTCTTCTTGAGGTCTGGGAAAGGTACTCAGTTTGTCACAACTAAATACAAAGTGGAACAGATAAGGAGTTAACACATGTTGCAAGAGACTAGACAATTTGAAGTGTGCAGTTAACATCTCTACAGTCATAGGACAAAGGAGGGTTCACCCCTTCACCTTGAATGGTGTCTTACAACATGTGTTAGCTCCTTATCTCTTCCATCCTTGTATTTAGCTGTGACACTCTGAGTACCATTCCCAGACCTGAAGAAGAGCACTATGTAAGCTTAAAAGCTTATTTCATGTACATGTATGTATATTGCCTCACATAATGAGATCCTGATATAAATTGCATCCTCAAGTTGCTAGTGTAATACTACTACTAAGTAAGACCTTGGGAGGCAGGCCAGTCCTCACTTACAGACAGCTCCCCAACCGAAAGCCAATACTCACCAGCAACCACACACCACACAACAGAAACACTAATCCAGGAACCAATCCTTGTAACAAACCCCATTGCTTACTCTGTGCCCATATCTACTCTAGCGACACCATCAAAGGACCCAACCACATGAGCCATACCATCAGGGACTCATTCACCTGCACATCTACTAATGTGATATATGCCATCATATGACAGCAATGCCACTCTGCCATGTACATTGGCCAAAGAGGAGAGTTCTACATAAAAGAATAAATGGACACAAATCAGACATCAGGAATTGTAACATACAAAAGCCAGTAGAACACTTCAATCTCCCTGGACATCCTATAACAGATTTAAAATTAGCCATACTTCAACAAAAAACTTCAAAAACAGACTTCAAAGAGAAACTGATGAGCTACAATTCATTTGCAAATTTAACACCATTCATTTGGGCTTGAATAGGGCCTGGGAGTGGCTGGCTCACTACAAAAGCAATTTTCCCTCTCCTGGTATTGACACTTCCTCAATGATTGGGAGTGGACCACATCCACCCTGATTGAATTGGCCCTGTCAACACTGGTTCTGCACTTGTAAGAAAGCTCCATGTACTTCATGTATCATTATATTTACGCTTGCATCTGTAATTTTCACTCCATGCATCTGAAGAAGTGGGGTTTTTAACCCACGAAAGCTTATGCCCAAACAAATCTGTTAGTCTTTAAGGTGCCACCAGACTCCTCATTGTTATTATTTATGATAGTTTTGCAAAAAGTGAAACTGACCTATGGAAATTTAGCCCTGGTCTACCCTATGGGGTTAGGTCGATTTTAGCTGTGTTAGGTTGATTTTATAATGAATGCGTCTACACAACCAACCCAGTTCTGTCAACCTAAAGGGCTCTTAAAATCAACTGCTGTGCTCCTCCCCGAGGAGGGGAGTAGCGCTAAAATCAACCTTGCTGGGTCGAATTTGGGGTAGTGCAGACACAAGTCTATGTTATTGGCTTCCGGGAGCTATCCCAGAGTGTTCCAATGTGACCGCTCTGGACAGCACTTTCAACTCTGATGCACTAGCCAGGTACACAGGAAAAGCCCCAGGAACTTTTGAATTTCATTTCCTGTTTGGTCAGTGTGGCGAGCTCAGCAGCACAGGTGACCATGCAGTCCCCCCAGGCTTGCAAATGAGCTCCAGCCTGGAGCAAACGGGAGACACTGGATCTGATTGCTGCATGGGGAGAAGAATCTGTGCAGGCAGAACTCCGATCAAAAAGAAGAGCAACTGTTTGCCTCCTTTGTCTTTTGGTAGGCTTGCCTGAGCTCCTTAACTTTCACGCGGCACTGCTGTGTGTCCCCGCTGTAGCCTCTGTCCATCATACCCTGGGTGATTTTGTACTCAGTACTTGTATGAGTAATACCATATGGTCATGCTGCTGAGCAGCATTCGTAATAGTCAGGTGGCTGAGGTATAATTGTGATCTCCCATACTTGTCGGTTTACATGTTGTTCATTTTTAGCTATTTTGAAAAGTTTGACACTTTCCCTCTGCCTTATATACTTTAGATGTGACTTTGCCTTTCTGATAGACTGAAATATTGAAATGGCTGACAGCAGAGCAAGAACGCCACAGAGATCATATGGTATAGAAGTAGCTTTTCATCTCTGAAGCAAGGGGAATCATTTAATTAAGTTAAATTCCTCCAGCGCCAGCTCAAAGTCTAAACTGCCTGCCCATCAACACAAGCTGGTGGTGTGAAGATCTCTCATTACTCTCATTACATATAGATCAAATATATCCTTGTTCAGAGATATCTGTACTTTTCTGAATCTCTTGGGTCTCTCTATAAATATAGGTTTAATGTATTTAGGATACCGCCATTATTTTTCTAAAGGTACAACTAGATCAGCATATGTATCTTTCTTTGTATGAAGAAAAGTGGATTTCTCCTCTTAAAAATGTATTCCTTTCTCTGTAATTTTGTAGGGTCACCAAGAAACATATGTGCCTGTGGGTATATATTGCAAATGTGTATGGAAAATATGTGTAAAGGATTTAGTAGTCGCAGGTGAATGCTCCATGCATCTCCTAGGAAAATGAATACATTATGTAATCTGCTGTGCAGTATGATGTAGAAAGTGTCAAGGATGATCTAGGGGCTAAAATCTGAGACAGTTTGTAACAATGCAGGTTAAAAAAAAAAACCAATCACCTATATTTTAGAGAGCAGTGCACTGAGGTTTATATGGGGAAGAAATGGAGGAGGGTGAATGATTCCAGATTTGATCTTAATCTTTTACTCCCATCTATTCCATGGAAATATTTTTGCTGTACAATATTCATCTTATCAAACACGCACAAATTATATGCAGTATATACTCTGGGGCTGCCTCCTACATTAGTTAGCATTACAACTCCTATTAACTACAGGGGAAGACTTGAGGACTCAAGAGAGGCAGGAGCAAGCCTCTGGTAGATAGAAGATTTGCTGTGTGCTGCTCTCCTTTCACCGCTGAGTGAATTTTTCTGAATCTTGCAGCATCACTGTAATCTACCACGAATGTAAAAGTATCTCAATGAAGGACAGAAAATTAATTAGTCTGCAGAAAACTGAAAGAAAATTATTTTTATAGGCTGTTTCTCATGCATGAGTCTGACGTTTATGCATTTTGGAGTGAGAAAGCACTCAGCCACTGGAGGAAGCCTGACATAAAATATTTGAATCAGATTTGTTTACAAAATAATCTCCTTCTGATTTAATGGAAGTCTATTCTGTTCTCGCCAGTTCAAAGCAGCAGGTTTGCAGGCAAAACCAAAACAAAAAACAAAAAGAAAAACAACAACCTGTTTTAATGGCTATGTTTTCTACATCTTTTAAGCACTTTTTATGACTTTATTTTAAGAAAGGAGCTTTGTTGACCAAACACTTAATGTAGAATATGTTGGAACAGCATTTGAGCTGGGTGAATAGTTCATAACAATATGTCTTAGAATCCCATGCTACCATAAGATACCCTAAAATGTGATTGTCAAGTGTGGGTACTAATTACAAATATAAGGTCACTACAAAGTCAGGAAAGCTCTCAGAACCCTAATAGCTGAGCTCTCCATGTAGTGTAATAGTTTCAAGCCTTTAACCTACTGTACAGCATTAAGCAGGTACTTTATTAAGTGACCTTGTCTAAACAATAGTGAAGTACACTTAAGAGAAGTGCTGTCAGGAATACACATGTCAGAGGTGTTGCTATGCTCTCATTAAATGCTGTGTTTGAAAACCCTTAAGTATTACATTTTTATTTATTTCATTATCCTGTAATACAATTTTTAAAAGTGTTTTTTTAAAGTACCGATACCTCCGTTACAGAGAAAAGCTGTCCTGTCATTAAAAGAGTCAATGCAACTGGTTTTCATGCATGCAGGAAGCATTTCACTATAAATTAAATGTTAATCATGCTGTTTAAACCACTTCAAAATTCTAGGCCCTGACAATAAAAAAAAATCTTGTCAAGGTAAAACAGTGTTATATTAATGGGAACAACCCAAACTGAATCAATTAATTTGGTATATATGGTGAGTGCGACAGATTGACTATAACACAGCAATAGGTCATAATTGATATACAGCAGAATTAAAGTTACAAGAAATTATGAGAATACATGAGACTTTTCTCTTTAAACTCAGATATAATGTAGAAGAGGAACTGGATTTTGTCAAGCAAGACAATAACATGAACAAAACTTGGTTGTTCGACTAAAGTGAAGAGCTATTGACCCTAGAATGGGATACATGTTCATTTGGACATAAAATGTAGAAGGTAGTGTACTCAAACCTGTGCTGTGTGAAATAGACCACATTCAGTAGTTCCTTGTAACACAGCATCTCAGATACAGCAAGATTAATGTTAGTAAATACTGAGGCTCTTCTACAAAAGTTAATGCAGTGTCACTGGCATAAAACAAGTGTAACAATAATATTGGATTTTTAACGATAACCACTATTAGGGCCCAACATGAATCTTTGCATTATCATACTTTATGTAGTGAGGAGCGGAGAGCTGAAAGAAGTGTCCTACAGTCGGGTGGAATACACAGCATTTGTTAGCTCTTATTACAAAGGTCTTACTATAAAGTCCAAATGAGAGGAGAGATAAGCAAGCTGGACATTAAGTGCAAAGTATATGAAAAAGGACAAGTCTAAAGAAGTCAGTCTGGAACCCTCTGGCTCCTTCGGAACAAACCCAAACTGCCTGCCATCAGCACTGGAGCTGCACTGTATCTGTAGAGCCATAAATCTAACCTCTGATCAAAATAATCCCTGCTGTGGGTGGAATCATTCAGTACATGGTCTGTACTTTATTTTGGATTTTTCCTGGGCTGTGAGCAAACAATGCACTGAACTGTCCACTACTCAGTAGCATATAGTACTCTATTACTCCAGACCAATGAATGATGCTATTATAGAAGTGTTTTTTTACCTTCCTCCACCCTTGAACATATTAATTCCAAAGTCATGCCTGAAGCTGTATGTGCCGCCTGCCAGCATTGTGAGTGTCTTCTCAATTAATCAGGAGTTGTCTAAAATTAATGATACCTATGAATGTGTTAATGGTGAAATATTACTCCATCACTCCCTCAGAAACCTTCTGCTCCATGAGGAGCTATGAAAATTACAGAAAGCAAGTGTCTCTTTCCTCCCATTGCATCAGAATGTTACAAGGATGGGGCTGGTGATCTAAACCATTATTACCACTGTCCCCTGAAAAGTTTTAATAGTTCCTCTAATTTTTGGAGAATACTAGTTTGTTTATATGTCATTTCCCTTGTTTAACTCATAAGAAGGGCTGCTGTTTCTTGTGTCCAGACAGAATACCCAGATTGCATTTCCAAACACGAGAGAAAGTTGAGTAGCTAACTGACCAAAACATAACAAATTCATTTGATCAGTATCGTGGCTTTTATGGCTTACTTTATGCCTTTCCTATTTACTTGTAATGCCCAGGTTGCTACAGATATAGTGACTAAGAAGCTGGTTTCTGGCTTCATCTTAGGGAAATCCCATTCTGCTAAAATTTTAAAACTCTCATATTGGATTGAAGTGTACATATTTGGGGAATGCTTGTGCAGACTTGTATTTCACAAATTACATATGGCGAAGAACTACCTTCAACTGGCAGTAAACTCAGAGCTTTAATAAATCTTAACCACAAAGAACTTGTAATTAATAAGAACTTCCCCCATGGGACACCATTACAATGCTTCCTCCAAAACACAATACTTCCTCCAAAAAATGATATATGATTGTACATTTACTGTACTAAGCTACCTTTTGTCCAAATAGATCCCAAAGGGATCAGGAAATTCTATCAGCTAATTTTAAAAACTATGAGCCTGATTCTCTTCTCACTGCATTACTTTAAATCAGGAGTAACTCTAATAAGTCCAATGGTGTGTCATAGGTTTAAAATTAGTGTAAAGTGAGAAGAGATCCAGACAAAATGTACACATAGAGACACATGATTTTAGATAGCATACTGACCACAAATATAAATTAATATACAGTTCCTACTGGACATGTGATCACATCCGAAAAAAATGTTTTAATTGGGCTAAGTTCTCAAAACATTGGCTGGTGCATATGAGGAAGCAGGGAAATGAATATAGAGAGATTAGATGCATGTGCCATATTTAAACTGGTTGAATGTTGGCTCTGTTTCCGCATTAACCAAAAAATAGATGGAGACTGAGTGGTGCTCTAAGGGTATGTCTACACTACGGGATTACTGCGAATTTACAGAATTCGATTTTTGGCAACCGATTGTATAAAGTCGAGTGTAAGCACATTAATTCAGTGGTGTGCGTTCATGTACTGAGGCTAGCGTCGACTTCCGGAGCGTTGCACTGTGGGTAGCTATCCCATAGCTATCCCATAGTTCCCGCAGTCTCCTCCACTCATTAGAATTCTGGGTTGAGATCCCAATGCCTGATGGGGCCAAAAACATTGTCGCGGGTAGTTCTGGGTACATCCTCCCCCTCCCTCCGGGAAAGCAACGGCAGACAACTGTTTCGCGCCTTTTTTCCTGGGTGAACTGTGCAGACGCCATACCACGGCAAGCATGGACCCCACTCAGCTCAAGACAGCAGTCATGAACATAATAAACACCTTGTGCATTATCGTGCAGTTTATGCTGAACCAGAACCTGCAAAACCAGGCAAGGAGGAGTCGGCTACAGCACGGCGACGAGAGTGATGAGGACATGGACACAGAATTCTCTCAAAACGCGGGCCCCGGTGTTTTGGAGATCATGCTGTTAATGGGGCAGGTTATAGCCGTGGAACGCCAATTCTGGGCCTGGGAAACAAGCACAGACTGGTGGGACCGCATAGTGTTGCAGGTGTGGGACAATTCCCAGTGGCTGCGAAACTTTTGCATGCATAAGGGCACTTTCATGGAACTTTGTGACTTGCTGTCCCCTGCCCTGAAGCGCCAGAATACCAAGATGAGAGCAGCCCTCACAGTTGAGAAGCAAGTGGCGATAGCCTTGTGGAAGCTTGCAACGCCAGACAGCTACCAGTCAGTCGGGAATCAATTTGGAGTGGGCAAATCTACTGTGGGGGCTGCTGTGATGTAAGTAGCCAAAGCAATCACTGAGCTGCTGCTACCAAAGGTAGTGACTCTGGGAAATGTGCAGGTCATAGTAGATGGCTTTGCTGCAATGGGATTCCCTAACTGTGGTGGGGCGATAGATGGAACCCATATCACTATCTTGGCACTGGAGCACCAGGGCAGCCAGTACATAAACCACAAGGGGTACTTTTCAATAGTGCTGCAAGCACTGGTGGATCTCAAGGGACATTTCACCAACATCAACGTGGGATAGGGGGAGGGTTCATGATGCTCGCGTCTTCAGGAACACTAATCTGTTTAAACAGCTGCAGCAAGGGATTTACTTCCCAGACCAGAAAATAACCGTTGGGGATGTTGAAATGCCTATATTTATCCTTGGGGACCCAGCCTACCCCATAATGCCATGGCTTATGAAGCCATACACAGGCAGCCTGGACAGTAGTCAGGAGCTGTTCAACTACAGGCTGAGCAAGTGCAGAATGGTGGTAGAATGTGCATTTGGATGTTTAAAGGGTCGCTGGCATACGTTACTGACTCGCTCAGACCTCAGCCAAACCAATATTGCCATTGTTATTGCTGCTTGCTGTGTGCTCCACAATCTCTGTGAGAGTAAGGGGGAGATCTTTATGGCGGGGTGGGAGGCTGAGGCAAATCGCCTGGCTGCTGACTACACACAGCCAGACACCAGGGTGATTAGAAGAGCACACCAGGAATCACTGCGCATCAGAGAAGCTTTGAAAACCAGTTTCATGACTGGCAAGGCTACGGTGTGAAAGTTCGGTTTGTTTCTCCTTGATGAAAACCCATCCCCTTGATTGACTCATTCCCTGTAAGCAAACCACCCTCCCCCCTTCGATCACAGCTTGCTTTCAAAGGAAATAAAGTCACTATGATTTAAAAATCATGTATTCTTTATTAATTGATTATAAACATAGGGAGAGAACTGACAAGGTAGCCCAGGTGGGGTTTGGGAGGAGGCTAGGAGGGAAGGAAAAGGCCACTTCAAAAGTTCAAAATAATGACAGCCTTTCGCTTGGGCTGTCCACTGGGGTGGAGTGGGCGGGTGCACGGAGCCTCCCCCCCCCATGTTCTTACACGTCTGGGTGAGGAGGCTATGGAACATGGTGAGGGGGGAGGGCAGTTATACAGGGGCTACAGCGGCACTCTGTGATCCTGCTGCCATTCCTGAAGCTCCACCAGAAGCCGGAGCATGTCTATTTCATCACGCAGCAGCCCCAGCGTTGCAGTCTGCCACCTCTCATCATGGCCTCACGTTCAGTGGCATCTTTCCAGTACTTTGATACTGTGTCCTTCCACTCATTCAGATGAGCTCTTTCATTGCGGGTCGATTGCATGATTTCAGAAAACATGTCTTCTCGCATGCGTTTTTTTCGCCGCCTTATCTGAGATAGCCTTCGGGATAGAGGAGGGAGGCTTGAAAAATTTGCAGCTGTGGGAGGGAGGGAAAAAAGGGAGAGAAGTATTTAAAAAGATACATTTTACAGAACAATGCTTATACTCTTTCATGGTGAACAACACTATTCACATTACATAGCACATGTGATTTCAGTACAAGGTCACATTTTGCATCTTATATTGAGTGCCTGCGGCTTTGGGGTTAGAGATCACAGATGCAGGGCCGGGCAACAGAATTCGGCTTGCATGCAACCATGGTAAGCCATTGTCTTTTGGCTTCTGCAGCCTTCATAAAAGCAGCGCCTTCTTTTCCCATACCAAGCAAAGCCTATAGAGTGCTACGGTTTTCCTGTTAACCAGGGCCAGCTCCAGGCACCAGCCCACCAAGCATGTGCTTGGGGCGGCACCTGGAGGGGGGCGGCACGGCTCGGCGCTCCGGCCCCAGAGCGGGGCCACGACTGGGCTCGCCGCCCTCCCCGCAGTACTCTGGCTGGGGAGAGCAGAGCCGCAGCAGGCTTGCCGCCCTCCCCAGGCGCTCTGGCCGCCGGGGAGAGTGGAGCCCCGGCTGGGCTCTCTGGCCACCGGGGAGAGCGGAGCCCCGGCCGGGCTCTCCGCCCTCCTCCCGGTGCTCTGGCCGCCGGGGAGAGCAGAGCCCCGGCTGGGCTCTCCGCCCTCCTCTCGGCGCTCTGGCCGCTGGGGAGAGCAGAGCCACGGCGGGCTCGTCACCCTCTTCCTGACGCTCTGGCCGCCAGGAGGAGCCCCGGCTGGCTCGCCGCCCTCCCCCCACCGCTCCCGGGGGAGGGGGGCCAGAGGCAAAAAAGCCAGAGCCGGCCCTGCTGTTAACGTGCAGCAGCAGAAACCAAAGTAAACCCCCCCACCACCCATCCAATTCTCTGGGATGATCGCTTTATCCCTCCCCCCACCGCGTTGCTGGTATCAGGGAAGATCCCTGCTAGCCAAATGCGAAAAGCTCAGCGCCAATGCCTCCCCCCACCCCGCTTGGCTAACTGCAGGGAAGGATTTCTTTTCAGCCACAGGCAAACAGCCCAGTAGGAACGGCCACCTCTGTCCCCTTCATTAAATTTCTGTATTTCAACCAGGTTACCATGAACAATATCACTCTCCTGAGGATAACACAGCGAGATAAAGAACAGATGTTGCTTGAATGCCAGCAAACACCGGGACCATACGCTGCCAGGCTTTGTCATGCAATGATACCAGATTACTTGCTACTAGCATGGCGTGGTCAAGTGTCCTACCATGGAGGACGGAATAAGGCTGCACTTCCCAGAAACCTTCTACAAAGACTTTTGGAGTACCTCCAGGAGAGTTTCATGGAGGATTTCTGTTCCATCCCCAGACACGTTAACAGACTTTTCCAGTAGCTGTACTGGCCGCGAATGCATCCCAAGTCCTCAGAGCAAATTAATCATTAAAAAACGCTTGCTTTTAAACCATGTTTTATATTTACAAAGGTACACTCACCAGAGGTCCCTTCCATGACCTCATTGTCTGGGGTAATGCCTTGGGAGGGTTGGGAAGGTACTTCAGTCAGGCTGAGAAAAAGATCCTGGCTGTTGGGGAGAATGGAGTGCTGTTTGCTCGCCGCAAGCTCATCCTCCTCCTCATCTTCCCCGTCCGCAGAATCCTCAGGCATGGCTGAGATTACTCCCTCCTCAGAATCCACGGTCAGAGATGGGGTAGTGGTGGTGGCCCCCTCTAGAATTGCATGCAGCTCAGTGTAGAAGTGGCATGTCTGTGGCTCTGACCCGGACCTTCCGTTTGCTTCTTTGGTTTTCTGGTAGGCTTGTCTGAGCTCCTTAACTTTCACGTGGCACTGTAGTGAGTCCCTATTGTGGCCTCTCTCCATCATGCCCTTGGAGATTTTTTCAAATGTTTTGGTATTTCGTCTTTTCGAACGAAGTTCTGCTAGCATGGAATCCTCTCCCCATATAGCGATCAGATCCAGTACCTCCCGTATGGTCCATGCTGGTGCTTTTTTTGATTCTCGGACTGCATGGTTACCTGTGCTGATGAGCTCTGCATGGTCACCTGTGCTCTCCATGCTGGGCAAACAGGAAATGAAATTCAAAAGTTTGCGGGGCTTTTCCTGTCTACCGGGCCAGTGCATCCGAGTTCAGATTGCGGTCCAAAGCGGTCACAATGGTGCACTGTGGGATAGCTCCCAGAGGCCAATAGCGTCGAATTGCGGCCACACTAACCCTAATTCGAAATGGCAATGTCGATTTCGGCGCTACTCCCCTCATCAGGGATCAGTACAGAAATCGATTTTAAGAGCCCTTTATCTCGAAGTAAATGGCTTCGGTGTGTGGACGGGTGCAGGGTTAATTCAGTTTAATGCTGCTAAATTTGAACTAAACTCATAGTGTAGACCAGGCCTAAAGGTATGCACTTCTAATTTTCAAATAGAGAACACATCACTTGTACTGGGCACAGTAAAATTTAAATCAATGAAAGAGTTGACTAAAGTAATAATTTGTATAATATATGTGCATAAATTAAAGCATGATGAAATGCTTCTCTGGGTTTGATTCTAAAGAAAGATCAAATATCATTTATAAACAGGAAAAACAATTTTATACTGGACCACACACACTCAGACAAGACAAACAGACCATTTGGGATCTTTGTTAAAAGAAACCACTAGTTTTTTTAGCCTGATAGAACTATACATGTGTGAAAAGTTTTCAGTTTTTCAATATTCCTGATTTTATATTTCATCTTGGACTACTGTGCTGGTGATGAAGTAGATATATCAGTGTCAATTGAAATCCTACCTGAATTCATTTATGTAAAGAAAAAAATAAAAGCATTTCTGATGAATTGGTTGTGTTTCTGAAGAAGAGGGAGTGATGGGCAGAGGAAAAGGCACAGAGCTGTATGAATTGGTACTGATGGCCTTTTGTCTTTTGGATGGATGTCTTGCCATGGATACCTCATTTCTGTCTTTTTGCATCCCCTAAAAGTCCCTCTGTTTGACTCGGCCTGTCATTGTGTCCAAAGATGGCTAGATGCAGCTATCTCTTCAGCAGGTCAGTGCTGTTCCTGGGTCAGATAGAGCGTCATTCAAGCATGAACTGAAGAGTTCCATCTCTGAAGTAGCTGAGTGTTTTGTTTCCGCAGCTCTACCAGCTATTGCCAAATAAGAGAACAAAGGTGGGTTGTTTTGGTTTGATTCTCTTTTGGGAATTTAAAGAACCTAGATCCTCCTTGTTTTTGGAGGTAGAAGTAGAAACAGAAAGGGGGTCCAGGTGATTGTGAGCCCTAAGCTTCCACAATGGAGGAGAAAGGAATGGAGAAGGTATAATAATGGGAAATGAATATCTGGGCTAAATAAAGTTTCATACCAAGTTTCTCTTGTCTCTAAAATGTGTTTCTATGCCACAAAGTCAAATGTGACAATGTGGGGCTCTGTGTCTATGATGTCTCACTGGCTTCCAAATCTGTATGCTCAGATTACAAGTAAAAAGATATCTTTTTCCCCACTAGCTACCAGATCTGCAAACTTGATTTGGGATGTGAGAGCTAGGCTGGTTTCTTTCCTTCTTTCAGATCAGTACTAGTAATAAAGGCTCTGCGGGGCAAATTCTATCCTCAGTGACTCCATGGCCTTCAATGATTTGCACAGGTGTAACTGCTTGAAGTTAAGTAAATGTTTAGGTTGATGAGGCACAAGAAGAAACAGAATCCAGCTCTCACACTCAGCTGTGACGGCTCCGCAGGGTTTTCAGGAGTAAGGCAGTTAAAACTGAATCTCTTCTGTATAGTAAGAAGGTCAGACTTTGATTACAATGTAAATGCAGTGAATGCAATTTACACTAATGTAAGTGAGAGGGTAGTAGAATGACACATAAAGGCAAGCTTTTGAAGCACAAAACCTGAAGCAGCAGCAGTGAAATGAGGGGCAGATACTACAGTCAGGGGTATTGCAGGACTGGTAAAGAAAGAGGAATATGTTGGGAAAGCATTTGAGCTGGGTGAATAGTTCATAACAATATGTTCAATCCACCTTGTCTCCTCTGTTCATGAACCATCCATCAGCGGACATGCAGTTTTCTCAAATTTATTCATACTTCCAATATCATTTGCCAGAGACTTTCTACAAACAATTCTCTGCGGCTCATTCATGAACAGGCTGTTGTGAGTGTCCCATATCTGAGATGCAAGTTGTTTTGATTAGACACATAGATCATATGGTATATTTCCACATTCCGACTAGATGAACATAGCTCTTTAAAGTCAGGTGTCCAGTCTAAGTATTCATCTTTACAAATACAAATGAACTTTCTGCAAATATTCTCCAATGTTTATCAGTCACTGTTGCACTACTGCTTGTAAACATTATTTGCTAAAATATTCATGGAAAGTGAACATAATCAGGTGAACATATTTAAAAGGTTGAACAAATATATCTGAATGCTTTCTTGTACTTTTTGACTTGTTCTCCCCTCCCTAACGAGAACTAAAATCATCTAATCCTTCAGCTTCAGCAAGACTTTCCCCCCATAGATTATCAATATTTGTTATTCTTGCCTCTTACACTGTGCAGACTAGCAAGAGAATATGGCTGAATTTTCAGAAGTGCATGAATTATGTGTTAAGGTCATCTTTATTAATTGTTTCTGCTTACTTAGGAAGTGCATCATCGGTCAGCATTTGTGAGCCTGGGGCAGTCTCCTGCCCATGGCTGTCTTACACTACAAGTGTCAGTGCTACAGGCACAGAGGAAATAAGCCTGGATTTAGAAAACCAAAGATGTAAAGCCAAAAAGGAGAATTGGAACAGATTCCGCTGATGGAGTGGAAAGAAAAGTAAGCAAATAGCTAGCTCACTGTCAGATCAGTGTTGGTCTTGCATTCCCCCCCGTCCGCTAAAGATATTGTACTTGAAATGAGCCCTAGGCAATGTGATGGCAGTGTGGAGGAAGTGTACTGTGCTAATGGGCATTTATACATTGCTCTTTTTTGTCCCTACTTTGTTTTTATTTGTTAAGTTGTCTCTGTAGAAATGTTTTCTTTACTTATATTCAGTAACTGAAATAAATTGAGTTTACTGTTTGGAAGGATATATTCTAACATAGTGGTGGATGGTCTACAGCTGGCATCTG
Organism: Chrysemys picta bellii; assembly: GCF_011386835.1. Taxonomy (NCBI): domain Eukaryota; kingdom Metazoa; phylum Chordata; order Testudines; family Emydidae; genus Chrysemys; species Chrysemys picta. Next base: position 39,621,369 of record NC_088799.1, on the reverse strand, counting down.
AACAGCAGAACAAAGGCAGATGGACAAGTTCATTGAGTGTATGAAATTACCCAAAGCCCATTTGGAAACTCATATTTTTGGTTTCTTTTTCATTTTTCAATTTAGACAGTTTGTTGAAGTGTCATCATTGTGACAAGGCATGGGAGCATAACATTCACTTGCAGTTTAGTATCTGCTCATGGTGTGTGTGTTTAAGTAACTGAGTGGGAGTCAGATTTATCACATTCCATCAGTGATCAGTTTCATTTGTACTCAAATCAAGAAGTTCATTGATTCTTGAGGAATATTGCTCACCTTCTAGGAATGTATTTGGAGGATAGTATTACAATACTTCTCTCTCTTATCTGCAACCAGGCAACCTCAGGCAGTGCTCTTGTCAGATCTCATCAAGCATGCGCAGGTTTGGGTGCAGTCACTACTTGCATAACTTTAAGGAAAACCCAAGTGCAGTAGGTAGTATGGATGATTCAGTGGCTTTTCCTCTGAATCAGTTCTGAACCATTAACCCAGGTTAGTGTTGAGTGACACATTGCTGCTGGTGCCATTTAAAAAAAAATAAGAGACATAAACCAGTTGGGAAGAGGGTGGATACTGCAATAAAATTCCACTAGTATTTGCTTTAATTTCAAAATGAATCTGCTTTGGTGAACACAAGAGTTTTGAGACCTGCTTTCTATGAAGGCTAATATGATTATTAAGTTTCACTTGCATGAATGCTTGAAGAAACACAAAATGATCAAGTTGGGTTGGGACAAGCACCAAAAAGTTTTGAAACTCTGCCAACACTTCTCTGACGTAGCCAAAATTCTTGAGCCCAGTTCAGTTCTCATACAACGGAATTACTTTAATGTAAATCAGCAAAACTGGGTTGGGAATCTCCATGCAAGATTTCTGTTGGTTCTTGTTCCCAATCAAGCAAAATGTACTAAAATAGCAACCATTCTCAAGAGATTTGGGCACTTCAGGTTCTGATCCCAGCCACAGCCTTGAAATATAGAGGTGCACAAAAATAAGCAGTGTTAATTGGACACTGCAGAATCTTCAAATAATTCTGATTTTAGAAATGGAGCACCGGCTTAGGAAGGTTTATCTTTCTTTCCAGATTATTTGCCCCTCATTATTTCGTTGGCTCTGCTTCTCTTCCAGGAATAATTTAAAGAGGTCATTTCAACTTATCTCTGTCACAGGCAGCTGGCTGCTGTTGAAACAAATGCCCTGTATTTTGATAGATGGATTTCCTCTTGTTCACCAAATTGATTTGGACCATCTTTAACTGTTAAGACGTTTGAGAGAGTTCATGGAAGCAGCATGCTGAGGGTGAATTGACTCATCGTCATAGTATCACTTGAATAATGAACTCAGGCTTCTTTCCCCACAAGAATGCATTTTAATTGTATAAAGAAAGTGTCTCAATAAGAGGGAAAGTATCTGCCTGGCAGTTACTTCAGAGCTTATTCTATTTGGCGATGCATTTTTATGACTGCGTCCAATGTGACGAGAGATGCTGTGTGAGGCTGGATGTGTCTCCTCATTTTGTATAAATTTAGGAACCTAAATTGGAGAATTTTGCACAAACAATCTCACTGTGTGGTTCCTTGGCATTGTCTTATACAAATTCACTGATCAAGAATGTTGAAGTTGGAAAAGAAAGAGAGAAAATTCACGCATCAGCACAAAATGTACCAGGACTTATTATAATCTCGTTTGCTTTGTAAAAAGAGCAGCTAGGCACACATGAGTTCCATTCACCCACTAAAATGAGACTCTGGGAAATGGCTGAAGCCAAGCTCAAGCCATCTCTCATTTTAAAGACAATGGAACTGAGCCAAGACATTGAATCTCAGCTGCAAAGCCAGATCCATACTAAGTGGCCCATATTCTAATCTTGTGCCGAGTAGAACCTTACACCTCAAATTGTCTCATTGGGCCAGATTGTGAACTTCTAACTCAAGTTGCAAAGCAGCTATTCACCCGAGTTGTCCCACTACATACTTGTGTGAGACCTGGTCTATGTGTAAAACTTATCCCAGCATAGCTATGGTGGTTGGGGTGTGATTTATTTTTAATGACATAATTATGCCATGAGCCCTAGTGTAGATGCACTTACACTGACATAAAGGTGCTTCTGCCAATATAGCTTGTGTCTCTTGGGGCAATGGTGTAAACCAGGGATCGACAACCTTTGGCACGGGGCCCGCCAGAGTAAGTACCCTGGCGGGCCAGGCCGGTTTGTTTACCTGCCGTGTCCACAGGTTCGTTCGTTTATGGCTCCCACTGGCCGCGGTTCGCCGCTCCAGGCCAATGGGGGCTGCAGGAAGGGTGGCCAGCACATCCCTTGGCCCGCGCTGCTTCCCGCAGCCCCCATTGACCTGGAGCGGCGAACCGCAGCCAGTGGGAGCCGCGATCGAGCGAACCTGCGGATGCAGCAGGTAAACAAACTGGCCCGGCCTGCCAAGGTGCTTACCCTGGCAAGCCGCGTGCCAAAGGTTGCCGATCTCTGGTGTAAACTATGTCAGAAGAAGCATTTTTATGCTTGTATAAGCTGCACCTGGAACTAGCAAGGACTGCTTATACAGCTATGCCACAAAACTTTTCTAGTGTAGACAAGGCCTGAGTAACTGCTTTACAGTGTGACTAAGAGGCTCACAATCTAGCCCACTGAAATAAGTGTAACTGCCTGAACTGGAAAGTGCTACTTAAGCAATGTCTACACTACAAACTTTGGCCGATGCAAGTGACATCGGCATAAAGCCATCACAGTTAGTATATCGCTAATGCACGTACATACTTGATTCCTTGCATCAGCGTTGCATGCACTCACTAGGAATGTTTGTGTCAAAGCACAGTGTTATGTACCATGGGTAGGTATCCCAGTATGCAACTCACCAACATCCTGCATGCTGTCTTTTGGGAAGTTTTGGCAATGCGTGATGTAGCAGAAACAAGTCACACAGGAGTTACTGGGAGCTTTCCATCATGCAACTTTCTCCATCCCATAATGTCATCCATAGGATTTTAAAATCCCACAAAGCCGGGTGGCCCTCCTCACTGTCCACTATCTCTGACAGAAGCATGGAACCTGAACAGCTCTGTGCTATTGCCATGAGCTTTGCAAGCACAGGGCACACAATCTTCTGGTATTTGCAAAGCTGCAAGAAGAACCTCATCAGCAGTTCATGATGATTTTGTGGAGGACAAATCTCTGTGGGACACAGCAAGAACAAATTCAAGGCTGTTGGTGGCAGTCACAGAGCAGCTGCAAGGGGGAGCACCACTTCCGGGCCCAAGAAACAAGGAATGACTGGTGGGATTGCATCGTAATACAGACTTGGGAAGATAAACAGTGGCTGCAGAGCTTTTGGATATGTAAAGCCACATTCCTGGACCTGTATGCCAAGTTCCCCAGTGCTCCAGCACAAGGATACCGGAATGTGAGCTGCACTGACAGGGGAGAAGTGAGTGGCAATCTCATTGTGGAAATGCGAAACACCAGATTGCTACCAGTCAGTGGGAAATCATTTTACCGTAGGAAAATCCACTGTGTATGTGCGTGGAGGTGGGGAGGGGGGTTGTCATGCAAGTATGTGGGACCATTAATCATCTCCTGTGACTCCTGGCAATGTGCAGGATATAGTGGATGGATTTGCAGCAGTAGGGTTCCTGAACTGCAGTGGAGTGATAACGCACACATTGCACCAGCCCACTTTGCCCTAGAGTATATCAACTAAAAGGGCTACTTTTCTATGGTTATGCAAACATTGATGCATCCCCAGTGATGCTTCACTGACATCAGGTCTGGCAGGTCAGGGAAGGTGCAAGACACTCGTAACTTTAAGAACACAGGAGTGTTCAGAAACTGCAAGCAGGAACTGTTTTCCCCAACTGGTGGATTACCACTGGAGATGTTGAAATGCCAGCTGAGATCCTGGGGGACCCAGTCTACCCTTTGCTTCCCTGCCTGATGAAGTTGTATACTGGCCACCTCAACAGACCAATGCAAGATTCAACTACCAGCTCAGCAGGCGCAGAATGAGAGTTGAATGTGCTTTTGGTAGATTGAAGGGACAATGGCGTTGTTTACTTACAAGATTGGATCTTCGTGAGAAAAATATTGCAATGGTTATAGCAGCCTGTGGTGTCCTGCATAATATCTGTGAGGCAAAGTGGGGAAAGTTGCAAAGGTGGAGCAGCTGTCTGCTGAGTTTGAACAGCCAGACACAAGGGCTATTAGAAGAGCTCAACACAGAGCTATATAGCTGAGGGAGGTCTTGAAAGAGCACTTTAACAGTGACCCACAGTAATGCATTGTAATGAACTGTGCTTTACCTGTAGGGTGATCATACATCCCAGTTTGGCTAGGACAGTTCCTTTTTTAAGCCCTGTCCCCGGCCGTCCTGACTTTTTTTTTTTTTTTTGGCAAAAGTGGGCATTTGTCCCATTTGCTCTTGCCAACTTGAGCAAATGGGACAAATGCCCACTTTTGTCAAAAAGCAGGGTGCAAAGAAACTTACAGGGGAGCGAGTGGTGATGTCAGCCCCACGTGGGGGGAGAGGTGTGGAGGCAGGGCTCCAGCAGGGCTTGGGCAAGCAGCAACGCCAGTCACAGCCTCATGCAGCAGGAGAGGGAGGACAGAAGGGCTCAGGCAATGCAGTGACGCGAGTCTCAGCTTTTGGGAAATATGGTCACCCTATCTGGTATGTGCGTCGCTGCTTGCCCGAGCCCTGCCTGCCCCCTATGCGGGGAGGAGGGCTTGGGCGAGTGGCTTAGGCCAGCCTCATGTGGGGGTCTCGGGTGAGTAGCTTGGGTGGTTTGGGAATGTGGCCACCCTATCTACCTGGCCCTGCAGTTTGGGGCCTGTTAGAAATTGTATGGTGCTCGGTGTACATCTTTGAATTCAACACAGTCATTGCACCTATATTAATTGTGTGGTGCTTGCTGTACATATATGATTATTACGCTGTCACTGATCTTATGAGTTCTGTCACACTATACAACAACTAGTTAGTGGGTGCTTTCAGTACTGCTAGGTATTCTGCTGCGTATGTTGTGAACTAATAAAGATGAATGATTTTCCTAAAAATAGAATTTTGAGTAACAAAAGCAGTGCACAAAAAACCCTGTGCAATTTTAAAGCAAATATATTATAAACATAATAAATTAATGGAGATCTTAGCAAGGGAAAAGATAATGCATGTCCATTTTGGCTACACGTACAGAAACTATAGCTCTCACAGGTCAGTGTATGTAAAGCTGTGGTTGTCCTTACTGCTCCCCAGTGTGGAGGGGAAGGGATAGGGATGTGGCCCATGATGCCATGTGGAATTTCGACCAGGCTGTGTGGAGAGGTGCTAAAATGGACTTCTCCATGGACTTCAAAGGGAGACGAGCCCATGATTGTTGAACCAGTAAGTCCACCAGAGTCTGCAGCAGCTGTGTTTGCTGCTGGAGAAGCCCCATTATGTCCTGGTGCATCTCCCTCTCCTTTTCCTGCTGGGACTCCTGGGGTTTTCTGCTCTTTCCTTCTCTATACAGTCTGAAATATTCACCTGCCAGAAGCTCTGCTTATGGCCCAATGTAACACTGGTTTGCGGGTTCTTGTTGAACATGTCACCCTGAGTTCTCGTCTTTCTCCTCCTTAACTGGCTCAGGCATTCCAGGGGTGTGGAGGGGAAAACCCCTCAAGTGCGCAGTGGCAGCAGCTACAGATAAAACACCCAGCGGTATCATTTATCAGAGGGGTAGCCGTGTTAGTTTGTATCCACAAAAACAACAAGGAGTCCAGTGGCACCTTAAAGACTAACAGATTTATTTGGGCATAGGCTTTTGTAGGTTAAAAAAACCCCACTTCTTCAGATGCATGAAGATATGGGTTTTTTTAGCCACAAAACCTTATGCCCAAATAAATCTGTTAGTCTTTAAAGTGCCACCAGACTCCTCGTTTTTTAGAGGTATCATTGTCAGTATAGGCACAAACTTAAGGTTCAGAATTTCCTTCCCTTGCTCCCCTAAAGGTTTAAACAAGACATGGTCATTGACAATTCTGCTTTGGAATGCTTGTGCATGGCACCACTCACCGAACCAGCCATGGTGAGTTTGGCCCACCAGGGATGAGGGGAATGAGGAGAGAATTGCTCAGTTGCATGACACTCTGAGTACAGGGCAATGGCGCTGAACACTAGTACCGTTTTCCATACACATTGGTGATTTTAGCTGATATCTCACTCTTGATTTTAACAAAGGCACAAAGTCACATTTGACCTTCAGTCCCTATCTGTATAGGGGTGTTGCACTGACAGGTATATTAAGGATTGTGAGTAGAGCTAGTCAGAAAAATTGCAGCAAAACATTTTCTCACTAGAATTTCCTGATTTGTTGAAATTGAACCATTTCTTGGAGAGGCTTAGATTTCAATGAAGATCCTCCAGAAACCTGCCTGGTTTCTTGCAGCTTGCTAGCTCTAGTGCTTCCAGTGTCCATGGTGGCCCCAGGCCAGTCTGCCAGCCGGACAGCCAGACTGTCAGATTTCAGGACTTTCAGGGTCTGTGGCTCTGTGGTGGTATGCCAGGTGGATTGCCCCAAGCTGGTCCTCCATTCCCTTTCACCAAGAGCTTCAACAGTTTGGAGGTTTGTTCTGAATCAAAACCAAATGTCAAAATATCAAAATCATCCACAAAACAGAACTACTTTTCTTCACCCAACTCTAGTTATCAGGTGTTCAGATCCGATGGTAATGGGACCCATATAAGGCAGATGAATTCCTTGGGCATAAGCCTTTTATTGAGAATGCCCTGCCACCAGTCCGAGTGAGTTCTACAGCTGGATCCAGCTATAACCCAGCAGATCACAATCACCCCAAGTGGGTCATGGGATCTTATCTTGCACAAGGCTACTTCCTGTTTACACCTCTCTGGAGGTACAAAGGGTCTAATCCTAAATGGGTAGCTGGGGATTCCCCTGGCATAAGGGATGTCTTGAGGGTATGCCATGGCAGAATCTGACCAGAGTACTCAGAAGCTGTGCATGAAGGTTGCCTTGGGTGGAACAGCCCCTTGAAGGAATGTTACAAGCTAACACAACTTAGAGCTGCTTTGAGAGTGCTCTAAGTTATGTGAAGCCGAACAGAGTCCTGGGGATTGGTGGAGCAGAGGTATCTTAAAGCCACTTTAGTTCCCCCCATACCCTGTCAGCTCTGCAGCTGAGAGGGTGTGGCGAGAGCTAAGGTAGCTTTAAGCCACCTCTGGGCTCCATCAGTCTCTAGGACTGGAGTGATTCCACCATGGCTGATCAGTCTCTCAGACAGGTAGGTCTTAGGCAAGTTAGAGCTTTTGAGATCATAACTTGCATCTGGAGCTTCAGCTTTTGTTGATATTAATAATCCGAATTTACCAGAATTTTCTGTATATTTATTTTGTGCCCAAACATAGACACAGACACAATATTTAAAATGCAAAATATCCTGCAAAATTTGACAAATTCCTACCACAGAATGAACAGGAGTACTTGTGGCACCTTGGAGACTAACAAATTTATTAGAGCATAAGCTTTCGTGGGCTACTGCCCACCTCTTCGGATGCATATAGAGTGGAACATATATTGAGGAGATATATATACACACATACAGAGAGCATGAACAGGTGGGAGTTGTCTTACCAACTTTAAGAGGCCAATTAAGTAAGAGGGAAAAAAACTTTTGAAGTGATAATCAAGGTAGCCCAGTACAGACAGTTTGATAAGAAGTGTGAGAATACTTACAAGGGGAGATAGATTCAATGTTTGTAATGGCTGTAATGTATACCACAGAATGGTAGCTCTCTAGAATATTTACCCTTTGTTATTTTCACAGTCTTCCAGTATTATGCCACTAATTAACCCTCTTCAATGCCCTTCTACACCCACTTTGAACTGCATGGGAGCTCTGTATGTGAGGTGGATGAATCAGAATCAGGTCCTTCATTCCTACAGGCAAGAAAATGCCTATGCTGTTGGCATTCCTGCAAATCACGGATGCCAAGAGGAAGCTTCTGAAAATCACCTTTGAGACTTCAAGGTCAGCCCTGTTTAATACAAGGCATTTACTTTCAGGTTTTCTGCACAGCAGGCTCCTACAACAGAAGCAGAATACCCCTTTATTATCAACACCACTAGGTTTTTCAAAATTCTAAGGGGGGAGGAACACACTTGTCTTTTCATGCACATAACATAATATTTTGTATTTGGGGGGGGACACTTCAGATTCTTAATATTCTGCCCTGCTTTTTAAAATATTTACCTGTCTTTTGACTGTTTATTAGCTAATCCATGGATAGATATGTTCAGAGATGTACAACAGTTAGGGGTAGAGAGGTGTGTGTGTGCGTGTGTGTGTGTGTGTATAGTATAGTAAAGATGTATAACATATAATTGGAATGCTGCTTCTGACCAAAAGCCGTGCAATACTGAAAACAGTGTGTTTGTTTTCAGGCATCTGATATTCTGTCCTAATAATAAAAGGATTTTATTATATTTGGATGCAGCAACAAAATGTATTATTCAATTATGAATTAAGAATGATCAAATTAAGTTTGTCTTAAATGCTGATATGTGTTTAAATGATAAGTGTGACATCCTGACCTCAGTGAAGGCAATAGGAGTTGGGCCACTGACTTCAGTGGAACCAAATGACAGGCTGTGACTTGGAAGAGATTTTGGGGGTTGGATAGTTCAGGGTTGGATTTCCAAAATCAGCTAGGGAGTAAATGCCCAATTTTCTCCTACTGGCCTTGATCTTGAAAGGTGCTGTGCACTTCCTATTGTGAGAACCTGAGCAGCCTCAATTTTGGAGGGTGCTTTGCACTTCACAACAAATCTCTTAGGATTGTTAATGGGATAAAGTTTTTCATTGGGATGTCATTGCTTCAGGATGAACACTGTGTCAATTATCGCTACAGAAAATTATGCGCTGATAATGGCCTGGGAGAGGGCCAGTGGGATTGCTGATATCTACTTACGTATTGATATTAAAATGTAGCCACACAAACAATTTTTAAATGATACAGACTCATCACGTTGTGCAGCAGCGAGCCTAAGTAACTGTATGATCTTATTACTAGCACCACAATCTTCTTTGGAGCAGAGAACCATGTACTCCTGAATATTTGCGTAACATCTAGAAAAATGGGGCCAATATCTGATTAGAGTCTCTTGGGGTAAGAACAACACAAATTATTAATAATTATAATATTTTGTGCTTCTGACAAGGGGCAAGACTAGGGAGTGCAGAGATGTGTAAAAATAAAACTCCTACTTTTTAAAAAAATGTACTGGTTGATCTTCTAGAACTGATTGGTAAAAGTTTTGGATGAAAGTTTAAATCACTTCCTTTTTTACTCCAACCAGTTCTTTCATTCCTGTTGTCCTCAAACATGTAGGAAAATTATATATTTGTGAGTGACTGGGAAACCTGACAGGTTTCAGAGTAGTAGCCATGTTAGTCTGTATCCGCAAAAAGAACAGGAGTACTTGTGGCACCGTTCTTTTTGGGAAACCTGAGTGAGTACAACAATGTTGCTTTCCACCTCTGCTTTGGATAAAGGATAACTAACTTTACACAGAACAAAGTCAGCTAAGACCAATGCTCCCCATCTCTTGACAGGCCCAGGTAAAGCACTCAAATTACTTAAACTTTGTAGCTAAGGTTTAAATTCCCTTTAAAGTGAGATTCCCATTCCTCATGTCAAGGTTACCTTGGACAGTGATAGCCTTTCAAACAATCAGACCACCTGCCAACCTTATGGGTGTTCAAAAGTTTGACGGTCTCTGCACTGATCCTACTCTTGCATGAAAATGGCTTTATCAAGCCTATAATTTGAAATGAAATAGTCTTAAATGGTTTTCACACAGCTTGACTTTCAAAGAGGTTCCAGTTTCACAGAACTTCATATAAACAGAGAATCAGAAGATATAACCAGATACCACAGTTCCTGCTTACTAATTGCCATAAAGCAGAGCCATCTGCTTTATACAACGTTGAGGTCATGTAATCCCTCTAAACTGTGACCTTTTTGGCTCAATGGGACTTGTTATTGATTAAATGAGACCTTCTTAGGAAGTTATTGGGAAACTTGGCGTGCATTCAGTCTGAACACAAAATATATTTGCTTGGAATTCTACGCAAACTTAAGAAGATAGTTCGAAGCAGTCTATCCTTGAACTCTCTTTCTCTACCATATGTTAATCTTCGATGATTCACGATAGAAATGGTTTATTTCAATTAAAACAACCACACAAAAAAATAGAAAAAACCTCCTCCCCCCACCCCACACAAACAACCCCTCACCTTTCTCACTGAACTGAAGATTAATTTGAGGGTAAACTTAAAACTTCTCATGACCACTGAAGGTGAAACTGGGTGGATTCGTGGATGAGGATTGTCTTCCTCAAGCAGCATATTTCCGCCATTCCATGTGTATGTATGACCCATTTAGAATGTTCAGTGCACACTTTGTGCTCCAGTGGTAAGTGTTACTGAATCAAAATAATTTTTTTTTACAGTTTGGCATATGCAGAAAAGGACTTTGCAGTCTTTCACTAGTAATAACCTTCATGAAATCTCCACTGGACTGTGCTTGTCTCTCTCTCTCCCCTCATATACTTCACTTAAATATTTGCGTAAATAAAAGAAAATAGTTACTATGATTAAAGAATCAGTTCTTCTGTATTTTCCCCCTTCCTGCCCCCTCATTTCTGTCTGTGTGTCTTTCAGGAATCTGAAATTACCTAAATGTTTGGCAATTTTTTCCTCAGTCCAGAAATAAATTTGATAATTCACAGCTAATTCTGCAGCCCTTCCACTCCTCTTTTAATGGAAACTATTATAAAGTTGTTGCCTATTTTATTCCTTGCTGGGGAAAAAAAAACAACCCATCAGAATGGTGAAAGGCCTCACTGAAAATGTTAGGGCTCAAAGATTCCACCTACTGCGTGATAAGTAATAATTTGTGATAAGCGTCGGGAGATATGACTTCAGTTTCATTGAAAAATAAGTTGTTCTGGCATCTAAGCAGTGGGAAAAGCATAATAGCTAGAAATTCTCCATAGGTAAGAAATGACTCGACACAGATGCAGGCTATTTTGCCTTAATCTATTTTATTTACAATTGGGTCAATTTTAAAAAATGCTGTAATCTGACCTCCTTTCTTGCACATGCAAGTCCGAGTACTTGCGCACCTGATTACATCATTTGTACTGGTAATTCCATTGTGGGCACGATTTGGTTGGCATGTTTGCCCTCAGCGGGAAGGATGTGCTTTTGAATATCTGGCCCAGTGTGTGTACAGTTTCTGTTACCCTGACCAAAGGTAACCAAAGCCACAGCCAAACTTTGAAGTGGCAATCCATTGCAAGCTAGATATAGTTTGCAGCCACTTTAAATAAGCAGCCGATTCCAAAGCCCACACGGAACAAAATTAAAAGGTGTTATGGATGGTCACATAAATTAAACTCCCTCACATCCAGTTAGACAATTTCCCTGGGCTTGTTTACACAGTGAAACTGACCAGCATAGCTATTCTAGAATAATTCCCCCCTGTGGACATTCTGAAATAAATTAATTTATTCTGGAATAACTCTGCTTTGGAAGTGGAGCACTAAAGGAGAACTCTAGGAAGACAAGGCTGTTGTAGAGAAGATAAACTAAATCTCTTCATCAGTCTTCACCGCAGTGGATGTCAGCGAGATTTCCCACAGCTGAGCCATTCTTTTTAGATGACAAATCTGAGGAACTGTCCCAGATTGAAGTGTTGGTAGAGGAGGTTTTGGAACAAATTGCTAAATTAAACAGTAATAAGTCACCAGGACTAGATGTAATTCACCCAAGAGATCTGAAGGAATTCAAATAAGAAATTTCAGAACTACTAACTGTGGTATGTAACTTATTGCTTTAAATCAGCCTCACTACCAGATGACTGGAGGATAGCTAATGTAACATCTATTTTTAAAAAAGGCTCTACAGGCATTCCTGGCAAACACAGGATTAGTAAGCCTAACTTCAGTACCAGGCAAATTGGTTGAAACTATAGTAAAGAACAGAATTATCAGACACATAGATGAACACGATTTGTTGGGGAAGAGTCAACATGGCTTTTGTAAAGGCAAATCATGCCTCATCAATCTATTAGAATTCTTTGAGGATGTCAAAAAGCTTATGGATAAGGCTGATCCAGATGAAGTAGGGAACTTGGACTTTCAGAAAGCCTTTGACAAGGTCCCTCACCAAAGGATCTTAAGCAAAGTAAGCAGTCCTGGGATAAGAGGAAAGTTTCTCTCATGGAATAAATGCTCAGTTTTCACAATGAAGAGAGGTAAATAGTGGATCTGTACTGGGACGTGTGATGCTCAACATATTCATAAATGATCTGGAAAAGGGGGTAAACAATGAGGTGATTTTGTTAAAAGTAGGAGATGAAATAAAATTACTCAAAACAGTTAAGTCCAAAACTGACTGCGAAAAGTTGCTAAGGGATCTCATTAAATTGGGTGACTGGGCAACAAAATGGCTGATGAAATTCAGCGTTGGTAAGTGCAAAGTAATGCACACTGGAAAAAATAATCTGAGGTCTAAATTAGCTGTTACCACTCAAGAAAGAGATCTTGGTGTCGTTTTGGATAGTTCTCTGAAAACATCTGCTCAGTGTACAGCAGCAGTCAAAAAAAGCTAACAATGTTAGAAACCATTGGAAAAGGGATAGATGATAAAACAAAAAATATTATAATGCTACTATATAAATCCATATTACAGCCACATCTTGATTATTATGTTCCGTTCTGGTTGCCCCATCTCAAAAAAGGTATATTAGACTTGGAAAAGGTACAGAGAAAGCCAACAAAATGATTAATGGCATAGAACAACTTCCATATGAGGAAAGATTAAAAAAAGACTGCTTTTTTTTAGCTTAGAAAAGAGGCGACTAAGGGGTGGGGAATATGATAGAGATCATTAAAATCATAAATGGTATGGAGAAAGTGAGGAAGGAAGTGATATTCACTTAACACAAGAAGTAGAGGGTTACCCAATTAAATTAACAGGCAGCAGTTTTAAAACAAACAAGTACTTCTTCACACAATGCACAGTCAACCTATGGAACTCATTTCCATGAGATGTTGTGAAAAGCAAAAGTATAATTGGGTTCAAAAAGAAATTAAATAAGTGCATGAAGAATAGGTCCATCAATGTCTACTAGCCAAGATAGTCAGGGATGCAACTCTGTGCTCTGGGTGTCCCTAAAGCTCCAACTGCCATTTGGACTGGATGACAGGAAATGGATCACTTGAAATTGGCCTTTTCTGTTCATTCCCTCTGAAGCATCTGGCACTAGCCACTGTCAGAAGACAGGATACTAGGTTAGATGGATAATTGATCTGAGCTAGTATAACTGTTCTTATTGTGTCCATATAATTGAGTTATTCCAGAATAGGTAAATTACACTGGAATTGCTAAAGTGGAATAGTTAATCTGGAATAGCTGATCAGTTTCCCCCAGCCAAATCCTTATGCTTGTTTAGACTTGCTTCAACTTGGTTGGACTCTTTTAGATCTTCATACAACCACTCATTAATGGCGGATTCTCATTGGTATATGATGGGACAGTTCACCAACTTTAAAGCCTAGCATACCACAGCAAAATCTCAGAAGTATTTTGCATGCCAACTTTGTAATTTTGTTGTTTTTGAAGTGAATTAAGCTAAACCAAATGAAGGTGACTTATGAGCGGGTATGTCTAACCTGCAAAGAAAAACCCGTAGCACCAAGTCTTAGATCCCAGGTCTATTGGCTTAGACTGAGGGGCTGAAAATAGTAGTCTAGACATTCCTGTTTGAGCTGGAGCAGGGTTCCAAGACCGTCCCTCCCTCGTTGGGTTTCAGAACCTGGGCTCCAGCCTGTGCAGGAATGTCTACATTGCTGTTTTTAGTCCCGCAGACCGAGTCCCAAGAAAGTCAATTGACTTGGGCTCTGGGACTCAATGCTGTGGGCTTTTCTTTGCCAGGTAGACCATCCCAGAGCATCCACAGGAGGTAATAATGTGGTTTAACAATTCCACTTTAAAAATTCATTTGGATTAACTTTCCTAGGTGTCCCATATAGGCAAGCCTTATTTATATACTATACTTTAAACCCATCTGTGGGTATGTCTACACTGGAGCTGGAAGGTGCAGTTCAAGGAGACACACACGCTAACTAAAAATAGCAGTGTGGTCACAGCAGAACGTACAATGTTCCTAGCATCTCAGATGGGTACATACTCAGGGTGGCTAGTCCCACTTTCCACATGTTCTGCACCAATTACACTTCTTTATTTAGCCCACGAGCTCCATCAGAATTAGTGAAGATAAATCTCCTTAAGCTGGACATTACACTTCCAGTTCAAAGTGTAGACGTACCCGGCGTGCCACCTGATGGCAGACTTTGTCCTGTCAATTGTACACATGCTGCAGTTTGAGAACCACTGTGGAAGATCTATGCCAAGGAGTCAGAAGGAGCATACACAGGTTTGTTTGTTTTTTTCTTCTTTACCTTTAGTACCATTTTGTTTGGCACAGTTTACAAACAAGTGTTGCTTTATAGGCAAGCTCTCCATCCTGACTCAATACCTATTTTAATCATTTGGTGTGGAACAATGAGTAATGCACAGAATTTACTTTTTATTAACATCTTGGTATTGTATGAACAAAGAGGGAGAAGGGGTTTCAAAGATACAGAACATCATTAGGTATGCGACTACCCATAAGACTCAAGGCCTAACTCCCATTTGTACCTTTGAAAATCTCTCCCAAAGTATTTAGTTTCATGAAGACATACTATAATGCTCTATATTACCAGACTATCATGTTTAACTTTAACAGAATAATTAGATGACATCCCTGAAGCTCTGGGACCCAGCTGTCCGAGACTGCTTCTTGCCCTATTCCTGTTCTGGCAGTTAAGATTGGCTGGGATGCTTGCCTTCTCAATTCCTAGTGGGATTTAACTTTCCAGGAATTGCAGCTGGGCTCAACAGAACCTGCTGCTCATGGCAGTCTGCAGAGCCTGTATTGGCAGCCTTCAAGACACATGTCTGTTCATTTTGTTTAGCTTTTGATGGATTGTTTTTGGTTGATTCATTTTCTTTCTGACAGTTGAGCGACCCAAATTGCCTTGGTGATATCAACAATGTAGCTCTAGACCAATGGCTACCCACGGTGAGTAGCTTATGTAATTTTTGAATAATTTTTAACAAGTGTCTAATTGTCATGTCAATCTGCTCTACGGTGGAGTGTATGTATATCCTTATTTGAAGCCTGGGAGGAGCTAGGACTTGAGAGAAACAGGAAGTACTCTGGCTGCCCCTGGTTACAGCTGCAGTTATAAGAAGATTTGACTCTCAAAGCAGTGGGAGATTCTAGGCATGATTGAGATGCTTTCACCACTAGCATGAACAGAAGGGTTCAATCTGACACCAGGTGGGAGAACAAAGGTTTGGGGTACAAAGATTTGGACCAGAAGAGACTGTTGGACCCATCAGAGAGTAGTAATACCCTGTTAGACCCTGATCCTGTACATTGAAATCAGTGTGAATTTTGCCATTAACTTCACTGGGTACAGGATCATGCACTTAACGAGCAAGCTGTAATATCAGTAACTAGTACTAAGTTTTGATGGAATGTGAGGGTCTAATCATGGCTGGCCTGCTGTGAGAGTGCAAGGGGAGGATAGAGAGAGTGCATAGAGCTTTCTCCTGCCTTCTCCGTGCCACTGGGGAGGACTGGGAGAGATTAGCACCACTGTAGTATCTGTGCCCTAGTTGCTCTGAATCATCCTTGTGCTGGTGTAGAACTCCCATGCAGGGACTGATGACTTCTAAGGGACAGATTGCACCCTATCTGCCATGGCCCCTGTGAGCACCATGGCAGTGAGGCAACAGCTGAAGTTGCTTGTCACTTTCTGTCCCGCCTCTTTCTCCAGCCCCTGGCAATGGGGGATCTTGCAAGTGGCATAGAAGCCCTTACATGTGGGTTATTCCTCAGCTGGGGATTTACAGCTGTTAAATTGGGCTCAGGAATATTGAGGCCACAGTGCCTCCCAGTCAAGTAACTATGTGTCAGGCATTTGCTGTACACTCAAGTGACATGTTCTAGTCTTAGCCCATTTTACAGACATTCAGAGCCCTGTGCTCACATACATACATTGCTAACTGCTGAGTGAACATGAGCAACTTACTAGATGTGGGCTGAAGGAAGTAGGGCTCCAGGGTGTTCACTTCTTGAACGTGTCATTTCCAAGGTCTTCACACTCTCCTTTCCAGTCATAAAAAGAACACCTACATGAAGTTTTTCCAAATGGAATTTAAAAAAAAAAAGATTGAATTAGGCAATTTATGACCCGAGCTCAGAATTTTATGATGTGACAGGACAATGTTGGAAGGATTTCTTGTAACATAACACATTTCCCCCCTCTTGCATTTATGTTTCCAACAGGAAGAGTTTGATTTTTTTTCTTTAATAGAAAGTTTTATCTCCCCGCCCCCTCCGAAAATAAAAAGTATTTCCCATAAGAATCAGAATTAGCTCATTGTAAAGATCACCTCAGACGTAATATTTTCTCTCAAGAGAGAACTTACTTCTGGGAAATTCTAAAGGTAGCATTCTGATTGCATTTTTAAAGTTCACTGCAATTTTCTGTGACCTGGTTTCGCTTCTTGCTCTAATGTTCTTTTACCAACTGCTGCAACTCCTTATCCATCAACAATGATAGTTTATTTTGTGTCTTAATCCTCTGACTACCAAGAGGCTTTGCCCCAATTTTCTCTGGGTTGATACTGATAGTTTTGGCAAAGGATCCAGGAACTCTTTTGCATTTCTAAACATGGGTTTTCAAGGTGGTTGTTACTACTTCATTAACAGTCAGACAGGTGGCATTGGAAGACAGCTGTCTGGTCCCACGGACCAATTTGTAACAGGTAGGAGAACTATTCCCTGAACTCCATAGGATGATTAGAGGAGTGCCAAGAACTCAGGGCATTGTTTTGAAAGGTACCCTGTGTAAAACACAGCGGGTTTAATAAAGATAATCTCTTCGTAGGGAGTAAAAATGTGGTGTAGAGACTGAAAGATAATCATGGTTCCTCACAGATCAGAATGTCAGGTCTTCCTTATAATCTCTGGGGATGTATCTGCATATATGAAAGAAAAAGATTTTGCTGGCTGGCGTTGTGAATGAAATAGCTTCCTCTATATTTTGCTAGAGCTCGGTGTCTTTTGATAGGAAGGTCCCTGAATTAGAATGCCACAGCTTCTATCCCATTATTAAGTGATTCTATAGTCTGGATAGCAGTGAGTGACTCTCATGAATTTTGTTTACTCCCAGAGATGTTGCATTATTTTATTATCACAGGAGTCAGGGGTGAGAAACTTTCTCGTAAGTGTTGGCTGGAATGGAAACTTTATGATTCAGGCCATATCTTGTTAAACCTGAATTCTCAGATACATGAAAAAAAAACACAACAACCCTTTTTCATGATGGCATGGTACTAGATCAATATATGAGCACCACATCAGAAATTTGGGTTCAATTCAACCTGTCCTCTCTCTCTTGTGTGCCTGCGTGTGTATGTGTGCACTTGTGGGGACAAGGATTGGAGTACTGTACTGATACCTTCAGCTAATTAAGAAGTGATGTAGAAAGACCTCAGAGAATGTCTACTTGGAAGAAAGGACATTATACATGATATTGGTTAGACAGGGCATTAGGGTGGAGCAAATGGAAGAGTCCTCTGGGCAATGGTAAAACATTCTGAAGTAATAACATAATTGTAATCCAGGATACAGCAACAAGCCTGGACAATTGTTTGACTTAAATATCGGGTATAATCTCAAATCAGTACACAATAAGTGTGTAGCCGCTGTATTACTTTAATTGCTTATTACGCTGTTTTGGTAAACCATCTCGTTCCTTTAGCTTAGCAGACAAGTGAATTCATGCTGCTTCTATGGAAAATGGTAACAGAAATTAGCTTTTTAAATATATAGTTCACATATTGTGTATTATTGTGTTACCACCAAATCCCAAATTTAAACCAAGGAGCTCAATTAAGATCCTAGGATGTAAATTGCTATAAAAGTGCAAAGTATTATTATTTCACTATATTATTACTTCCAAATGCTTAAATTTCATTTTACAAGGTTTATCCGATCCCAGCAGTGCCACCTTACCCTCCATAAAATAAATTTCTCTACTCCTGCTACCTTATACATAGGGCCTTACCAAACTCACGGTCCATTTTGGTCAATTTCGTGGTCATAGGATTTTAAAAATCATAAATTTCATGATTTCAGATATTTAACTCTGAAATTTCACAGTTTTGTAACTGTGGGGGTCCTGACCCAAAAGGGAGTTGTGTGTGGGGGGGCTGCAAGGTTATTGTAGGGGCGTTGCAGTATTGGCACCTTTACTTCTGCACTGCTGCTGGCGTTGCCTTCAGAGCTGGGCAGTGTAGCGGGGTGGTAATCCCACTCCAGTCCAGAGGGGGCTGTGGCTGGAGAAAGCCAAGGCAGCAGGTCCGAACCCCCCTTGCCAGTGATGAGTGGCCTATAGTGCAATCAGCCCCAGGGAGCGGGGCTAGTTGGTCACTGGCAGTGGCCTAGTGCTGAGGCTAGGTGGGGGTTCCCCTGGGAGGGGAGACCTAGTGTGTGGGTACTGCCAGGTGGCAGCACCCAGAGCAAGGGGCACCGGGGTCCTGGGAGGGACATGAGAGCTGAGAAGGAGAGGACAGGTGGATCACTGGCCTGCAGAGGGCACTCCAGAGGCTGGAGAGCTAATTCCCTGGACGACCAGCAGGAGGCACTGCAGGGGTGAGTCCGTTCCTTCTACAGCAGCCTGAGAGCAGCAACTGCTGGCCGGGAACCTGTCAATAGAAGCGCAGATATAAGAATGGCACGGTATGGAATTGCCACCTTTACTTCTGCATTGCTGCTGGCAGAACTGGACACCTGGCTAGCAGACATCACTCCCTGGCCACCCAGTTCTGAAGGCAGTGCAGAAGTAAGGGTGGCAATTCCACAACCCCCACTACCATAACCCTGCAACCCACTTTTGAATTGGGACACCCAGTTTGAGAAACACTGGCCTCTGCTGTGAAATCTGCATGGTATAGGGTAAAAGTACACAAAAGATCAGCTTTCATGGTCCATGATGCATTTTTCACAGCCGTGACTTTGGTAGGGCCCTACTTATACATGCACATTAGGAGGAGAACTCTTAATGGATATGGGAGGCTTCTCAGAGGTTCACACTACAGCCTCATTTATTCTAATTATTCCAGACATTTCACAAACTGCATGTTCATCATTTGATGGGCAAAACTTCAAAAATAATTAGGCCGAATGATGACAGAAACCTCAGCAGAAAGCATCTTCTGTGCATTTTATCTGTTTTTATTAATAATTACACTCATTAAACTTTACAAAGTATATTAAAATGCCATTTCCTGAACATCGTTATTAGAGTCCCAAAACCAGGCAAGCAGACAGGATTTTCTTATGGGATTGCTAAACAAAGCTCAAGTCTGAGCTTTAACTTGTTCAAGGACAACCCATACCTTTCTAGTCCATTGCCTCTAGTAAAAAAACAGCAACAGATTTTCCTGTTGCCAGCAGAGGTCACTCTTTCTCTTATCTTATCTGACTTGGTTGGTCATGACTTAGCCATGTACATTAAGAAAACTTTTATATTTACTGTGTGAAGTACTGTTTGAATGCTGTCTAAAACATGCAGCATTATGTTCTGAATGGCTTACAAACATTTACTTGTCATTTAGCATATGATTTATGGAAATGTCCTACAGAATCTAATAAAAACGATGATGTTTTATAGATTCTAGACGTTTTTTTGAACCATCCCAGAGAATTCTACAGCAGGCCCATAATTCTCTCAAGTTCTATAATAGAATTATAAATGATGGTTTTCAAAAAGTAGCCTATAGAGTGGATATCCTGATAATAAATTGTACAGGTGTTTAGAGCCATTTAAGAGAAGCCTAATGATTTAATTCTGTAGTAGTTTTTGGGTTGAGGTTTGGCCCTCAGCGGGGCTGTGGGGTATCCCACCGCCTTGCTCTGGTTTGGTGGCAGTCAGGGACCGCAGACCCACAGTTAGGGGCTCAGGCCCGTAAGCAAGGGCTGAGCCAAGAGGTCCGAATGCAGGCCCTTAAGCAAGGGCTGAGGCAAAGTCTATAGCAGCCCAGGCCTTAAGTCAGGGCAGGGCAGTAATCAAATAGTCACTCAGATGCCCAGGCCCTTAAGCAGGGGCTGGGTCAGTGGCAAATAGTCAATCAGAGGCCCAGGCCCTTAAGCAGGGGCTGGGTCAGTTTGTAGCAGGTCCCAGCCTTTCTAGGCCAGGGAAAAGGGCGGAGTCTGCCACCCAAGGAGTGGGTGGCGGGGGGGGACGCAGGCCCTCCCACTCCACTGTGTCCCAGCCCTGGGCCCTAGCAGCGATGGAAACTCGCTGCTGTCAGTGGGGATCCTGGCCGCAACACACTGACATCGGCTCTGGCAGTGCAGCAGCCAGATTGGGGTCGGCTGCCCCCGGGCTACTTCCACACTCCCCCTCGTATGGTACCTGGGCCGTCTTAGTGTCGTCGGTGCTTTCCACTAGCATTGGCTCCTCGGGGTAGCTGGCACAGGGCAGGCTCGGCTCGTCCTCGGGGTAGCTGGCATGGGGCAGGCTTGGCCAGTCCTCCTCAGGGTACCGGGTCAGAGGTAGGCTCGACCGGCCCGGTGCGTCAGCAGGCTGGTCGCGGCCTGCGGCTGTTTCCCAAGCGGGAGCTCGGCCACGGACGTCTGCTCTCTCTGCCAGCCTGGGCTCCACTGAGCTCTGCAGGCGGGCTTTTATACTTCCGGGTCGGGGCCAGCGCCGGACCCGGTGGCTCCGCCCATGTTGGTATTAGGGGAGGTTCGGCCCTCAGCGGGGCTGTGGGGTATCCCACTGCCTCGCTACAAATTCCTATTAAGAGTGGGAATTTCCAAACTGCTCAGCAATGGATTAACTATGCTGCCATCCAAATCAGTAGGAGTTGTGTTATTGACTTCACTGGGAACAGAATCAGGTCAAAGTTGGGTACTTTTGAAAATCTCACTCAAATTCATAAGGAAAAATCCTATTGACTTCAGTGAGAGTTTACCATAGTAATGATAGAGGGGAAAACCTGAGGATATGGCCCAGGATCAATAAATTGAGCAGGTCTGAAGCAGAAAATATCAGACTCATAACCAGGGCAGGGTGAGCAGGGCAGCTGACCAGGGCGCAAAGCCAGGGGGGGCAGAAAAATGGGATGGAAAATTAACAACCACAACAACAAAAGAAGGGGTGCAAATATGCTTGCTCTCTCCGGGTGCTAAAATGCCTAGTTACATCTCTGGAAAATATATTAGTAATTTCTGTTTCAAACATTTTATTTGTTCCTGTGTAAAATGCAATTTAAAAGGATAAAGTAAAATCCCACCCACCCCAATGTCCCATTCTCAATCCTCAGGTCTAGAACCTGGGACTGTGGGCCCCTGAGCAATTGTGACATCAACACTGACATCCAACAATTTTGGTAGAACAACAAGCAATGGGCCGTGAGCCTTGTGAACCCAAGAGCCACAGGATATGCCGTACAGAGGGCCTAATTGGCAGTGCTTCCGGGATCTCTGATTGGTCAAAGTGCACTACTTAAGCCTGGATGGAACCTCCAGGAGGTTGTCTGTGCAAGTAGATGATTCCTATGTGGCTGCTATGATGGACCCTGCTCCTGGTTCGGACTCCAGCTTCGACCCTTGTGTCTAGTTTCCAACTTCCGATTCTGACCCTTTGCCCTGGTTCCAAGCCCCATATTCAGGCTTCACCCACTAGGCATTGCCACCTAAACCCAGCTGTGACAAAATAATCCTTGAGGATCAAAAAAGTATTTGATTTCCTTAGTTTTAAAATTATTTTTCATTTTCAAAAACTTCTGCACTTCTATGTTCCTGGTGATCTAGGAGCAGAAAAAGCAGAGTACTGAAAGAGTCTGTTCTAGCCATATTGCCAGCTCTATAGCAATCAGGCATTCTCCCCAAAGCAGGTTGTCTCATGAAATGTTTGGTTTAGCTTTACAGGTACAGGAAATCTGGGTTTGCATTCAAATTTTGGAGTTCTTAGTCAAAACTCAGCTGAATCGGCAAAATGTGTGTGATGCTTCCATCACCATGTATATATTGTCCGCTTCCAGAGAGAAAAGGAATGTAAAGATCAGCAGAACAATGCTTTATATTAACTGATCCAGCCCTCATTACCTGGATCAAACTTCTCTATTAAATAAAATGTTGACACATTCCTTTGGCTTTCCTCCCTTAATTTATCACTCTGAAATAATTGGAAAATGTGTTTTTTCTCATAACGTATACTTAGTCTTTAAGAGTCATTAAACTCTTTCCTCTCAGCCCCAACCATTCCTACCTCACACCCCAGGCTCTGCTCCACAAATAAAATTACTGGTAGGATCCCTCCAACTGTGAGTACTGGCAGTAATACATTTGATTTTAACCACAAACACCCCTACAGCATTAATTTTCTGTATGTTGACTCTAGAGTTTAAAAGTTGTAAAAGGTTTGTCTTTTGCAAGAGTTGTATGAAAATTATATACAGAATTAATAAGGTGTTTTTACTGTTTTTGCTTAAACAAATATTTTTGTCTATGAACTTTCCCTTAGATTTTTGTGGGGAACAGAAGAAAATGAAGTGGAAATTAAAATGATGGATGGTGAAAAGATCTGTAGTTCCATGGGAAATCGTTTTCAATGTGTACTTGGATTGTAAGCTCTTTGGGGCAGAGACTGCCTTTTTGTTATGCACGTCTACAGTGCCCAGCACAATGGAACCCTGGTCTCTGATGGGGGCCTCAAGGCACCACCACAATTCAATTCAATAGTAATAATAATGGAAGCAGTCTCTCTGTTCTTTTATGCCGCCATTTTGTTGCTTAGGGGGAAAACAGCCGAGAGAGGACTGCAAATACTCCATCAAATCAGGGTCCCTATAAACTCGAGCTGCAGCAAGCTGTCTGTCTGCCAGAGGTGTGAACAATGTGAAAAGGTCCCTCAGAACACATAAACCATCTGCTATTTACCCAATAGCATTCCTCATTAAAAAAAAAAAAGTGCCTGTGCTGCTATATTCCCCTCCCTCTCTAGAGGGGTATATAAAAGATCAACTTGAGCATCAGAATAACTCCACCCAGAGCCAGCACTCATGAACAGTGAACTAGCTCGTTTGTTACCCTTTCATTAAACTTTAACACTTAACGTTTCCTGCTTCCTATAGCTCTCCCCCAGCGTAGCTATCCACTCTGTGATCAGTACTGTATAGTAATACTCACCTTGGCTGCATTATAGATCTCAAACAGCACAAAGGGGCATATGTGAACATTTCTCCCTGGGACAATCACCCACTCTATTATTGGATTATTTGTTATCTGCTATTTTTGATCTTTTGTTTTAAAAGAACTTGCTTGACAAAGTTAGTGGAAATATCTCACCTTTCCTAATGTGGGATCTGTCAGAGCAGCTGCTTATCTGAACTTCACTTCACTTCTGAAGCCCGTGTAGCTTTCTTATCACTATATTTCTTTTTATACAAATCTAGAAAGCAGTGTCTAAAGGGCCATTTACAAACTTGTATGAACCGATAACGTAACTACTGTATCACTCAGGAAGGGTTATAAGACATTGGGCCTGAAACACCATTTTAATGAAAAAATCAAAACTTCCTAAGGATTAGGCCATCAAAGCAAAGTGCAACTATCAAAGCAAAGTGCATGCCATTGTGCAAGTGTATTGCAGTTTAGTGACTAATGCCATGACATATTATTTCGCAAAATAACTTTGTAATATCATATAGTTTCTGCTAATCCTTGTATGCACTTGCAGCATCTTATAATTGAAAATATGTACTTACACTAATTTTATTTTCATAATGGTCCAATATATTTGTATAGATATAGGTTCTGTCTATATGTAGGTTCACGTATGATAAATTCTCTTCAAGGAATTACATTAATAATTTTGTGAGCACATTGTGCTAGACCAGAGGTGCGCAAACTATGGCCTGCGGGCCACATCTGGCCCACGGGACACTCCTGCCGGGCCCCTGAGCTCCTGTGCTGGGAGGCTAGCCCCTGGCCCCTCCCCTGGTGTTCCCCCTCCCCCGCAGCCTCAGCTCACTGTGCCGCCGGCGCAATGCTCTGGCCGGTGGGACTGTGAGCTCCTGTGGCAGCGCAGCTGCAGAGCCCAGCCTGACCTGGTGCTCTGTGCTGTGCGGTGGCATGGCTGGCTCCAGCCGGGTACCTGTCCTGGTGCTCTGGGCAGCGTGGCTGTAGTGCCGCCAGCCACCGGTGCTGCAGGCAGCAGGGTAAGGGTGTGGGGAGTGGGGGAGGGCGTGGGGGTGGATAGAGGGCAGGGGAGTTTGGGATGGTGGTGGGGGTGTGGCTAGGGGTCGGGGCAGTCAGAGGGTGGGGAACAGGGGTGTTGAATGGGGGCAGGGGTCCCGGGAGGGCAGTCAGGAATGAAGGGGGAGGTTGGATGGGGCAGCAGGGGGCAGTCAGGGGTTCCAGGACAGGAAGAAGGGGTGGTTGGATGGGGCAAGGGTCCGGGGGGGGGCAGTCAGGAATAAGAGGAGGGGTTGGATGGGTGATGGGGGGTAGTCAGGGGCGGGGGCTCCGGGGGCTGTCAGGGAATGAGGGGGGGGGTTGGATGGGGCAGGAGTCCTGGGTTGGGGCCATCAGGGGGCGAGAAGCAGAGGGGGATAAGGCGTGGGGGCCAGGCCATCCCTGGCTGTTTGGGGAGGCACATCTTCCCCTAACCAGCCCTCCATACAATTTCCGTAACCCGATGCAGCCCTCAGGCCAAAAAGTTTGCCCGCCCCTGTGCTAGACACTTTGTTTTCCATTAGTAGCACATTCTTCCTTAATTACATTTCAGGGAAGGATCTGGTTAACTATGAAGCCCAACATATGAAGTGTTGCCTTCCCATCACTGCCTCCATTCCACTAATGTTCCTAGCTCATCTGCTTGTTTCTTAGCTTCTCATGTAGTCATCTCCATGCCTTCTACCAAATGTCCCTCCCACCCCACACAGGGTATGTCCTCCCTGCTGTCATGCACAAAGCTACTATCCTGTCCACATGTATGTCTCAGCACTGCCAGGCTGCTCTTACAGTGAGTCAAAATGACTTGTAGGTAAGGACTTGTTGATATGTGAAATTCCATTGGTTTCACTAAAGGTGGAATTTTAAACAGATTTAGTTAAATTGCTGAAAATAGCTACACCTGGCTCATTAGCAAACAGTGAAACTGAACATAAGTTCAGTGGAACTTTATTAAACCCTGTGCACTGCTCTGTCCATGTGGCTGTGTTGCTTCCATGCCAGCGCCTCATATTCCCTGTTTTCGTGGCTTCCCTCAGTAATAGTCCCTCCAGGGAACATGGGCCTTCTGCCTCCAATTACACTGATCATGATACAGTGTGGACACTCTGATTTTGGTTTAAACCAGGCTCATTGCAGTTTAGCTTAAAGACACAAGGCAGGTGAGTAATATCTTTTATTGAACCAACTTGTGTTGGTGGAAGGGACTAGGGTGATCAGATGTCCTGATTTTATAGGGACAGTCCCAATTTTGCGGGCTTTTTCTTATATAGGCAACTATTACCCTCCACTCCGTCCCAATTTTTCACACTTACTATCTGGTCACCCTAGAAGGGATAAGCTTTCAAGCGTCACAGAAGAGCTAGCCTGAAAACTTGTTCCTTCCACCACCACAAGTTGGTTCAATAAAAGATATTACCTCAACTACCTTTTCGCTCTCATAGCTTGGGACCAACATGGCTACAACAACACTGCAAACAGTTTAGCTGAAGTAAGTTAGAAACAGGGTTAAGATAAACTGAAATCAGCTACTCTTAAACCTAAATAAGAGGGTCCAATATGGGTTTGCAGTGGGTCAACTAAACAGATCAAGTTTGATTGTAGGCAAGGCCTAATTTACCCAGTATTGCTACCATTATCTCCCCAGCTTCCTCCCACCTTTGTTTGCCACTAAGAACAGGGGCTATTCTCCTTGAGTGTTTGGAAAGTGTTTAGCACATGGTAAACACTACCATATATAATAACATAATAATCAGTATTAATTGTTATAACAACATAGTTCTGATTCTGCAAAAAAATTGTGTGTGCTTAACGTTACTCGTGCAATTAATCCTATTGAAGTCAATGGGCCTACTCGTATGAGTAAAGTTGAGGAAGTGTGTGTAAGTGTTTGTAGGACTGGAACCATGCAGTCCTTCACAGGCTACTATGTTGTGTTGACTGGTTCAGTAAGAGAATTCTATTTGGCCCTGACTCCTTGTTGATAAAGAAGATCAATGAGCAATAGTTATTCCAGATTTTGAAATCAGAATATGATGTATTATAAGGCTGTTTTACCGACTATAGAAGCCAATATCTAGGGCAGGTAAAACATGAAATAAAATGTAAAAATTTCAACCTCCACCCTGCCCCCTGAAATTACAAATAATTCATCCAGTTCTATAGCTAACAAAAACAGGACCACATTTCATTTTTTATTTGAAATTTCAGTGAAAAATTTTGAAGTTTCAAATTTCAAAAAAATTGTGATCAGTGATATATGTACAGTATATTACTCTTCTGGTGAATCTCTGCTTTCACTTTTGTGTGTGTGTGTGTGTGTGTGTGTGTGTGTGTGTGCGCGCATTGGGGGAATGGAATCAGAAGATGGAACATATTTATGATGAATGGGCATATTTGTATATGCAGAAGGCATACTCTATACATAGTCATATTGTGGAAGCAGAGCTCTTTTGCAAGCTGCACCAGACTTTACACTGGTGCAGTGTGTTCTCCCTGTGAATCGGGCCAGCTGGACTGTCTGGTCTGGAGGATGAGTAAACCTACGACTCCCTAGAGCACAGCTACTTATTTAGACCCTTGCTCTCTTGTACACTTGTGCATAAGGCCAAGGACCTGTCTGGCTCATAGTTTTTATCATTCTACTGTATTTTTATGGTTACTTGGTATTTTTGTGTTTTTTAAAAAATAATTGTGTACATTTTTCTTTTGAACATTTTGAATTAAGAGATGAGTTGTTAAAAAAGGTCACTACAAATTGGAGATTGCAGGCCATTGGAACAACATATTCTATTGCCACAAATTCTGGAATGTTCTGGAATATTGAACAGCTCCATGTTTGAAAGCAAAGGTCAAATGGCAGATTTTGACCTCACTGCAAATTTTGTTAATAGGAAACTCAGGAAAGCAACAGTAAAATTGTAGATACAGGCATAATGCTGCCTTTTAGCTAATACCTGCAATTCGAAAACATAAAGAAGGAACCGAGAAGATCCTAATGTAGTTAAATGGGTAGAAGTTTTCAGTTACATCTGTGCACTTGCACTGAAATTAGGTATATAATTTGATAGCATTTGACTACAGAACTTTCTATACAGAAAGTGAAGATAACGGATTTACAGGCTTCCCTTTGCTTTTTTCTTCTGCTTGGTTTTTTATTTCTCTCCACTCTAGCTTCACTTCATACTCACATGGAGTGAGTGAGCTGGGAATCACAACCCTAGCTCATAGTGTAGAGATAGCTTTCCTCTAATTATATTTTTCCTTGTGGATCATTTCTATCATGCATCTCCTTTGATCTCACTTCTTTCCACCCATCTAGGTTCCTATCTCATCAACCATCTAAACAGCCCTGGGGATATTCCTTCTCTTGCCCCCATTGGGTCACTTCACTCCTAAGTCATTTCTTCCCCGTAGACTCCACCCTCTCTCCCTCTTCCCTGAGTTCTCTTCTCTCTCTCTGTCTTCATAGCCAGTTTCCCTCATTAGGTGTCCCTTCTTCAACCTCTCTCCCTGAATTGCTTGTGTCATGTGACTCCTGCCATGATCTGCCAAGTCCTCACACATTGCTTATAGAACTAGGTTTCCAGAGCAGGGCTTTTCATATTCTCACCTATCACGGCTAGTGTTGGGTCAGATAGCTGCTTCATCTGTCTTTTCTCTCTTCATCCTTCAGCGAGAAACAGAGAGAGGGAGAAGTAAGTTATTGTCTGCCTGTGGCGGGGCAACAATTCACCGAGGCGGCGCCTCCTGCTGGCCGTCTCGGGAATGAGCTCTTTCCAGCCCGGAGCAACCTCTGCAGGCCTGTGTCTCACCTGCGCCAGCCCCGTGTCCCTCCCAGACCCCAGTGCCCTTTGCCCAGGGGTTCTGCCCACCATGGTATCCCCTCACTCTGGGTCTCCCCTCCCAGGGGAACCCCCAACCCTCTACACCCACCTTGCCTCAGTGGCTACTGCCAGTCATCATCTAGCCTCCGCTCCCTGGGGCCTACTGCAGTCTGTAAACCACTCATCATCGGCAAGGGGGGTTAGGACCTGCTGCCTTTGCCTATCTCTGGGCTGCCCCTCTGCAGCCCCACTACCTATTTGGCCCTTTTTGCAAGGCCTGCAGCCTGGGGTTTTTTCCTGGCTGGAGCTCCCCAGCTCCCTCTGACCTTCCCCAGCATGGCTCCACCTCAGGTACCCGTCTCAGCTCCCTGACAGCAGATCCTTCTCTCTCAAGAAGCTAGACAGAGAGTGTGTCTTAGTTTCTGGCCCACAGCCCTCTTATTAGGGCCAGCTGGGCGCTGATTAAGCTGGTCACAGCTGTGGCTGCTTTCCCCATCAGCTTTCCCAGCTGCAGCCCTCTCCAGGGCTGCTTTAACCCCTTCAGGGCCAGCGCGGGGTGACCACCCCACTACACTGCCACAGAGCGGAGACAGCTATGGACTTCAGAGAGGATGTGAAAGAGTTAGGACCTCTTGATAATGACAGCAATCTAGAGGAGTATGTTTACTCCCCAGAAATACACACTGGTATGTCCTTGTTTAGTAGTTGGAAGCTTTAGGGAATTAGTTATGGAAAATGGGAAAGCAGTGTCTTCAAATGCCACCTAGCAACAGTGTGCAAGGTTGTAACAGAGTGCAGAATTTGGCCTAGAGTTTCTAAGTCATCTTAGTGCTTTAAACACATTGAAATGTTTAAAAGATGAATATTTTTGGCAAAGCTGCTTAATCCACATTTCAAAGGTGGAATTAACATGATGCTAACACTCCGTACAAACATAGATTGCTGAAAGTATGTTCTCATAAACAAGGTGCTAGAGACCATGTCATCCTTCCTCCTCTTTCATCCCCTCAGCTTTCCAGGCCAACTGGATCATCTCATGAAATTTAATACATTTTGGAAACATCGGGAACTACAACAGAAACTTATGAAACAGTAACAGCTACACAGACACCACCAGGAACAGCAGCAATGCCAAAAAATGTAGTGATTGCATCTTCACAGATTGTCCAGTACCTTGAGATTGAGAGAAATAGAATATCATGGGAGAGAATGTTGGGACATTAGATGTACTCGAAGGATTGGTCATAAGACATGGAGCCTTTCACTTCTGGGTCATCAGTTGAAAGATGACCTATCAATGGTAATAACCATTGCTAGCTTATTTAAAATGAGATGGTTGTCTGAGTCCATTTCTTATTTTCCACATCACTAAAATCACAATCATAACTGGCAACCAATATAAAGTTAGGCAGTCTCTCAAGCAAAGCTGGAGCCTCACTGAAGTCAATGGGGGTCCATCCATGCAGCTCTCCCTGCAGAATCAGAACCTTAGCCTGTTACAATGGTTTTCTCCAGAACAAAGCTCAGGCAGTAAGGGGAGAAATTGTGTTGTACTTACTTTGTGTGTAAAGAGAGCTGTTCAGACTCCATTGCTGTTATTCTGGGACCCTTCCACAAGCATAAAAATCCCTTTAAAAAGTAAATAAAATATTGTTACAAATACTAGATGGGTTCTGTGTCTGTGAGTTCTGCAGCACTGTCCTGCTGTGAGTTAGGGCAGATGTCTCCCCATACACAAACTGAGGGCAGGTCTTCACTACAGGGGGGGTCGATTTAAGATACGCAAATTCAGCTACGCGAATAGCGTAGCTGAATTCGACCTATCGGAGCCGACTTACCCCGCTGTGAGGACGGCGGCAAAATTGACCTCCGCGGCTCCCCATCGACGGTGCTTACTCCCACCTCCGCTGGTGGAGTAAGAGTGTCGATTCAGGGATCGATTGTCGCGTCCCGACGAGACGCGATAATTCGATCCCCGAGAGATCGATTTCTACCCGCCGATTCAGGCGGGTAGTGTAGACCTAGCCTCAAATATACTTGGATCTTTTCAGGTCCCAGTACACTATGGGTGGCAGCCACCACTCTGAAGAAGAACATCAATTGCAGCATTGTCACCAGGGAGCCCAATGGAAAAGATTTAAAGTTTCCATACTCCATTCAAATAGTTCCAATAATAATTTATAAAATACATGTTTTAAATAGAATTTCAATATTAAATGGATTAATGCAGAATAATGAGATATAGCACTTATATAGTGATTTAAATTCATTAACTTCATAATTCCTACTCTTTTGAGCTACACAGAGGCCTCCTCCAGCTCTGAGCTGAAGACCTGAGCCCAGAGTTCTGTGTAGCTCAAAAGTTTCTCTCTTTCTCCAACAGAAGTTAGTTCAATACAAGATATTACATCACACACCTTGTCTCTCTAATATCCTGGGACCAACACAACTACAACACTGCAAACAACAATATTTTCAATTAAGTTCATAATGCATTCACAGCAAAGCATGTTTTTTTTTTTCATTTTTAGCTTGCTGGGCAGAAAAAATTTCATTTAAACATTGAAATAAAAGCTATGCAGAGGACAAAAATTGCATTTTCACAAAGGAGTTTGAAATCTTGAAATTTGACTTCATTCCAAATTGGAACAAAGACCTGAACATTTCAAAAATTCCCTGCAAAGGAAAATTTAAAAAACGTGTTTTAAGTCACTTGAAATATTTCATTTTGACACAATTTAAATGTTGACACAATTTGATTTTGACTTTTTAAATTTTGTATTATTTTATATAATACAAAAAAATTCAAAATGAAATATGGAAACATTTGTTCCAAATATATCAAAATAGGATATTTTGACACTATTTTAATCCCCTCCTGTTTTCTCCAAAAAGAAAATGTTGGCAATATGAGTCCTGTTTTGTGAAGCTTTTCAGTTTTGATGGAACTGCATGTTCTGATTCAATATGGTTCTGTCAAAGTTTCTCCTAACAGCTCTAATTGCAACAGATATCTGAAGATAGTTTTTTCTCATGTATACATACTCTTCCCAAATTAAAGTGATGTTTATAAACCATCAGAACAACCAACGGTAATTTGCTCCTTATTCTCAGTACCAGGCACTAATACTACAGTCAGAGCCACGTGAGTGGACCAGCCCAAGTGAAATCAGAATCAGACCATTAATGTTTTTATTAAATAAATAGGCATAATGCTGAGGTTTCTAATAGACTGGTTATGCACTGCAATATTTTCTCTTCAAAATGCCATATGGATTACATGACAAAAATGAAATTATATTAGATAGTTTATAATATGGATTTTATAAACATTTATAAATCTGTATTTACAGCTCAGCAAAACCACTAATAATGTATCCTTTGAAAGTTATCTGAACAGAGGAGCTATTTACGTGACAATTGAATAAATAGTATGTATTTTTAAAAGCCTGAAGTGCTTTCTTGATTGTAGTCCAGAACTTATAGGTTCTTAAATAATGCTCAGGGGAATTTAAATAATGCTTAGAACATGGTGGTCTTATGCCACTTGGATTCCCTCTGCTTTTGCTGTACAGATCTTTCCCTTTAAAGCTTTTTAAAGATTATTTAATCAAAGAGAGGGGTTTTTTTTTAAAGGTTTCGGGCTTTGTTCTAAGCAAGTGTCTCAGCTTATAACCAAGAAATGTGTTAAACCTGTTGTCAATTAGAGTAATTGATGAGCAAATTAATTAGGTCTTGGGAAAGATGGCTAAATCTTATAAAAGAGCAAAACAATTTACAAGAGAGGAGGAATTGAAAATGGAAATGAGCATGGTTTAAAAAACAAAAAGCTATAGAAAAATTATAAATAAGAATAAAAGCCAGAGCTGAGATAAAGGAATTTGTACAAAGGTTAAGACTTGGTGCTTGTAAGACTAGTCAACGATTTAATCAACTGTATAATTTTATTGCTGGTTTACAGGAAGTTAAAAATAAATGTTTGTGGCTAAATGGAGATGTCCCTAGATTAAAGACCAAAGGGCCGGTAAGTATGGAAAGAAGTATGAAAGTTGAGGAAATTTTAATGGTGTAAAGAGTTAATAAAAGATTCCCTAGAAAAGGCAGCTGATAATACCTTTTATTCTACAATATATGAAAGCATACTCTAAATACAGGAGTCCATTCATCTACAATTGAAATATAGCCTCTATTTAAAGCCCCTGGCTCTTTGCCCAGTGAAGATTTGCACCATAGTAAATGAAAGGAGAATTTGGCCCATGATGTTAAGGAACTCTTTGCTTCTGGAGGTGCCGTTTGTAAGCTGAAATGTAAAACTAAGGTCTTGACCACCTGTGATAGTTGAAAATGGCATGCTTCTCTTTGCAAGAGGAAGGTTGGTAAAACTCTTGGGTCCTGGCCTAATTCCAATGGGTGTACTTGCTTTTTGAATGTTCAAATGCCCCCTTGTAGACGCATCAGGATGTGATGCGATGCACTCAGGGGCAAAGTGAAAATATCTCATCTACTGCATTTCACCACCAAAGTGGCTGTATTTCAGCAGTGGGGGGAAATGTTATATCAGTTAACTGAAAGTATTGTATTGATATTCTCTTCCTAGTTAGATCAGTGCATGTACACCAGTCCAGTTGAAAGGAGGATTTTGGATCAGTATTGATTCAACATGTCCTTCAGTATCTAGGTGATCTCTGTAGGTCGCCAATCCACATACAGACCCAGCTGAGCTTCTGGGAATATAGTGTCAAAGAGCACAAGGAAGTTTTGTTGAAGGTGGACTGTAGGGGCGTAGTTCCTGCTTGAAGTGCTGTTATTGTCTTGTCAAAGCCTGGAGAGGATTTAAGATATCAATGAGTCCAAAGAACTAAAATTAGAGAGACAGAAATGGAAGGAAGTGCAGAAATTATTCCAGGAAATGGCCATTAGAGACAAATAAAAGATGGACATTCACTGATGAAAGTGAACTAGACATCTCTTTGGGAAAGAGTTTTGCCCCTGGTATTAGTGAACCAAAACAGTTTAAAAATAGACCCAAGCCAGAACTTTGGCTCCTAGCACCTCTGAACTGTGAGGAAATTTGAATATTTGTGACTTACACCTATCTCTAAAATTGTCCATATCCAAAAGCTCCCAAGCTATGAATAAATAATATGTCTAATAGATTGCTCTTCATCCAGAGATCTCAAAACATTGTAAAAGGGAAGGGCATGTCTCATTAACCCTATTTCATTGATATTGGATTCAACTCTTGGCTTTGTGGTGTAATAGTGGTAAACATTAAACTCACTTACCAGCAACACAAAACAGACAGCTAATTTTCTATTAAGAGAAAAAACTGTAGCTTTGAAAATGTGTTTAAATTATACTTCAACAGGAAGGCAGGAGGACAGCATGAAAAAATAGAAAGATGTGACAAAGCAGAAATGTGTATTGTTCAGAGAGAAGATTAAAACAAACAACCTACCTACAAACTGCAACAAGAATGGACAAAACAGGAACTGCATTGTAAATAGGAGATGTATTTGGATTTTCTCACAGCAAAATTATTATTGCAGGTTTGAAAAAAAAGAGGGAAGATGTTGATACCTCATGGTGCTAAGATGAAACAATGCTAAAAAAAGCTTCTTAAAATCCATGGGTCAGATCCTCAGTTGGTGTAAATCAATGTAGCTCCATTGATATCAGAGGAGATAAGATGATCTACACTTGCTGATTATCTGCCCCTTAGTACTTGGTACAGTACAATTGACATTGAAAATCTATCAGTCTGACCTTTAGAATATAGAATGCACTTTTTTTTCAGTTGGAAAGAATTGTGAGGTATAAGCAGCCTCCGCCCCTCCACCACCCCTTCACCCCACCTCCCAGCCACTAACCAAAACCTTGAAAGATTACCCAATCAACTCTGCTCCATCAGAAACTAGGTATAATGGACTCACACTGAAGCAAATAATCATTATAGTAATCTGTAAAACATACCCAATATTAAAACGAAGAAATCATATCACAAAGTAAAATTATGTCTGTTATTTCCCTTTAGTTGTGGGCTATTCTTTGAATTCCTGATTGATGGCCAATCAGTATTGTACAAGTAAAAATATGCTGGATGCGAACATCAGACTTGTCCAGAGTTCTGCTGTGAGCTCACTAGAGGGAAGATAGATAGACAGATTAGATTAGATAATTACTGGAGGTGGACAAAATGGTTTAACACATGAAGTAAAAGCCAAGTCACTGCTGTTTCTTTTTACCATATTTGCTACAAGAAAATAAAATTGTTTTCCAATGCACCTTCATGGAGGGTTTTTTGTTTGTTTGTTTGTTTGCCTGTCTAGTAGGTATTATCTGCTCCAGAATTTCAAGTGAACAGAGCAGACCGCTCTAAAGCTGCACTTGAATATTTTCCCAGTGAGATTATGGAGACTGTTGATTGATATAATTGTGATACTAAGCACCACATAGTCACACTCGATGCACTAATGTAATAATCTTTGAGCAAAATATGGCTTGTGAGGTATCATTTGAAAATCAAAAACTCCCTGATCATTAATATTCTTGCATGAGATATGTATGTGGTGGGTATTAAGAGTTATGGATATATGTTAGAATTATGACTGAAGAGTGCTTAAAGCAGGCATGTCGGGGGAGTTGGTAAACAAGTCTGCTTTAGACGAAGGAATGTGTATTTGATTCTTTGACCAGCCCGATCTTCAGAAAAAGACAATGAAGGTCCAGTTTTACAAATTAGGTAAACAATTCTGTTAAGATAACAAGTGGAGAAAGAAAGAGCATGGGGCTTCCTTCACCACCTTCCTCACAGATTGAATAGACTTTACTTTGAGGGATAACCCTCAGAAGAATTTATTTCAAAGGTTTACTGGTCTATAAAGACAGGGGATGGAACCTCAAGTGATAACCAATTGAATCAACTGATTGTATACAGTATTACTGTATTATAAAAGTGTCTAGAATGAGGTCTTTTCTGAAAGCTAATGACACAATGGTGATTAATATCATTGTGAAATTTATGCATTAACTCTACATGAGGAACCATGGATACTTGATATTACGTTTTAAAGTCTAGGATTGAAGTCTCTGGAAACTAAATATAGGTGATAAACCATCTTGAACAACGCCTGTACCTTGCTAGATAAAGTTTTAGATGTATGTTTTCACTTTTGTTTGGTTGTAACTCTTTCTAACTGTATTCTTTTTTCTTGGCTTCACTTAACTTATGTTCTATAGTAAACATAAATTTATTAACTATAAACCAACTTAGTGCAGTGTTTAAATGGAGGGCATGTTTATCCTAGTTGAGTTAATAAGCTGTGATGTGTTTTGTCTCTTTAGGGAGACAAACAGACCTTATTATTCCTCTGAGCTGTCCAGGAGAGTGCTAGACATTACACACAATTTGGGAAAAATTAGGAACTGGAAGTGTGTTGGGGTCACCCTGCAAGCAGTAACCAAGGCTGGTAGCGACCAGGGACTGTAACTGGTGTGCTGCTGCCAGGCTGCTGGGGTCAGAGTTTTGGACTAGGGCTGTAGTTATATACAGACACTCACAGGGCATGACCTGCATGTTTGTTGCTGACTGTGAATGTCCTAAGGCAGGGAGTTATGGTAGCAAAGAATTTGAGGCACCCAGGGTTACAGGGCAGGGAGTGACTCAATCCTTCACTCATCTAGGTTGCACCCCATTGCATTGACAATGATCCAATATATTATTAGTTATGCTGATGATTTGTTGTTCAGTTTCCCCCTGTTTTCTTTAGTGAGGGTATTTGGCTTGTTGATATTTAATGTTAAATACACTTTATATGAATGCAGGTTATGCTGGTAACCTAACTTGGATTGTATTTGTACACTGATCCATTGATACTGAAAGCACTTGAAGTCATCCCAGGGGAAAACAGTTATTGACTAGTTGGAATCTGTTCATAATGTGACATCTCTGGACAGGTCCCATCTACGGAAACCTGAGTCTTGTGGCCAACAGTTTTGCAAGAGGCCTCCACTTCGACTTTGTATATAACTTTGTGACAAGAAGTGTGTGGGAGTTCCTCCATATGTGTTGCAGTTAAAATCACAGGTGGGTGTAAAATCACATGGAAA
The DNA here is from genome assembly GCF_011386835.1 of Chrysemys picta bellii. Lineage (NCBI taxonomy): Eukaryota > Metazoa > Chordata > Testudines > Emydidae > Chrysemys > Chrysemys picta. The sequence continues at coordinate 39,584,984 of NC_088799.1, read as the reverse complement.
ATCAGATTATTCAACATCTGCCATGAGTATTAACAGGAAACACTGTGTGTTTTGAACCCTAAACATCTACATATAACTTAGGATAATTATGCAGCCCCAGAGGAGGTCGTTGCAAATTAGCAGTTGAAACAGACTAATCATTGAATAAACTACCAAGGGATTCTCTATTTCTTGATAACTTCAAATCAAGATATGATGCAGTTCTGGAAGATCTGCTTTAGTCAAACACAAATTATTGGGGTCAATACATAAGTAACCGGGTGACATTCTATGGCTTGTGTTTATTCAGGAGGTTGGACTCAATGAGTTAATGGTCCCCTAAACTCTATTAAAGCTATCTGTGACTTTTGCTACCAGCTTCCCCCCTCCATTTTTTAAAACTATCACTGATTCATACAAATGAATTTGCCAACAAGTGGAAATATTGACTACAACCTATACATGACTCAGTTACCTCAGGGTATGTCTACACTACGAGAGTAGTTCAATTTTACTTAAATCGAATTTTTGGAATCGATATTGCAAAGTCGAACGTGTGTGTCCACACTAAGGACAGTAATTCGACTTTGTGAGTCCACAGTAACGGGGAAAGCATCGACATTGGAAGCGGTGCACTGTGGGCAGCTATCCCACAGTTCCCGCAGTCCCCGCTGCCCATTGGAATTCTGGGTGGAGCCGCAAATGCCTTCTGGGTAAAAAAAATGTCTCGAGGGTGCTTTTGGGTAACTGTCGTCATCCGTCCATCACTCCCGCCCTCCCTCCCTGAAAGCGCCGGCGGGAAATCAGTTCGCGCACTTTTCTAGTCAGTGACAGCGCGGACGCCACAGCAGTGCGAGCATGGAGCCCGCTGCGACCATCGCTGCAGTTGTGGCCACTGTCAACGCCTCGCAGCTTATCATCCACCTTTCCCTGAGGCAGATGCAGATAAGTCAGGCAAGGAGGCTACGGCACCGCGGTGAGGACCTGAAGTCTGAGAGTAGCACAGACCTCTCAGAAAGCACGGGACCCAGCGCCGAGGACATCACGGTGGCAATGGGTCATGTTGATGCCGTGGAACGGCGATTCTGGGCCCGGGAAACAAGCACTGAGTGGTGGGACCGCATAGTGCTGCAGGTCTGGGATGAATCCCAGTGGCTGAGAAACTTTCGCATGCGGAAGGGAACTTTCCTTGAACTTTGTGAGTTGCTGTCCCCTGCCCTGAAGCGCAATGACACCCGGATGCGAGCAGCCCTGACTGTCCAGAAGCGAGTGGCCATAGCCCTCTGGAAGCTTGCAACGCCAGACAGCTACCGGTCAGTCGCGAACCACTTTGGCGTGGGCAAATCTACCGTGGGGGTTGTTGTGATGCAAGTAGCCAAGGCAATCGTTGATGTACTGCTGCCAAAGGTAGTGACCCTGGGAAACGTGGAGGCAATCATAGATGGCTTCGCAGCGATGGGATTCCCAAACTGCAGTGGGGCCATAGATGGAACTCACATCCCTATCCTGGCACCGGACCACCAGGCCAGCCAGTACATTAACAGAAAGGGCTACTTTTCCATGGTGCTGCAAGCACTGGTGGACCACAGGGGACGTTTTACGAACATCTACGTCGGATGGCCGGGCAAGGTTCATGACGCTCGTGTTTTCAGGAACTCTGGTCTGTTTAGACGGCTGCAGCAAGGTATTTACTTCCCGGACCACAAAATAACTGTTGGGGATGTGGAGATGCCTATAGTCATCCTCGGGGACCCAGCCTACCCGCTAATGCCCTGGCTCATGAAGCCCTATACTGGCGCCCTGGACAGTGAAAAAGAACTCTTCAACTACCGGCTGAGCAAGTGCAGAATGGTGGTGGAGTGTGCTTTTGGCCATCTCAAGGGGAGATGGAGAAGCTTACTGACTGATGGAGGTTGAGGCAAATAGCCTGGCTTCTGATTACGCCCAGCCAGACAGCCGGGCGATTAGAAGAGACCAGCGGGACGCGCTGTGCATCCGGGAGGCTTTGAAAGCTAGGTTCCTGACTGAGCAGGGTAACCTGTGACTTTTAAGTTACTGTACAGAGAAGCTGAACCTGCCCCCGTTTCTTTACCCAGTTAATATTGACTATCCTCTCCAGTTACATACCCCCTTCACCCCCTTCCAACACACGTTTAGAAATAAAATCACTTCTACTTTGTTAATGAACACCGTTGTCTTTATTACTGTTTTCGCGGGAATGTTTTAAAACTGGGACGTAGACTCTGGTGGGGAGCGGGTGTAGTGTACTGACGCAAATGAAGCTTCTAAACTCTAGGATTGACAGGCTCCGCTGTGATGGACTGGTTGTTTCAACGGAGCCTGTCACCCCTCCTGATCGGGACTGTGTGTATGGGGGGGCTCTGTGACTTTGTGGCGGGGGGAGGATGGTTACAGATCCCCTGCTGCGTGGCTCTGTGATCCAGGATAAGGACCGCCGCTTAAGATCTGTAACTGCCCTCCCCCGCCACAAAGTCACAGAGCAACCCACCCCCCACCACATAACATGAAAACCACCTCCCAGACTGACCAGGGTAACTAGTCACTGCACTGTGTATGTGCCCTGCTGCTGGACCTGCCCCCGCCTATGTACCCTGCCAAAGGTGACTGTCCTGTCCAATTACCAACCCCCTTCCCCCCCTCCTCCAAAAGAACATGATGGAAACAGTAATTAACAGAAACGTATTTTTTATTATCAACTACACATGGAACTGGGAGGTGAAACTTGGACGGGGGCTTGTGTGAGGCGGGAAGGGAAAAACTTGTCAAATTTTGGGGAATGAGAGCCTTCTACTACTTGAGCTCTCTGCAGGGGTGGAGTGAGAGTTAGCACGGACTCTGCCGCCCCTCCTTCTTTGGACTTTGGGTGAGGGGGGTATGGGAATTGGTGGCGGGGGAGGGCGGTTAGAGATAGACTGCAGCGGGGCTCTGTCCTCCTGCCTCCGTTCCTGAAGAACATCCACAAGGTGCCGGAGCGTGTCCGTTTGCTCCCTCAGTAGTCCAAGCAGCGTTTGAGTCGCCTGCTGGTCTTCCTGCCGCCACCTCTCCTCCCGATCCATGTTTGCTTGGTGCATTTGGGACAAGTTCTCCCGCCACTGGGTCTGCTGTGCTGCCTGGGCTCGGGAGCAGGCCATAAGCTCCGAGAACATGTCCTCCCGTGTCCTCTTCTTCCTACGCCTAATCTGCGCTAGCCTCTGGGAGTGTGATGCCAGGCTAGGTTGTGAGACAGTCGCAGATGTGGCTGTGGGAATGGGAAAAAGGGAGTGAATTCCTCAGAAAGATAAATGTAGTTGTGAACAAAGAACATAGTCTTTCTCTGTGAACAAGACCATGCACAGCACCTATCACATGCGCACTCAGCACAAGGTCGAATTCTCGGCCTTCGCATTCAGTGCCTGGGGTCTTGCACAGCAGATTTGAGAAGCGGGGCAGGACACCGGAATTTGTGTAGCAGGCAGACATGGTAAGCCGTAGACTTGTGGCAGCTTAAAACTTTAATATTAGCAATGGCCTCATTTCACATTGAAAGCAATGTCAATCCCTGCTGCCAGCAATCCGGCAAGCAGGAACTGTGCCCCTATCCCACCCCCTCGCGGCTGTCCCCGGGAACGATCCCTGTAGGCTGCCCCTCTCCCGCCTCCACCGCGTGGCCGCAAACCAGCAGTTACAGTTCTGTAAAGGAACGGGCAAGCAGTCCCAACACTAACATTCCCCTGCCTAATTCAAAGCAGGTCACCATGAGCGACATCACCCTCATGAGGATCTCAGACAGCGAGAAAGAAAGAATGCTTCGGGAAAGCCTCCAAAGACCAGGGCCGTATGCCGCCCTGCTGTGCAGAGCAATGATTCCCGAGTACTTGATTGTCTCGTGGCGTGGCAACGTGTCATACTACGGAGGACCCAATAAGGCCGCTCTCCCCAGGAACCTGATGCAACGGCTTTCCAATTACCTCCAAGAGAGCTTCATCGAGATGTCCCAGGAGGATTTCTGCTCTATCCCCGGACATATAGACCGCATTTTACTCTAGCTGCACTGGCAGTGACTAAACAGTAGAGCGGCTTGGGCAGGACAATCATGCAAAACCGGACATTGTTAGAATTTTTTTCAATAGTTGCACTGCCCAGGACTGAAACGTTAAGAGCCTAGGGCAAACTAATCATGAGAAACCCATTGTTGTTTTGGTTAATATTCCTGTTCTGTTAAAAATAAATGTTTAGATGTTTACAACACTTACTGGCTGATCCTTCCCCAGATTCTGTGTCCGGGTTAACGGCTGGGGACGGTTGGTAGGGGATCTCTGTAAGGGTGATGAAGAGATCCTGGCTGTCGGGGAAATCAGCGTTGTAAGCGCTGTCGACTGCCTCGTCCTCCTCATCTCCTTCCTCATCTTCCCCGTCCGCTAACATGTCCGAGGAACCGGCCGTGGACAATATCCCATCCTCAGAGTCCACGGTCAGTGGTGGGGTAGTGGTGGCGGCCGCACCTAGGATGGAATGCAGTGCCTCGTAGAAACGGGATGTCTGGGGATGGGATCCGGAGCGTCCGTTTGCCTCTTTGGTCTTCTGGTAGCCTTGTCTCAGCTCCTTGATTTTCACGCGGCACTGCGTTGCATCCCGGCTGTATCCTCTCTCTGACGTGTCTTTAGAGATCTTCTCATAGATCTTTGCATTCCGTTTCTTGGAGCGCAGCTCGGAAAGCACGGACTCATCGCCCCACACAGCGATCAGATCCAAGACTTCCCGATCAGTCCATGCTGGGGCCCTCTTTCTATTCTGAGATTGCACGGCCATCACTGCTGGAGAGCTCTGCATCGTTGCCAGTGCTGCTGAGCTCGCCACGATGTCCAGACAGGAAATGAGATTCAAACTGGTCAGACAGGAAAAGGAATTCAAATTCAAATTTTCCCGGGGCTTTTCCTGTGTGGCTGGTCAGAGCATCCGAGCTTGGACTGCTGTCCAGAGCGTCAACAGAGTGGTGCACTGTGAGATAGCTCCCGGAGCTATTAGCGTCGATTTCCATCCACACCTAGCCTAATTTGACATGGCCATGTCGAATTTAGCACTACTCCCCTCGTCGGGGAGGAGTACAGAAGTCGAATTAAAGAGACCTCTATGTCAAACTAAATAGCTTCGCGGTGTGGACGGGTGCAGGGTTAATTCGATGTAACGGCGCTAACTTCGACATAAACGCCTAGTGTAGACCAGGCCTCAGATAGGTGGATCTAGAGGATCATCATACAGTTTTAGCTGTAGCTGAAAAAACCCAAAGATTTCACCAGAAGATCACTTATTCTGCACTGTGAAGCTTTTGATGGCAAAACATGTGAGCAGCCATTTTTGATGATCACAAGTGGTCCAGCATTCTTGGGGATACTGGTATTAACCTTATCAACCCTTCTGGCAAATGGAATGTGAGCAGTTTGGTTGGCTTTGCATGCACCCTGCTGTTATGCAGATTCAGTGGAAACATCAGTCTTAGGGGAACTTGATCATGGCAGCTGGAAACTGGTAAGCCATGTGAGTAGGGAGTAAGCCAGGCCATCGCTGTAACCTCAACACCAGCCAGTAGAGTTGCTAATTAAAAAATAAACCACAGAGGTGAGATCTAGTATAATTTTTAATGGATTTTGTCTTTATAGCTGAGTTTGGTATCCAATTCTTTCCAAAAATGGTTGATTTCTCCCAACCCTCATTTGGAGTGAGGGCAAAGTCAAGGGGGAGAGGAAGGAAAATGGACACTGTGCATTCTTTGCAGAAGTCCTGGTGCAGGGGGCAGGCGAGGCAAGGAGTTGGAATTTTTGGAAGAAACCATGGCCAGGGTAGGCCTAGACTTGGTGATTCCCCACTGGTGCAAACCTTATAGCAGCTAGGCAGGGTAACCACAAATTAATATTTGCCTTCACCAGCAGCAGAATAGTAAAGGTGCAAACAGTTGACACAGATATTAATCTGACTGAAGATCACTGGTGACTATCATTTAATCTGTCACCTCTGCATTAGGGATGGTTGGAAAGGAACAATTCTTTGGGCTCCTCTGTATACTGATAGTGATCCTGCCAAACTGTTGCTGCTCTTTGTTTTCTCTCGTCACTGCTGCAGTGCATGGAAAGGCTAAAGAGCTGAAAGCTGTCAGTATGAATTCTGATGTATTACTGAAGAGCCAGATCCTGCCACTCTTTCTCATGTTGAGCAATAGCTTACTCTGCCAGCAATCCCATTGATGGAACTACTCCATGTGCGGAGGAGGAGCAGGATCTGCCCTGAAAGGAATAGTTCTGTAGAATGTAACACAGAGAAATCTCCTGGAAATACAAAGTGGAGTAGTTCTGTAAATCATTTTGTGTCATCTTGGTAAAGTTTGTTGCACCACAAAACTGCTCTGTGTTTTGAGGAAACAAACCTGTGAGTCACAGCAGAAGGGGAAGTTAAAGGTCAGGGGGTAAATTCTGCTTACTGTTACAGATTTCAGCAGCTGAGCCTTGCACACGTAATCAGCATTCAGCCTCTTGCTGCATGGACGAAGCTTGCCAGGTGGGTCAGGAAAACTTCGGAGAAAAATTGCCTGGGGAAAAAAAATTGCTGAGAATGTGAAGTGACTAAAAACTTCACGCCAGCTTTTGCTCTCTTACGCCAAAGTGAATTCTGAGTCACTGAACTGAAAGCAATGGAGTTATGCTAGATTTACAGTGCTGAGGCCAAGAGCAGAATCCGGACCATCATCTGTTGTTCATCTGCTTGTTTTCTTTCCTGCATTTGGATTTGGAAAGAAAACAAATAGGCAAATGTTTAGGACTGGATTCTGGCTTTTACAGCCAGGGGCACATGGGGAGAGGGATGTGTGTAAGGGCTGTTTGCTGCAGGAAAACCAAGGAAGAAGCAGGACTCGCTCAGCCAGCATTCTTTCAAGGGGCCCGGGGGGGGGGGGGGGGGGGGCTCATGGAACAGCAGCTCTGCCAACCTTGTAGGTGGTGCAAATGGTACTTCCTTGCCACTTCCCTGGCCAGCTCTAATGACTGCCCTGCTTACACTCCTGCCAGGTAACTAGTGCCAGCAGCAGCATTAGCAACCAGCAGTGCCCAGCCTTGTGCCCAGCCTTGGCATGGTGAACCAAAGGGAAGTGGGGAATCTCCTTGCTCACTCTGCAACCTCTGAGTGCACTTGTGTGCTCAGGCTCCATCTGTCTCTGAAATTACATTGCAAGAAGGGGAGAGAGAATCTGTATGTGACTCTGACAGTTACAACAAGCTGAAAACAGGAGCAAAACCAAACAGGATAAAAACAAAAAGATTGGTGGAAAATGTATCTGATTCTTCTGCCATGACCAGCAAATTTCTTCCTTGATCAGATATATCTGAATATACAAGAGGTGCCAGTAGAAGTCAATGTTCTCTGTTACATCCGCCAAGCAGGATCACAGCTGGTGGGAAATGTAATGGCAGCTGTAGCATGCAGTTGCATCTTCTCCTTCCCTTCCCACTAACCACAGCCAGCACTTAATCCTCCTGGCTTCTGAAGACAAAGGTTCTTCTCGATCCAATAATCCTCTGCCATCACCAGATGAGACCTCCCTTTCTTTTTCTAGTCTGTGGTATTTGCAGCTGTGTTGTGAGAAGCACACAAATCATCCAGCAAGGTCATTGAAATTGATAACTATTGCTTTACTTGTGGGGAAGGGAGCATCAAAGGTCCAGGTTCTGTGAGTCTCCTTCTTAGTATCACTGTTGACTAACAGAGGTTTGGTTGCTGCCAACTGATTTCGCTTTGATTTCTCGCAGCACAGTGCTTCAACACAGGAGTCATTTTGGAATCAAAAGCATTGAATTGATTTAATAACTTACATGTAAGTGTAGCCCTAGGAGCATCAGGATCTAGGAGAGTTTACAAATCTTAGTAGCGGGCCGTGCTCTGACATTATTACAACATGATAATGCTGGTGAGGATGTTAGGATCTCTTGCAATTCTCTCCCTTGCAAGGGATGCTCCAAAGATAAAAAATCATAAATTAAAAAGTGTCTCTGTAGCCATATAAATCAAACAAAATTATCTTTGCATTTCTCTTGGTGCTGCATAGTCCCTACCGTCAAATTCAGTAAATACGTATGGTTGAAAGATGTGTACTGTATTAATAACAGGTTAAAATCTTGGTAGCAGTAGAAATCAGTGGCCAAACTTCCATTGAATTCAGTGGTGCGGTATCAGGCTCTACATGTTCAGAGCTACATAATGACTTGATAACACAGTCTGTTAGGCACTCAAGAAAGCATAGGATTAAATTATGGCTTTGCCACAAGCCCCAATGTACGGGGCAGCATATAGTTGTGCTGCCCCAGTAGCAGCCTGGGAAGCAGATTATGATTCAGACAGTCAGTTTGCCTCCTGGTTACCCCTTATTTTAGATGCAGGATTGGAGTTGGAGGAGGTAATACCCTGCAGTAGCCCTATACCTAGTGCAGCCCTATACCTAGTGCAGTGTTAATGCCTGGCTCCTTGGTTCCACTCATTCCCCATCCCTCCTTTCATACCCATGCACATTTGTGGGAGGTGGATAGTAGCCCCAATGTGCTCCATCCTCTTCTGGGCTGCTACCCATGGGAACACAATATGGCCAGTAGGAAAGTAAGCCATCAACCCTAGCGGCCTGGGCACAGTTGTCCCTAGTGGAGCTTGGTTGGCTGGCTAAGTAGTTGTTCATAGGACAGCAAGCCAGCATATACTGTACTGCATGCTGAAGTCCACAGGTTGGAAAGACCACAGTGTATTCCCCTGAGGAATTGTACCTCAGTTATTTTTCCTTGAATTATGTCATATCCCACTTTAGGTTATGAAAACCATTTCTGAGGTTTAGTTTAGTTTTAATCCTTTATGCTGTTTGTTTACTTTATTCTGGTTGGCCTTTAGCATTAGCGTGGGAATGGAACACTGGACTGGATTCTGATCTTATGTCTCTTTTTTACACTGAAACTCCATTATCAGCATCATTTTTTCAGTTCTTAAAGAGATCCCTGCTTGGCTAAACTAGTAGCATCCTTTGTGACATTTATCCAGAGGGTATAAAACTGCAGTTTACCACTTACCTTGAACAGGTTGTTTTTGAAGTGTTTGAAAGCAACCCAAAAAAGTACCCTGCCATTAATGGCATGCTGGAATTTTCTGTATACTTGTTTTTTGACAATTATGGTTGAAGTTGTCACTTATTTTTCAAGGCTTTTAAAATGGATCTTTTTACTTGTTAACATATTAACATGTAAAGTGGATTAATTCCTTGCTAATGCACATGCTACTAGTTGGAACATGCAGACCAATGTAATAGATGTGGACACAGAGCACATGAGAGTAAAATTGCAATTATAATAATATGTTACGTATTTTAAAACATACATTAAATGGAATTTTTAATCTTTGATGCTCCTGCATTTTCTCTTTTCTCATTATCCTGTCTGGTAGCTTTGTAATCTTAATTTGGAGATGAACAACACAGCTCTTAGTATGTTATTGCTGTGTGTTTTTCAGCATGGCTTTCATAAGGCTTGTGAATGAGTGTGTCACTTTTATAAAGCTTGAGGATCTCAAAGCACTTTCTAAACATTGCAAGGAACAAATACTGGCCTACTGCCACTGTGATGAAAATGTCAATTGTTTTGCCTCATTACATCACATGAGAATTAATCATAGTTTAAGACTGAGATTTTCAAAGCTTCCTAGGAGATTTAGATTACCCACACCTCATCAATATAAGGGGAAATAGGTGCACAAATCTCTTAGGTGTATTGGAAATCACAGGCTTAGTTTGTTGTGTGGAAGCAGAGAAAGACAGTCATGCAGACTTTCTGTAAAGTGTATGGAATTAAATACATGTCCACCTGCTAAAGCCATCTCTCTTTACAGCTTGTGTGGATGGAGGCCAACCACACATAACCAAGTTTTAAAAAAACATTCCTATACCATACACAGATGTAAGGAATTCTTTTAACCTGTCTGTAACATGAAATGGCTCCATCCATCCAGATTAGACAAAATCATGAATGTAACCATATTATTGTTACTTTACCTATTAAAACTGTACATTAGGCTAGACCTCTGCTTGGGGTAAAACACACTTTTTAATCCTGGTTTTAACATTGGTTGGCTCCAGCCATACCACATTAAATAATTATTTAGTTGGAATCATGTTTTAAATATAATTTAAACATGATTCCTTAACTTGATTTCTCTGTCCAGTGTTAACAGAGGCTAAGGCCCTGTTACACATTGGGTGGGACTTTCAAGTGTGCTCAGAATTGGCCTAACTCTTGGTGAGATCAGTTTGAAAACCAGTGAAATTATAATACATGTTTTTCAACCAGTAGCTATCATTACAGGTATATATCTTCTTATACGGTGTCTACCCTTTAGAAAATTCCAATATACAATTTGCAATTAAATTATATTACTGTGGCATCTGTGATGTTCCAGATACTTGGCATAGGTAATACGTACAGTATAAAGTGAATACAGCTGTAAAGTTTGGTTACAAAGGCAATTGAAAAGTTTCTTCCATGTGCATATTGTAGCTTCTAATTTTTTTTGACCTGTCTTGTTATGTGAAATCTCTTAACCACTGTAAGTGACTCCCCAATGTCCTCAGTGAATATGTTTTAAGGTCTGAAAATTGCTGTGAAAAGACTGTGATGTCCAATAATTGCACAGTGAAATTTCATCTCTTGAAACATCATTTTGTCCCATTAGATACAATGGATTATCAAGTGAGATATTTATGGTACATCTTGTGAGATTTCCTAATTATTCCAGCAATACCCATTCAGTTGCTGCGTTTATGATTCTCTGCTTGCCATAATCAACACTGTCATCATTTCTTGGTGTTGAAAAGCAGAGTTTACAGAAATAACCCTCTGACACACATACAGTCACTACTGTATTTGCTTTGAACTCTTTTTTTTTTTTTTGCGTTTTCAACATTCGTCTCCTATCTTCTATTATATGCAGTTAAGTCAGCTTAAGTACATGCTTAGTGAAAAAGATAAATCTGTTAAGGATAATTTCCTGAATACCAATCTGTGCAGATCCTATGGTTTAGCTATAAAGCTGAATGACTTTGCTCTCTCCAGTTTATGTCAAGACTATATAGTGTGAAATCCCTATTAAACTAGGATTTAAATCTGTAAAGGAAATAAAGTCAGCCCACATGAAAGAAGTGCAATAAGAGGTCTTTGCTGTTAATTTACCAAGAAAAAAATTCTGATTAAAAAAAATGGGAAAACATCCCAATCTCTTTGTCAGTGGTTGTAGAACATGAACCCAAAATATTTCTCATTCCCATCTACCACCTGTTCCAAGAGTGGGTACCAGATTAGAACTCTATGGAACCCCACGTGAAAAAGGGGGAGTCATCAGGGACATCTTCATGAATCTTCTGGAAAGGAAAGAACAGAGGCAATGAGGGGGCAATCTCCAACTGTCCCTGAAAAAGTCCACCTGTGAACCAACAATTCCTCATGATGACCAAGGTTATCATGGTTTTTGCTAGATTTAATAGCGTCTTTATAGACTGCTGGACTTTATCCACTGCCAGGAGTAGATTGTTGACAAAACACACCAGTACAGCATCCATATCATACTGGGGATTATCCCTGGGTTGCAAAGGAAGAAAGAAATAGACTCTAAATGATAAAGACTCCAGAGCTGCTCCATCTGAATAATCTCAATATCTTTAAACTGCACAAATTTGTTTCATAAGGAACTAATCCTTATAATACCCAGAACTGACAGGCAAAATTGACCAGGTGCAGAAATTTACTTCTTCCACGTTGACTCAAAATCAAGTTAAGGAAGCGTATTTAAGCATAGTGCCAGCTGAAATTATTTCTAATATGATTTGACTACCTAAGGTGAATGGGGCTAAGTTGGATTAGAACTACTTCTGACTCAAGAGCTCTTCCTATGGACTATAGCATAGGTATTTAGATATACTATATAGATACTATTCTATGGATTACAATTAGAGTTGCAGCTCTGCAATATGGAAATTGGTTCTAAGAAATTGTCCTTGGCTTTTAGACATGGATTTTAAACATGGTTCTAACAATTTGGCTGCATCCACAGTGGCTGTCAAAACCAATTTAGCTGGAGCTGTGTTTAAACCAAATTTAAATACTGTTCAAATGCCAGTTTAGAAGTCAGTGTAAACAAAGCTTTTGCTTCCTTTTGAAATAACTGTGATGTTAATAAAAGAACTGCTAGAAAAATGCCATTGCAGTATAATGATCAAAGCTTTGTGTAAGCAGGGTCTGTTATAAGTTCTCCCCGACATCCAGTGATGCACTGGGGAAAAGACTTCAGGAGTAGATTGTGTTTGCATGGACACACCTACTCTGTCTAGGTGTGCAATATGATGGAGCTATTTTGCCAAAAATGATCAATTCTGGCTGGTTTGGTGTTACAAATCACTCTAGTATTTGAATGCCAGGGTAATGAAATGTTATTATCCTTATTGCCTGAATAAAGGGCCGCATTCCCTGATTGAGATGGTCACCTTAAAGTGAAGCTCATTTGCTAAGCAGGAGATAGGAATACCACATTCTAGTGAAGATGAGAGTGGGGTTGGGTGAGGTGTTTCTACCTGGTGGTATGGACTCTGCATAAAGAGTGGAATTTCACTGGTGTAACTGAAAGGAGAATTTGACACCTAAATAGCTCATTATAGAGGCAGGGGGGTAGTTCTGCCTTCAGATACACAGGTAAGTAAATGAGAGACAGCCATGTAATTGAGGGTAGAATTGGTCCTACAGACTCATTGTCTACCTTCATTATTTACACCTAAATTTTGCTTATATTCTAGGTGCTAATTCTATTTTCATTCTCAGTTTCTATAATCCTTAGCCTCCACCGTTAGACATTAATCAAATTTTATTTCATGTTTTTTCGCCCTTTTCTTTTTGGCACTTATGACCACGTGAAACCAAAATAAAAAAGGGAAAGTGTAATAGTCAAGTTGCTACAATCCTGAACAGTACTTTGAAAAATGTAGAGGTCACAATGATTTGATTGGAGAGCCATGTTAGCAATGCCGTGTGGACATCTGTTATTTCCATGACACTGACATTTATTATTTAAAAATGGGGAAAAAATACAAGGCAGAGGGAAAAAAAAAGAAAAATGACACGAGTGTCTACAAACTGCTATCTGAGGAATCTCTGTTATCCTGGGGGATAGATAAATTGATGCCCAATTGCTGATAAAATGCCTGGGAGTTATCAAGCTTGTGTAATTGGTTCTTGCTCATGCTTCTAGCTTCTCTGCTCAACACCGTGTAGGAAAGTCAGTTCTACCCCTGCACGTGGCAGTGGGCTATACATCTGTCAAATCTTTAACAGCATAAACATCAGAAACAGATGGGGGAAGCCGGGACAGTGCCAGACCAAACAAAACTTATCGAAGACAATCCATTGTGATGCCAAGACAAATATATTCCATCCAGATCATTAATTCCTAGTTCAGTGGAACCAACCAAAACAAATAATGATTAGGGAATGAAACTCTTAAGAATAACCCTTCTGTGCAGTGGGGTGACATTTACCCCCTGAACTTCAGTAATCAGACTGTGATGTACGTGGGGAACTGGTCTAAAACGCGGGGGTAGGGAGAAATAGAAATCACCCCCTCAACTGGAGGGCAAAATGCAAAATTGTGGTTTAAGCCTAGGGCAGGAATATTCACCTCTGCCCTCTCTATGTGGGGAGTTTGGATCTGTGTCAGTGCAGAACCCTGACTCCAACCCTGGCCATCTCCATCACACCTGCATATTTAAGGCTGGCATGGAGTCCATCCCCATAGACCACTGCGGGAGTGCAAAGGCTTTCCCAGCGTAGCTGCTCCATTTACAGCCCCTCTGCAGTGGTTCAGTGGCACAGAGGGTTTTTGAGTTGTCCTCTTGCATTGGAGTGAATTTGACCTTTAAGGGGGAGATTCTCAGTGATGCAAACAGCAGTGAAGCACTCAGCTTTCATTGACTTTCAATGGGAATCAGGCACCTAATAACCTTTTATGCCTTTGAAAATCTCCCCCAAAAGAAAATATCTGTGAAGGGGATATATTTCCTATAGAGAAAATCTGCAGTGTCACAATATAATGTCTCCATGGGCCTGATCCTGGTAGGTGCTCAGCATCACCAACTTCCATTATCTTCAATATAAATTAAGGCTGCTTAGTACTTGGCATGATTTAGCTCCAAGGTCTCATTCCAGCGTATACTGAGTTTAATGGGAATCTTTCTACTTTTGGGGGAATTGGGTTGGTCTCTAAGGCCTTGTTCCTGAAAACTCTTAAATACATGCTTATGTTTAAGCACAGTAGTCCCATCACTGAACCAATGGGACTACTTCTACACTTAAAGATAAGCATGTGCTTAGTGTTAGCAGAATCAAGACCCAGGTGAATAATTACTAAAGGAAAAAGGTTCTGTTTATTCAGTTATATTCTAAGAAGGTGAAAATTAGAATGCAATCAATACAGATGATGTAAAGTATTATATACTACCAATATTTATTATAGTGCACTATTACTCATATTACTGCAATTTATTTTAAATTATTTTAAAAGTGCACACTTGAAAGCTCTGGATAAATCTATTTTAAATATGTGTAAACTGTTAGATTCATTCCAGATCGGCTGTCTGAAGAGGTTGTAACTGCACAAAAGTAATTTCACTTTTAGAAAGTCATTTGACAAATTGCATTTATGAAGTAAAAATAAAATGAATTCCTAAAACTGTGATTCAAAATTGGTTTAGTCATTTGTTGGTTAAAGCACAAAGGAATATTCTGACTAATAACAGATAATTATTTGTAGTTGTTTTTAAGAACTTTTATTTTTTTTAACAGGGCCAGATAGGCAGGCGAGCTTCAGAGTCTCAATGCGTGGATGAGACGATGGTGTAGAGAGGAGGGGTTTAGATTCATTAGGAATTGGGGAAACTTTTGGGATGGGGGGAGCCTATACAGGAAGGATGGGCTCCACCTAAACCAAAGTGGAACCAGACTGCTGGCACTTAACATTAAAAAGATTGCAGAGCAGATTTTAAACTAGGAGATGGGGGAAAGCTGACTACTACAGAGGAGCAGGTGGATTGGACAGAGACTACTCTTAAAGGAGAGTCTATTGATAGAGATTCTCTCGGTCCTAGTTGGGAGCAGAGGATGGCGGAGGATAACGTAAGGGCCAGATCAGACGAGAAACATTCACATAAAGAATCGGACACATCAGAAAAGGGCAGACAAATAAACTGTGACAAGTTTTTAAAGTGCTTGTACACAAATGCTAGAAGTCTAAATAATAAGATGGGTGAACTAGAGTGCCTCAGGATAAAGGAGGATATTGATATAATAGGTATCAAAGAAACCTGGTGGACTGAGGACAATCAATGGGAGACAATCATTCCAGGGTACAAAATATATCGGAGGACAGAACAGGTCGTGCGGGGGGTGGGGAGGAGTGGCACTGTACGTGAAAGAAAATGTAGAATCAAATGAAGTAAAAATCTTCAGTGAATCCACATATTCCATAGAATCTCTATGGATAGTAATTTCATGCTCTAATAAGAATATAATATTAGAGATCTATTATCGACCATCTGACCAGGACAGTGATAGTGATTCTGAAATGCTAAGGGAAATTAGAGAGGCTATCAAAATTAAGAACTCAATAATAGTGGGGGATTTCAATTATCCCCATATTGACTGGGAACATGTCACCTCAGGACGAAATGCAGAAACAAAATTTCTCGATACTTTAAATGACTGCTTCTTGGAGCAGCTGGTATGGGAACCCACAAGGATAGAGGCAACTCTAGATTTAGTCCTGAGTGGAGCGTAGGAGCTGGTCTAAGAGGTAACTATAACAGGACTGCTTGGAAATAGTGACCATAATATAATAACATTTAACATCCCTGTGGTGGGAAGAACATCTCAACAGCCCAACACTGTGGCATTTAATTTCAAAAAGGGGAACTATGCAAAAATGAGGGGGTTAGTTAAACAGAAATTAAAAGGTACAGTGACTAAAGTGAAATCCCTGCAAGCTGTATGGGCGCTTTTTAAAGACACCATAATAGAGGACCAACATAAATGTATACCCCAAATTAAGAAACACAGTAAAAGAACTAAAAAAGAGCCACCGTGGCTTAACAACCATGTAAAAGAAGCAATGAGAGATAAAAAGACTTCCTTTAAAAAGTTGAAGTCAAATCCTAGTGAGGTAAATAGAAAGGAGCATAAACACTGCCAAATTAAGTGTAAAAATGTAATAAGAAAAGCCAAAGAGGAGTTTGAAGAACGGCTAGCCAAAAACTCAACAGGTAATAACAAAATGTTTTTTAAGTACATCAGAAGCAGGAAGCCTGCTAAACAACCAGTGAGGCCCCTCGATGATCGAGATAGAAAAGGAGCGCTTAAAGATGATAAAGTCATTGCGGAGAAACTAAACGAATTCTTTGCTTCAGTCTTCACGGCTGAGGATGTTAGGGAGATTCCCAAATCTGAGCCAGCTTTTGTAGGTGACAAATCTGAGGAACTGTCACAGATTGAAGAGTCACTAGAGGAGGTTTTGGAATTAATTGATAAACTTAACATTAACAAGTCACCGGACCAGATGGCATTCATCCAAGAGTTCTGAAAGAACTCAAATGTGAAATTGCGGAACTATTAACTAGGGTTTGGAACCTGTCCTTTAAATCGGCTTCTGTACCCAATGACTGGAAGATATCTAATGTAACACCAATATTTAAAAAGGGCTCTAGAGGTGATCCCGTCAATTTTACAGATCGGTAAGTCTAACGTCGGTACCGGGCAAATTAGTCGAAACAATAGTAAAGAATAAAATTGTCAGACACACAGAAGAACATAAATTGTTGGGAAAAAGTCAACATGGTTTCTGTAAAGGGAAATCATGTCTTACTAATCTATTAGAGTTCTTTGAAGGGGTCAACAAATGTGGACAAGGGGGATCCAGTGGACATAGTGTACTTAGATTTCCAGAAAGCCTTTGACAAGGTCCCTCACCAAAAGCTCTTATGTAAATTAAGTTGTCATGGGATAAAAGGGAAGGTCCTTTCATGGATTGAAAACTGGTTAAAAGACAGGGAACAAAGGGTAGGAATTAATGATAAATTCTCAGAATGGAGAGGGGTAACTAGTGGTGTCCCCCAAGGGTTAGTCCTAGGACCAATCCTATTCAACTTATTCATAAATGATCTGGAGAAAGGGGTAAAAAGTGAGGTGGCAAAGTGTGCAGATGATACTAAACTGCTCAAGATAGTTAAGACCAAAGCAGACTGTGAAGAACTTCAAAAAGATCTCACAAAACTAAGTGACTGGGCAACAAAATGGCAAATGAAATTTAATGTGGATAAATGTAAAGTAATGCACATTGGGAAAAATAACCCCAACTATACATACAATATGATGGGGGCTAATTTAGCTACAACAAATCAGCAAAAAGATCTTGGAGTCATCGTGGATAGTTCTCTGAAGATGTCCACGCAATGTGCAGAGGCAGTCAAAAAAGCAAACAGGATGTTAGGAATCATTAAAAAGGGGATAGAGAATAAGACGGAGAATATATTATTGACCTTATATAAATCAATGGTACGCCCACATCTTGACTACTGTGTACAGATGTCGTCTCCTAATCTCAAAAAAGATATACTGGCACTAGAAAAGGTTCAGAGAAGGGCAACTAAAATGATTAGGGTTTGGAACGGGTCCCATATGAGGAGAGATTAAATAGGCTAGGACTTTTCAGCTTGGAAAAGAGGAGACTAAGGGGAGATATGATAGAGGTATATAAAATCATGAGTGATGTGGAGAAAGTAGATAAGGAAAAGTTATTTACTTATTCCCATAATACAAGAGCTAGGGGTCACCAAATGAAATTAATAGGCAGCAGGTTTAAAACAAATAAAAGGAAGTTCTTCACACAGCGCACAGTCAACTTGTGGAACTCCTTACCTGAGGAGGTTGTGAAGGCTAGGACTATAACAGCGTTTAAAAGAGAACTGGATAAATTCATGGAGGTTAAGTCCACTAATGGCTATTAGCCAGGATGGGTAAGGAATGGTGTCCCTAGACTCTGTTTGTCAGAGGATGGAGATGGATGGCAGGAGAGAGATCACTTGATCATTACCTGTTAGGTTCACTCCCTCTGGGGCACCTGGCATTGGCCACTGTCAGTAAACAGGATACTGGGCTAGATGGACCTTTGGTCTGACCGAGCACGGCCGTTCTTATGTTCTTATGTCTTATGTAACATTAGTTCCTTTATTTCAGATGGTGTTTATATGAAAATATGGTATTCAAAAGAAAAAAAATGTTTTAATGGTGTTATTCATTTTAACTGAGCAAAATATTCAGCTTGAAAATAAAAAGTACTTAAAATCAGCCTAATTTCAGGTTTATGCTGCTTCTGCAAGCAGTATGCAGTGTTTAGTTGTGTTTTTGTGCCTAAACTGGTTAGTTTAGTGTGGTGTTGTGCCTGAACGGGTATGTGCAGCTTTCATGAAGTTAACAAGAATTTTTTGCACTACGTGAACATCAGATTTTTGCTGTGCCTTTTGAATCTAAAGTGTCATATTGGGACTGGTCACATGGTGGCAGTCCCAGGGTATTATTTCTGATTCGTTGATTGGCTGAGCCCATGTACACAGTAGAGACAGAAAAAGTATTTTCACTTTTGCTGTGCACTCCCAACTCCTTTGACGTCACTGGTATCGGGAGGTGCGCAGCATCTATCAGCTTGTGCCTTAAGGATCAAATTCAGGAACCCAGTGTTGGACCTGAGTGGAGGGAATCCTTCCCTTTAGGCCGTGGAGTGATTTGAGAGTCCCATGGCTGAAATAGCCCTCTGTAGTCCCAATGAACTATTTCCATAGGGTTAGGGTGTGCTGCAGAACCCAGGGATTCTGCTAAGTTTTTAGAGGTAAGGGCAAGATTAGGGGACTATGAAATTTCAGAACTAATAACTGTGCTATGTAACCTATTGCTTGAATCAGCCTCTGTACCAGATGACTAGAGATAGCTAATGTAACACCATATTTAAAAAAAGGCTCCACAGGTAATCCTGACAATTACAGGCTGGTAAGCCTAACCTAAGTACCAGGAAAATTAGTTGAAACTGTAGTAAAGAACAAATTTATCAGACACATAAATGAACACTATATGTTGGAGAAAAGTCGTCACAACTTTTGAAAAGGGAAATCATGCCTCAGTGATCCATTAGGATTCTTTAAGGGTGTCAACAAACATATAGACAAGAGTTAGCCAGTTGATATAGTGTACTTGGACTTTCAGAAAGCCTTTGACAAGGTCCCTCACCAAAGGCTCTTAGGCAAAGTAAACTTTCACGGAATGAGAGAGAAGGACCCTTCCTGGGGGTAGGAAAAATAGTCAGTTTTCACAGTTGAGAGAGGTAAGTAACAAGGTCCAGCAAGGTTCTGTGCTGGGACCAGTGCTTCTCAACATATTCATAAGTTATGTGGTAAACGGGGTAAACAGTGAGGTGGCAAAGTTTGCAGATGATACAAAATTACTCAGGCTAGCTAAGTCCAAAGCTGAGTGCAAAGAGTTACAAAGGGATGTCACAAAACTGAGTGACTGGGCAACAAAATGGCAGATGAAATTAGATGCTGATAAATGCAAAGTAATGCACTTTAGAAAACATAATCCAAACTATACCTAGAAAATAATGGGATCTAAATTAGCTGTTACCACTCAGGAACAGATCTTGGAGTCATTGTGGATAGTTCTCTGAAAACATCTGCTCAATGTGCAGTGGAAGTCAAAAAATTAACAGAAAGAAAAGGAATAGAAAATAAGAAAGAAAATAATAATGCCGCTATATAAATCCACTGTATGCCCACACTTTTAATACTGCATGTAGTTCTGGTCACCTCCATCTCAAAAAAGATATATCAGAATTGGGGGGGAAAGTACAGAGAAGGGCAACAAAAATGATTAGAGGCATTGAACCACTTTCCTGTGAGGAGAGATTAGAAAGACTTTTCATCTTAGAAAGAGACTGATTAATGGGGGATAGGATAGAGATCAGTAAAATCACAAATGATATGTAGAAAGTGACCAAGGAAGTGTTATTTACCCCTTCACAGAACATAAGAACCAGGGGTCTCCTAATGAAATTAATACGCAGAAGTTTTAAAACAAACAAAAAGAAGTACTTCTTCACACAACACACAGTCAACTCGTGGAACTTGTAGCCATAGGATGTTGTGAAAGCCAAAACCACAACTGGGCTCAAAAAAGAATTTGCTAAGTTCATGGAGGATAGGTCCCTCAATGGCCATTAGTCAAGATGGTCAGGGATGCAACCCCATGCTCTGAGTGTCCCTATATTTTTGACTGCCAGAAGCTGGGAGTGGACTACAGGGGTTGGACTACAGGGGATGTTCTGTTAATTCCCTCTGAAGTATCTGCACCAGCCACAATCAAAAGACAGGATACTGGGCTAAATGGACCATTGTACTGACCCAGTATGGCCATTCTTATGTAACAGTAAGATGGTATGTAGAGGGGAAGTTAAAATGTATCTTTAATCTTTGTTGATCATTTATGGCCATGCAGATGGGAGGTAAGAGAATAAAGGCGATTTATAGATTTTAATTTTTAAAAATGATATTTTAAAGTATTTAAGAACCTCTTGAGCCTAGGAAATGTCCTCATTTACTTTTTTTTACAAATTGGAATAAATAAATATGCATTCTGACCTAAGAAACAAATTAATGAAGAGATTGTAGATAGTGTATTTAGGCTAGCCAAGTACTGCCTCACTGTGTATAAATTGCTATTTAAAGTTATCTGGGCCATTATAGCATAATGCTCAGGTCAGTTCAAACATGAATACTTTTACACCGCTACCTCGATATAACGTGACCCGATATAACATGAATTCAGATATAACGCAGTAAAGCAGTGCTCCGGTGGAGCGGGCTGCACACTCCGGTGGATCAAAGCAAGTTCAATATAACGCGGTTTCACCTATAATGTGGTAAGATTTTTTGGCTCCCGAGGACAGCGTTATATAGAGGTAGAGGTGTACTACCTGTACTGTGGTTCATAATCAGCTGCTGGGAATGAAAATATCAGTGTAATGGTTAAAAATCATTGGAATCCTTCTCCCCCCTGAACTTGCCCTCCCTCGACTTAAAAATTCTCATGTTTATTCTTGGATGACAATTTTGTGTGTCATATATTTAACAGGATGTTGCTGATGGACATATGTGAAATTTACATATACCTCCCCATGTGAGTCACTGTATGTGTGTCAGTACTTCCATTATTCTCTATAGGACTAGTCATGTGCACAAGTATTTGCAAGCTTCGGGCCTAAATTTGTGATGAACTTTACAGCTGATTTTGCATACTTTTTTTTTATTGTATCTATTCAACATAAATAACCATCTAACTAATTTCCAAAGTTTCAGAGTTGTGGTTCTGAATACAAAAGTACTTAGGATTTGGGTGTTTCTCTAGAGGGTCTCGAAAAGATACAAAACAATGGGGTCTGCAAAACTGACCTGCAAATATCAGAAGAAATGACTTTTTAATTTGATTTGTAGCTTCTTCTGGTGGGGATACCTTTGTATCAGTCTTTCTCACAGTACTTCAGCATTTCTCCTTCCCGTTATAAACAGAACCAGAAAATGCAGGAGCAAGAGAGGAATAATAGGGTTAGATACTTACCCTGGGATAATGAGACTAGTCCCATCAAAATCATTGCTTAAGAAGTAATGTGCCAACTTCAAAGGTTTTGTTGTCACATAAAGGAGAGTCTTAGTTTAGCCCAACAGTTTCACTTACTCTTATACATTCTGAAAAAGAAACTTTGCTCTGTGCATAGCTCTACTATCTTCTGTTTTTATTCTTTTCTTATTCTGAGGGCGTTCAGGTTCGCTTCATTGTAAAAGTGACTACCATATGGTCATATGAGTCGAGATTAATAAAATGATGAATGGATCTCTGCTGCTTTAATGTATGATCATTAATTCTAATTCCTACATGAGTGTGACATCTGTTCTTGATCCTTGTCCCTTTACCTTTAATTAGAATCATCATCACCAATTTCTAACAGATTATTACAATTTACAGGTAATTGTATATTTATAAAAAATTCTAATTTTTGGCCTTAGTGAATAGAACGGGCCAACATTCTGCCCTGACACACACCTTGTGCAACCTCCTTAATTTCAGAGGGGAATTTTCTGTGATAGTCAGGGTAAAATTAAGCCCAAAGAGAGTGTGAGGTTTGTTTATTTAAAAGCAGTATTTTCAGTAAAGAAAGATTCATGTTCCTGTCCAGCACTGCAGCATAAAGCGTAATGAGTTCTTTACATCTGAGATGGCTGGAATCTAGAGAATTACAGGATATGTTAAATAGTGCTTGTCGAGCAAGTAGGACATGTGAGGTTTAGGAGTATAACATTATTCCAGTATTCTACATTCTGAAACAGATGTCTGTTCTCCACAAAAATTCAGCCTGCAATTTATGTGCTGTACAAGAGGGGAGCAGGATTGTTGTAGGTACAGCCAATCTCATAATAGGATTATAACTGACTTTCTGTGTACCGTATGTGCTCAGTATCTCATTCCCTTCCCTCATATATTCAATTTCTCACACTTAGGGATTGTTGCTGAAACACCCAAACACTTCTGTGAGGTACAGAGCTCTTCAGCGCCCTTTGATTTCAGTACCTTATAGAAGTGCTCAGCACTTTGCAGAATCAAGCCCTTACAATGTTCTAGATTCTCAGCTTGGATTTATACCTGAGTAACTGGTGTAGAATTAGATCCAACCACTCTATTTATTCATCGTTAATCAACCAAATCTTGATTTTGTGCTATCTGAATAATTTTAGAAACAATCACTGGTCTCTTCATGTACATTACTATATATTTATTGAGCTTCCTAATCCAGATGGAATTTTAAGTATCTTTTATCTTCTAATAAACAATGTGAATATATTTAATGATAAAATGATGGTAACAAGCCAAAATATTATAATTAGAGATGGTCCTGAACCAATACCGTAGTTATGAGCACCGGATAACTGGTGAAATTCAGCTCCAGAACTGAAATCTGTGTCCTTTAAAACTGGACAAATTCAATGGAATTTTCAGTTCTGTGTAATTCTGGAATTGTTCCAATTAGCAGCATTATGTCCCATAGGGATTTCCACTTGGAAAGCTGAAGGGATGCTTAGGGAAGCATGTAGTATATAACAGCTGCATCCAGGCTCCCTCCCTCACTTCACTCTGCTCCCTGAGCTTTGATACCATGGACTTCTATGGGTTTGGGGCAAGAGAAAAAAGCATACCACATTTGCTGCAGCCCCTTCATTCTGATTTAGTGTTGTGGTTGGTTGGAATTTTTCCATTTAAATTGTTTTTAATGGAAAATTGGAATTTTTATTAATATTTGTGTGTGTGTAAAATAGCTGCTTTCCATGGAAAATACTGATTTTTTTTAAAGAAATGCCCCCAAACCAAAATATTTCAACTGCAAAACAAAATATTTTGATTTGACTATCCTGACATAGTGCCTTATAGGAGTTGTAATTCAGTTTCCTAATATCCCTGTTCTTCTTTATGGGCCGAGCTCCCCTGCCAGATCCTCTCCCATGATGCAACTGCCTATTCTCACCATGAGGAGTACTATGGTGCATCATGGGAAATGTAGCTTGACCAAGCATAGAACAGAACAGAATATGAGACACATGAATTATAACTCCCTGAGGCACCGTGGGATCATCCATTGTTGGTGGTTCAGATTGGCACTAATGATACTGTGTCAGGGGATCTGTCATTGATAATAGGTGACTTCAGGGAACTTGGAAGCATGCTGAAGAAGAAGGATGTCCAAACAATCTGCTCTAAGATCCTTCTTCCCACAAGCAAAAAAAGACAGAATATTCTGGAAGCGAATCACTGGGTAGGTAAGTGGTGGAGGGTTTTCGTTTTGTGGAACATTGGTCCACCTTCTATGGGGAGAGCAGACTGTATAGTTTGGATGATGTCCATCTCAGTAGAAGGGGAATCCATTTCCTAAGGGACAGGTTGGCTAGAGTAGTCAGGCAGGTGTTAAACTAGTAACAAAAGGGGAGGGCAGGAAACAAAAGAATCAAGATGCTGAGAACCAAATTAATCAAGGAATCAAAGAACACAAAAAGAAGAAATTTACGTAATCGCCTATATACTAATGCTAGGAGCCTGGGTGAAAAAGAAGAGGAACTGAAATTGCTCATTATTTAATCACAAATTAGGTCTAGCTGGCATTATTGAAATTCCTGACTACACATGCTTATCTTTGAGCACATAATTAGATATGTATAAAATAGGGCTGTCAAGCGATTAAAAACATTAATCGCGATTAATTGCGATTAATTGCACTGTAAAACAATAATTGAATACCATTTATTTAAATATTTTTGGATGTTTTCTACATTTTCAAATGTATTGATTTCAATTACAACACAGAATACAAAATGTACAGTGCTCACTTTATATTTATTTTTGATTACAAATATTTGCACTGTAAAAAAAATAGTATTTTTCAACTCCCCCATTACATGTACGGTAGTGCAATCTCTTCATCGTGAAAGTTGAACTTACAAATATAGAATTATGTAAAGAAACCTGCATTCAAAAATAAAATAGTGTAAAACTTTACAACCTACAAGTCCACTCAGTCCTACTTCTTGTTCAGCCAATCACTCAGACAAACAAGTTTGTTTACACTTGCAGGAGATAATGCTGCCTGCTTCTTGTTTACAATGTCACCTGAAAGTGAGAACAGGCATTCGCATGGCACTATTGTAGCCGGTGTTGAAAGATATTTATGTGCCAGATGCTCTAAAGATTTATATGTCCCTTCATGCTTCAACCACCATTCCAGAGGACATGCATCCATGCTGATGACTGGTTCTGCCTGATAATGATTCAAAACAGTGTGGACCAATGCACGTTCATTTTCATCATCTGAGTCAGATGCCACCAGCAGAAGATTGATTTTCTTTTTTGGTGTTTTGGGTTCTGTAGTTTCCGCATCAGAATGTTGCTCTTTTAAAACATCTGAAAGCATGCTCCACACTTCATCCCTCTCAGATTTTGGAAGGCACTTCAGATTCTTAAACCTTGGGTCGAGTGCTGTATCGATCCTTAGAAATTTCACATTGGTACTTTCTTTGCGTTTTATCAAATCTGCAGTGAAAGTTTTCTTAAAATAAACAACATGTGCTGGGTCATCATCCGAGAATGCTATAACATGAAATATATGGCAGAATGTGGGTAAAACAGAGCAGGAGGCATACAATTCTCCCCCAAGGAGTTCAGTCACAAATTTAATTAACACATTCTTTTTTTAATGAGCATCATCAGCATGGAAGCATGTCCTCTGAAATGGTGGCCGAAGCATGAAGGGGCATACGAATGTTTAGCATATCTGGCACGTAAATACCTTGCAATGTTGGCTACAAAAGCGCCATGTGAATGCCTGTTCTCTCTTTCAGGTAACATTGTAAATAAGAAGAGGGCAGCATTATCGCCTATAAATGTAAACAAACTTGTTTGTCTTAGCAGTTGGCTCAACATGAAGTAGGACTGAGTGGACTTGTAGGCTCTAAAGTTTTACATTATTTTGTTTTTGAGTGCAGTTATGTAACAAAAAACTCTACATTTGTAAGTTGCACTTTCACGATAAAGAGATTGCACTACAGTACTTGTATGAGGTGAATTGAAAAATATAATTTCTTTTATCATTTTTACAGTGCAAATATTGGTAATAAAAATAATATAAGGTGACAACTGTACACTTTGTATTCTGTGTTGTAACTGAAGTCAATATATTTGAAAATGTAGAAAAACATCCAAAAATATTTAATAAATTTCAATTGGAATTCTATTGCTTAACAGTGCGATTAAAACTGCGGTTAATCACGATTAATTTTTTTAATCATGATTAATTTTTTGAGTTAATTGCATGAGTTGACTGCGATTAATCGACAGCCCTAGTATAAAAGAAAGTTATACAAATATTTCATTTTTGAAACATTTATGTTGGAATTCATTTTTTAGTTAGAGCAATATATTATAAAGATGATGATGCTTTGAGATAAAATGACTTCCAAGTTAAAATCCATATATTTTGAATGATAAACTTCTTCCTTTTATAACTATAGCTTCTTAGATCAGACTTTCCTAATTGTAGGGCTTTCATATATATATATATATATATATATTTCTCTTCATGTTAGATGTCCCAAATATAAACAAGAATAATTAAATAATAGCAAGAAGGATCTAATATTCACTTAAAACTGACTTCATAAAGCTGGCTTTACGTTTTGGAGTAGCTTATGGTTTTTTAAAAAAGACAAAGGAGGGTTTGTTTGGTAAGGAATCATTCTGTTATAGCTGCAGTATTCCCCCCTATTTTGCTGCCACATTTTGTGGTGGTAGCTGCTAGCTGCTGCCCTTATAATAAAGAGAAGCTTGAAAAGTATTGTTTATTGTTAATCTCCTTGGAAGGCTTGGTAATATAATAACTGTCAGCAAGTTTACTGGATTGAGTAGATGTCAGAGAAAGAGTCCTACAGAGGTGTGTTTTGATTAATTCTGCAAGATCATAGGAGAATAAGGAGATCATGGGGTGTCATGAGATATAGGGTGAAATCCTGGCCCCACTGAAGTCAATGGGAGTTTTTCCATTGTCTTTAGTAGGACCGGCATGTCAGCCCTATGTTCTATTTCTGGCTCTGCCACTGGCCTGGTGTGTGACTTTGGCCAAGTTATGTCAATGTTCTGTGCCTCAGTTTCTCTATCTGTAAAATGAAGATAATGATATTTGCCTCCTTTATAAAGCACATAGAGCTGCATGGATGAAAAGTACTATATAAGAACTACCGGTAGGTATTACTATTTGTCCCCTTTTCAATATCTTTGTCCCTTGTCTCTCTAATGATGTCACATATGTTGCTATTCTCTGTATGTTCCATCTACAAAGATGCATCATGTCCTTCACTCAAAACCTGATATTCCTGGGCTCTACTATTACAGTTTTCCCAGTTTCCTAAAGTGTTCCTCAATTTATCTTTAGGTAAGGTGTTGTGCATCCCTGTTATGAGAACAAACATAACTTTGCAGAACACAGCAGCCTGTAGCTTTTAGTGGCTGTGCATAAGTCCTAGACTGGTAATTAGCACTCAAACAAAGTGTTGTGTCTGGTCAACAGCAGAAATTGCCATGTCAAATGTCTAAATGAATACAATGAGAGACCATTCAATTCATTTCATTGAGATTTTATTGGCATGTCAAGCTCTACAAGTGTTGCCAAAATAGAAAAAAGTTCATTCCCTGTCTTCAAAGGAATAGCAGCGAGTGAAGGGTAGAGGCAATTTCTTAATGACTGTTATCCATTAACTGATTAATCCTTCCATAGAAAATAGATGATTATATGTGCACCATTGTAGTCTGACTCATACTGTGTGTGCTTCTCTGGAAACTGAACCTGGCTATTGCAGCGACACGCCTCCATTTTCAGTCTGTCTGTACCAAATTTTCCCCCCTGATAAAATAGTCATATTGTTAGCACTGCCCATTTGTCAGCTTTCTTTTCTCTCCCTGTTCAACAACTTCCCCTTTGAACATCCATCCCCTCTTTTTTCAAATCCCTACTCAAGATTGCTTCTTCACTTGAAATTCCAAACCTAGACTCCTCTCGGACACTGCTCCCGCTTCATGACTGATACTCTTTGTACGGTAGAATGCTTTAGTGCAGGAACCTTGGGCCAAAACCTCAACTTGTGTAAATTGTTCTAGCTCAGTTGAAGTCAATGACAATTTATATCAGCTGAAGACCTGGTTCTTTATCTTTCGGTCTGTTGGTAAAATGATATTTACATCTATGAAACCAGAAATAATAGGTTAGATCTTCAAGTCATGTCAATTGATGCATCTCCATTAACTTTCTGGAGAGAGCTGATTTACCCCAGCTGAGGATCTTGCCCACTACATTTTAGTGGTTTTGACAGGAAGTATTTCTGAGGCAAAGGGAAGTTTCTTTAATGAAGAAAGAGAGCTAATCATTCATTGTATTAGTGATTAAGGTCCACAAAGGTATTTAGGCTCCTAACTTTCATTTAAATCAATGGAAGTTAGGAGCTAAAATATCTGTCAATCTAGGCCTCACTTCCTGATAAAAGTGATGGTCACATTATAAATAGCAGATACAGTAAGATACACAGAGAAAACTTTCCCTGTACACATTACTCAGCCTCCTTTTAGGTCAGAGTTCACCTCTCCCGCCCCCCCCAACAGTCCCAGCAGTAAACTCCTTACTTAACCATCATCACAGCCATCTTAACCTAAAGCTCATGCAATGGCTCCTTGCATGAGTTGTCAGCAATTTGAACCCAGGACCTTCATCACAGAAGCACCAATACCACTTGGCTATGGATCAGGCCCATTATGGTAGGATGCTAAAATTGTATTTTTTTTAAAAGATGTGATTTTTATTAGCTTTTCAAATGTAAGTTTCACTTCAATAATATGAGAATGGTCTACATTTTTTTCATATTATAGTATCTTTCCAGATTGAAGATGATGTAACACTAGCATTTGAAGGTTACAACAGCCTAAAATTCAATTTCTGCACTGAGGCAACAGCATCTTTCTGAATTAGTACAAATATTTTGTCATTGGTTGTTTGAGTTTTTGTTCTAGTCACATTAAGGGAGCTTATGGTATGTATAACCCTGATAAGCTTCACTTGGTGTATGTTGGAGGGTTTCCAGTTTTGCCTTATGTTTTTTATCATTCCCAGGGCATCTGCTATCTCTATGTAACATTTATAATTTATTTTATTTTCCTGTTAACTTGTAGGATTCTGCCAGGTAATTCTGTTTTGCAAAGTAGTTTTTAGACCCCCTTCTTCCTGGTTTCTGTGATATGCTGTCCTTTGATAAATCACCCATTCTTAATTGACATAGGCCTGAGTCTTGCTGAACCTGTCAAAGCAGAAATGGGTGAACTTGACATTACTCAACATATTTTTTGATAAATGTAGCCCTTTTCTGCTCAGGAACTACACACAAGCTTTGATTTTTACAAATGTGTTTATTTAAATTTATTTTAAATCTTTATACATAATTTGCCTGTAGGTTCTTTATAAACTATTTGCAGAGACCCTGTCTTTGCTAAGAGTGCCATGTAAAGAAGCCATTTGCAATCCACAACAACAACTAGTTTTAGTGGGCCTACACAACCAGGAACTACCCTACATATTCTTGAGCACCATCTGCTAGCACTTATCCACTAGCTAACTAACTACTGGGATGAAAGTGAACTTATTTTACTTGCATTAAATTTCTTCACATTTCCAAGAATGGGGTATTCCAATGGCAAAATTCTTGCTGGTTCAGAGTGCACACTTTCTAGATGTATAGCACTGATTTGAAGATTTCTTTTGTTTGGGCTGCATTATTTATTTAAACTATCTTTGAAAACTGTCTTTTTTATAGTCTTCCCTCTACTAATAAGATACATTACAGGGAGAGATGAGATATATTTTGAAATTAGGGAGCTTCCCCAAAGAGAGTCAAACGAATATATCCTACAAGAGAGGATAAAGAATGAATGTCTAAATTTAATTTCTATCATTAAAGAAGAAAATCTTACCTGAGCTGTTCAAAGTGTGAAAACAGAAGGCAGCTCATTGGGGTCTCCTGCTTCCTTTGTACTTTGGTGGTGCAGGGCTGGCAGCTTACTGTGAACAAATTAGTTTAATTAATTACAAACATCAGAGTCCCAGTCGGACCAAATGCCAGAGGCTGGTATTCATCTTGGTCTGCTAGGAAATGGCCTGTAATCCTTCTGTTCCTGTTGATCTGAGCCAGCCATGATTTACCTAGCCTCATCTTTCAGGGATTGTGTGAAAAGTGACAGACAACTGCAGCACTTGCATCCTTGCTGATTCTTTATCACTGCATGTTTATTGAAGACACCACAGTGCCTTGCACAGCAAGCAACTACTTATGGGGAAAATTAACTTTGAGCTATTGTACCCAGCAGCATTCCTGCTGTTGAAACATTTAGTGGACTTCAATAGAATTTATGACCTGTTTGCATTCGGGCTGATTTGCACTTCTTTTGCTTGTAGACTATAAAGATGTTCAATAGTCTTCATTTCAATTCCTCTGATTTTATTCCAGCATATTTCTTTTTTAATTAACCACATCTGACAACTTCTGGCACATCTTGCACTAAGAAATTATAGTGGGAAATTAAGAAGTACTTAAGAATTAAAAAAAATATTTAACAAACATTAAATATATAAACTGGAGACTTTTAAGATACACACTGATTTCCTTCAACAAGACGTTCCTGTGGTACATAACTATTACTTCTAATTTTAAAGATATCTATCATATTCACATCTGCTTGCAAGTTTTAAAAGAAATTTGAAACAGTTTCACCTTTTGCTCAGAAAAAAAATTAAACCAAACATCCTTTATTAGTGATCATTTTATTACTCACTAAGTCTTACAAATTCTGTGTTTCAGTATACTCTGTTTATAGTGCTGTTAATAACAGTAAAGGAAGAATTTAACCTTTAGATTGTGTAACAGAATGTACTGGCCCCTTAAGGGAGTCTATTGGACTGAGCTAAGGGAATTCTGGGATTTGTAGTCCAGGGGTCATATGTCTGTAGACTTGAAGCAAGGCCTATTGGGAAATGAAACAGGACTATATAGAACAAACTCTTTGTGGGTGGAAGTTTGAGAAAAGTAAAGCGCTGCCCTGGTATGAGGTTTAAAAGCTCTAGGAGGAAGCCTCTGAAAGGCCTTGGAGAAGGAAGCTTGAAGAGGAAGTTATTCAAGAAAGAGTATGTTGTTCTGTGGTTCACTGTGCTGAAGAGGGAAGACTTAGATGTGTGGTGAAAGCAGAAGAAGAACATGGCCTGGGATGTGAGACGTGTTGCTGTGGGCTTGAAGCTTGCTGTGTGCATCTGCTCTTGTTTAGGAATCTCAGGTCAGGTCTTTCAGAGATGATGGGAGGGAAACCCAGGTTTACCCCTCTATGTCAAGGGGAAGCCCAGAGTGGACCTGGACAAAAGGCTTGAAGGACTGCACAATTGTGTTTGTCTGTTTCTTTCCCTGTTACTCCAGAAGGGATTTATGGCTTGGCTGGAAGACTAAATCACATTAGCTACCCAACCACTGAGAGGAAACACAGGTATGGGTTTACCTAAATATGGACAGGTAAACAAGGCCATTACACACTGTATGTTAATTTCTGTAATTAACTCCTGCGCAATGGCTAGGATTTGGGCTTAAAGTATGGTATTACATTTCAGTGGAAAATTTACCAGTGGAAAAAATTGATTGAGAAGATTAAAATAATGAGGAAGCCTGCTGCAGGTGATAATCTATTGTACTTTATTCTTCAGATATTGAACCAAGTACTAAGCAAAGAGTTTGTACAATCACATCAGTGCAAAGGTACTAGATATCAATAATTAGGTTTTTGCAAACTTTATTCGCTTTGGTGAGCACCTACACAGGTTGGGTCCCCATGCAGAATCTCACAGAACCTATATAAAAAACCGAGTCAGCAAAAGGCAAGAGCAGCTGAAAAAGCGTGAGGCTTTTTGGGGTCAAAACAGTTAGAGGGAATAAGGTGATTGTTTGTTTTGTTTATCAGCTTTATCACAAGGAAAATAAACTGTAGAAAGGAAGTATCCATTCACAATGAGATATTAAACATAATGAAAAAATGTGAATTTCAAAAATTCTTGTTATGAAACAGGACAATTTCCCCCAAAACATTTTAATGAATTTCTTCATTTTTTCAACCAACTCTACCAGCGATTGCTAAAAAAATATTTGGGCTACTGAATTGCTTTTGTAATTGCTTTTTAACAAGAAAAATACTCCTTTTCTTTATGGATCTTAAGTACATATATGGTTCCCATCCCTATAGTATCTGAGTGCTTCATAGTCCTTAATGTAGGTTTCCTCACAACACCCCTGTGAGTAAGAAAGTGCAGTTCTCCACATTTACAGATGGGACACCTAGGCATAAGGAAGTTTGTGGTGGAGCATGGAATCAGACCCAGATCTTTGAAGTTCTAGGCTATTGTCCTAACCCCTACACAATTTTGCCTCTCCAGGTAGGAATAATTATGAAATGTTATCGTTGAATCTATTGCAAGTAGGGAAGGAAATCTTTAGAAAATAAACATTTCAGGGTTTTAAAGGAATTAGCCTGGCAATTATCATCATCTGGTTTATTCCTAGCCACTCTTCCTATAGAAGAATGGAACAAATATTAAGAGAAAACTAAACATTTGGACGGACTCGTAAAGAACAATATTTTAGACAATTTATCAGAGGATCCAGGAGCACTTAGCACTCTTAAGATCTTAACAGTGGGCATAAGGATCTTTGTACCTGGCAGAAACAGGCCTTAAGAGCTTATGGATTTTCTCTTTCAATTTTAACTCTATTACTTTACTACCTCAATTACCAAGAGCCAAATAAAACTAGACTAGACTAAACATTTGAGAGAGAGGGAACAATCCCACATTTGCAGGAGGTAAATGGATTGACATAGTGTAATTTTAGAGCTAGTCAGGAATTTTTTTGACAAAACATCTGTGTTGAAACCAATTTTTGTGTGTGCTGAAACAATAGGTTATGACAAAAATGTTCCTCAGATCCAGATGGAATCTATGGTAAAAAGATGCCATAACCCTGTGGTTAGAGCACCCACCTGAAATAGAGAGAGATCAGGTTTAAGTCCTTGCACCATATCAAATACATGAGAACTGGACATCCATGTCCAATTAACTTCCAATAAGAATTGCGCTCCTAACTCCCTTATGTGCCTTGTAACATCCCAGCCATAATACATTTTTGAAAACAAAATCTTAAAACATGAGGCTCTTAAGGACAAATTCTCATTCTCCGTACAGCTTTGCATAGTGCACAAGTAATGAAGTTACAGCACATGAAAAATAGGAAGCAGAAGTACCACAGAAGATGAGGCTTGGGTGAGATTCTCCAGAATGATGAACTTGCAACCACCTCCTCCCCCTTGGAGGGAAATCCAATAGAAAGTGATCAAATGATGCTTAATCAGCAAAAAATCCAAATACTCTTGACTATTGCTAGTGGACGTAGGCAAGAAAATCTGCAAGATAAACATTGCTTTTAGAATAACTATTAGTAGAATATGCTTGTTTTCGTTTTAGGCATTAGGATATCATATTATAATATAGTTACTGATATGCACCCTGAAGGCAGCCCAAATGAGTTTATTTAATATATATATATATATATATATTTTACTTATTCAAAAAGTGTTACCAAAAATTCACCCTTTAAAGTCAGTACTTGGTTCCTTTTTTACAATTTGTCAGGGTTTAAACACTTTCAGTATTAAATTAATTAAACCCTTCTGGCTATGCTACATGATTCTTGGGATTTCTTTTTGCTTTTTACTCACACAGTGTATGTGCAGAAAATAATGTGTACATTCTTATCCTTGCAGGTGCGTTTTTAAGAAATCCTTGCTATTCATGGTGGCTTTTATACTGGCATGTGTACCAGGCATAATTGTCCTCAGTTTCATAAAGACTGCTTGACTTTGATTATACCATTTTCCATCTGTAACCCAGAGAAGAATGCATACCATCTATAAAGGTAAGGAAAAGAAAACTCTCTCTCATGACAATATTGAGATGAGATGTACAATTAAGAAAATGGAGAGAAGGGGAAACTCCACCGTTTGGCTTTGCTTAAAGCATCTTATGCATGCACGGTTGATGTAACACAAGTATCCCATTGTCAAAGGTGTGGGAGAATTAAAAATATTTTAGGAGATAACAATAATGAATAAAAATATAAAATGGAAAGAAAGCCAACATTCTACAGTGCATGTTTAATCTGGGAGAAAAATAAAATGTGACAGAGAAGTGGGCTCTTATCTTCATCATGAGTTGTCTTGCCCTAAGTACACCTTCTCGGGTAAAGTCTGCAAGACCAAGAGGAAAATAATGGATTGGTCAATACCAGACTATGGGTTCTTCTGTGAGGATGGAAGAAAGCTATCCTAAGCAGGACATTGGATTGACTGCCCAATTTATTTAATGCTTTACATGTGATGCCCTCTTCTAAGAGTTTGAGCCCGAGATTGGACAGTGGAGTCCAACACGTGAAATGCACTGACTGCTTGGACAGACCATCTGTAATCCTCTGAGTAACACAAGAAAGCTCTGATTTACAACTGTTGGTATTTCAGGACCATATTAAAGCCTGGCAGGGATCCCTATCTGACATTTACTCCCATTGAATTTGTGCACTGATCTTAGAATACCGTTGAATATGCCAGTTCTAGAAATCAGTGTTCTCAATGATTCTGAGTGTGATAGCTCATTACAGTGAGTTATGCAGAGAGGCATCAATTAAAAATAGATAAGTATTTATTTTCATATTTGCTGTCTGTTTCCTTCTGTGGTCTCAAAAATTGTCTTTGGATGTGAAAATTTGGATGCATAAATGTCAGGAACATTAGGATATGAGGTTTTCTTTTGGCCCATTGCTACATAAAATAACTAAAACATAGGAGGTAAGAGCATTGGTCAACTTCCCTGAATGTAACCAGTTATTTATATGTATCAAGGCATTATGAAGTCAAAGGGGAAAATGCTGAGAAACCTTTAGTTAAAATTTCAGAACTTTAATAGAAGCTGGCATAATTGTTTCAATAACCTCTTCCCACTAACACTCCCACTGAGCTTTACAAATAGAGTTTATACCCACACTTATAGTTTAGCATATAGAAATATTCCACAGGACTGCAGGTTTGGAGGAAGAAAAAAGAAACCTGTCTACAAGTTTCAGTTAACCCTAAATAGCTGAGAAATTCTGATTCATCTCCTAGCAACTTTCATTCTCAGTTTGCTCTGGATCTCAGTCATAAGTTGGGAAACTAGGGTCTCACATAGATTAATGCCAAAGTTTACTTTATATCCTAGCTCTAACTAAGCGTGTTGAGACTTGGGAAATGAATATGTTAATAAAAAAAATACTGGGATATCAGAGATGCCGACTTTGTACAAAACTATTGGCTGAACTAGTCTGTTAACCTGTGGATTATCAAACAAAATGACTGTAGTGGTCAGTTGCATAACAGGGATCAATTTGGGGCTCTGGTTTGTTATAGAATATCTTTCTGAAACGTTCACATCAGGTGCTCTTGTTGGGCCTTCAGGTGATTTTTAGGCTGTTCTTATAAAGTACTAAGATTTATCTTCTTTTTAGGACAGGAGTTCTAGGGGAATACCTCCATGCAGCCACGTTCTGATTTCAGTTGGCCTGGGTGTAAATGTGGAATGAATCCATTGTAGCCAATTACATTACTCCTAATCTACACCAGTTTGTGAGTAGAATCTATCCTGTGATATCTATCCTAAAACATGGAAAATTACGGTACAGAACATTTTTTATATTTAGTGGCAAGAATGTCCTTATGAGAAGTGAGACTTATGATCTTCCAGTCCTGTAGAGGACTTCTCAATCAGCAAGGCATTAATGGTAGATATGCCGAGAGAGGATACACACCAGGGGCCCCTCCACTGTCTCAGAACTCATGAAAATCCTGCAGTTGCTAGTATCAAGAGGGAGTCAGGGCAGGAAAGTGAAGAATTCAGCTTGTCCTCTCATGCCAAAGGGTACTTCAGCTCCCATTTCTGAGGCAGCTTCAGTCCTCTCCTCCTTCATGCCGACCCACTGTTCTGCTCTTGGGAAGCACAGTTGCAAGATTCTGCACAGCCAGCTCGACAGTGGTGCTCTACCTTCTGTGGAGGTTGGCACTGTAAAGGAAGGGGGAGAGGAAAATTCAACACACCACCTCTAAAACCAGACCCCCTTCTCCAGTGGCTTCACCAGCATCCTCACCATGTCCTACTGAATCCTTACAACCTTGCCCAGAACTCACCAGCCACGGTACCCTTACCAGCACCCACCATTCCCCCAAGAACTTTCCAGCACCAATCCTCTCCCCTTCCAAAGAAACCCCAACCCCGAAACATACAGTCTTTCTTGAGGTGACTCCAATCCCACAATCCTTTGCAGCTGTAAAGAATTGTAAGGTTGTGTGAGTCATGGCAAGAAGCCTCAGTCTAGGTTTTGGCAGGTAAAAAAAGGCTGAGAGTATCATTTGCAGTAGGGCATTTAATTGGATTTTTTTCATATGTATAGTGTCTCTTAAAGAAAAGGGGAGAAAAAAGAGTGTCCTCTCCAAAACTCCTTTAAAATCTTATGAAAAGTGTGTGTTTCACAAAAAAGGTGCTATGAAAAACCTGGATGTAATCAGGGGATTTTAATGGCTTATTCATCAGAAAAGGGAAATCCTTTTTTCCACAAGCTTTCTAGCTGACCGTCTCGATTTCTAGTTTCTGCTTAAAGTTATAGCATGACAGTGCATATGTGTCACTGAAGAAAAAGATATACTCTTAAATACACTGGAACAACATGCTATATTACTTCATATGATGTTTAGGGAGAGTTCTGCTGACAATAAATCAATACCTTCCAGCTCTGGGAGTATTCATTATGAAGTCCTTTGCCCTGGAATGATACAATCCTGCCCCCAAGAGTACATTACAGTGGGAGGGTAAAATGATGGATTTTGTTTAATGCCAGCTGCCACACAGCTTAGCCTTTGTCAATCATTCACAATAGCAAGAATAACGAGAATGAGAGAAAATGAAGAATAAGATGGCTGGTGGAGCAGACAAGAACAGAGTGAACCATAGTGATCCAGTGTTGCTAACTCCATGTGTTTAAGAATCAGGAGACTGGCTTAAAATCAGACTTTATGTGGGTTCTTTTAACTTGCTTTCAGGCTTATGAGCTTTCAAAAATGATCACACTAGATGCATCCGAAGAAGTGAGGTTTTTACTCACGAAAGCTTATGCCCAAATAAATCTGTTAGTCTTTAAGGTGCCACCAGACTCCTTGTTGTTTTTACACTAGAGCTGGTACTTGGGGTAGGTTTGAGGGGAAGGAGAGAAAAATTTCTGAAATGTTGAAGTTCCCATTTTGCAGTGTCAGATCTGGACGCATTTAAAAAAGAAAAAATAATGAAATATTTTGCTCAACATTTTGGATAAAGAAACTTTTATCAGTGATTATTGAAATGTTTTGTTCACCAAAACTGTTTTTCAATAAATGACATTTCAATAACCATTTCCATAAAGCTTTTTCACTAAAAAATTTGATTAAAAAGTTGCAAAGATTTGTGAGAATCCAAACTATTCAAATATGTCAACAATTTTTATATTTGTTCAAAACATTTTGACCAACTCCATTCAGCTCCAACAGTTGGGCTAGATCAGGGATTGGCAACCTTTGTCACGCGGCCCTGCCAGGGTAAGTACCCTGGCGGGCCGGGCCGGTTTGTTTACCTGCCGCGTCTGCAGGTTCAGCTAATCGCGGCTCCAACTGGCCGAACCTGCGGACGCGGCAGGTAAACAAACTAGCCCGGCCCACCAGGGTGCTTACCCTGGCGGGCCACGTGCCAAAGGTTGCCGATCCCTGGGCTAGATTTTCTAAAAAAGCTCAACTTCTGTTTAGGTAGCTAATTAATGGACAGATTTTTATGTTTTTTAAAAGTGTTTCAAACCCGGCTGCTCCCAGTGTACCCAATGGAAGCAGTTGGATGCTGAGTATTTCTACAAATCTGGCCACTTCAATTATCCACCTAGGTTGGAGCTGAGCTCCTTTTGAAAATCTGATTCAAGAAGTTTTAAGGGTTGGCCCTTAAACTATGCTCCAGGTA
Source organism: Chrysemys picta bellii (assembly GCF_011386835.1). Lineage (NCBI taxonomy): Eukaryota > Metazoa > Chordata > Testudines > Emydidae > Chrysemys > Chrysemys picta. Next base: position 39,547,088 of record NC_088799.1, on the reverse strand, counting down.
GGCTGAAACCTGGCATATAAAATCTTGACCTCTGCACAAACTTTTAATTTGAGAGATTATGTTGTTTTGTAAATGCCCATTAAGCTGTTTAAAGCTACAGAAGGGAGAAGGAAGGATGTATCATTTTCAAAGGCTTTGTTGGTTTCTGTAACTTTTAAATCAAAGTTCTTTGCTATTGTAACTCCACTGAAGTCACTGGAGTTACTACCACTGAAAGTTTGGTCCCATGTTATTCAGATAAACTGTTGTGTGGCATGGACTAGGCCTTTTGCTTATTTTCAAAGTTCCCTGCAACATGGTGGCTATATTGAGGTTAGAAAAGCAGCTACTGTAAATGCATTGACTAGTACAGTAATGACTTTTTCTGTTAGAGTTTTTACTAGGGATCCAGTATTATGGTTCCATAATTCACACATCCATTCTATAAATCCATAATACTGTATGTAAATGTACATTCTAGTTAATACACAGTCACCTGCTAGATGAAACTGTTACAGCTTATGCAGTGATGTGTATTAACAATGATACCCAAAATGCCAGTAAAACAGCTCCATATTATGAAATCCTGATGTGAAATATGTACTACTTTTTACAGACTATACACTGGAAGAGTTCTAAAATATTATGTATGCTGTGGTTTTATATTCAGATCAATGCATAAACAAGATGGATTTACTTTAGTTTATGAACCCATAGGCCCTGATTCTCATCTTGCACAAGTGTATATTGGGAGTAACTCACTGAAGTCAATGTAATAACTCCAGCTTTATATTGATATAACTCTAACTCCATCAACTGAAACAGAATCTAATGGAGTTATGGCAATGCAAAACCAGCGTAAGTGAGATCAGAATCTGGCCCACAAGATGCTTTAGATCCATTGAAGTGGATGCTAATATGTAACATACTGCCAAATACAAATGGGTCTGATTCTCCTACTTATAGCAGTTTTATTGTGCCAGTTTAAGAAAGATGAATTCAAGCTGGAACAGGTGCAGAGAAGGGCTACTAGGATGATCAGAGGAATGGAAAACCTACCTTATGAAAGAAGAGCTTGGCTTGTTTAGCCTAACCAATAGAAGGCTGAGGGGAAATATGATTGCTCCCTGTAAATACATCAGACGGATAAATACGAGGGAGGAAGAGGAGTTTTGTAAGTTAAGCACCAATGTGGACACAAGAACAAACATTTAGGTTTGAAATTAGATGAAGGTATCTAACTGTCAGAGGAGTGAAGTTCTGGAACAGCCTTCCAAGGGGAGCAGTGGGGGCAAAAAACCTAATTGGTTTCAAGACTGAGCTTGATAAGTTTATGGACGGGATGGTATGATGAGACTGCCTACAATGGCATGTAGCTGATCTGTGACTGCTACCAGCAAATATCTTCACATAATGATAGAGACACATAATAATGTATGGGGTCAGGAAGGAATTTTCCTCTGGGTCAGATTGGCAGAGACCCTGGGTTATTTTCTTTTTTCTTTTTTTTTGCCTTCCTGCATCAGGCACCGTTCACTTACAGGTTTAAACTAGTGTAAATGGTGGATTCTCTGTAAACCATGATTTCAGGACTTCAGTAACTCACCCAGAGGTTAGGGGTCTATTACTGGAGTGGATGGGTGAGGTCAGACTAGATGATCATGATGGTTCCTTCCAACCTTACTCTCTGCATCTATATTGACTTCAGTGGAATTACTCCTCACTGACAACACTAAGAGACGAATGAAGCTCAGGGAGTTCAATGCCATGGGATTATTTCCAAAATAAACTCAAAGGGGCTGATTTTATTTTACAATGGTATAATTCCATTGATTTTTAGGAGTTACTTCACATTTTCAATGTATCACTGGGGCATTGAAACAAACCCTACAGCATATTAAAGAGGTACTTATTTATTCTCTTTTGTAGCAAACAAAACTTCAGCCACGGTGACACTACTTTCAAATATTATCAAACATCTGACTTTGAGAAGTAAATTGTCAATACTAAGCCTGATGAAGCGTGCTCAGATAAAGGCATTTAGTAAGGAGTAAACATTATAGGGTCTGAATTTTCAGTGCCTTACATCTTCTGTAATTTCAAACTGTGTAAATCAGTGTAAATTGCTACCCTTCTGGTTTTCTAGTGTCTTTACATTCTCTTTGCATGCCCCTAAATGACAACACAAGGTTAAAGACAGTGTAGAATCAGGCCTATAGTCTCACTTTAATATGTGTGGGCAAGTCCTAGTGAAGCCGTGTGAAGCCCTAATATACCATGTAAAAGTGTACATGACAGAAACTCATCACAAATGCCAAGGCTCTTCAACCATCTAATCTGTGGGAGAAAAATTCATTATAACAGTGGCTCAAAGAGTGAAACTGCACTGTAGAAACTGCAGATCAACAGAGCAAATATTATAAGTCACTTGTGAAATACAAGAAACTCCCCTATTTGACATAAACACTGACAAAGCCCCAAACTTCTCAAGTATTACTAAGACCAGTCTGAATGTCACTGCACTGATGTGCCATAGCCAACTTGGAAAATTCATCATGTTTGGAATGCCCACTTGCACATAGTTTATTATACAACTTTCTTTGGCTTCCAGCTCATATGTGAGTGTAATTCAAGGTAGTGGTTGATATTTAAAGCCCTCTATGGTTTGGATACCAGCTGTCTTGGAGACTTCTTTCCTTCTGGAACATCCTGAAAGTTGAGATCAGCTGGGACACCCTTGCTGACAAACCCCAGATTTTCATAGTTAAATTCTCCAAGCAGGACAGTCTTTATATAGGGACCTAGGTTCTAGAATTTACATTTCTTGTTGGCCTAAAGATCATGTTCCAAAGTTTTCCTCTTTACACAGGTGTCTATTTTTATTGCTCTAGGGTGGTTTGGATGTTTGAGAGAGACATTTTATGTTTAGAAGATTTCTCTGAGTTTCATTAGCTGACAGTGTCTCAGTTCAGTTTATTTTAATGTATGAAGTGTTTTGTTATACATTGGGCTTGATCCTCCACTGGTGTAAATTGCTCCATTGACTTTAATAGACCTCTGCTGAATATTATTACCTGGGATTCTCACCTTTTATGTATGTACATGTACCTAAAGGCTTCCATAGGCATATTTAATAGACAATCAGTATATGTAAGAATAGTTCGTAGGTGCCATCTTGAGTGTTTGCAATAGTGCAATCTGCAACAAAGTCCAGACAGCATTATAGCAACCAGATGTGGAAATTGCTCATAAAACATGGCAACCATTGCTGAACCATTACACACCAAGAGGTGTTAGAATGTATATAGTCATCAGAGGTTGGCATAGTTGTAAGCAGCGGTATTGCAACTGCAGCATGTAAGGGCTGTGTTAGCATCACTGACTAAACCCAGCAGGTATCCCTGTACCATAGTGTGTTGCCTGCCAAGTGTCAAGTTGGTACTGCTCAAGACAGCTCTGCCGTTTAATATTTTTGTAGTGTACTGCGGTTTTTTTTTTAAAAGAACAAGGAGCACTTGTGGCACCTTAGAGACTAACAAATTTATTTGAGCGTAAGCTTTCATGGGCTAAAACCCACTTCATCGGATACATGCAGTGGAAAATACAGTAGGCAGATATATATACACAAAGGACATGAAAAAAAGGGTGTTGCCATACTAACTATAACAAGCCTAATCAGTTAAGGTGGGCTATTATCAGCAGGAGAAAAAAAACATTTGTAGTGAGAATCAGGATGGCCCATTTCCAACAGTTGACAAGAAGGTGTGAGTAGGGAAGAAAAATAGCATGGGGAAATAGGTTTTACTATTTTACTCTCTGTGTCTCTCTCTTTTTAGTAATTTAATGAACTAGTGAGTCTTTATCTGTATTAGGAATGTCTCCTTCTAAATGAGGAGAACACACTACAACTAATACACACAGCGAGACTGCCTGCTCTAGGAAATCAGGGTTTTAATTTCAGAATGAAATAGACAGCCTTGTGTGCTCCATTATGGATAGAAGGAAACAAAGCATTGCCTTCCCTGGCAATCCTCTATTCTATTATTCTAATTGGAAGCAGAAGAGGCTGTTTTGAAGGATAACGTAAACACCTGAGATTGCACTTAAACACAAGTATCACTGAAAAGATGCCAGCTTATTTGCAAGTGTACACTTGTCATTCTCTGAATAAAAGTTAGCCTCAGAATTTGCATAGCAAACGATTCAGGATGAGTACTAGCACCAGAGTGGAATAAATTTAATTAAAGACAAAAACAAAAGTAAATGATACTCATTTCTCTTTGCTTGATTAGGAGCTACTCAGTTTGAGATTAGGTGAACAGAGTTGAGCTGGTTATTGAGCACACTGGGGGGCTGCAGAGCTTTTGTGGCACCTAAGAAACAACAGCTGGATTCCCCAAGCTGCCATCTGGATTATAATTCATAGCTATCTTGGAAATAGGTGTGTGTGTGATAGCTCTTCAAGAATGAAAACTCATTTGCCAAAGCTGCCTCTGCTCATTCTAAAAATAGGGCAATGTAGGGAGTCTCGAGAAAATACTCCTCTGTAATGAAAGGGATTTTGGTTTAAATTAAACGATGCAAGTACAAACTTTCTGCATTTTAAGTCGGGATTTATTGCAGGGTAGATTTTTCATTGCTGTCATGTGCTTTCCCATGTGCTTTCCCATTTCCATTGTTCTCATTGTACGTTAACACAAGAAAGTGTTGGAAAAGCTCTCACCTGAAATGGATTGGGAGCAAGAAGATGTATTTAAAAATATCTGCTCAGCCTCCTACTGATGGCAGCTAATAAAGATGCCTGAAAATTCCTGTCCAGTTGTACTGGTCCTCTTCATTTGGATACTTCTAGAAGCTTACAAGAGAAAGGAAATTAAATCTGCCTTGTAATGGTGTACACAGCCTGGCATTTTATAGACTATACAGTAGGCAACATTATCAAAAGCTGTGTTGAATGTTTCATGTGACTGATAGAATAGCCAAGGATATAAAGCTTTCTAGAGTTGTTCTGAGGTACCAGCATATAGAATTTCCCTGCCTAGAAAAATCCCAACATGGCAAGTCCAAAGCAGGTACTTACTGTGCGTCCAGGTGAGGCCCCCAAGCCATTTGGGATATTTGCACTTGCTTCAGACTTTGTGGGCTGGTGAGAAAGCACAAACCTATAATCTTGCTCACCTGTTAGTCCATCATTGACCTCCTGTAGTTTGAAAGAATCAGTGACAGGCACCCTGATCCTAAACTCCCTACCAGCTGCCAAAACCCTTCTTGGCTCCATAATGCTGAGTGAACCAGTCTTCTTCTCCCCAGATGACTTAGGCACTTCTAAAGTCCCCTGTGTTCCTAAGCACCTGTGCTTCCCTCTCCCTCCACTCAGATATACTACATTGTCTGTGGAAGTCTTAATGAAAACCCCCATTCCTTCCTCAAGATATATAGCTTGCACAAATTCTAGGACTAGTCCTTCTAGTAACCTAGAATCATAGAATATCAGGGTTGGAAGGGACCTCAGGAGGTCATCTAGTCCAACCCCCTGTTCAAAGCAGGATCAATCCCCAGACAGATTTTTGCCCCAGATCCCTAAGTGGTCCCCTCAAGGATTGAACTCACAACCCTGGGTTTAGCAGGCCAATGCTCAAACCCCTGAGCTATCCCTCCCCCCTAAAATTAATGGAGATATCCCATCTCCCAGAATTGGAAGGGACCTTGAAAGGTCATCGAGTCCAGCCCCCTGCCTTTGCTAGCAGAACCAAGTACTGATTTTGCCCCAGATCCCCAAGTGGCCCCCTCAAGGATTGAACTCACAACCCTAGGTTTAGCAGGCCAATGCTCAAACCACTGAACTATCCCCAACCTAGGGCTAGGTCTCCTTCAAATGAGTCAGTGGATTACTCTTCAGACCTTCAAAGGATAAGAAATATTTAAATAACGCTAATGCAAAGCAGGTAACGTAATGCTAATGTAAAGCCAGCTAATGTAAAGCAGGTAAATTTGAGAAAAGTGTTGTGTTTACTTGTATCAAACTAGAAGACGGTAGCTGTAGCTAATGCCTACTACCATTGCTGAGGGTTTGGATTCTGATTCTCAGTTGGTATCTGAAATTCGGATTGTGCCTACTTTGAGTGTGTGACTTGCAGGATATTTATACTTGCCTCAGACTTTGTGGGCAGGTGAGCCTGCCAAGTCTAGCAGGATTGCACACTTTACTCTTTGATCTTGCAATGCTCTCTTAGAAAGCCCTGAGAAGTTAACACTTTTGGAGATGTAACTTTACAATATTTTGTTATACGGCCTATGGAAAAATGTAAAGAAAAAGCCACAGCTTATTAAAAATATGATTTATGATGTGACTTATAAATCAACACTGATTGATTAATCAATTTTTGATTAATGAAATATGAGATAGATTTAATATATTTCTCCAATGATTTAAAAGTCTTACAATTGATATGAAAGAAAGGCAACAATCCATCATTTCACTGACTGGTTTGCCAGTGATTCTTAATGCTTTAGCTACAACTTTTTTTTTGTTAGTAAAATTCAACCAACACTTTTCACGTTAATTTAATCTTGATGCAAAAGTCCATTAAAATACATCAGTTCTGATGGTTAGATTAATGTTTACTTAGTTTTCTACATTTTCCCTCTGCACATTTAAGATTCTCTGACCTATCGAGTCCTTCAATATAGGACAGTTGTTCCAAATTGCTAAAGGATGTGTTTTCCTTTTTTAAGAAGGCCCTTTGGCCTCTCGATTTCTTTAAAAATAATGACCTTTCCTATCCTGAAAATATATTTTGCAAACATTTACTCTTGTTATTGGCTGCCATAATGGAGGGCTACAAGTTCAAGTGGGGGTTGAAATTTTTGGACACTAGCCATCCTGTGATATCCCTGGCATGACTGTAGAGACAGTGGAAATACTGTCTTTGGCTGACTCATTAAATAAGGGTCTTGCTCTAATAGAAACAGAGGTCTTGTGGATATAACTGTTCTCTTAGTGTATTTTTTCAGCAAGATTTTTATTTTTGGAGGTAAATATAACTACTTTACAAGTATAACAATAATGTTCAGTATTTAATATATTATACCTCCTGTATGAGAAGATAAACCAATACATACAACTTTAGTACCTTTCAAGAGGGTTAGATGGGAAGAATTGTTTCTTAGTATAGTAACTCTCAACAAGCCACTGAAGCTCTTCCATTCTAAGTTTTTACACTGTGCTCATCACTGTGGTATATGAGCCCCTATTAGTTCTGATTTTGAGCTGTGGAGACCTGTATGCTAGAAAATACAACACACTTCACATATACCTACTGAATAGCTATTAAGCATACTGATAAACTGGCTTTCAGTTTCTACTGACCTGGCCCAGATGGAGTTTACAATCTAAGAAGTATAAGACAGATGAGGAGTACAAGGAAACAATGAGATGGTATTAGTCAGCATGATAGGCAGTGGTCTCAGCACACCAGCAGTCGAACTGTTGTACTACATTAGCATCTACAGGCGACAAATAAGATCAATGTTCCATTGTATGTGTCATGGCTAGCACATAGAGAAAGAACAGTCCCTGTTCTGAAGAGCTTACAATCTAAATAGACTAGGCAGACAAAGGGTGGAAGAGGAAATGGAGACAGAGAGACTTACCGAAGGTCAAAAGACTCGGTATTCCACTACCAGATTCCTGAGCCATCCAGTCCTTTGATGGAGAAGACCACGGACAATGAAGTCCAATATGCCACTCCCATTATTGTTAGTGGAGTTGAGAATATCTTTCTGTGCTCTGAGCTAGTGAAAATATACCTATATATATTATGCAATTGTAGTTTGGGGAAGAAACACAGAAGAAATATAACTATAGCATGCATTTCCCTCTCCCTGGGTAGGTGTTACTCCCAATCCTATACCCAAGAGGAAAATGTTCCTTTATGTTTAGATCAATTTGGACAAAAATCTTATCCTAAAACATAGATAAACTTAACACCAATCCTCTTAACTTTCCTTCACCTTACAGCAGCATTCCCTGAATGTATTAAAAACTCCTCCTGTACAGAGGCTTCATGACTCACTGCTTGTCTGTAAGAATCTGTATCAGAGAGGAAACCACAGAAATCAATTCACCCAATCGAACTTATCAAAAGTAAGGAAGATATTTAGGTCAGTTTACAGAAGGAACATACAAAACCATGGTTTTACCACTTTTGTAAGAAAATATGAGGCTGAGATTTCTTTTTAATTGCAAAATAATAAGAAATCTGGCATTTGGGCCCTCATTATCCAGAAAAGTAGAACTATAATGCAGATAAAATCAGCTAGGAAGCAATATTTCTGGGTTTAAAGTGGTTTCTTTATTTTTTTTAATAAACTTGTGTTCTTGGGACCTGATACAAATGCATTGAAATCAATAAATTCTCATTGATTTAAATGGGGTTTGGTTCAGGCCCTTGAAAACCACATTCATGCTTTAAATTATTTATGTTTTCATGAACTTAAAAATTACACTCTAGTATGATACTAGGTGGGCAAACTACGGCCCAAGGGCCGCATACGGTGCTCCAGATGTTTTAATCCAGACTTCGAGCTCCCGCTGGGGACTGGGGTGTGGGGCTTGCCTAGCTCTGGTGCTCCAGCCGGAGAGCGAGGTAGGGAGCTTACTCCACTCTGTGTGGCTCTCAGAAGCAGTGGCACGTCTCCCCTCTGGGTCCTACATGTAGGGGCAACCAGGGGGCTCCGCACGCTGCCCCCACCCCAAGCACCGCCCCCGAAGCTCTCATTGGCCAGGAACCATGGCCAATGGGAGCTGCAGGGGCAGCGCCTGTGGACAGGGCATCATGCAGAGCTGCCTGGCCACGCCTCCGCATAGGAGCCAGAGGCGGGACATGCCACTGCTTCTGGGAGCTGCTTGAGGTAAGCGCTACCCAGAGCCTGCACCCCTGATGCCCTGCGCCCCAACTCTGTGGCCCAGCCCTGATCCCCCTCCTGCCCTACGAACCCCTCATTCCCAGCCCAGAGCACCCTCCGGCACCTCAAAACCCTCATCCCCAGCCCCCCCAGAGCCCGCACACCCAGCTGGAGCCATCCCCCCCCCACCATCCGAACTTCCTGTTCCAGTCTGGAGCCCCCTCCTGCACCATGAGCTCCTTATTTCTGGCCTCACCCCAGAGCCCACACCCCCAGCTGGAGCCCTCACCACCTCCTGCACCCCAACCCCCAATTTCGTGAGCATTCATGACCCGCCATACAATTTCCATACCCAGATGTGGACCTCGGGCCAAAAAGTTTGCCCACCCTTATACTAATGCCTTGATTTAGCTCCGACTGAAATTTATGGATGTGAACTCTAAAGTGTTAATCCTACAAGGTGTTATGCTTATAAGAAGCACACAGTATCTTTTTTAGGGAAAAAGGCAATATGCAACATTTATTGAGAATGCAGCAGTTAGCATATGCTTTTTAGTTACATACACACACAGACACATCTCATGCACACAGTTTTGCCAGTTGATGTTTATAGTTACCAGACCAGAGTCTGGATCAATCTAGTGGCCAGCCAGATTGGTTGCGGTGGGAAGCCGGGCTCTGTCGGTCACGTTCCAATGCTCCTGGAGTTGTGGCAAGATGAACCCAAAGTCCCATGGTCAAGCACCCTGTTCTTATAGACTTTTTTGTTGTTGAAGTTTATGGATTTTGCTATGTCAGTTTGTGACCGGTTACTTTTTAATTGGTGTTATTTTTTGATGTTAACATTTCAAAACACCTCCGAGAGGGTCATTCTGTCCTGGTTTTGATTTAATTAATTGTTTTGTTTTTAGGGCTGCCAGCCTTTACCTTAGGGTTGTCAATTTGCCCTTCTTTCATTATGGACGTGCGTTGATGGTTCTTTGGTGTTGTTAAGATATTTTACTTTTTGTGTGTGACCATTTTGCTATAACAATGGCCTTTACACCTTTTTTCTGATGTGTACATTTCTCATTTACACAAACAGTCTTTTACAGAGACGTTCAGATAGGGTAGCATTTTGGAAAGGATTATATGTTTACTAAAGGGATTACAAAAGAACCTTACACAACTTAGTTTGCAATGCATACAAGAAGCAAAACCTTATAGCAAATACTGTAATGAAATCTTAGCCTAAAACAAAAGGTGACCATAATCAGCCATAAGGACTATTATGGTCTATTCCTGCCTTGAAATCAAAAAGGGTGGCTGGCAGAATGAAATCAAATCATACATTAATACATACTACATTATTATAACCGTCAATTATTAGAACCTCTAATACAAATATAAAATCCTACTCCTACAAAGGTGGATGACACTCTGTTGAGTTGCTGCTTGCTGGTCACCCTCCACACTTATGAAAGTGAGTGCTTATTAAGGGTGCTCAGCACCTTTCAGGATTGACCCTAACTCTGTACATTTAACATCTATTCCACTGCACTGGAGAAGCAATTTAGGGCACTGTTACTTTGCATCTGTACACTCTTTACTAGTAATACGTTTACAGCATAAATTTCCATGCTGTACGTGATGAACATGTTCTACCTTTTGGTGGATTACTAGATTGATTCACTAAAAAGTGTGAAGTTTTTGACAATATGGCTTGGGCCAAATTTTCTCTCAGCAGCTTTTATTTTTCACTGACAGCAAGAATCCATTTAAAATGAAAATCAGTGATTAATTGTTTTTTCTAAAAAAACAATTATATGTTCAGGGCTAACTTTAGGCATCATATAAGCAGGTGCAATCCCATTGACTTAAATGGAAGTTGCACCTGCTTACATCAGTACTGAACTTGATTCACTCGTGTGTGAATCCACAATTACATGTGTGGGTATATATTTGAGATCTATATGTGCATATGACATATCTGGAATACATGATGGTGTGGCGTAGATTTTTTTATTTGCACTCTCGTATGTCCTGAATAACCCATGTCTGACTTTGACACTCGTAAGTAATGGGATGGTGGTATAGTTACAAAGGTTTTGTCAAGATTACTTTGGGAAGGTTATACTCAGCAATGTTTATCTTGTGAGTGTCAGAGTCATGAGATTAAACTCTTTATACCATATCTTCCTATATTCCAATGGTTCTCAAACTTTTGTATTGGTGACCCCTTTTACACAGCAAGCCTCTGAGTGCAACCCCCTTATGAATTAAAAACTCTTTTTTTTTATATTGAACACTATTATAAATGCTGGAGTGAAGTGTGGTTCGGGGTGGAGGATAACAGCTCGTGACCCCCCATGTAATAACCCTGTGATCCCCTGAGGGGTCACGACCCCCATTTTGAGAACCCCTGCTATATTGTGTATCTGTCAGAAGTGTTGCAGGGGGGAAAAATCTAGTTAAGAATATTTCAGAGTAGATAAAAATGTTGTCATATCTATATTCATATTGTCGAAGTATCACCAGCACCCACTATACTGCCTACCAAATGTGCAACCAAATGACACACAATCAGGTGGGAATGTTTTTTTTTTTTTTGAATGATTTGTTTAAGTTTCATTATGCATTTCTGAAGCTATGTTTGTAAATTTGGCTCATACAATTTTTAAAAAAACCAGGCCTTTTATTTTTAGTGAAGGCACAAAGTGCGCACACACTTGTCCCTGGATCTGAAGTGTGTGTGCATAATACTGTATGCAAGTGAGAAGTGTGTGCATGCACATCCTTGCATGAACACAATCCCAATTTATTTATGCACTTCAGGCATTTTGTGTGTGCAATCTGGCATGTGAAAAAGCACAGGTACTTTTGTACAGCTACTGTTGAAAACATGGGACACAATGCCAAACTTGAAAGATCCCAAAATATCACATTTCCTGAAGATGACACATTCTATTGTAAAATAACCAGATTGTAGGGTTCCCTCCCACCCCATTATCTTTCGATAATGTGCCATAGTCTGCAACAATCTGAAACACCACAGCTGGAAGAAAGGAAGTAGAACAACAAGAAGTATCTTGAGTGACTGTCTGTCACAATGTCCTTCCGCTACACCTACTGGCTCTGTTCTTGGGTATCAGCAAAGGGTTGAATCCGTGCACTTTAGAGATCATTTTTAAATCCCTGCTGATACTTATGAACAGAACACATCCATTAGTAAGAGTGGAGGCAGAGTGTGACATGCCTGGGCCCAGCTGCATAATGGAGCATACCTTTTCCCCAGGCTAGTGTTTGTGGGTAGATCAAAAGTCTAAAAGCATGGGTTTCAATACCCTGTTCCCTCCTTTTGGAGAGCCAATAGTTGTGGAGAGAGGGGGATGGAAACTGAAAGGTATTTTTTGTTTTTGTTTTTTTACTTTCCCTGCTATTAGAAAATATGACTTTTAAAAACAAACAAAAACCTGGAAAGTGTAATTTGTGCTGGGTTTAGATTTGGGGCTTATTGGTAATATAGTTAATAGGTTGATTGTACATTTTTATGTAGCTCCTCACCCCCTGCCAAAGCCCTTACTGCACTGTATAACAAAATAAATCCAAATACCCAGTTAATAAAATAGGAGGGAAGGTAATACATGTAAGGGCAAGAGAGGCTGCTATAACACCTTTGGTGGGGAAATGTAAGGGCTTGAGTCTCTTCTCACTTGAACTGGTGTAAATCGGGAGTAATGCCACTGAAATAAATGGAGTTATACTGGTATAAAACTGGAGTGATAAGAAAATCGGATCTTTCGGGTGCATCTTAAAAGCGGGAAGGAACAATGTGAGACCAATTTCAGGAAGGAGTGAGTTCCACATGGTAGACCAAAAGTCACAATCACCTGCTGACTTCAGATGAGCTGGCTTGATTCTTCAACAGCGGGTGGTTTCTGAGGTCAGCTTGCCTCAAGTACAAAGTTCAAGAAGCAGGTCATAGCAGTAGCCAGCACAAACAGAGTGAGGTCTCTTAACAACAAGTTGTGCCATATCAATCCAACACTTCATAGGCATCCATACAAAGAACGCAGAGTGAGCATAATGGCTGACACCAGTAGTCAGCTGTGCCTCTGCATTCTGAACAGATGGCATGTGGGAACAGGAATTGTTATATCTGACCTTTGTGGTTAGGTGGGAATGTGTTGCTGTAGGGAGGTCATCATGGAATGTATATAGGCATAGATAGTACACACTGGACAACAGGAAAAAATCTTTTATATCATATCTGACACTAGGCTTTTGTTAAGAATCTCAGTTTCTCCTTTAGCTCGATTCACTTCCTCCAAATGAGTCTTTTCAACAAGCAGGTATGTGAAGGTGGAACTAGCCTCTTTAATAAAGTGGACTTCCACTAAACAGCAAGACTGTGTCTTCCCAGTGCTAAGAAGACATGGCTCTAAATCTTGGTCTACATTAGGAACTTATGTTGCTACAGTGGAAAATCCACACCCCAGAGAGATGCAGTTACACTGACCTAACTCCCAGTGAATACAGTGCTATGCTGATGGGAGGGCTTCTCCCATTGACATAGCTACAGCCCCTCAGGGAGGTGGAGTACCTATGCCAATGGAAGAAGCTCTCCTGTTGGTGTAGGTAGAATTTTCACTAAGCTCTTCAGCGGCTCTGCTGCAGCACTGTAAGTGTAGACAAGCCCAAATGAAATCATTCAATCATTTCTTCATAGCAGAGACTGAACTTGTATGATCAATAGAGCAAGAAATATGCAACTGTGTATCACTGATGATATCCTATCCCCCTTTAGAAAAGATCACACCAAGGGATTTTAAACACCATGGGAGACGGGCTCAGTCTTTGAGATATACTACATTTCAAATCTTTTTGCTGATTAGACACACTTGCCCATCACCCCTGACTGTTGTGCTCCTGGTGTTTTTAGGACCGTTGGAGATGCATCAGCAGTACCCCTTAGCTGCTAAAACAATATGTGTAACTCCAAAAAGAGGATTGAAATACACCTGGAAGGGAAGTAATTGGTGGTAAATGGAAAATACTCCAGCATGGCAATACCAAGAGATGGTTTCTTGGCCTTAAGGGTTGGGGGTGGGTTGCAATGTTTGGTGTGGAACTCTGCATGTTTAAAGACGTTTAACATTCTCCCTCTAATCTCTTTGCTGCAAGATATGAGTAGTTCCACTGGCTTCATTGGGAGCTGTTTGTGTCCAGTGGCAGGAGAATAGAGCTTCAATGCATTTTGGGGAAGAAAAAGAACAGCGACTACCTCCAACCTCTTAAAGTGTGGCGAACTTACCAACCACTCATTTGGAAATAGGCCTGGTTCTCATTTACCTTAAGGCCCTTTTACTTTGCTGTGACTCTTTAAGGACACCTTAAAGTGGACATAAATTACACTTACATTCCCTTTATGGCCACTTTATACTGCCACTTAATGTAATTGAGAACGGGGCCCAGATACTCTTGTGTCCCTTTAAGTAAGTCACTGCTACAGTGTTTTTGAAGCCATTGTGGTTCCATAATCATTTTTTTGTGTATGGTCATTCTTGCACCAACTACTTGTAATCATTGACATGTCATTTCTTGGAGGTATCATGAGCTTATAGACATGTGTTAATATACAGATGTGCATATATGGGCATTTAAAAACTGTCATGAAAAAAAGCTACTGAAAATCCCACAGTAACTTCTAATGAAATGTTCATAATTTAACTATTTAGATTATTTTTAAAAGACATGCTAAAATGAACTTTATCGCATGATTGGCTTGCAAATTCCAATTTACTGTCTGTCAGTTACACCCAACATCACAGGACAGACTATAGAAATTGATTCCTCTAACCAAATTTATCAAAAATGAGAGCGAGAGAGAGAGAGAGAGATTTAAGTAAGTCACTAGAAACAAAGCACAAAAGGTTTGTCCAACTAAAAACAAAAGCTCTACTAAATAAGGGAACTGGAGCTAGTCAAGGATACAAAACTGGATTGGCAAAACTGAAACAAAGAAAATGTGTGCTCCTAGAACTTCCAAACTGCCACATGAAATTATTCTTTAAAGAAGTAAAAGCCTTTTGAACTCTGAAATGTTACACAGCCAATGGTTCGGCCTCCAGTAAATGTTGTTAATTAATTTAGGGCAAATTTTAAAGACACAAATGGGAGTTAGACACCTAACCCCTACTGATTCTTTTTTTCCATTGGAGTTTGGCACCCAATTTCCATTTGTGCCTTTGACACACACTCTCCCACTTAAGTAATAAATCCATTACATCCCTAGTTCTAACATAGATGTGATGGTGGAACCTGAGGCATAGCAGTGCTGGGAGAGGTGTTAGTGTTAGTATATAGGTCTGTTTGTTAGCCAGGGATAGAATTTTGGGTTTGGCTTTTTGATACTCTTATACTAATATGTGGAAACAAAGGACAAAGACGCTGTGATGTTGCTTCTGCCTAGTCAGATACATTTGTTAGTACAATGGGAATAGATTAGAGCAGTTAAAGTGTTACTCAGAGCACCCTATTAAGATTGCCTCAACCCCTATCTCAAGGCAAAATCAAGCAACCAGTTGGGAGGGTCAAAGGGGCTTGGGGAGGAGGTATAAAACACAAAATGACCAAAGAAATGCCCATCCCTGACGGGAGCAAAACCTCACTCCTTACCCCTCCCATGGGATACAAAAGAGGTGGGATGAAGACCCCCGACCCAAAATGGAACATGACCCCAAGGTGTAAGGGGTGGGACTGTGGGCGTGCATTTCATGTATAATTATGCCTCCTGGGGGGACGGACGGATGGGACGAGACACTGGGAAACAAGGCTCTGCCGCATCAGAGTTATAGAATACATGTTTTCTGGAAACTAACCCCAATAAACATCACATTGTCTACACTTCGGACTTCTGGTCTTCTGCTTTCTGTCCACGTGACAAGAACCAGGGGAGAGGGTGAAGGGAAAGCCCTCTATCAGGTAGCCTTGATGTCTTGGTTAAATTTCAAGTTGGGTAATTATATTCTATTCATCTAAAACTCACCTCTTTTTAGCTTGTGAACTTTTTGGGACAATAGTTTTCATAGAAGTCAAAACTGAGAAGACTGATTAGACCAATGTCCTTGCCAAGAGTCTATGCTTGTTTTAGAACTTACTCTCTGTTGTAAAGCTCAGGGTACTCTTATATACTGTTAGGGCTAAATTGTAGTTTTTATCCCACAACCTTCTCTAGGGGTTGATATAGAGCTTCCCTGCCACTGGAGAAGCACAAGAGAAGATGTGCCTCAGGTAGACAGCCTCTCGTGAGGCAGGTCCTTGGAGTGCGATCTGCTTTATCCACTGCTCACCTTCATGTGCTAGCCCTGATTGGTTCAGAGAGGGGAGGAGGATGGGCCATGATCCCATCTCCTCCCTGCCTCTCTGTGCTACATTTTGGCAGCTTGCTCCCTGGGCTGAACCAGGAATGAGCAAACAGCATAGGGCAGCTACTGTGGGATGCCCTTGCACAGTCAGACCAAAAAGAGAGGCTGTCCTTATGAATTATTTACAAGTAACATAGTAGCCTCTGGAGGCCACTAATCAATGTTCAGGGGCCAACCTTGTACTAAGCGCTTTATACACACAATGTAGAGATGATGCCTGTTCCAAAGAGCTTACAATCTAAATTTAAAACAAGAGAAAACAGGTGGCTATAATGAGCTGACATGGGGAGCACAAGATTACACAATGAAACAGTTCTGATTAGTGTAATAGGCAGCTGGTGGGCAGTGACAGCTGCTTAACCATTGTCAAGCATCATGTAGGGATCACAGCACAGCTGGATTTACACTTCTCTCCCCACTCCCTGCACTGCTGCACAAGAGCCACCACAATCTAGCCTTTAAAATGCAGTCAATAATAGACACAGTATCTTCTTCCACTTTCTGCCCTCAACTGTTGCCTAGTGGGGGTGGGTTGCCTACAGTTCAATAGTGTGCTACGCCCCAGAGTGGCTGCACTTCCGAAGTGTGCAACTGTTTCTTCTAGTACAATGATCTGGACTTTGTACGATAGTGCTTCTCATCTGAGGATCTCAGAACACTCTACAAACAAGTCTCAGAGAAGCCTTGTGAAGTAGGTAGAGTAACTAAACCCATTTTACAAGTGGATAAAATGAGGCCTAGTGAGATTAATAGTCTGATTTTTCAGAGGTCCTGGATAGGTGCCAACATTAGTGAAAATCAGTCTATAACAGGCAGCTGGTCAAAGATCACATAGCAAGTCAGTGGCGGTGGTGAGGGGGAAAATAAAATTCTCGCTCTTTCTTTTGCCGTTATAAATGTAAGATATTAAAGTAAAGCTTTACTTTTATTAGTGCTCAGTTTATTAAGCTAATCTGATCTTTGTTTAAGCTGTTGCATTGTGAATCACTGAAATTGTATAAAATATTCAACCTACAAGAATTATATATTTAAACTGAATTACCCAGTACAATAATGAAACATTTCCTTGTAAAAATATTGTCTTTGTAGTCAACATATACAGGAACTCTTGAAACCCAAAACCAGAAAGCATCCCCCATAAATGCAAACTAACATGTTACCTTCTTTAGTTCGAATGAATCCTAGCCACTATAATTCCAGTCAGAATCTCAGTTCACAATGCAATAGCCCTTTTATACCACACTTCCACCTTGTCCAAGGAAATCTGGGACCAATAGAATACAGCATGAAATGAAATTTCAGTAATTACATCCCATAAGCCAAATTCTCTACTGCTGTAACTGCCAATTTACATTGGTAGAGAATTTGGCCCACATCTGTACCTAGGAGCTTTTGTTACCATATCACGTATATGACTAGATGTGGGGAAAAAATGACAGACAATGGATGAAAGCCAGTGCATCAGAGGAAATCCAGTAATAATCCAGACATGAAACAGAAAACAAGAATAGAGGTAACCCTGCTAAAAGACACAAAAGCTGAAAGCAGATGGGGAAGAATTTTTTAACTTCTGGTCATAAAGTAGTACTTTCAAGTGTGTGATTTATAGCTATTAAGAGACTGACAAGGTGATCCAACAGATGCCAGCACAAAAGCAAAATATACAGAAACTGGAGTGAAATCATTGTCATCATTTTAACAGTTCATTTGGCACACATGTACAGTGACTTCTTTGTTTCTAGAAGACCACTGATTTACAACAACAATATTCAGACAACTATAAAATGTTAACATATGACCAATATCACTTTAACCCTAGAGAAGGGTGTTGCCTGAAATGATACATTTCACAGAATTAAAAAAAAAGATTTTAAGATTACAATCGGAATAAATTAATCCATGGGCTTGATTGATACCAGATCTTGGCTTGCTTCCAGGCAACTGAGTTCTGCAAAGAAAAAAAATATATAGTGACAAAAGAAGAAAACAGATGTCTCAGAGTTACACACAGAAGCCAATAATTTGCTCTGCTCTTGTAAACAGAGGGCAGTGTCAGGAGAAACAGATTCTGTATGTGAACAGTAAACATAAACAACAGTAACAAATGGTTTCAGAGCAGACTTTGCTGAATTGCATTCACACCTGCTGATGCCTTATTGCCACGCCTGGATCCTGCTTATAACACTGCTTCTTTGATGAAAACCCTGAGAAATAGCTATAAAATGTGCCCCACTGTGCTGCCTTCAACATATGTTTGAGCCATGGAGTGTCCTTTGGGAAATGAGGAAAAACAAAGTATATAATTCGACAGATAAAACATTCTTGATCAATTTTCAGATTTTGTAAGTGGACAAAAAAGATGCTTTTATTTTAATGCTATAAGGAGTAAACTCAGTTCAATTTTCTCCATATTCTCCAATGTATCAGGATTCCTAATGATGGGGCTTAACTGGCTTCAGTTTAATTAGCCTCTGATTTCTCTTAATTGACCCTCTATATTATACTTAGTCTACTTGATAATCTGCAATCAAAAAACAGTGTTTGTGTCTCTTCTTTAAATATGATGTAACAATCCCCATCAGTAAGACTCTACTCAAAGCTTTGTAAAAACTATTCCTTCCACATCCATTTACTGCACAGAATAATTTCGAGAATTGCTTTTCAGGTTGGCCTGTATTCAGGTAGAGAAAGGCAACAGTCCTTTTAGGAATTAAAATTGCAGTTTACCTTGCTCTTAGTGTATAGTCGTGACAATTTTTTTTAAAAAGGTGATATTTTCAGTATAAACAAACTGCTTAAATTATTATGGTATTCATTCATGCAGTCACATTGAAACAAAACAAAATCAACTGCAATGAACAATAATGCTGACAATACCAATGCTACATAGATGCTACACTTCAGAATAGTTGACCTTCTTTTAAAACCAAACAAAAAAGACAAAACAAAACAAGCCAATGTTTGTAGATTTCACTTTGTTCTAGATTTTCAATTGGATACATTTGTTATCTGAATATTTTCTTATTTCCATCTCAGAATTCAGTTTATGCCTTATCTTGTGAATTTCATTGTTTTTGTCTGTTTTGATTTCAACCTCATCTGCTATGTGCTGTGTGCAGTGTGTGACCTGTTTACTCAGAACATTCATTTCATTTGTTTTCTGGGCTTTTGATTTTTTTTTTTTTTTTACTCAGCAAAGGTGTTTGGCTTTAAAATATTGATCCAGCGTCCACTGCAAAGGGCTCTGCTTGTGAGTTTTCATAGCTCACTGTGCCTGATTGAAAGTAGTCTCTGTTGAATTTTCTCTAATAGAATGTTACATGCCGCTCACATATCAATTTCCACCCACTTGAAATCAAGTTGCATGATGCAGACCCTGCTTGATGTGTGTTCACAAACTATGAGAGCTAGACTGCAGCATCCTTTAATCCTTTCTTTATTTCAACATAGCAGTAGATCCCAGTATACCCAGTAGCAGAAATAGCTGTAGAAAGGGGTTTCTGTTTTTTTTCCACCCTGGCAATGTTGTTCCTAGTTCCAGCCTCTTTCATTATATACCAGGACCTTTTTGAAAAATCTCTCACAACCCACTAGTGTGTGTGTGTATATATATATATATATATATATATATATATATTGGACAGCATCTGAAGTGTGACTGTGTTTGTTCAGTCTTTAACTCCAAAGGGAATTGCTATTTTACTGCAGTTCTCTAGTCTTTTTACTTTAATAATCTGATTACAAAGGAGAGCACATCTAGCTTCAATTTCTACCCCAAGCAGCAGGGAACTGCAGAGAGGAAAGACATCAAGATGACTAGAATGCCTTTTTGTCTTTCTTTATTTCTGTCTCCATTTTGTCCAGCCCCCTCCTCCTACTTAGAAGTGGTAGTTGGGAATGGGGAGATGTGGCTATTTAATATTGCAATGCTGCACTGTGAAATGAACCTACTGGCTGGTTACTTATCTGTATTATCTTGATGATGAGAAATTGCTGGAAAATATAGGAGCAAGAAGAGGGTATGATTGGATTCCATTTGGCCTTTCCATGTGGGCTGCACCTTTCTGGGCAGCACCTCCTGTAGATGCACCACAGAATCTTACCCATAGTCCTTACTCAAGATACACTCCAATCTAATTTAGAGCCAAAGTCTGGGAAGCTGAGCAAAATCAGGCTAAATGGGCTCTGGTTGGCATGAAACACTGTGGTGTTAGGTGATTTGGTCTGCAGTTCCATCCTACTTTGCTGTCTTTGTAGCTAAGCCACCCCCACCCCCCACCGGGGTATGTCTGTGTAATAGATGTGCCTCTCTTATGAGGGATTTGGCTCTTTGTGCGCACATGCTCCTGCTACACCCCCCTCACCCTCACCCTCACCACCACCACCACCAGCCTGCCCCAGTTTCCTGCTTTCTGGTGAACTGTGGAGACTCACCATGAGGTTTAAGACTACCAATCACAGAGCTGAAACAGTACCACGAGACTAGGGTGATCAATAATGCATAGTCAAAGGCGTAGTCAACAAATAAGTTGATAAACATCAAAATCTACTTGCAGATCATTTGTCAGATAAATTGTTCGCTACACATGGTTTGCGCAATTCTAAGAACAGTGCAGCTAATGTAGGTTTCTAAAAATATTTATCTATGAAGCACCAACCTTTTTGACCCTCTGATCTCCAGTCATCAAGACCTCCCAAATGCTAGAACTATGCACATGCCACTGGTGGGGATTTCCCCATCAAAGCACTGAATGTCCCATACTGGGAATATCCCAAATCTCAGGGATAAGCTGGTAACTAGTTTTCCATGTATTCTCACCAAAGGAGAAGAAAGAGGCATGAGGTCACTTTTTAAAAACAGTACAGCCTTCTTCTTCAAGTTGTTGGATTGTGGCTTTATAAGCATCTAGTAAGGTGCTCTCAAATAATTCCCAATTATCATTTCCAATTTGATGATTAAATTCTTCTTCCCAGCTGATTTGATTCATAATTTTTCAGCTTGTGAAATTGGCCCTACTAAAGCACCATATATATATATATACACACACACACACACTCACACACCTCTACCCTGATATAACGCTGTCCTCGGGAGCCAAAAAATCTTACCATGTTATAGGTGAAACCGCGTTATATCGAACTTGCTTTGATCCGCCGGAGCGTGCAGTTCCCCCCTCCCCCCCGGAGCACTGCTTTACCGCGTTATATCCGAATTCGTGTTATATCGGGTCACATTATATCGGGGTAGAGGTGTCTGTGTGTATATATATATATATATATATGGTCTTGACTTTATGTTGCCTGTGTATTATAAAAGTGATCAAGTCAAGACTGAAGCATGAATTAGCTGAATTTGGGCAGAACTTAAAAGGTTTCTGTGCTGCCAATCACATGGAAGCTAAAGGCTTGGAGTCAGATGTTCCAAGTCTCACCTGCAAATAGCATGGATTCTTAACAGAGTGGAGAATTCAAGTTAGAAGAAGTTGTGTACTACAGAAAAAAGAGTGGCCACAATTGTCAAACCTGATGCCTGAAGTTTAAGCATTGAAATCATATTTACGTACTTAAATAAAAAATGGCCTGATTTCCAGAGGTGCTGATTTCTCAATTATTTTACTGAGTGTAGTGGATGTTTGGCACCTTTCAAATACCAGACTCTTTCTTTAGGTATCCAAGTATGAATTTAGATGCTTAACTTCAGAGAAGAACGTTTGAAAACTTCAACCTCAGTTTTTAGTGACCGTGGCTGAATTCATGCAATGGACAGAGGATCTAGAAAAGATTGAAAACAGTTTGCATTGAGAATAGGAATGATGAAGTTCAAAAAGAGTTAAGATTTTCCTTGCTGTTTTTCCATTTCATGCATCCCTGCATTTCCTGGTTCTGAGGGAGCCAGAAGCAAAAAAAAAAGTTGATACTGCCTGGAGGGTTTTCTTCACTATATTCTCAGCTTGACCAGAATTCCAAACACCAGAATTTGCATGAGGAAAACTCTGTTCTTGAGTTTTCCAGTTATATATTTTTTTCAGACTCGAGAGGATCAAATAGGGTGTTTTTGTTTTGTTGTGGATCTTTTGCTTAACTGAACCAAACCAGAAAACGTACTGGGTATTGTTCCTCCACCAGTTGGTATGTAGAAGCTTGACATTTGGGAATGGATAAGGTACCATTGTCTTTGACGAGCAGAGTTCAATGTTTCATGGCCACTTGATCTTTTTGGATACAGTTTCAAGGTAATGAGCAGATTAAACCAACTGCTTATACAGATCCAGCTTTTGGTTAACTTCTTGGTGTTTGACAGGTGCAAGATTCCTGCTATTAAACACTTTCCTTATAGCCTGGACAGATATCCTCTGGATTTTCTGGTGCCAATATGTTGAGGGATGAAAGCATGATTCAGGGTTTCCCATGTACTACTGTACTTTGGAAGTGCTCTTATTTCAGCCTTTGGGATGAGAGAAAAATGGTTGGCTATTAGCTCTTACACTGTCTATTGAACTGTGTGCTCTTTGGAGGCATCCACATGAAGCACAAAGACTCTCTCAAAAAGAAGAACAGGAGTACTTGTGGCACCTTAGAGACTAACAAATTTATTAGAGCATAAGCTTTCGTGGACTACAGCCCACTTCTTCGGATGCATATAGAATGGAACATATATTGAGGAGATATATATATACACACATACAGAGAGCATAAACAGGTGGGAGTTGTCTTACCAACTCTGAGAGGCCAATTAATTAAGAGAAAAAAAAAGTGATTAATTCTTTTGCGTAGAGACTGTCGGGTTTGGCCAATGTACATGGCAGAGGGGCATTGCTGGCACATGATGGCATATATCACATTGGTAGATCTCTACGCAAAAGAATTAATGGACACAAATCTGACATCAGGAATCAAAATACTCAAAAACCAGTGGGAGAGCACTTTAACCTGTCTGGTCATTCAGTGACAGACCTGCGGGTGGCTATATTACAACAGAAAAACTTCAAAAACAGACTCCAACGAGAGACTGCTGAGCTAGAATTGATATGCAAACTAGACACAATCAACTCCGGTTTGAATAAGGACTGGGAATGGCTGAGCCATTACAAACATTGAATCTATCTCCCCTTGTAAGTATTCTCACACTTCTTAACTGTCTGTACTGGGCTAGCTTGATTATCACTTCAAAAGTTTTTTTTCTCTTAATTAATTGGCCTCTCAGAGTTGGTAAGACAACTCCCACCTGTTTATGCTCTCTGTATGTGTGTATATATATCTCCTCAATATATGTTCCATTCTATATGCATCCGAAGAAGTGGGCTGTAGTCCACGAAAGCTTATGCTCTAATAAATTTGTTAGTCTCTAAGGTGCCACAAGTACTCCTGTTCTTCTTTTTGCGAATACAGACTAACACGGCTGCTACTCTGAAAGACTCTCTCACTCATCTTCCAGCACTAAGCTGCAGTTAGAGTTGCCCTACAAATAGCTACCATAAACTAGTTTTTGCCAACAGTTGCAGTAGTGCAGCCACACTAAAGTCAGCAGTGCACTGGTAGAGAAGGGAACTTCATCTATTTTTTGCCATTGACACCAATGGGACTATATTGGTATAAGTGAGAGGAAAATTTGATTGTGTGCGCACACATGTAGAGAGGAAGAAACAGGAATGAAAAAGCACTTCTCAAAAGCATTTTCAAACATTGTTTTCAGATTAGCTGTTTAACAAAATTATCACATCTACCAGTGCCACACTGTATTTATCGATGTAAGCCACATGTCAGGTAAGATGCTATCAGTTGATGCTGCAAATCAGTAGGCAAGGAAATAATTACTGTTCTTGGCAAAATTTACACACCTGGTCACTAGTTTCCATAAATGCAAATGACTTGTGGGTCACAGATCTTGCTCTCCCAAAGGTCATTTATTTAACTGCTTAATGGATATTCTTGTCACAACATGCCATGAAGAGCCACATCAAAAAAAACCTGGCTACATTACATGATCCATTTTATATTGTGCAAAATTTGACACACGTTGTGATGTGTCATTAAACGTCATGACAGGATGCAAGATAATCAATCAAAAAGATCTTTGGGGATCAAACGGACTTGAATAGCAGCCATTAGTTCAGGGGAGCAAGGATGGAAAATGTCGTTTGCTGAACAACTGTTCAGAGTTGTTTTTAATTATTTTGCCCTATCTTTCTCTCCTCATAAAGGTTGCCTAATTGTTTGGGCCTCATATTAAGGCTCCAATGTCCGGATCTCCTTGTGGGTCTTGGAAGGCCATAAAGTAGGGTGAAATTTGCTGCTTGAAAAGCTGGTCATGCTGGTCAGACCTTTTGGCCTTGGGCTTGTGTTCATTATATTTAGCAGTGAAAACCTGTAAAAGAAGGGGGTAGGGGTCTTCCTGGCTTAATTACTTCCCTCCTATTTATGCTAGACCAATCTGTGGTCCCTCTTCAAGCTGTGAGCATCCAAACTTGAAGCAGGATGTGAATGTTACTGAAAACCCACTCTACAAAAAAAAAAAAAAAAAAAAAGAGAGAGAGAGAGACATTGCTGCTTGGTCCAAAATGACAGAAAATTGTTCTGATAGGTATAAATAATCACCAGCAAAATGGGTTTGGTGATCCTGTATATCAAAACCAGCATGTCTCAACTTGGCAGATTTAGCTCAGAAACAGTCCAGGTTGGAAGAAGTATGTCTCTGTTGCACACATAACAAGTATTACTGCTCCAGACTGAAATAATTTATGAATATCGAGAGGGCTGGATTCTACAACAGAGACTCTGGAAAAGACATATTAAAAATATGTTTTATAGCTTCTTAAATTCTTTTATTTCTTTTGTCTTGCATGCCTCACTTTGGTCATTTTTCACACATTTTACCAGCCTGCATGGCTAATCCCAGAGCAAACCTTCCACATCAAAGAGGCAGCTTCTGAATGGGAAAGCCAGCAACCAGTTAAAGAAGCACCTCTGCACCCTACTGAATGCAGTAGTTCAAAAAAAAAAAAAAAAAAACCCAGCTCAGGTTATGCTATGTAAAATCACTGACAAGAAATCTGCACAGAACCATAATGCAGAAAAGCACTTCTCCAAAGCCTCTTATATTAAATCTTTATTCCAAAGAAGCTTGCTTGGTGTGGACTCTCATAGGTATATTTTAATATTGACATTACAGATTGGATGTTGAACTCGCACCATCGTGAAACCAATTGTACATCTAACCTTCATGCACAGACAGGAATAGCATTCTAAAGCAAAGAAAATTAACACCTTTCCTTTAATCCCCTTGCACTGGCAAGGACAAAGGGTGTGATTTTCAGAAGACCCTAAGTGGCTGAGGAGCATAAGTCCCATTGAGAAAGTTAATGGGACTTTGTGTGGCTGCATGACTTAGGTGCTTTTGAAAACCCCCATCCCAAGGGCTGCCAGATTGACAGATCAGTACAAGGGAGGGGTCAGAGTGGAACTCTAATGAGGGTCCAGAAATAATCCTGTTGGAAGTAGTAAATACACACTGCAATGCACTTAGCCCTGTTCCAAAGAGAAGAGTGCGATCCTCCCATGACCTTCTGATGAACTATACTGCTTTTAGCATCTAAAGCACTGGGCTAGGATTCTGCTTGGATGTTATGTGAGTGAGCTTCTTGTATCATCCTTCTCTCATGGCATGTGTGTTAAAAAAAGATAGCTTTGCCCTTACTAACTGACTCCACTGATGACAGAACACGTGTATATGTTTATGTATCATGTTACACAATAATATGTCATCTTCCTAAATACATAGGAAGAACCATGTACTTGCTCCAGGCCAAATCCTGAAGTTCCTAGTTTCTGTTATATCCAGAACTTAATCAAAACTTCTGTCTCAGGAAGTTCAGAGTAATGATGCCTCCCATAAAATTCCGGAATAAAAGCATATTTATGAAATGTATTTATAAGTAACAGCCAGACCAGTGTTTTGAGTGCTAGAAGGGCATCTTGAAAACATGCCCAGTGGTAACTTCCCATCCTGACAGGTTCTTATTTTCCTCCTTCTCAGCTTCATTCCAAAAATATGAGGGTCACTCATACAGCCTAAGTGGGAAAAGGGAGCTCAAAGGAGAATTCTCCAGCACCGGTCATACTATCCAAAGCTATTAAAGATTTCCCCCTGGGGAGGCAAAGGGGACCCTCCCTCTTTGAAGTGTAACTCCCCACAGTTTAACCTCCATTAAAAAGGAAAACACATGCTCTAGCAATCCTATGCTCAAACATACACTTCCAGACTCTTGATCAGATTCCTGTAAGGAAACTAATTAGCCAAACGACCCTCTGGTTTTTTCCCCACAAAAGGTAGCAACCCTAACGGAAGTTAGAGGTTTTATTGCGAACAAAACCAGACCAAAGGACACCTGTTTTCCTTTCCACAGTATTAATAAATATATAAATAAATAAAGGGGAGAGAGAATTCACCCTAACCAGACTGCATAGCCTATCCAGTGAGCAGGGTTCAGGCAAATTCACTGATGGCACGTGGGTAAAAAGCAATTGATTCCAGTTTCAAGCAAGACATTTTTATTCATTCACACAGGTGTTGGAAGAGAGAAAACCACAGTACTTTGCCTCCTGCAGGATTGTCAGCAGCTGCCAGGAGCTGGGACAGGACAATAGGGAATAGATTACTCAAAATTCCTCTTTTCTGTTCATTCCTCTAAAGCATCTGGCACTGGTCACACTGGCAGAGACAGGACAGTGGCCTAGACAGATCATTGGTATGGCCGTTCTTATAGTTCTAGAACACTGCATGCACTTGACTATAAAAAGAAAAAGATAGGAGGGACAGAGTGTTGTGTAGCCAAGAGTAAATGGAAGACATTTGCCATGAGCAAAATAGTCAAAGGTGTATATAAGTGTGTAAAAGATATTATGGTGAGGCATTGCAAAATAATAATTGGCTGCTACAAAAGACTTGCGCTAGACACTATGCTATAAAATACTTCACTGAATGAATTTAGTATACAATTGACAAAGGAAGGAAAGAATCTAGCCCCCTATCCCACCCCAAATTGTACTACTGAATTATGATGATGCTGACATTTCCATAGACTAGAGAAACACACCACATGTGTTAGAGAGACTAACTGTATTCTGTCACAGGAACATATGTCTCTATATAGCCCGAAAGAATACATTCTGTTCTAGTCTGTTAACATAAGCATAGATGGTATTACTGACCACACCGTGACCATTGTTCCGATGTGCAGTGGAGCCCTGGTATAGTAAACTGGATGGTTTAATGATTAAAACCTTCACTGTATGTAAAATTTCATTATGACATTGGAGAACCTGGCAACTCCTCCTCTACCCCCAATGTGCCTTCCTTCCTTTATATCATAGGAGCATGTGGCAGGGCTGTAAAGGTATTTCTACTATGTAAGCTCTTTGGGGCAGGAGCCTTCATACACTATATGTTTGTACAGAATCGAGCAGAGTAAGGCCCCAACCTGGCTGCAAGCCTCTAGGAGCTAGTTATCACAATATAAATACTGAAAAACAGTAAATGAAAGCTGCAGAGCCGGGGTGTCTGGAAAGTCAGACTTTAACACCCAGTGGTGACTAGCCATAGCACAACCACCCAGCAACTTTTTAGTTCTCACTGGGTAACCGTATGAGGATCAGGCTCAGGCCCTATACATTTTTTTTTTAATGAGACACACAGTATATTTACCTGGAGATCTTGGGTCTGATTCTGCAAAATGCTGAGCACTTCCTGATATCTGGGAGTGGAGGGTGAGGTGACTAATTGCTAGATAGCATGTCATAGGGGAATTTTAACACCTTGCAGAAATTGGCCTCTTGAGACCTCATTGCACCTGTGCTGAATAGCCCCCATTGCTTAATAAACATGGGTTTGATCCTGCAGTACTCTATTCATGATGCATGATCAATCCTTACACACACACAAGTAGCCCACTAAAATCAATGTGACTTCCTGTATGAGGAAGGGTATGCAGGCACAAGACCCAAGAGCTCCAGCACTGGAGATCTTGGTTGAACTTAATATTACAAAAACCTGAATTTTATTTTTAGCAATTTGCACAATATTATCCTTATTGCACTGCAATACACATTTGCATTAGAAAAAAACATCTGCTTTTTAAAGCTTAGATTGATTCTCCGAAGTGTGAGAATATGACTGTTGTAGTATAATTCAAGATTGCTAGGCATAGTTCCATTATCTTAATTTACATTTTATTGGGGTTTTGCTTTGGTAAAGAAACAAACACTATAGCTAATCACAGTTCTAATTACCAGCCAATTCTGCATTTTATTACTGTTAAAATTTCTATTAGGGGAGTGAAAGCAACTAATGTGATCATTAGAAAATTAATATGACATGTTGCTTATATTACAAAGTGGCACTGTGTAAACCTTAACTCAGGAGAAGGGATCAAAAGACAGTGCTTGGAAACAGAGAAGAATGTATTCACTCCATTCTACAAAAGCATGCTGTTGTAAACCACATGAACTTATTTTAAGGTCATCACAAGAGAGAATTCAGTTTGTACCTTTTTTCATTCTCATTCCTCTTGGTCATAACATTTGATTTAATCTATGGTTATGTCCTTTCCATCTCACTATTATCTTGCTTGTTTCAAATCTGGATACATTTGGTGGGATGTGTTATTAAGATTAGATCATTTTTAATACTAAAATCTAGACAAAGGACTACGCTCCTGAATATGCAGGAGGATATGGCAAACGTTACAGTCTGATAACCCCATGGCCAACGGTCTGATCCTGAAGTCTTTAATGGGGCGTACAAGGGTTGGGGACAAGCTCCCTGCATCCCCCAGTCCATTTGCACAAGGACCAAGCAAAATCTTCAAACGAAGGAAACAATTCCACTCCTGCTTTAATCTTAGTGTAGTGTACACATTGGCAGGGCTGGAAGGAAGCATCATTTGCATCAGTTTTGTAGCTGAGCTGCGCAGAGGGTAAGATCAGTAGAGACCTGGCACTGAGGGAGTCTCTAAACATGAAGTGAAGACTTCCAGTGGGAATAGTGAAGAGGGAATAGGGGCGGTGCAAATAAGCAGCTATTCCCCAGCATCCATGTGGAAAAAAAAACACAACCTGTCTCATATCAATGTTCATGGAAAACCAGACAGAAATGGAAGCCAAATGGCCACAAAGAAAAGCAATTCAGAATTTGTGAAAATGTTATTTTTCCCCGTGTTCACCCAGGTCCAGATGTGGTGCTGGTAGCAGGTTGCTCTAAAATAACTGAAGCCTGTTTCAACAATTGCACTTTCAGATCCCAAATGCTATAATGTTAAATCCTATCAAGAGAACAGGTTAATTAGATGGATACATTAACTCTCCAAAAGTTTGTGTTTGTAACCCGTCTGTCAGGTGATGGTGGCAGCAACAAGGGCAGGGTTCAATATCTAGGTGTTCCTCTTAACAATACAAAACAGAACTCACAATTGGTTGTCCTTGGTCAGTAAAGACCCAGAGTTCAGAGGAGCACCTCCCACCCCTGAAGGGTGGGGCATTAAGCAATATCTCTGCTGCACATCTCTGCATCTGGGTCGCTGTTGCTGTTATCTCTGCCACTGTTTGCCACTGCTGCCGCTGTTTTCTCTGCTGCTGCCTGCCATTTGCTGCCACTGTTCTCTCTGTTCTCACTGCTGCTTGCTGCTCACAGTCACTTCTGAGATGCCGTGTTCTGAGGTTCCACTGTTTAGCTCAGCAATTCATGATTTCACTGGGTAGCAGTGAACCTCACGGCTAGTACAGCCTCTCTGTTGATCTTTTACTGCAACACTGTCCCTACACCTCGACCTGCTCATCGCTGATTCAGCTCTAGTAATCATGGAACAGAAATAAGGACTCTCCATTGAGTCTAATCATCTCTGTCTTTAAATACGGTCGAGGGGAGAGAAAGGAAGGGTCAAATGGTGTCCAGGACTTTTTAAACAGAGTCCATGTGTTCTCTCTCTTTCACTGGGATTTGACAACCCAATCCATGATGAACAAGTAAGGTTTAGTTTAGCGTGACCCCCCCTTCAATCAGGGCATACTAAGTACATTTCTGCTGCCCTTGACTCATAATATCATCCCATTATCCCTGTATCAATACTAAACCAGCCAAAATGGATCACTTTGCAAAGCAGCTCCATCTGCTGAGCACCTAGGTAGAGCAGGTGTTTCTATGCAAATATGGTCTGCTCCTGAAGTCATTTTCTCTGTTCATCACTAGGCATCTGGGGAGAGCTCATTCAGAACCTGCTTACACATTGATACCTGTATACAAGAGATCCACATGACATAGAAATAGGCCAGTTCTAAAGTTTGGTCCGGACAGAAAACTTTGAAGAAATGCCTCTTGCTATGTTATCCTCCAGGACTACCAAGCAGATTCTCTTCTCCTGTTTCATAGGTAATATTGATCCACTGTCCCCTTAACTCTTCCTGACAATGACCAGTTCTTCAATTCTGGACACATTACCTTTCCCCTACTTCCCTCCCACACTCTGAACTCTGCCTCACTTTGCTGGCTGGTAGACCAGTTTCAGGGGTTTGTAGCTGGTTCCATGTTGGAAGCTCTGACTTTGGAGGTAGGGTACTCCCAATTAAATGGTTTTGCAAGGGGCTCTGGGTTTGCTTGAACTCTGGGTTTACTACACACTGAGGCTGTTGATTGGTAATCAGAATCCGTTTTGACTAAGATAATTCAGTGCTATGTATCTGGTAGGCAGCCCCAAACCAGTCTTCCATGAGGAGCTGTAAAATTAACACCAGAATATTAGCCCAGTTTCTGTAGGACAGGTTGGCAATCAAACCACTCCAAGGAAACTAGATGGTGGAATGCAACCTGAAACAAATTGTTTTCCTAATGTAGTCAATTTGTAGTAATTACTGAACTCCTCAGAATTTGACAGTTGTATGGCATTATTGCAATACCAACGTTTATTGGGGTTTGATGCGCTGGAGATTGTCTGAAGCAGCAAGGAAGATGAACGACCTACTGCAAACTGTAGTGATTTAACAAGAGATAATCTGTCAAGAAGAGACTAGGGCAAGAGCGGTAGGAGAGCGGTGAGCCTGCAGGCATTGATCAGAGCTTATGTTTGATAATGATCAAAGGCAAGGCTCTTACTCCCACCACTGCAGCTCCATGCAAGGAAGGCTCAGTGTGGACAGCCCAAGCACAACAGTGATTGGTTACCAAAACAAAGAGGATC
This sequence comes from Chrysemys picta bellii, assembly GCF_011386835.1. Taxonomy (NCBI): domain Eukaryota; kingdom Metazoa; phylum Chordata; order Testudines; family Emydidae; genus Chrysemys; species Chrysemys picta. The sequence goes on along the minus strand of NC_088799.1, from coordinate 39,515,572 downwards.
TGTGGGGGAACGGCTACTAGCAGCACTGTTTGGAGCCAAATTCAGAAACATAAATGCTTCCTATTAATGAGAAACTGGCATTTCTTCTTGCAGAAAAAAGTGAGTTTGTTCTGATCCTCCAGTGTCTGAATATTGTGGAATTAGATCCCAGCAAACTTATTTCTCTTCAGGATAAACAATTACAATAAACATTGCAATGGTCGGTGTTTATATATTTTCTCTCTAAGGCTTTTGTCCTAAGGATAAAAGCAAAGCAGAAAGGAAGTCATACAGAGCAATCTACCATTTAGAAATGATACAAGGACAAATACTGCCCTCTGATACATGTACATATCTCTAATTAAAGTCTTCCTATATAGGTTCTTATGGCACTCATCCTCTGAGCACTTTACAAATATATGACGTGTGCACATAAAAATACAGTATCTCAATTGCTCACTTTTCCCTCCAGGGACAATTTTTTTTTTTTGTCTAAGGGGCTCATAGTCAACCTGATCTCTTCTGAGAGTCTGTTCCAGATTCATGGGCTAGTCATTAAGAAAACTTTCTTCTGTACATATGAGCCTGAGTTCAGAGGCCAACAGCTATTGCTCTAGTGGAGTGTAATTATGGAGGGAGATTGTGGTTCTGTGGAATGGGGTGGTCGCCTATGTAATTTTGGGCAAGCTTTGAAGATGAAGATCAAAATTGAATTTGATTCAATATTCAGTCAGGAGTCAGGGAAGAGAGCAGAGCAATATACTGATGTGCTCTTAGTGACCTGTATTGCTGAGATCAGAGGCTGTTGTGTTATGCCTAAGTTGTAGTGTTTTAAGGATCACTGTTTCTAGAGACTTACAATAATACAGCCTGGAGATTACAAATGTGTGGATCACCATGTTAAACTCAAGTTCCCTGCCTCCATCACATAAGAGTTTGTAGTTAAATCTGGTGGCTTAGCAAATATCACAGGTGTGTTCAGCTTTCAAGAACATATGAGACAAGGAATGACTAGGTTTGTAGAGTCATAGATTTTTATGGTTGGAAAGGACTGCTGTGATCATCTGCATAACACATGCCACCGCATTTCACCTATATTTCCTGAATCAAGTCAATAACTTGTGGTTGAGTTAGCTTCTTGGTCTGTTGTTTGCTTAGTCATTGGTCATGTTCTGTATCACTGTAAGAGCGAGGCATCAAAGTACATTATGTTTTAAAACATAGAATACATTTTGAAATTGAGTGGGCTAAATTCACTTCTGGCTAACATGGCAAAACTCCATTGAAATCCCATTGGCAAGGGAACTAGGCTGGTACTTGAGAAACCCAGGTTCCATTCCCTGTTCTGCCACTGGCTTCCTGTTTAACCTCAGGCAAGTAACTGAGTCTCTCTGTGTTTCAGTTCCCATCTGTAAAATGGGGATAATAGCACTTTCCTACACGGGTGGTGAAACCGGGGGGAAGAGAGAGGCTAGCGTCTGTGCCATGGAAATTTTTGGGAGGGCTGATGTATGTTTCTGCCCCCACAGTATTTGGCAAGGGTGAGAACAGGAACCAGAGGAGGGGTTGGAGCAGCTGCCATGGCAGGCATGATCAGGCCATCCACTGGGGAGCTGGTACAAACAACTTTCCTCTTCCTGCCACCTCGGGTCCCAGCACAGACATCTGGCTTGGGGAAGGGGCAGGAGTACATGGACCATCTGCCAGGGTGTGGTGGGGGACAGGCAATGGCACCTGGGTGGGAGGTGAGGGTGTCAACATACAAGGCACCAGTCACTGAGGAATGGCAGTGAGAAATGCCAAGATGCCCCTTCCCAGCATGAAGTCAGTTGATTCCCTCCGCCAACCCCCCACTGGCTCAGTAGCTGTCCTCACTCTCCACCCCTAATCCCCTATTTACAGAAAGCTTTCCCCACCCCTTTCCTGCCTCTCAGGAGTGTTGTAAGGATAAATATGTTAGGGATTGTGATGGGGGCCATATAAGTGTCTAATCTAAATCTAAGTCAACTGAGATGCACCTACTTACACCAAGGGTGATTTGGCTCAATGTCTTAAAGCCTCAAAGGATCACAAGAGGGTAGGTGATATTATTTATTACATTCTATCTATTTTAGCCCTTTGTAAGTTGAATCTGATACAACACAGTGCTTAAAACAAGATTCCATTTACTCAGTTTGTGTTTGTCTAACTTTACAATGTCCCATCTTTTGTTTTCAAACTGAATTTTTTTTAAAAGTGCATCTAGGTTAGCTTTTATGCCAGGTTCCAGCCCTAGGCAAAATTTTATGGTTAAGTTATGTATCGCTGTACAAAGAGGTTCACAATGAAAGCTCACAAACTAGTGGAGGAAACAGCACAGCTATAATAACCATTAATTCACAAAAATCACATATTTCCCTTGGATGCATCATAAAAATAAGGATGTCTGAAAGTGTGGCTCTTTTAAGAATCTTTGAAGTGGCAAATACTGCTGATTCACATATTGGCTCACATACAATTAGAGCTGCCCAGTTGACAGCTTCAGTTCACTGTTATTTCAGTTCATGACCAATCTTTCAGCACCTTTTTAAGCTTTCCTTACAGCAGATGCGCTGCATGCAGGGGCTTTTTCATCTGAAAAATGGAAAAAGTATCTTTTTAAGATAAAAGTTTCATGGCCAAATTCTGAGTTTGCATTGGTGGAGTTGAGAGCAGAATGGTCCCTTATGCATATTGTAGGCGTACAGGGCTTCATTCTCCAAGGTTCTGCACTTTTGACCTCATCCAAAGCCCACTGGGCTCAATGTGAGTCTTTCTATCCGTTTAAATGGAAAGTGAATCAGGACCTTTATGGAGTAAAGTGTGTAACTTTGGTGTTTAAATATTACCACCGTGATTAGCCCCTATGCAAAACTGTAGTTATGCTGGTTGGTTTTCTAAGCACTGGTGTGAAATCCAGAAGAGGTGTGGCTTACTCAGAAAGCCATGTAGTTGCAAAAGTCTAAACTTCCTTTATTCTCTGTCTAAGCATCTGGATAAAGTTGTTTTAAGTGGATGGTTTAAGATAGAGCAACCCTGAGGCTGCTGTAATCAGAAGGTGCCAAATCTGGGAGGGGGTTCCCACTTTCTCAGAACATCTATGGACACCACATTTGGTGTGTTACCTTCTGCCGTTCATAGTGAGATATGTATCTTTTCATGTTCATGTTCCCCTTCCCCATACTCCATATTTGTTCTGGGTTATTGCTTGGCCTGTGGACCATGGGAACCACAAGCTGTTAGCCTTTGTTTAAGAGGATGGGTTGCCTTTACAGAACACATTTGCACATGTAAAAATCCCAGAAGACGTGTGCAGAAGGGGATATAGGCAAGAGGAAGTGGTGACAAAGCAGTTTAGCAGATTATCGGGGCGAGGGGCAACTCAAGATCCAGCCATTACTTCTCAGGAGTGGGCGGGGGTCTTTCCAGGCTAATGTGTGAGTATTGCATGAATATAAATTCAGATGAACTTTACAGTGGCTCTGATACTGGAGTGAGAATTTATGCAGAGAGGATTTTTTCCTCTGAAGATTTATTCAGCCTTAGGAACAGCTTGTGCCTATTTTCACATACAGACATCAGAGATCCTTCTTACTCTTGTGCTGCTCTCCAAATTCCCCTAGCAGCAGGGACAGGACTATCAATTCAGAGATTATGATACGCCCATGAACTGCTCCTGCAGAGACAAGGGAATTAACAGAGGAGAATAAAGGTGTGGATTTAAGGCCACACCTTTGGCTCCTCTTGCTATCCAAAGGAGCACTTGTCTGTATTTGTGTATTTCTGGTGTAAAAACTTTTGGAGACTCAGGATAGTGTAAGTTATTCAGTTATTGTGCACGGAAGTGCTACTGCAGTGTTTACTTTGCACATACAACCCCATTAAGCTCATTAGAAAAACAAGTAAATTAAACCTCTTTGGGTCTGATTCTGACCTTGCTTATACTGGTGCAAATCAGGGGCAAATCCCTTGATGTCACTGCTCAGGCAGCGTAAGAGACTGCAGACCAGTGTATGTAAATTTCTGGATAATTAAAAAAAAGTTGTATTGCAAGTATAGGCATGTGATGGGGGTGCACCCCACATCAGCTCTGATAGCATTAATGAGGGCCTGAGAAGCCAGTTTGGTTACCTGGCATCAGCTGAGAGAGGGAGGGTCAGGGTTAACTGAGCTTGAAGCCCAGCTGGGGAAGGGCTGGGACAGTACTCTACAGCCAGCAAGCTTAAAGCAGAAATGGGGCTCCAAGGGAAGGAATCAGGCCATCAGGGACAAGGAGGAAGTAAGTCTGAAGAGCCTGTTTTGGTATAAGAAGTCTCGCGACTTGAAGCTAGAAGATAGTGAAGTAGCCACAGTGAATGGAGCAGGCTCCCATGGTAAACCCAGAACCAGGCGAGAGAAAACCGAGAGGGTTGGTAGGAAGAAACACAGAGAAACAGCAACAGAGATGGGGACTGAACTGACCTGGATTGCTGGTGATGGGGTCCCTAGACTGGAAACTTGTGTACCAGGCAGGCCAGATTTCCACTGCCAGACATTGGTGTAGTGGCACAGAACCCCAAGCTGGGGTTGGGCACTGTCCAGAGAAGGCATTTGGACAGTGGTCCTGTCGGACTTTGTGACCCTGGAAGGGATGGACTAAATGGTGACCTGGCCAGAGAGCCAAGTTACCAAAAGGGAGACTATCACAGAGCAAACAAAGGCAGAAAGGGGCACCAGATGCAGCAAGAGCCACTTTCCCAGACCTGGACACTAATAGGTGCATTAGCGGAAAGTGGGAACCCCATGACAAGTCAATAGCAGATTCTCTGAGACAGGTTTCAATCTATGTGCCAACATTCTGTAAGTTTGAAGGCAAAGCTGAACTTTCACCTAAAGCAGTGGTTCCCAAACTTGTTACGCCACTTGTGCAGGGAAAGCCCCTGGTGGGCTGGGCCGGTTTGTTTACCTGCCGCGTCCGCAGGTTCGGCCGATCGCGGCTTCCAGTGGCCGCGGTTCGCTGCTGCGGGCCAATGAACCTGGATACAGAGGACAAATTAAGCTAAAATGGACACAAAGAAAGACCCTGGAAATTAAATCTCAAATACCAACTTTGATTTGAATATACTCTACCATCGCAATTGTCACTGCATCTAGAATGAGAGAATAAACCAAAATTAATATGATCTGAAACTATGGTTTACCCAAAGATACTTATTTAGTGGACTTAGTAACATGCCATTTACATGAGATTTCAACTGATTGACAGATCATTTTGTTATTATTTGATAAAAATGTAGAAAAAATCCTCTGGAATCAGCCAAAAATATATTACATAATGGTATATAGGTTAACTGAGCTAGCTAACTTGGAAAAAAAAGTCACATCAATCAAAGGTAAAATATGATAAATTCCAGGCTATAATTTTCAAGTCCCATTTCCTAGAAATGTCGGGCTAATATTGTCAATGGTATTTAATTGATAGAGATAGGGAGCAAACATTATGAGTATCATTGAGTCTTAGCTAAAAAGAAACAGTTTTTCTTCCATTGCCTTAGGACTGGATTATGGTAGTACACACAGCCATGAGCAAGGGGTGGTGCATAAACTGCCCTACCCAGTAAGAAGCGTGGGAGGCACTGTGCCTTGGAGAAACCCCTCTACGACATGTAGTCTGCCATGCTCCCTTTTTGTGCTGGCTGGGGAGTAGTCTACTACAGCCCTTCATACTGTCTCCATTCCACAAAACCAGCTCTGCTTGACTGGCATGTAGGGGACAGAGCCCTGGCTTCACCTACTCCCTGCCCCACTCTCTATTCACCTAGTCCTTTGGGGACCATCGGTCATGGAGCACCACCCATGTCTGGCACCATTCTTATGTGGCTGCACAATGAGTGGGGGACCTCATTTTCCCCTGTGTACAGGGAGATGAGGGCACAACTTACCCATTAATGATTGTCTGTTAATAGTTTCCTGCATGTTCTTCATATTCAGAAAACTGTAACTGATCATTCACTGCCTAGGCTTTAATTAAACAGTTCTTGAACCTTAAGACTCAACCTGCCTGTGACACTTACGTAAGAAAAGAACACCAGTAACAGAAGGTAAGGAGCGAATTCCAGCCCCACTCTATTGCCATGGAGGCCGGTGTACAGTAACACTGCAAACCAGCATCCATGCTGGATCTAGGTACAGCCCTATACAGAGCCCCCTACACAGGTTAATTCTCATGGAGAAAACAACAAATCATGGGTCCTGCCCCATCTCACTGAAGTAAATTGCAAAACTTCCATGGTTTAATAGAAGCAAGAGCAAGCACATGCACCATTACAGGAGAGACCCGTGGAATGCAATAGGCTTCTATACCAATTATTATAAAACCTCTAGAATTGAATAGAGACTGACAGCCTTCTGATAGGTTTTGTGAACTATCCTATAGCAGTGATAATTTAACTGAAAAAAATATATCAGATGGTTCACAAACCCTATAGAAAAGTTATCCTTTCCCATTACACTTCTACAGGCTTCTCAATAAGAGTGAGAAGGGTGATTTGGGTTCCATATGTGCTAAACCCAGTGCCCTAAACCCAGGCTTTAATCAGATTGAGCCCTCTCTGGCTCCAGTCATGGAGGGCTATTGTAATATCAACTCTGTGGGGTGCAATAGCAATCTCTCACTTGGCCATTATACTCTATCATAGATGAGGCAGTCTGAATTTGGGCCTATCTGTATCGTTACTGTGCAATAACTCTTGTCTGTGCTAACTACAGTTCCACAGGTAAACAATGGGAATGACACAGTAACTCACATTAATGCAGCCACATTACTTCCTGATAACTCCAATTATCTCCTGTCATCCCTATAATGTAATTAAAATGTTTAATTGTTTGCTTTAGATAAGAAAGGTTATAAAAGCTATAACAGTTCCTGGGGACTTAATGACCAGCTGGTGTTAATGGCCCAAAGCCTCCAGTTATCAAACCTTTCAAGCAGTCATTGATTTCAAGGAAATGTCCTGCGTCTGGAACATTCCAATATCCTCTTGGATTTAAGCCATACTTGACCCCGCAATCAATTGATCACACAAATACACTGATGCAATTTATTATACCCTGACCTCAGCTTACCCAGCAAAGATTTACAGCGTGAACCAGGTTATGTCATGTCATTGAGCATGATAATCTAATGTGGCAAATCTCCATTGGGGTGACTGTAAGAAATATAAAGCCAAACTGCACCAATGCTGACAGGGGTTTTATTAGTGCTAAATAGTTCACAGTTCAATGTAAAGCAGAGGATGGGGGAACTCATGATTCTTCTGTTACTCTGAGAACTGCACCAATGCTGGTTGGACATTTATAATCCCAGTTTCCATGCAGCTGGTGCATCCACAGAGAAAAGAGGAGAAAGACTAAAACAATACAGACTTGGGTCAAAATGAAAAAAAATCAACAAATAAGGAACTTGTATAATATCCCTTTTCATTGATATTATAAAAAAAAAAACCTTCTTTTTTCATGAAGTTCATCTTTTGTTTAAAAAGACTGGCCACATATTTTTTATATTTCCCATTATAAGACCTTGTTTGCAGTTTTTATAAGTTTGGTTTCAGAATAGCAGCCGTGTTAGTCTGTATCAGCAAAAAGAAGAACAGGAGTACTTGTGGCACCTTAGAGACTAACAAATTTATTAGAGCATAAGCTTTCGTGGACTACAGCCCACTTCTCGAATACAGACTAACACGGCTGCTACTCTGAAACCTGTCATTATGCAAGGCACTGCATTTAGCCGTATGGAGTGGAAATTCATCAACCTCATGAAAAAACTCGATATGCATCCGAAGAAGTGGGCTGTAGTCCACGAAAGCTTATGCTCTAATAAATTTGTTAGTCTCTAAGGTGCCACAAGTACTCCTGTTCTTCTTTTTATAAGTTTGCTAATTTTTAACTGTTTGAGCTGAATTTTTCCATGCTATGTGAAAGTTTCAGCCAAACAATTTAGACATTTCCAAACAGGAGGTGTGATGCTGGCAGATCACATGCCAGCTCTTGCCAACTCTGTAGGCATCAGCTGAGCACTGACAAATTCATAGCTGGAAACCAGACCAGCTCACCTATATATCAAGATAGGTGCTAGACTTATAAGAATGTGTTCAGTGTTTAGACTCTATAAAATGTTTATAAATTGCTGCATGTATTAATCTTCTTTGTAATGTCTGTATCCCATGCTATAAGGTAATATGAATGTTTTGGTTTATAATTGTGAAAATACCTGCTCTGAACTTGTGAACCGAGGCAGGAAGAGTGGTTCTCCCACACACCGAGAAGGACTATCAAAATTAAATAGGCCATTGTAGGACAAAACCTTGTTGATTACTCCACCCACCCATCAAGAAGCTACTTGCGGGTACACCTGTCCCATTGGTTTCAGCTCTGGATGAAGGGCATATAAAGATGCTCACAGGAAATTGTTATATTTTTGGACTCTCACAAGGGTGGAGCTAAGAAACAAAAGCCGAGTCCCCCAGACCTAAAGGACCTAAAAGACGTGGGTTAGACCTAAAAGACATTCAGTGACAGATTACTACATCTTTTGGAACCATAAACTATAACTCATTTTTGCTTATATGTTGCCTGCATTAACCTGTAAATAACTCTGTTATTTCTTTTTCCTAGTTAATAAATCCTTAATTAGGTTACTATAGGATTGGCTACCAGCATTGTCTTTGGTGTGAGATCTAAGGTACAAACTGATCTGGAGTAAGTGACTGGACTCTTGGGACTGGAAGAAACCTGAATATTTTGTGATTTTTGGTGTAAGTGACCATTTATCACTAAGTTTAGCTTGCCTGGGTTGCAAGATAGGCTGGGGTGCCCAAGGGTCTGTGACTCCCTGGTAAGACTGTTACAGTGATCCAGGAGTTCACATGTGTTACCTCTAATTATAGAACACACCACCAATTTGGGGCATCTGACCTACTTTTTGACAGTCTGCTCTGTGGCTGGCATTCACGGTCATGAACCACTCCAGACATCATGACACAAGGCTAGGGAAAAATACATTGTTTTGCCCAAGTTAAAAAAAAAAAGGTCTTTTCTCTGAACAGTGCTAGCACCCCTGTACTTTGGAATCAAAAATTGAAATTTGGCAGGCAAGGGATGGCCTTTGTGACAGGGAATGCCTTTTGCTATCCCCATGAAAATCTGCCCAAATTTGGCTATGTTGTTAGCTGTAGAAAAATTGCAGTTTTCATGCTATGTAGTGAGGTCTTAGATTTTTAATAGCTAAATTCCCCAAAGATTCTGTGCATATGGGGCATGCTCCAGCCCCAGGCTGGACTGTCCCTTCAGTTGCAGTTGTCGACTGTATCAGATCTGGGTCCAGGCACCTGAATGAAAAGCAGAGATACTGTTTCCCCTGTGATTTGTGACCCCTCTCTGCTGGGCCCAGGCAGCATGGAGTAGGAGGCTGTCTGATTCAAATTCAGAGGGCATAAGAGCCAGACCTGGGGGGAGTGGACTGGAACAACAGGTCTCATGAGGTCAGGGGATGGAACTGGGACTAGGAGCTGGCGGAAGATTGGGACTGGCTGTGCAAGGAGATTGGGACTGGGATCAGAAGCCTGAGGCATGGTGACTGGGAGTGGCTATACAAGGAGAATGGAACTGGGATGAGGAGCCAGGGGTGGGAAAGACATAAGACTTGGCCAGGGTGAAGGGTTCAGGGAAAAAAGGGTCAAGTTTGGAGGGAATGATAGAAGGGTCTGCCAACTAACATACTCTCCTCTCCATACACTGGAGAGGAACCCAAGATTCTTGAGTCTCACCATTCTTCTCTTGTCAGCACATACCACTAAAGTGGCAATATGTGTGTCTCATCCCCCTCTAGTGCATAGAGAATCGCATCCTACTATGCTATCAGTTACTCCATTAGTTCAAGTGGCAGAGGTTTGTACCATGGCTCTAAAGATTTCAACTCTGCTTATGACCCATGTGGGGGTCAAAATGATGCCACACGATGGAATTTGTTTTTTTCAGTTAAAAACCTAGGAAATTCCACATAAAAAACCGCTTATCTTAAAAACATGATTAAGGTTGAAAAATCAAGCACTCAAAAGTTAGAAAATATCAGAATTAAAGTTGCCTGTGTGTATGTATACTGATTACGCTTGGAAGGTTTAGATTTGTATCAGTAAATAAATGTCAGTAAACGTCAATTTGACCATACACATAACACATATTTCCATCAACAGTAATCAAAATGTACAGATAGGCAAAGTAAGAAAATGTTGCTTGAGATCTTATTAGAGTTTAATTTAAGGCTAATTTACTTTGTATATTTCAAGATATGATGTTGACTTTAACAGTTTTTTAAAAGTTGACATGTTTTAACGATTAGAAAGATTTAACTTTTTGAATCTCAGCGTCTACATCTACTGTCATTAATTAATTTTCTAATTCCCCCCCTCCATAATTTCCCACAACTATGAAAATGTAAACAGATAAACATTTTAAAAATGCTTAAACCCATTACTCCTGGGGGAATTCTGCACCACTGCGCATGCACAGAATTTATGTCCCTTACATATTTCTTTGCTTCCATCCAGAAAAATGACTTTCTGACAGGGAAGCAAAGGGAAGCCACAAGAGTGGTCATGCAACCCTCCCCAGCAGTATGTTCTGGATGCCCATGGCAGCCGGCAGAGAGGTAAATCACTATAGAATCATAGAATCATAGAATATCAGGGTTGGAAGGGACCTCAGGAGGTCATCTAGTCCAACCCCCTGCTCAAAGCAGGACCAATTCCCAACTAAATCATCCCAGCCAGGGCTTTGTCAAGCCGGGCCTTAAAAACCTCCAAGGAAGGAGACTCCACCACCTCCCTAGGTAACGCATTCCAGTGCTTCACCACCCTCCTAGTGAAACAGTGTTTCGTAATATCCAACCTAGACCTCCCCCACTGCAACTTGAGACCATTGCTCCTTGTTCTGTCATCTGCCACCACTGAGAACAGCCGAACTCCATCCTCTTTGGAACCCCCTTTCAGGTAGTTGAAAGCAGCTATCAAATCCCCCCCTCATTCTTCTCTTCTGGAGACTAAACAATCCCAGTTCCCTCAGCCTCGCCTCATAAGTCATGTGCTCCAGCCCCCTAATCATTTTTGTTGCCCTCCGCTGGACTGTTTCCAATTTTTCCACATCCTTCTTGTAGTGTGGGGCCCAAAACTGGACACAATACTCCAGATGAGGCCTCACCAGTGTCGAATAGAGGGGAATGATCACGTCCCTCGATCTGCTGGCAATGCCCCTACTTATACAGTCCAAAATGCCGTTAGCCTTCTTGGCAACAAGAGCACACTGTTGACTCATATCCAGCTTCTCGTCCACTGTGATCCCTAGGTCCTTTTCTGCAGAACTGCTTCCTAGCCATTCGGTCCTTAGTCTGTAGCAGTGCATGGGATTCTTCCATCCTAAGTGCAGGACTCTGCACTTGTCCTTGTTGAACCTCATCAGGTTTTTTTTGGCCCAATCCTCTAATTTGTCTAGGTCCCTCTGTATCCGATCCCTACCCTCTAGTGTATCTACCATGCCTCCCAGTTTAGTGTCATCTGCAAACTTGCTGAGAGTGCAGTCTACACCATCCTCCAGATCATTAATAAAGATATTAAACAAAACTGGCCCCAGGACTGACCCTTGGGGCACTCCGCTTGAAACCAGCTGCCAACTAGACATGGAGCCATTAATCACTACTCGTTGAGCCCGACGATCTAGCCAGCTTTTTATCCACCTTACAGTCCATTCATCCAGCCCATACTTCTTTAACGTGGCGGCAAGAATACTGTGGGAGACCGTATCAAAAGCTTTGCTAAAGTCAAGGAATAACACATCCACTGCTTTCCCCTCATCCACAGAGCCAGTTATCTCATCATAGAAGTCAATTAGGTTAGTCAGGCACGACTTCCCCTTGGTGAATCCATGCTGACTGTTCCTGATCACTTTCCTCTCCTCTAAGTGTTTCATAATTGATTCCTTGAGGACCTGCTCCATGATTTTTCCAGGGACTGAGGTGAGGCTGACTGCCTGTTGTTCCCCGGATCCTCCTTCTTCCCTTTTTTAAAGATGGGCACTACATTAGCCTTTTTCCAGTCATCCGGGACCTCCCCCGATCACCATGAGTTTTCAAAAATAATGGCTAATGGCTCTGCAATCTCATCCGCCAACTCCTTTAGCACCCTCGGATGCAGCGCATCCAGCCCAATGGACTTGTGCACATCCAGTTTTTCTAAATAGTCCCAAACCACTTCTTTCTCCACAGAGGGCTGGTCACCTTCTCCCCATACTGTGCTGCCCAGTGCAGCCGTCTGGGAGCTGACCTTGTTCGTGAAGACAGAGGCAAAAAAATCATTGAGTACATTAGCTTTTTCCACATCCTCAGTCACTAGGTTGCCTCCCTCATTCAGTAAGGGGCCCACACTTTCCTTGACTTTCTTCTTGTTGCTAACATACCTGAAGAAACCTTTCTCGTTACTCTGAACATCTCTTGCTAGCTGCAACTCCAAGTGTGATTTGGCCTTCCTGATTTCACTCCTGCATGCCTGAGCAATATTTTTATACTCCTCCCTGGTCATTTGTCCAATCTTCCACTTCTTGTAAGCTTCTTTTTTTGCGTTTAAGATCAGCAAGGATTTCACTGTTTAGCCAAGCTGGTCGCCTGCCATATTTACTATTCTTTCTACACATCGGGATGGTTTGTTCCTGCAACCGCAATAAGGATTCTTTAAAATACAGCCAGCTCTCCTGGACCCCTTTGCCCTTCATGTTATTTTCCCAGGGGATCCTGCCCATCCATTCCCTGAGGGAGTCAAAGTCTGCTTTTCTGAAGTCCAGGGTCCGTATTCTGCTGCTCTCCTTTCTTCCTTGTGTCAGGATCCTGAACTCGACCATCTCATGGTCACTGCCTCCCAGGTTCCCATCCACTTTCGCTTCCCCTACTAATTCTTCCCTGTTTGAGAGCAGCAGGTCAAGAAAAGCTCTGCCCCTAGTTTGTTCCTCCAACACTTGCACCAGGAAATTGTCCCCTACACTTTCCAAAAACTTCCTGGATTATCTGTGCACTGCTGTATTGCTCTCCCAGCAGATATCAGGGTGATTAAAGTCTCCCATGAGAACCAGGGCCTGCGATCTAGCAACTTCTGCTAGTTGCCAGAAGAAAGCCTCGTCCACCTCATCCCCCTGGTCTGGTGGTCTATAGCAGACTCCGACCACAACATCACCCTTGTTGCTCACACTTCTCAACTTTATCCAGAGACTCTCAGGTTTTTCTGCAGTTTCATACCGGAGCTCTGAGCAGTCATACTTCTCTCTTACATACAATGCAACTCCCCCACCTTTTCTGCCCTGCCTGTCCTTCCTGAACAGTTTATATCCATCCATGACAGTACTCCAGTCATCTGAGTTATCCCACCAAGTCTCTGTTATTCCAATCGCATCATAGTTCCCTGACTGTGCCAGGACTTCCAGTTCTCCCTGCTTGTTTCCCAGGCTTCTTGCATTTGTGTATTGGCACTTAAGATAACTCATCGATCGTCCGTCTTTCTCAGTATGAGACAGGAGTCCTCCCCTCTTGCACTCTCCTGCTTGTGCTTCCTCCCAGGATCCCATTTCCCCACTTACCTCAGGGCTTTGGTCTCCTTCCCTCGGTGAACCTAGTTTAAAGCCCTCCTCACTAGGTTAGCCAGCCTGCTGGTGAAGATGCTCTTCCCTCTCTTCGTTAGGTGGAGCAGGGGTAGGACTGGAGAAGACACAACTGATGGCTCCTACCCTGCACCAGGGTCAGTTGCTAGTCTCAGGTGGGCTGGGGACGATGGGACTTCCTCTTCCCCTGAATGGCATCTGTGGCTGGATCAGACCCACCCCCAGATTTCTCCCCTAGCTGCAGGCAGCTCTGCAAACTCCGTTCCACCCCCCACCCCACCCCCACCATTTCCTGCACCCATCATTCCTCGGCTGCAGGAGGAGGAATCTCTGTACAGGGAGCTGCTCCTCCACCCACCCAACCCCTGTGCATACAGACCCCCTCATACCCAGACTCTCCCACCAAGCCTCACTCCCCCACACTCAGAAACCTCCTGATGAGCCCCATTTCCCCTGCACGAGGACTACCCCAACGAGCCACCCGCACCCAGATCCCCACCCCGCCAACCCCCAACCAGCTGCACTTGGATCCCCACCCCACTAAGCCCCATTCCCCCAGCATCTGGACCCTCCATTGAGCCCCCCACACCCTCCTGCTGAGCTCTATCCCCCCCACCTGCACCCTCCTGAAAAGTCCCATTACAGTTGCACCCAGACCCCCCCAACAAGCCCCTGTGCATCCAAATCCCCCTGCACCTGGATCCCCCACTGAGCCATCCATACCCAGATTGCCCCACACAGAACCCTCTCAACCCTCACCTGTATCCCCCCACACTAAGCCCCTCCAAACTTGGATCCTGCCTTGATGAGTATGTCTGCCCACACCTGGTGCACCTGGCACAGAGGGGAAGGATCCTGGCATGTTTCTGGGGCAGGCCTGGTCCTTGGGCTCTATCAGGGTTAGGTGAAGCCTCACTGCTGAGTCCATGTCCCAGATGGGAGCTGCACAGTGGTCTCCCACCTCTGTGCAGCCAGTGTTCTGTGCTCCCCAATGCCATGCTGGAACCTCCACGTGTATTTAACAAATAAAATTTGCAGAATCTTAAAATATTGTGTGCAGAATTTTTAAATTTTTGGCACAGAATGTCCTCAGGAGTAGCCTGTGAAAACTTAAATTGAAGTGTGTGATCATGTAATTGAAGACATGTTTTTAACAAAGCTGTTGACTCAGTGATCTAAAGCCCACTGAAGTCAATGGAAGGACCTCAATGGCTTTGAATTAGACCCTTATTTGTTTAGGGTAAGAGCAAAGTGGGACAATAAAGGGTCTATACTTTAGTCCTCTTTGTATATGGTAACTGCAAATATTGTGATTTATTTGTATTACTTTTGGCACTAATTATTCAGACCGGTCACTGTCTAATTGGTCATCTTTACATTTAATTCTTCATTATCAGATAGTTCATGTTTTGATTGTATATGTTCACATAGTTATCTGTAAGAGCAATACAGAGGAATTGATATTCAATAACTACTTATGACAATGCAGATGGGCTAGTTTGTGTACACTGCACAGTATATTGCTCCCTGGATTCAGGAGCAATCTGTTTGACTGACATGTCAGCTAGCTGGAACATCTGGTAGACAAGATATTTCACCTCTTGAATCAATTAGCTATGCTGCAAGAGAGTCAAGGCAAAATGAGAAATGTAATGGCAATGTTCACGGTGAGATGAACACACCCCAGGCATACGGAGGGGAGAGGGTGGTTTCATTTGTACCAGTGGACAGAATTTGGCTTAGAGAGTATAGTAGAAACTAGCCCACAAGGTGTTTTTAGTTAGGGTTGGATGATGATAAGTCTGTTTAAATATGACATCAACATTCTGTCAGGATGACACTCTCTGCACTAACAAATTTGCAGTTCTATCAGCAGTGGAAGGGATCTAGCAGCTAAAAAGCTGCATATTGCCTGGACAGGGTATCTATTAGACTAAAATGTGCCAAAAGTGAACAGGTAGTCTGGGGCTGGATTTCCAATGAGGCACAGTAGGCACGTACCTAGGGACGCCGTCATTCTAGGGCTGCCTTATACCTCTAAAATTGTGTGCAACACAAAGGTCAGCTGTAGGCGGGGTAGGGAGGGAGGCGCTGAAGAGGCTCTGCCTAGGGGCGCGTAAGGTGTAAATCCAGCCCTGAAGTAGCCATGTCTCCTACTCCTCTCCCTGTCCTTTAGTAGTAGCCATGGTCTGGCTGTGCAGACTGGCTGGTAGTGAAGAGTCGTTCCCTCAGTTCAACAGTGATTTTGTGTTGAACAAAGCCATTTTAATAAGGCTTTATTTTGTCCTGAGAATTTAGTTCAATATGAACTAGATGAGTCCCTGGATGGTGAGGATTGAGGCCAGGTCTACACTACAAACTTACATTAGTGTGAAAAATCCACACCCCTGGGCAATGTAGTTATACTGACCTAACCCTCAGTGTAGATGCGCTATGTCAAGGGGAGAGCTTTTCCAGTCAACATAGCTACCACCTCTCACAGAAGTAGATTAACTACGCAGACAGGAGAAGCTCTGCTGTTGGCATAGTAGCATCTCCACTAAAGTGCTACAGCAGCACAGCTATACTGGCACACTAAGTCAACACCTTTTGAATCAGGGATGGCCTTTAGAGAAAAGATAAAGATGAATCACTGTATTTAGGGGGATTAGGTAAGTAAGAGTGGCACCAGACCTAATTAAATGTGGAAATATAGAAATGAAAATGGAAGAGGATAGAAAGAAATGTATCTTACAAACTGGTTTTAAAACAAGTACTAAGTCTGCCAAATGAATGATTTAGGGAGTTCAAGAATAGCCCTCTGCCTCTGTTAGGTGAGGCTAAATCCTAACTCTGCCAGAAATCCCAAAACCACATTAAAAAGACAGACAGGGTAACAAGCCTTGTGGATGGAGAAAAGCAGTAGATGAGGCATATCTTGAATTTAGTAAGGCTTTTGATACTGTCTCACATGACCTTCTCATAAACAAACTAGGGAAATACAACCTAGATAGAGCTACTGAAAGGTGGCTGGATAACTGGTTGGAAAACCATTCCCAGAGAGTAGTTATCAGTGGTTCAAAGTCATACTGGAAGGGCATATTGAGTGGAGTCCCAAAAGGATCAGTTCTGGGTCCGGTTCTATTTAATATTTTTATCAGATTTAGATAATGGCATTCTTCTGCTCTACTCCACACTGATTAGGCCTGAACTGGAGTATTGTGTCCAGTTCTGGGTGTTACATTTCAGGAGAGATCTGGACAAATTGGAGAAAGTCCAGCAAAGAGCAACAAAAATGATTAAAGTTCTAGAAAATATGATATATGAGGGAAGATTGAAAAAACTGGTTTTGTTTAGGCTGGAGAAGAGAAGGCAGGGAGAGGACATGATAACAGTTTTTCAGTACATAAAAGGTTGTTATAGTGCTGAGGATAGACCAAAAAGCAATGGTCTTACATTGCAGCAAGGGTGGTTTAGCTTGGTCATTAGGAAAAACTTCCTATCAGGATAGTTAAGCACTGGAACAAATAGTCCAGGGAGGTTGTTGAATCTCCATCATTGTATGAAGAGCAGGTTAGACACGCACTTGTCAGGGATGGTCTAGATAATACTTAGTCCTGCCATGAGTGCAGGAGACTGGACTAAATGACCTCTTGAGGTCCCATCCAGTCCTATGATTCTATGAAAAATGGGCCCTTTATCTACTACAGAGAAATGGTAGTTACATACAAAAGAGGTTAGTGAATATGGACACTTATCTTGGAGTTTATACATGTTTAAAAAAAGGGGGGGGGGAGAATTTAGTCAGAATCTGTTTACACAAAGTTTTGTTAAAATGGAATACCCTGTCATGGCAGCAGAAAAGAACCCACGTACCAGTAGATATGTATTTAAAAGGGCTAGTCAGACACTTACCAAAGTGGAATAACCTATGCTATTAGTAGGTAGAAATGCAAGCTGGGTAAATGAGATGGGTACAACAAGATCATGAGCCATAAGCAACCATAAGTTTGGATGTTTGTACTAACTTATCCTTTGATCTAGAAATCAGACTGTAAAGTTCAAACAGACAGGCTACCTTGTGACATATCAGTTTCTAAACACTATAAGGCTACATCTATACTACAAGCTAGGGATATGGTCCCCAGCTTGTGAGAGCTATCACACTAAAAATGGTAGTGTAGCCATGGTAGCATGAAGAGCTGTAGAGGCAGCACAGGTTAGCCACCATGAATACAAACCTGCTTGAACCTTGTGGATACATACTTGGGTAGCTAGCCAATGCCACCGCTGATTTTGCCTGTGCTTCTGTGGCTACACTACTGTTTTTATTGCACTAGCTCTCATGAACTGGGAATCCTGCCTCAGCTCATAGTGTAGACTTAGTCCCAGGGAACAGCCTTTTCATGTTATTGTATTGCTGCTACTTCCTGTCTCACCCAAAATCAAACCCTGCTGGGTGCACAAAAAAGGACACGATTTGGTTTGATGTTTGGTTCAAGTTTTGAAGGAGACTTTTATTTTAGCCGAATAGTTCGTCCTCACTTTTAATGTTCCTGTATTTTTTGTTGTCTCACATCAAATAAGTATTTCAGAGCAAGAGGAACAGGGACACAGATAACAGTCCTACCATGCATGAGTCAAATACCTTTATTTGATTATGAAAACTCATATCAAATTGGTAAGTATTTGTAGACCAGGGGTCGGCAACCTGCGGCACGCGTGCCAAAGGCGGCATGCAAGTTGATTTTTACTGGCACGCTGCTGCCGGCCTGGGTGAACGGAACCCCAGGCCAGCAGCGGGCTGAGCGGGGCCAGCAGCCAGGACCCCGGCTGGCAGGAGCCGGCAGACGGAACCCCAGACCTGCGGCGGGCTGAGCCACTCAGCCCATTGCTGGTCTGGGGTTCTGTCCGCCGGTATAGTGTATTAAATTTCTCCCCGTAGCAATGAGGAGCACCAGGACTGCAGCCGTAAGCAGTACATTCCTATGGGGAGAAATTTAATACACTACATCTGGGTAGTGCCTCCACAAACAGCCCGCCCCCTATCTGTCCCCTCCCACTTCCTGCCTCCTGACAGCCCCCCTCATAACCACTGACCCATCCAACCCCCACTGCTCCTTGGATCCTGACCGCCCCCTCCCAGGATCCCCTACCCCCTGACTGCCCCTCTCAGAACCCTCCACCCATCCAACGTCCCCTGCTCCTTGTCTCCTGACCGCCCCCTATCCCTATCCGCCCTGGGTAGTGCCTCCACAAACAGCCCGCCGCCTATCTGCCCCCTGACTGCCCCGACCCCTATCCACACTCCAGACCCCTGACAGGCTCCCCGGGAACTCCCATGCCTATCCAACCCCCCCTGTTCCCTGTCCCCTTAGCATGCTACTCAGAGCATCAGGACTGGCGGCCTAAGTAGTACACCGTAAGTAGCACATTCCTATGGGGAGCAATTTAATACACTACACCCAGCCCCGCTCGGCCCACTGATAGTCTGGAGTTCTCAAAATATGTTCTCGCACCCGTTATCAAAAATTACACTGCAATTAGCTTAAAAACTTGAAAACTTAAAAACTTTGTATATTACAGTAATCGTTAAAAAATGTATAATGTAAATAAATACAGAGGTTTGATGAAACAAAGTAGTTGTACTTATGTGCCTGTGCTTAATTTGTGTTTTCAATGATTTACCTTCTAAAGGGTATCTCGCACCCCCAGGGGGAGCGTGCACCCCAGATTAAAAACCACTGCACTAAACTGATAAGATCTGCATTTTAATTTAATTTTAAATGAAGCTTCTTAAACATTTTTAAAAACCTTGTTTACTTTACTTACAACAATAGTTTAGTTATATAATATAGACTTATATAGAGAGACATTCTAAAAACGTTAAAATGTATTACTGGCGCGCAAAACCTTAAATTAGAGTGAATAAATGAAGACTCGGCACACCACTTCTGAAAGGTCTGAAAGGTTGATGATCCCTATTGTAGACCATCCAGTTACAATGGGCCATATTCTTCAGTATTGCCACAAAAAAAGGTGCAAATTAAGCATAGGCCAAGGCCAAACTAACTTTCCTTCTTGTCTATGCAGTACAGATTCACCAGCACAAATTCTCTTTACTCAAGCAGTTATTGGGGGGGAGAGGATTTGTCTCTTACTGTATTACATAAAAGACAGAGAAAGTGTGACCAGACTTATGGAATTTAATACGAAATGATAACTTTTCTCTAGGTTATTTGAACTTTCCTAAAAAATTTAATAGAGAATTATATTTCTACTACAGAATGTATAACATGTTTGAAACACAGATGGAAAGACTACTCTTATCTATTAAATTTTATGGGTTTTTAGGATAATTTCTATAAAAATCTATTGGTTCCATCCCCATTAAATCCCATATGACTTTTACATAAAGGCAGTTTAGCTCTCATGATTTATGATGTCATCTGAGCCCTTGTATTTATTCTGTGACTCACAGTTATCATTGTACAACTCTGGGCCCCAATCCTGTAATCAGATCTTGGCAGGTGAATCCTTACATCTATGTGAGGCCCCCATAAGTCATAAGGAAAAGTTAACTGTTCTGGTATATTTTTGGATTCCATCAGATCTCTTATATAGAACTATTTCTTGTATAGATCTAATTCACCAGATGACAATTACTGAAATAATCCACGACAAATAACACCTGTTCTGGGCCCTTATGGTAATGTTTCTTCTCCAGCTTCTCATTCCTTCACTGTAATTCATAATTATAAGAGTGTTACCTACAATTTTAAATCCCATTTTATGTGTCATACTTGCAAAAATTCCATTGTTATACAGAGGATCTACAGATGAAGAATCTAGGAAATCTTGTTTCTCTTTTTTGAATTCTGTATGATAGCACCAGCTTGTCTGGTTAATTGAGATTCAGAGACCAGCAGTTTATTAATGAGGATGACATTCCTGAACAGACAAGTTCTGGCAAGTATCCAGGTATATGCACTCTATTGTATTAAGTTTTCCCTTCAGTGAAATAACTCACCTTACAAAATTAAGAAATGTTGTTACATATGGACGTATTCCTTTAACCTGGGTATTTAGTTTTCTAGGTCTATTAATAAATATAGATTTTGTTTTGAACATCACCAATTTGTTAGCTCAACATCCACATGACATTGAAGAAGACTAGAAGCTGACTTGCTTATATTCATGATGAATTGGGGACATTAGAAAATGTTTTCCAAAGAGGCGAACAATTTGAAAAAAAAATCTAAGTAGTTATTTTGAACAATAATATGATCAGGCCACCGCCTTATGTAAAGGATCTATCCAGCAGTACTGGGAACTGTAGAGATAGAAGGCCTATTGCATTTGTAATGTGAACACAGCTGTCAGTAATAGCTTTATCGTAGAGCAATCTGAATCAGAGCCTGCTGAATTAATATTTGCTATGTGTTTGAAACCGGCACGGTGCATAGAGAATCTAATTTGGCAACCCTTATTCATGTTAGTAAACACTTGCAGATAGTTCCATTGACTTCACTGCGCTAACTTGGATGGTAAATAGTCACCAAAGTAATTGAGGGTTGCATAGTCTGACCCATGGCATCTGTTTGACTGTGGAAGTAATAGAATCAAGGGAACCTGAAGATGTTTGTTTGCTTTGGACACAAACTCATGCCTTTACAGTATCATTCCCCTAACAGACCAAGAAAATCAGGCAAGCCAGCAAATAAATAAATAAATAAATAAATAAATAAGATGCGCCCAACAAGGTGAATTCACAAGAGATACCTTGGAAAGGTGGGCAGAATGCAAAATATCACTTAGCACACCCAGATCCTGAGTAGTCCACAACCTTGCAATAAGAGATTGATCTCTTGCACTTCAATTGCTGTAAAAATAACTCACCTAGGAAGGGAGTATAGTAGAAAAGAGGCACACCAACTCAACAGGGAAAAGTGAGTGGCTTTTACTGAAGCATGCATAGCAATCACCCGGGCATCAGAGGGAAGCCAGGAAGGCGGCAGTGACTCACAGTCATCAAATGGTGATAAGGCGACATGGTGCTCAAAATGACATTGGCAGTTAGTGGTTCATCTATGTTACGTCTCACAAAGTTCCTGTCAGCAGTGAAGCTGGACCACTGTTTTCAATGGATGGAAATTTCCCTAGTATTGCATATCTGCACACAGCAGTGATGCCAGGCAGCACTGACTAACATCAAGCTTTCATTATTCCACATTACTTTATGCCTTGAGTACTAATATGAGTTCATGACAGTGGCAATGTGGTGTTACTCTCTGGCAATTATGGCTGGCAATTTTGTCTTGGTAGATCTGGAGTGGGCCTAATGGCAACAGAAACCCTGGAAGGAAGGTAATGGCGCACAGCTACATTAGGTAACTACCGACATTAGCCAGGCAAACTGTGTATGACCATCTGAGGGAGCAATGAACATACATCTGTGTGAGGTGCTCTAGAGATATATTGCTATGAGTTTGAGATTATATTTCTCTTGAACGGATGGAGCCTAGAGATATCCATATGTGCAGTGCAAAATATTAGCAGAGGAAAGGAAAACAATCAAAACTTGCGTTTTTTTCAAATGTGTTGGGTTTTCATTAAAATGCAGCATTAAGAATTGCAGCACATGTGAATAAATCAAAACCAAATTGAAGATTTGGCTGTGTACATGTGTTTGTGTGTATATTAAATATGAACTTCTTTTAGCTTGTTTAACATACCTTTTATCTTATTAGCTAATGCAACATCTGTTTCTTCTGCCATCTGTTCACGTTACAAAGGTCAGCATTCATTAGTTTGCTTACAACATAACAATAATTTTATAAAAGCAGTAACTCACGTGAGGAAATTCAGTTTTACTGGATACCTGTACTATGTAAGCAATGAAAGGAAATTGGCCTTAGAATTATGCCCCATAATGCACTGAAGTGTGTGTGTATATACACACTATAACAGAGCACCTTGTATTTCATTGAACATACATGCATGATTTTTAATAACAGTGGTAACAGCACTGGATTAGCTCTCAAAGACCTAGCTAGGTGTGGGCTCACTGTGCTACCAGTAGGTGTTCTACAAACATGTAGGAAGATGCAGTCCCTGGCCTGAGGCATTGCAAATCTAAATAGATATACCAGGCAAAGATGCAGGAAAGTTTTACAGCAAAAAGCAAAATATACTGTGCAAACATGATTTAAGATCATTTAGCTACTTTTGAATGAGACACATTTTATATTTGTTAAACCAAGCCTTTGACTTTTGGCAGTAACCCAAACCATTTTTATAAGTTTCACTGGAATGAGATTTGGGTACAAAAATATCTGATTGCATATGCATGACTTTTTTATGTCTCACAGCTTATGTTATATTATCACTCTATATAATATGGCATGACACTGTTCTATTATCATATACAATATCTGAAAATTTGGTTACAGACTGAATGTTAAGACACATTTCAAAATACAGTCTTCATTTCCAGGAGTGGTATAGTCTAGATTCTCATAAGAATTTGATATTTTTAAACTACCTTAAGTGATTCATGAATGACGAGTGTTATAATACCCATATGTGTTTGCTTACATGCCTAATTAACTTAAAAAAAAAGCATCTGTAGCAGATTGGGGGCTGGTGAACCTCAAATTGTTCTAATTTAGGTTTATACCCTACTATTTAGTTTAAATTATCCAGACCTGAAATTAAAACCAGCATTCAAATGTTAAAGAGAGGTCAATTTAAGCTTAGATCTTTCCAATGCAGGGGAAGATACGGTACCTCTCAATGGTGCCAACAAAACTAATATGGCAAAGGTAGTGTTTGGTGGGAAAAGTTTCAAAATTGGGAAAGATGGAACTTCAGTGTTGTGGGGGAGGCTATGGGAAGAAGGGAATTGGTTGCTGAATGGGATTCATCAATATAAAAATAAATCAGACAGGAAATAGATCCTAGAAACAAATGGGAAATAGGATTGTGAAAGTATATTGGACACTTTGTGGATCTTTGAGAGTAAATTACAGATAGAGTGGGTAGAGAATATCCTCCATGTTGCTGTATGCCACATTGCAAGGAAACATCTCTTTTTGTGCAAATAAATTCCAGCAAAATGGTAATCCAGAGTTTTCCCTATTATGTAGGTTATGCATGTGGAGACAGACATCTTGACAGCATGCTCATTCCATCTCCAATTCATCCTTTTCTCTTTGTACAATTTAAGAGCTCTACTTCCAACCTTTTTTGCTATTTGGTTTTAATGCTGCCTTTTTTTTGGCAAGCAAAGGCAGCTCCATTTCCAGTAAAGGCTAGATGGAAGGTCGTGTGAATCCCTGCTCTTTATTCTTTTTTGGCACATCTGTAATGGCGTTAGGCTTACTGTGGTGTTTCCATAGCAATAGCCTGCAGTAATTGTCTAATTTCTGCAAAAATATAATGTTGACATCCATGGATTTCAGGTGGGACTGTGAATAGACATTTTGTACTCTTAAAGAAGACAAGTCTCCCCTTTGTATAGGTCCAGGTGAATTCTTGCACAAGTAACTCTGTTTTTTCTCCATCCAATGTGCCATGCTACCTGGGGCAGATCTAATTATGAAGTCCCCAGGGACATGATGGATTTCAATCAAGGGCTGCCTGGGTCCAGGAGACTTGGAAGCAGGAGTCGGGGAAGGAAGTTGGATAGCTGTTGTGAAAGGTGGTGAAAGCAGAGGAAGAGAAAACCCTGAACCCAACATTTTTCTGGAAATTGGGTTTTGAAAGTGAATGGAATGCTCTCATTTCCCAGCATGCATTCTCTTCCCCCATGCAGCATTTAATTTATTCTTTAATGCCCAGCTCTACTTATCTTTTTGCAGGTCAATTGCTGTCTTTGTTTTGCTAGGGATGCCAGCCTTGTTCATCTTATTCTCTATTGAGCACTCTCACACACCACTCTCTCCTTATGAGTGGGAAAAGCTCCCAGTCAAAATCTGTAAAACGACCAACTTATTCTCGTTCAAGTCCTGCCTCAAAATTCACCTTTCCCATAATGCCTATGAAAAACTGTAACATGATAATGGCTAGGCAGGAGAGGAATGGCGATTAGTATCCCTAATTGAGTAAGAATAACACTTTTGCTATTTTGTTTCTCCACCCTGACTGGTCTGCTTGTCTCATTCACCTGTCGTGCCCTGTCTTTTGTTTCTTTGGGTCAGGCCTGGCATTTTACAAGGGCTGCAACCCTAGACAGTTCTTGGCCGCTCTTGTTTGATTTTATCCTTTTGGTTTAGATTTGATAAACATGCTCCTCTTTGCAGCTTATATGATTTTTTTCCCATCCTGCGGGCATGCTCAAGTACCCAAATATTATAGATACATTAGATTCATTAAGTGAATCAGAAACTAATGTGTGGCAGGGAACCGAAGGGGATTCTTTCTACTCACCTAGTCAAAACCAGGAGCTAGCATGTGTGTTGCTGTGGTGCATGGATATTTTTGAGCCATTGGACAAGATCAGAGGTATGTCTTTTCAGAACCAGGTTTCTGCTCTTTGATTTTTTCCTTAGTCCTAATTACTGACTAAAGAATCATTCCTCAGAACTGAACTTGCAAAACCTTATTGAAGTTTAACCACCTCAAGTTTTTCAGACATTCAAATTCGAAATTATGTGGGTTTTTTCTTTTAACCTGACTATTGCTTCCAAAACAACTCTGCAGCTACCCGCTTCATTAATATGCATACGGTGCAATGTAAATGGCTCTTGAGGCCTCCCCTTGGTAGATGATTTAATGTGGCAGTTATGAAAGCTGCTCAGACTGTGCTCGATTAGCATAATAATGAAGCTTCTGCAGCAGTGTTATCATCCTCAAAGGAAATAGCCTGAGTGGTCACAGCTCCTTTAACAAGTACCACTTTAGGATAAAAAGCAAAGGAGTCTGTTTGAAATGGTAGATTGGAATATGCAAAGTGGGAGGGAGTTGTTTGCTGTCAGTTTGTTGTCTTTGCTGTGCAGTGGAAAAGTGGCATCTGTAGGCTGTGAACAAGCTGCTACATAGACTGGGGAAGCAACTCTGGGTCTCCAGTTATTTACTGTATTTCAAAACCTTTGCATCTGGAGAGACATTTTCTTTGTTTTAGAAGTCAAGCTAATAATTAGCCTGACTCTCCTCTAACCTTCCTACTCTCTCCTACCAGGCCCCTCTCACGGTGGGAGGAAAACAAAAAGTTGTTTTTCAAACCATCCTAAACCCACATCTGAAAATAAGGAACGTTGTAGCTGTTTAATGCTGACTGTTCAGGGTTTGATTTCTGTTGCTTTTTAACAGAGCAGGAGGTATGACAAAATGGAAAGAATAAAGCTTTTGATGGCTGAGAATCTCTTGCTACATGGCTGAGTTGAATCATGATTTTTTTTTTCCAAATGAAAAAATCTATATTTGATTACTGGTAGCACATGCCAGGCAGGAGCTACAGGTCTCAATGCAATTCTCCTTTTTTTTCCAGTTCTGAGTTAGGAGGTGTGAGCACACAGCAGTGACACGTCATGAATGATTGTGGGAGGGAGGAAGGCAGGGAGCACTTCAACTACTGCCCCTGAGTGAAGGACCCGGCTCCTGCCATGGCATGAGCCTCGACATACTAGTATTTTGCCAGTCTTTTCCTGTATTTCTAGTATTCTGTATTCCATCAGGCAGAAGAAATCTTCAGAATAGAGCATTGGGAAAGACATGAATGGGAGGTTAGTCTCAGACACTGAACCAAAAGCCAGGTGCTTAGTGACTCAGCATGGTGGCTGTTTTCATTCAAGTGAGTACTAAATCAAAGCTATTCCTTGGTATTAGGGAACTCTGTGCTTCTTGGAGATTCAGTCTTCCATCTGAGACATCCAGTTGAGGTCATGACCATTTGTGGTCAATGAAGATCCCATATAATTTCTATCTTATTCCAATTTGGTTAATTGCATTCTTCCTGTCTTGAATTCTCCCCTGTTTTCAATGGGTTAAAGTGAGCCTGATTCTCCACTGCATGACACTTTGTGTTGTCATTTGCTTCTCTGTAAAACTCTAGGTTTGTGATTTGGTAGCATTTTACCCATACTTTGCATTTACTTTCCGCAAGTAAAAATCACTGCACAATGTGCCAGGCAGTAGAGAATCAGGCCTATTGTCACTGCTTATCTATATGCGTAAAGTTGTTCTGAGCAGTTGTTGCATTTCTCTTCCAGAGCTGATGAAATTTGTGTGGGTGGGTGAAGTGCTTTCACATGTGTACGCATATACACATGGCCTGGAGTCTCCTGGAATCGGCATCAATCTGCCGGTGACTATTGAAAGCAATCCGGGAGATTTTAATAGGATATTTTAAAGAAAATGACATTACATCACGTTGGGAAAAAAATCTCCTGGAATACCTTCTGTCAGAGTTGGCAATTCTAGCATACACACACACACACACACACACACACACACACACTCACTCTTTAACAGGATTTTTGCCTTTGTAAGGAATCAGAGGAAAGGGAATGTTTGGGGCCAAAAAAAGTATGTTTGGCACAATGACCAAATCATGAAAATTCTTTCAGCCAGGAACCACTTAATTAGGTGATTTGGGGTGCACATTTAATCCATTTAATTGTGCAGTAACTCCAGCACAAAGCTGATAGTGCTGCAACTCCTGAACTTGTATACATGCATATTTTTGTTTATGGTGGGATCCATCAAAAGCACCTAAATGATTTAGGAACACAGGCGTCAATTACTTTCATTGGGACTTGTGCCTTATTTTTGAAAATCCAACCCTTACGCTCCCATGTTAGGAAATTTGGACAACTCACACTGTGGAAAATTAACTGTCTGTGTAACTCTTTTTCAGGATTGGGGTCTAAAATATCCTATTACTTCTACACCCTAGAGGATCCACCGAGGAATGTGATACCATAAAAGTTTAAAATACAATAAAATAAAATAAATAAACCAGTGACATGTAAATATGCCCCTAACTGGTTCTTGCTATTTAAAGGTTAGCTATACTTATTTCCTTTGGACCAGCACTGTGAATTAAACAGCTGATACAGACAAGTTTGTAAAATAAAAAGATTTAAAAAAAAAGATTTAAAACAATTTGGAAATAGAAAAAATATGAAAAATAAAAACAAAAATATGTTAAACATTGGAAATTATATATTTTTGTGAAATATGTTGAAAAAAATAATAAAATGGAAACACCTACAACTTGGCTGTGAAATCACAGAATATAACACTGTAAGGCATTCCATTACAAGCTGTGTGGTCCATTGGACAGGGTATCAGACTGGGCATCGGGTAATCAGATTTCTGTTCCTTCCTGGCTCTGCTGTTGGCCTGTTGTAGGCCTTGAGCAAGTCATTTCTGCACTCTGGTTCAGAGTCCCCATCTATAAAGCAGTGAGAATTATATGTACACTTTCCTTTGTTATAAAGCTGTAAGAATTAGGGGTGCAAACTACCTGTATAAGAGCTAAGATATGATTAGAATTTAGACTGTAAAAATGCATATTTATAAACCATCTAGATGTGTCCATCTGTTTAGGTGTCTATTGCTTTGATATCTAAGCAATGTTTTGTATCCTTCCACTAAATCTTCCCAAGTCCTCTCTATCTCCAATTCTGGGAAAGGGAAAGAAGGGATATAGATATGCAGTGAAAAATATTGGATTATCTGCAGTCTGTGAAGAAGTATTTAAGTCTCTGATTTTATCAGTGAATCCACATGGACAGAACCCAACTCCTGAGTGACATCCCTTTGAGTTTAATGGTACTCTGCATGGTGCACACTTGTAGATCTCTTTGTGGGACTGGGCTCTGTGTCACAATATCCTGTAATTAGAGAGCAGTCCGTATCATAGACCTCATTACCCAAGGGATTATTTTTTCAAGAGCTGCTCCGCAAGGTGTAAAATCACCATCTACGTGGCTGCAGATTTAACCTTTTCAAAGATGAGCAAGTGCAGATCTGAGAACAGAAATTCCCCTACAAGTTGGGAGAAATTTTGGATTCTTCTAGATGAAAGGCACAATAAAAATGTTAGCCATATCAATATCCTAATGTGACAAATCCTACTCTCATTATTAGGTGAGTAATCTAAATGTTTTCAATGGAACTATGTGCGTGAGTGAGGTGAGCAGCTTTTTGCACAGGTGAGAAAAGAACATGATGCATATTACACTGTAATGCAGAGAACTGACTTGGGGTTTGCAAACAGGTATCAGGAGGTCACTCGTGACAGCCCTACCCTTCCCATATTGCTAAATAAAAGGGAAATCCTGGCTAGATTGCAGGTAGCTGGAAGGAAGATTTCCCAGTAGGTCCAAGTATGTAAAATGGGGTCCAGGTGTGGAAAGCCACTGTTGTAATGTAAAATATTTCCCACAATGTTATCTTACTAAGAGTATTTGATACCTTACCTGAGAGAATATGGAGCAAGTTCCCACCCTCTCCTTTTGCTTTGTGGAGGAAGGCCACTATATGAAGGAGGATGATAGGGGACCATGTGCTGTTGTGAAAATGGAGGGCACGGCTGGCCAGAAGCACTGGGGTATGAAAGAGCAGATCCTATGTGCTAAATGATTAAAAACCAGCATTCAGCCCCTGTTTAAGACCTCCATAACATCATTAAACGCTCTGTGGAAGGGGGTATAGTGTGTGGGTAGCTATGGTGGGAAGCCAGTTGCAGCATGGCACCAGAGCCAACTCTTACTGTTATGGGAAATCCATAAAGTCAGGCTGTTGCCATGCTGTGTCTGCAGCTTGTTATATGCGAAGTTTACCTTGTCATATCATCTCTCCTCATTTCTTTGCTGCATCTGCTGTTGTCTTTTATCACATGCTAAGGCCGTAGTAAGCTCTTTGAGGCTTTGTATTTGTCTTTTGTCTAGCACAATTACAAATAATATGATAAATAATAATAAGAGGGACATTGTCTGCATTTGTCTGGTTGAGATCCTTGAGATTGGGCTAGGTTTTCCCAGCAATCCCTTACCGACACTAATACCTCAGTCTTCCCCTTTGCCTCTTTTCAAAGCTTCTTTTCCCTGCTAATCAAGAGAACAATGGGAGAGAGCTGTCCTGACATTAATGGTATTTCACAAGAACACTATATGTACGTTTTCTTCTCTGCAAACCTTTTCACCGATGAGGATAGTATGAGCTCTGAATTCTAGAGTGATCTCTACAAATAATTTTTCTGGGACCCTTTTAAGACACAGGAAAAGGAAACACACTTTTGACAATGCACTATAAAGTCTGGAAATAGGGATTCATCAGAAGTCATTTGTAAAGTTTGATAACTGTTTTACAGAGGAGACTCTGATGTGGTATGAGCAGCAAAAAATATATCACAGCGGTCTGTCATGTCTAAGTAGATTGGTTAGAAAGAGAAGGGAAAAAAGTCCATGTTCTCCCTGATTCCAAGCATTGCATTTTTTTCATATTGAAAATTGCTTCCTACAAAATAAGCATAGGAAGTGATTTACCCATGAACAGTAGCTTGCCTTGGTGCCAAGCACTGCCCTGAAGCAGAATGCTAAGACTAAACCTTTACTGGCAGAATGGCTGAAGGACAGATGGGTCACAGTCCTGCTCTTATTGAAATGAATGGAAATTTTGTCACTGATGTTCAGTGGGAGCAGGCTCAAGCCCTGTAAGTATTATCCCCATGGAAAAGGCTTATTCAGATTGAAAAGGGGAGAAAAGGCAGTCTTAGAATTTTCTTGGAATTCGTCTTTGCAATATGAAACTATGCAAAATGCTGCGGCCTGACTGTTAACTTTTGAAATCCAATTACGTGATGTCTTAGATCCTGTGGCACACAGGCATTCGTCCATGGCTTGTGTCCCTGTCATTTAATTCGCTTTCTTTATTCTAATAAACATGCACACCATACTTCCGTGAACTTGCACTGCATGGCCCAAGGCCTGTATTGTGGGTGACACGGGGTTCTTTCATTCTAATTTGCAGACACCTCTCCTACATAGATTATGTTAATTACATGTATTTCCTTAACCTCTCTTCTGTTTGTGCCTTTCTTCTTTTGCTTGTAAAGCTCCACTGGGAGGGCTTAGTCACATTGCTTGTTCCTTTTTCTCTTTTCTTTCCTCTGAAAAAGTAATAAAATATTTCTTTGACAACTTAGCTAACTTTGATTTCCTCCTACTCATACTTTCCAGAGAAATGTTTTGATGGAATTTTACGGAGGGGGAGGGGGGAACGGCGATTCTGATCTCAGTTATGCAGGTTTTATCCTACTGTAACTCTACTGAGCTCAATGGAATTAGTCTTGCTTTATACAAGGCTGTGAGAGCTCAGAATTGGACTCATGGCACTCACTCTGCTGAGCTCTGTGGGAATCACTGCATCTGGCTCTTGCATAGGTTTACAGGAAGCAAAAGGGAGGAGGGTAAAATGAGCTTTACTCACCCCACTTTGCACCTGAACACTGGGGCCAATGGAAATCTTGGTCTCTGTGTTCTCATTGGGCCGGGGGGGGGGGGGGGAGAGAGATGTTTTCCATGCAGTTTTGCCCTCTGGCTGCGAGATCCTGCTGTTGCAATTACTGTGGCCTCCCCTTCCGCTATTCTCCTTTCACTGCTCTCTGCATTTCTGTGGGAATGGAGAACTGGGAAGAAGTTTGGTGAGGGTGGCAGGGCTGGTGTGGATAAGATTCTGAAGGGTCCAATGCTGGGGGGAAGTTGAGATTGGGAATGGGGTGTGAGTGAAGTTCAGGAGGGAGAACTAAGAGTTCAACAAACATTTCAAGTCTCTTCTGCCCTTGCAAAGAACAGATTTCAAAAGGAGGAGAGAAAAGACAGAGACCAAAAAGGAAACAAGGAAGAAGAATGCAGAGAGGAACAGAGATGCTGCAAAATAAGGAGGGAAAGGGAGAAAATGCGGAAAGAAATGGTCTATAACACACATTTACAATTTCTCCCTTGTGCGTGGGATGAGTTCCATGTAAACACTGCCCCCTGAAAGGCATCCTTCAAAACATTCCTTAAAACTCCCCTCTGCCTTGGTGCCGACAGAAACTTGAGAATAGCTAGGCAAACTGGTAGGCTATTCACAGCTTACTACTCTACTGCTCATAATCATCTCATTGTTACCTTGGGCCTGCTCTACCCTGGAAAAGATTTGCTGGTATAGCTATGCTGGCAAACCCTCCTAGTGTTAGGTGTAGCTTATACGACCAAAGGACGGCTTTTGCTGATATAGCTTATATCGGTTCCTTGAATGAAACTAGGGATACCAACAAAAAGCACTTTTTTTGTTGTTGTTGCTGGTATAACTGCATCTGCAGAAGGGCTTTGGCTGGTGTAGAGGTGGTTTAAAAATCACACCCCTAACTTACATTATTATACTGGTAAAAGTTTCTAGTGTAGACCTGACCTTGAGCTCCCATCTGTTCGTATTATACTTACTTAAATTGTAAGCACTCTGAGGCAGATATTATCTTTTTCCTATGATTTTATACAGCACCTAACATAATGGGTCTGACTACTGTAATACAAATAATAATAGTCAGGGCAGAAGGAGTTCCAGTCCTAAGGCTTTCCTGCATCATTCTTTCCAGAGTGCTGCAGAATGAAACAGACTCTCTTAAAACAAAATTAATCTAAGTTCACAATGAGTTCACTACTGCTCTAAAAGGTGGGTGAAATGATCCCCAACAGTGTTCTCTCCCCATCTTAAGATGGGTTGTAAGGTTTAATCAACTAATCTTTGAGGAATGCTTTGAGATCCTCAGATACAAGGCACAGTAGAATATGTCTCATCTGCTTGCTATCTTGATGTATATAGTGTACTATGTGTTATAAGTAAGAGAGAATGTTTTTGCCACTCTCTGAATGTGTGCATATCTCCTGTTAACTTTACTGGGTTTGTTTAGTCACTGAGAAGAGAACAACTCATCTCAAGAGATAGATATGGCACTTTAGATTTAAAAGAAAATGAATGAAAGCAAGTAAGATTTTCTGTAGTTGAAGATTTCACCATGTTTAAATACAAGAAGAGGGACTAAGACTGCAATAGAGATGGAAGAAACTACAGTAAAAATCCTGGCCCTATTGAAGTCAGTGGGGGCAGGATGTCACCATAGGTGTCTGCTCCACAACCTGGCAGTGGCCATCACAATTAGCATGTTCAATAAGGCTCTGTGCCCTTGTTGATTTGCTTGGCATGTCAGTCAAACCAACACCTGCAACACGTTCCCACACACGTTGGCCACATTATTGGCCTCATCTACTACCTGCAGGATGATATCACAACCTGTTGTTAAGTAACCTGGCAAAAAGTCCCCTGAAGCCTGAAATGAGTTTGCAAAGAAAAGCTTTAGCACACATTGATTTGAGTCCTGTGTAGGAGAGACATTGAAATGCGGTTGTGGGTATTAAAAATACATTTAATTGACTGAACGCCCTTACCTAAGGCCAGAATCCGGTATTCCTTACACATTTGCATGGAGTAAGTGCACAAGGGCCTTCTACTCCCACTCCCAAGTGTGCCACCCCAGGGCCACTATTTAAAGGGCAATATGCAACTCCTAGTAGATAGTTGAGATTTATTTCAGGGCCATCTAGAGAACGAAAGAAAATATAGATTCATTTGTGTTTCTCATATTGCAGTGTTTTTAAAAAACATTTTCAGCTGAAATGTTCTACGAGACTTATTGTTGCTAATGCTCCATTTTTGGTGGAAGGAAATGTTGCTATGCAAACAGATTAGTGTTTGGTTATCCTGTAGCTGTGTAACTGTTTTATGTGCTTACAGGATATCAAACATGTTTCACTCCTCACGTTACATGCCATAAAAGAAAGTAATTTTGGACACTGTAGAAATGAAGTGCTACCAGCCTCATTGTGTTCTCCAACACTGTTGAGTGGAGGAGCAGCCTTCTCTTAATGTGAAACAAAAGAGGTTTGTGAATATTATAAAAGCAGCATGGCCAACTAGAGTTAAACATTCAGGATAAGATATTAACTTAAACCACATGTGAAGTGCAGCTGTTTCTGCTGAGGCTTTCATCAGTCTGTACTGGGAAGATTGGTGGGTTTTAATATGTGATTTCAAGCAGAGCCAATAGAGATGTGTGGAAAATGTGTGTGAAATCAGTGTAGATCCATAGGGGGTCCTTGAACTCTAGTGTAATTTTTTCTTTGTATTGATATAAAAATGGTGACAATATATTTATCACAAAATGCCTTTATTTCTAGACAATAAATTGAAGGGTGGAAGGGTTGTTTGAGCATTGGTCTGCTAAACCCAGGGTTGTGAGTTCAATCCTTGAGGGGGCCACTTAGGGATCTGGGGCAAAATCAGTACTTGGTCCTGCTAGTGAAGGCAGGAGGCTGGACTCGATGACCTTTCAAGGTCCCTTCCAGTTCTAGGAGATAGGTTGACTAGCAATATGGATCTTCCTGATCATATTTATCCCTACCTCTGTCACAAAACACAGCATGAGGCTTAACATCAAGTAATGGAAGAATGGAAACCTTGGTCTGAAGATCCTTCAGGAAATACATAAAGCTTTTTAGATTATCATGTTCAGAACATTGCTGAAATCTGCAATTCTGGTTGTTTCTGCCTTGGAGTTTTAAGATGACTAATATTCAGGTGCTCTGAGAGACTCTAAATGAAAGAAGAGCTGCAGCAGAGTGATAGATGTAGCTGTGACCTGTGAACTCTGATGAACAAGTGCTTAGGATCTCTTGTATGTTTACAACATTATCTTCTAAATCCCATCTAAGGACAAAAGTCAAACTCTACTACTATGTTACCAAGGGATCCAAACCCTTCTCAGCATAGGAGCCAGTGGAGCTGCTGAAGGATAACACACTATGATAAAGCTTGTGTCTGACACATGGTGGCTGGATGCTGTGAGTAGACTTAGCATTACCAGAACTAACTGCATGTGCAGCCTGCAGACTATCAGTAGCTAAGGCTTTAACTGAGATCCTGGGGGTCTGCAGACAAGGTTTCTATAAAGGTTTGCTACAGGAAAGCCTGCCGCTAGCTGTGTCGGTAGGAGATGTGATAAGCCTTTCCCAGCTGGAAGTTGCTGTTACATATGTACGATACATAGCGTGGAAACATTCCAAAATAGGTAACAACAATGTAGTGGGATTGGGGCAGGAAGAGGAGAGAGATCCAGATACGCTCCAGCTCTACTTTACTGTGTAGCCATGAAGGATCTGGGGCAACTCCAAAAGATCATTTTAGAGTAACTTGTTACCTACTACAAAGACAGCTCAAGAGGAGTGAGAAATGAGAAGCCTTGATGAGGTTATACTAAGTGGGATCTCTTCTTTCTCCCTCCCTTCTTGAAAAGCAGATGAGAGAGAGTCAAGCTTTATTTTTTCTTCACAATTTTGAAAACTGCTAAAGGGAGCACAGCTCTCACACACAGAGGAAAAAATCAAAGTGGCATTCTGTAATGATAGTTTTCAAGAGATTCATTTTGTCTGAGTATATTTGTGACCAGATAGGAAGGATACAGGAGAAGCACTTTAGATTTTGAATTGGAAACAAAGCTCAGTGGCATCCATAAAACAAAAAGGGGAGGAAAGAATTGAGAGTTGCTGCCGTTACAAATATCATAGGAGGCAGTGAGATCTAGCAGTAAGAGAAGGGGACTAGGAATCCGGACACCTGGGTTCTATTTATGGCTCTGTCACTACCTCACAAATTACGTGGTTTCCAATCACTGAGGCTATCCACGTGCATTAGTGTCCCTTTGAATAAAATTTGGGAGGATAATAGGCTCATTGCTTTCAGATCCTTAGTTAAACAGTGCTATATAAATGCAAATGATTATTATTTGTATTACAATAGCACCCAGAGACCTCAGCCTGGAGCAAAGCCCCAGTGTGTGCACTGGATATACACATAGTAAGAGACACTTTCTGGTCTTAAGAACTTAGACTAAATAAACGCACAAAGGGTAGGAAGGGAGGCAGAGGTACAGAGTGACAAGTGACTTGTCCAAGATCATACCAGTAGGTCAGTTGTAGTCAGAAACAGAACCTAGGTCTCCTGAGTCCCAGTCTAGTGCCCTGTAGGCTCTGCACTTGTGTTATAGGGCCAGAGTGCTGCCTCTGCTGCTGTTGTATAACAATTGACTGTGGGGAGTAGTCCAAAAGGGACAAACAATTGCTCTCTTCTATAATTTTCAAATGAAATATAAAAATCCAATTAAACCTACAACACTGCAAACACAGTTACTTGAAGAAAGAGCAGTTTCAACTAATAATAGCCTTCAAAAATTGGCATTTGATACGTGGAACTCATTGCCTAAAGGTCTGTGCTATAAAATAGCACGTAGGCAGAAGCCTAGAACCCTTCTTAGATCCTAAATGCTTTGGCAACATTCAGAAGCGAACAAACTGCTTTTTGTGAACTTGAGAAAATCAGCAGCACTAGTGATGAAAAGCATTTAAACCCACCCACCCACCTACCCTGTCAGTCAACATGCTGTGAGAAGACTTACACAGAACACTAGCAAGAACTAAAGAGCCTCTGCAGGTGGCTGTCTAACTGCCATCAAAATCATCTCCCCAGAGCCAACAACAGCAAAGGAAGGATTACTACTATTGTAGCACTGTTTTTGGCTCTAGTACTGTGCCTGTTGCGGAAGAAGAAGATTAGTAATAGTGGCTGTCTCTCTGAACCTCTCAATCTATATTTGATCCCTCTTTCCTATTGCTAGGAAGTATGGTGCATATACACACAGCTGTTTGCCACTCCAAGGTACATGTGCTTATTTTGCTTTGCTTAGGATAGGATAGATCGTGGGTGAGATCCACCAGAGAAAAGCCAGATTAATTGCAAGCATGTGTTTTTTCATGCTGTCGTAACTTTCTTCCCTTACTTTAAAATTCTCTGCAGACTTAATTAACCTCAACTAGGATCATAAATAAGGCTGGACACATGATTCATCATGAAGAATTTATTGATGCAATGTTTCCTCCTTCCCCCCACCCCCTTTTGTTTTTTCAAATTTTCTGGGAACAGACTGATTTTCCTCAAATTTATTTGTTCAGAAATGTTCAGCAAAACAGCCTTGAACTGTGATTTGTTTATTAGTTCATTCCAAGTATTCAATATTCAAAAATTCAATTTATGTTTTTGTACTTATAGAAGTGATGCTGTATTTCTGTTCCTTGACTGAAAATTTTCCAGTACAATTCACTTTCTGTCACTATTCTGCAATATTCACTTAAAATTGGTTCTTTTCAGGAAATATTTGTGCCGGATAAATTGTTTGCTAGGATATTTGTAGAGTGCAAATGTACAGGGACAAAAACACAGTCAAAATAAGTTCATTCAAAAATTTAAGTAAAGGTTCACAGCATGTTATTTGAGTTATTGTCTCTGCTCTCATCATACATACTCTAAGAGGGTTTTGTTTTGTTCTTTTTTTAAGAAAAGCAATAGCGGATAGCAAAAGTCAGAAATTTCTTCATTGACAAAACTACTCAAAAGTAACCCCACCTCATAATCTGTGGAGATTCAAAACTAGAAAGTAAACATCCCAGAAAATAATTACAAAGAAGAAGGAGGAGGAGGAAAAAAGCATATTCAATAGAGCTGTTCAAGTTTTTCCTGAGAATAGATTAGCTTTGTTGGTGGTGGTGGTGGTTGGCTGGGTGCGGCTTGGGGGTGTTGGATTTCCCCAAGTTTTTAAAATCAGTAAATTGAATGTTTCTGAATATGGCAGTCTGAAAACAATAGAGATTGCAGTTGTCTGTCTTCAGAACTGTGCTGCTTAGGTCGTAGTGGCATCAGCTTTCCAACAATGTGTCTTGATTCTGATCATGTGATTTGTTCAGACCCCCTTAGCCCTTCTGCTGTAACTGGCACCAGTAGTGCCAAATTCGGTAGCTTGGTTGTTTCTTGTTTTGGGTTTTTGTTGTTGTTGTTTTTATTTATTTATTTGGTTGGTTGGCTGGTTGGTTCTTAGACTGACAATTTACCGTACTTATCCACTAGAAAATAGACTTTCAGACCAGTAACTTGTTGCACATAAGTTGACTGAAAATGACCTGAATTGGCATATATGACTCAATCTCTGGACTTTGACTAGTTTTGTGTTGAAATTAAACTTACACACCTTGTTTCTGGAGTATTCACTCTGCCATGAGTATTTGTGAATTTGATCCAGGGTGAAATTTTGCCATCTACAACTGGCTTTGGTGACCCACCAGCTCCTAGGCACAACAGTGAGTTTGTGCCAAGTTAGAAATGTAGTACTTTGGGAGTGAAAACACCTTTTGTTGTTTTTTTTGTTTTGTTTTTCATTTGTGGAAATTGGTTATTGGTGTAATTGCAAATGTTTGTTCTTTGAGTTTTATGAACAATGTAAGTCATCTTGCATACTTCCATACCTTGCATTACCTTTGCTATTTATGTACGTCTCCTCTCTTGAACACTGACTACCAATGGTAGTATTTATGCTGGGAAATATGAGGGGGTCTTGGGATATGGACATACATCCCCTAAGAACTATTCTACAACCATAAAACTAACTATAAAAACAAAACAAAACTTATACCTAAATAGGGTTTGAAGCCAACTCTCGAGAGGCAAAATGCTATTGAATTAACCAACTGTTCTGCCTAGCCTGTTAGGGCTGCATATTCTGACAGAAGGCAAAACACAATGAAAAGCCTCTATTCATCTTTCCCAAACTCAGAATGAAACCCCAGGTTTTTAGTGAAATGGCAAAATTGGTGAAACTGTGCAGAATCTCTTTGAAAACAAATATGCACTTAACACGGAAAAATGTTTCTATGTGGCCCTGGCTATGAATAATAGATTCCATTTTGTGTAATTATAAGGGGAAGTCACTGAAATATAGCTCAGAGTGAACAGTTGCAATAGGTGAAAAGAATTCGGAGGAGAATAAAAAGAACTAGGCTGTTGTTTGTTTGTTGACTTTACCCGATCTTTTCTAATAAAAAACAAATAGTCTGCCTTCTGTGAGTTAACATAATCACATTTGAACAAGAGACTTTTTTTTTGTATATGTAAATGTTTTGGTTGTTTGAAAATTAAACACGTTCTTAGATTTCGCATCGCAGTGCCAGCAGCAGACCTACTGGGGAGTTCCTAAAAGGATAAATTGATAAAAGTCCTAATAGGGGAACTCAACAGGAAAAAAGCCAAAACGAATTAGCTTGCAGAGACATGGCTAACATCATTGAGTTTATATATGTTTCATTAAACCGAGACTTGACAGCTTTATGAGGAAACAGTGGGGTTTGGAGTGCATGAAGAACCTGTAACACTGCCAAGGCTGATCAGGTCCTATGCCATGCAGCCTATTTAATAGACAAATATTTGCACAGTGAAAATGTCATTTTAAATGACTGGTTTGATAATCCCTTAAGCTTTTAAATGATCTGCAAAGTCTGGAAATTCTTCCCTGGTGTTTAAAATCTATGGGCATGTTAGATAATGAAAGCGAACATTAAATGATGGCCTATGCGTTGCTCCCTAAATTAGGGATTACTTTGTGCCTCATGAGCCTTTTTTTTTTTCCCCCGCCCCTCCATTTTCTTCTTTATATAGTAGAATATCTGGACCTGGGAGAGGTCCAGCCTCACTGTTGCAGGTATAGTTTGTGCCCACAAGTCTTGAGCCTTTTGTGCCTGAAATGGTGGATAGTGGGTATACATTGGACTACTTGCCCTTTTAACTACCTGATCTGCATCGAATAGTTAGAGGGGAAATTACCTAGCATCTGCAGTTCAACTGCAAGTACAAATTATGCCGACTCAAACTAGTGCTGCATGTTTGGGAAATGTTCTTGAATTACTACATATTCATTGTATTAGTTTCACAGCTTTGTTTTTCAGTGCCATCTAGAATAAGGGAGTCACTATTAATCACATTTGTGTTGTCACAAGTCAGTGAATTAATCATAATTAGTAAATTAATTGGGTGTTTGTGACTACTTGCTGGAAGCAGTGTTTTACAAAATGTTTGTTTTCCCCACTACTCCTATGGCTTTGGTAAGGGGAGATGATAGGATAGCCTACAGTACATATAAAAGTTACATCTTAACACAGCCAGCGTAGCAGTGAATGGAGATTAACTAAAAAAAAAGATCTAGATTAACCATGTAAATTTGTTTTTAAAAAAATCAAAAGAAATCCTAATTTAGGACCCCATCCTGCTCTCACTGAAGTCAATGACAAATCTCTCACTGTCTCCAACAGAACTAGTATTGGGACCTTACGTTTTCTCCCTGCTATTTTAACCAGTGTATCTTTCTATGATACAAGACATGATCTATTGCACCCACGCAGTCAGTAGGTGTTTTAATCTTGCAGAGAAAAGAGGATTGGGCCCATAATGTTATTAACCTTTATGATGCTACTTAATTAAATACACAGAGAAAATATCTGACTGATTTTCAGGCAAATAGAGTAGTGACCAAGAAAAGAAAAAATGCATTTGATGAGCCTGAGCCCCCATCACCAGCAAGGCTAGCGAAGGCACCCAATTAGTCAAGCTTTGTACCTGGGAGGTGAGTAACTAATTGGCTCCTGGCCAGAGCAGGCGGAGCTAAACCATAATAAGTAGACTGAAGGTAGTCAGCTGAGAAGACAGGTCTCACTGGCTGAGGGAAGCCTAGCGTTAGGGCATGCAGGCAGAGGCAATGACAGCAGTGTACTACAGGGATAGTGTAAGCTTGTGCAAAAGAATTCCTGAGATACAGTTTGTAAGTAGAGAGGAAAAGACTTCAGTAGTTAAAAAGAATAGGAGAACTATTCAGATGTGTTTGGACTTGTTCATGATACTGAAGGGGTCTGAGCATAGGTGATTTGGCTGAAGGGCCTAGCTACAGAAGACCTGCACCTGAGGGTTAGCAGGTGGCTGGGCAGGAGGTGCTAGAGCCAAAGAGTATGGCAACATATCACACTGATGCAAGAGGGTACTCTGAGGGTGAGTGGGCTGTGCCACAATGCTCCAAAGCAGAAAAGGTACATGTCTTGATAAAAGAACAAATAGAACTCTCCTTCTCCCTCACACAGACATGCATTGATCAGAGTGGTGGAGATATGGGGAGTAACTAGGTAAATCTCATGTAGATGCAGAATGTGCCTATAGGCACTCAAATAAGAGCAACGATACCTAGTCCTGACCACAAATGGTATTGTGTATTTTAAGCACCTGATTCCCTTCAGACCATATACTAAAGAGCAAACTTCAGAAGATTTCTCAAGAATATTTGCATATGACAAAGTTAAGCTTAGCAGCATGAGACCTGGGGTTCAGGTGGCTGTCAAGCTGTCCCTCAGTTTTGGGAATCAATGCTACTTAGCAATGCTTCAGGAGCAGTAAGGAGGGATCCCAGGATAAACAGCAGGAAATAAAAAATCATGGAATCTCGAAAATTGTATTAAAGGAAACAATAGGCAGTGGGCCAGAACCAACTGGCTTTAATTTGTCCAATGTTGTGATCATTGCCTACACCTTGTAAGGAAGAAATACCAAAAAGAAAAATCACACAGATGGTATTAAATCTCACCATAGGATTCCCCTAGAGAATCCTCACCTGTTTGTCCTCCAGGACACACTCCCTCTGAGCAGCAACAGTTGTTGCTCAGAAGGATGAGGAGTGGAAAAGCCAATCACAAGTCCACAAATAGGCCCATCACACCCCTGTGGCAGAGCATCAGTAAACTCAGTCCTCTACCTTGAAAGCCAGATGTATTCTGCTTCTGAATAAACTAGAAACACTAAGGTCATAAACTCAGTGGGCTGTGCACTGCAGGTTTCCTGCATCAAATTTTCCTTGTTAGGGTTGCCAATTTTGGTTGGACGTATTCCTGGACATTTAATCACATGACAATATTTAAAGATTAATCTTTAATTCCTGGAGACTCGAGGCCAATCCTGGAGGGTTGGCAACCCTAGCACATTACCAATAACCACTTGTCAGCAGTGCTGAGAAGGATCACTACAGGTCGCTCAGAATGAGTGTACCTATAAATTTAGCATCTTCAAGAACACTTCCCAAAACTGCACCCCAGTCTCAGCAGCCAAAATGTGCAGGAGTGGCTGTGGTTTCTACAGCTGGCTGCAGCACTTTGACAAAACAAGCTGTCAAGGGCAATAGCCTTGTTACTGTCATTACAGGCTTTTGATGAAGAAGCTCTTCACCACTTGCTTCAAACTATTAATCAATAACCTCCACTCAAAATGCTTACTAAGAAAATGAACTACTAGATGACCAGCCTGATATTCCAGTAAGGCTCTTGACAGCTTGTAGTTAAACCTGTCACTAATTAGGACATTCAGTGTTATATTTTTATCAAACACCAATCTCCCTTTATTTCCCCACCACCACACACATTTCTACCAGTGAAGAAGTATTTTCAAAACCAGAAGAATCAGGGCTGCTTTTAAGGTAAATGTCCAACAAGTGAATTCTGGCTCCTCAGTCCTTTGAAGACTAGGATTTTAAAGGGGTCTCAGGGACTTAGGTGCATATCTTCCATACAAGCCAATGGGAGTTGGATGCCTAAGCCCAGCTGCAAAGCCCAGAATAAATCCACAGTGTGAAGCCAGTGCCTTTTAAAACCTATTTATAAATGTCAGCCAAACCTAGATCTATCCTTCAAAGATTGTAGATGACACATCATAGGTTTTGCCCCTTTTACTGTTGTTTTTCCTCAGGGGGAATGACTAGTCATGTACTAATGAAAAGTTTCAGAGTAGCAGCCAGGGGCGGCTCTAGGCACCAGCAAAGCAAGCACGTGCTTGGGGCAGCCCATTTGTGGGGGCGGCAGGGATCCAGCATGGGAGCTGAGAACCAACAGGGGGCCCTGGGAGTGGTAGTTCCTTGGTTAGCTCCCTGCTATAGAGCCAGCCCTGGAGCAGGGAAAGAACTACGTTTCCCAGCATTCCCTTGGCCACTACCAACAGGAAAGAGGGGGAGGGAGTGAGGTAACTGAGACCTCATGCTGCAGCCTGCCATGAATGGAGAGCTGCACTGTGAGTAGGGATACCATATTTTAACACTAAAAAAATAGGACACTCCACAGGGAGGGAGGGTAGCCTAGACACACTGCTGCATACATGCTGCTGTGCTCCCCCGCAGAGCCACAGCCCCCTCCCCCCCCCAGCACCTGCCTTCCAGATTTGAACACCTCAAAATTCAGGAGTGCTCAAGCTCAGTTTGGGCAGCTGTTACTTCATTTCTCCCAAATCAAATATACGGATCCACTGTAACTTGCTGTAGAAAAAGTAGGGTAAAATTGAGCAAGAAATGCTTCCCAGTGGTTATTAGGACTGGAATTGCTATTTTCAACAGCCATTGCCTTTTTTTTTTTGTTTGTGTAAAAGGAAGACAGTGATATTGCATTGGCAAATTCCCCATAGAAAGAAAGAGTGGAACAAAAGAATAATAAAGGCACCTCAACTTTTCCTCATTTATGTAGGACTGTCTTATAATATGCATCCAGATATCCTCCAATCACACAAGCTGAAAATTGTTCCACTTTACTGCAGTTCTGTAACCATATGGGAACCAATCCTGTCTGTGTTCTGTGCACATCTAAAATTCCTGCTGAATGACCTGCCGTGGAAGCGAGTTACCAGTGACCCAGGGCTGTGGCGGAAGGAAGGTGCAGGTGGGGAGGGGAGAGAGCCCAGGGCTGGGGCGGCAGGAGGTGTGTGTGTGGGGCAATGGTGGGGAGGAATGGGGGAGCCCAGAGCTGGGGCGGCAGGGGGTGGGGAAGGGGGTGGAGGGGGAGAGCCCAGGGCTGGGGCAGCAGGGGGGTGCAGCGAGGAGCTCAGGGCTGGGACGGGGGGGCACCCAAATTTTTTTTTGCTTGGGGTGGCAAAAAACCTAGAGCCGGCCCTGGTAGCAGCCATGTTAGTCTGTATCCACAAAAAGAACAGGAGTACTTGTGGCACCTTAGAGACTAAGAAATTTATTAGAGCATAAGCTTTCGTGGGCTACAGCCCACTTCATCGGATGCATAGAATGGCTCCTCACTATATGTTCCATTCTATGCATCCGATGAAGTGGGCTGTAGCCCACGAAAGCTTATGCTCTAATAAATTTCTTAGTCTCTAAGGTGCCACAAGTACTCCTGTTTTTTGTACTAATGAAACTTACTTTCACTAACAGGAAACAAAATAGTGATGGTTACCCTTTCCGTTCCATACTGACTCTGATTTAGGGCTGTGGTTTTTTAAATAATCTAATATAATTCTATAGAAAGGGACAGTAACAATACAAAACTGATTTCATTAGTCCTCTGTGTGTGTGTGTGTGTGTGTGTGTGTTTGGTAACATGTTTAGTGCAATGGGATCAAGTTGAAAATTTGGTTCCATATCCAGATTTTGAAAACCCCAAAATTTGAATCTTGCGTCTGAAGAAGTGAGGTTCTTACCCATGAAAGCTTATGCTCCCAATACTTCTGTTAGTCTTAAAGGTGCTACAGGACTCTCTGTTGCTTTTTCCAAAATTTGAATGTTGCTTTGGGCCCACATCTGATACTTATGACACTCATTCAACAAGATACCTAAACACATGTCTTATTTTATACTACTCACCTGCATAAGATAAGGCACATAGTTATGTATCTTGCTGAATTGGGATAAGAGTACACTGTACAGTGAGCAAGATTTTATATTCTGATTTTGATTTCTATAATATCTTTCACTGCATTAATTTCAGCAAAACTTGCTTCATCTAAAACTTCGAGACTACTGTACATGTAAAGCACAATTTTTCTTCTCTTCACCCCACACCCCATTGTCCTTCCTTTTTTAGAGTCTCCATCATTTCTCTCTGGAGAGCCATGGACTTTATCATTTGGAACCATCTTGTATGCTAAACGTCTGAGATGGTGTATTAGAAAAGTGTGTGAATTTGCAGCACA
Organism: Chrysemys picta bellii; assembly: GCF_011386835.1. NCBI lineage: Eukaryota > Metazoa > Chordata > Testudines > Emydidae > Chrysemys > Chrysemys picta. The sequence goes on along the minus strand of NC_088799.1, from coordinate 39,471,007 downwards.
ATATGAACAAGGATTCTTACTCATAATTAATATCTACCACATGTGGGAAATATTCAGTGTTCTTAGTCTTAATAACCATATTGTATGTTTCACAAGGAGTACAGAGTAGAGAATTCAGAAAGGGGGTACTTGAATCGTTTGTAAAGTGCCTAGACTTTTTATCTTTTAGCTGCAGTATATTAGTATGCCAAGTTACTCAACACTTATACAGTAGGTAACATGCTAAAATATGCTAATAACAGCATTGAAATAAAAGCCTTTTCACTATGTTTGTGTCTAGACATATTTCGTTGTTGTGATAGCCTAATTTACAATTCAGAGTTAAATTAACTTATTTGTGTTCTTACTGTTGCCTCTTAAGAAACTAGACCATGAAAGAATTCAGAGAATATTAAGTGAAAGGTAATTTGTCTGATTTGGTGCTGCCAGAGATCTGAATTAATTGGAACAGTAATATATTAGTCTTTTATAATAATCACGTGTTGATTTTCTGACACCGAGCCAGTTTCTGTGAAAATACAGAGTGAGTCAATTGACTTCAGTGGATTTACACCACAGCAGTGTCTGGTCTATAAAAAGCAGCGTCCACAATGCTACACTTTGTTTCTGCAGGAGCTTAAGTTTGTATAGCTTGTGTAGTATGGAAATTCACAGCAATATGCCCCATCGTCAGGTTCGTTGTTCCAGAGACCCCCGCAATAAGAGGCCAGGATTCAACAGTATTTTTAAGAAGTAATAGTAAGCTGAAAAGGGCTCTTGTAGGAACCTGGTCTTTAGCTTTGAATTTAACACAGGTTCCAGGCTTCCCACTTCATTTTCTTTGCTTGGAGGTCCTGGTGAACCTATTAACAGTCATAATTACACTACAGAACTGGAACTTTTCCAACCAAATGGACAGAAAACAAATATGTTGCTGGATATCACATAGTTAGAACAGTGTGTAATTCAACATAATTGCAATCCTTTAGTACTGGCTAAAATATAGATCTATTTTGGTGAGTAACAATGAATATTAGTGATAACTGAAAACACTTATTTGTTGTGCTGTGGCAGATATATCCCTGTCAATATGTATGTGTAGGAAGATCCCAAGCACTTTATCATTTCAAAATGGAATACCTACAGATACAAGATTGGGATGTTAGAAATATAAGTCATGGCTAGTGCAATGGCTTGAATTCACTAGAACCTTAATCTTGCAGAACCTTAAGTGCATTCCTTTGTGCACATGAATAGTTCCATAAATTGGACTACTTGCATGAATAAGTTACTGGAACTATTTCCATGTGTAAAGTTATGCATGGACTTAGCACCCAAATTCTGCAATGTATTTGGTTTGGATGGGCTATGTGTCTTCACAGAAGACCATTGATTTCAATGGGGCACCACTCAGGTGTAGCAGTTCACTTACAAGATGGTAAGCTCTTCAGGGCAAGGACTATCTTTTTGTTCTGTGTTTGTATAGTGCTTGGGACAAGGGGTACCTGATATATGATAGGAATCCCTAGGTGCTATCCCAAAACAAATAATTAGAGGGAACTAGTTGACTAATATTTCCATTATCAAAGATGTTTCCAACCTTTTGAGAAGCTCTAACACCACTATTGTTTGGAGAACATCGTCAAAGTTCATTAGGGAGAAAGCCCTGAGGTTAGAGAAGTGCATTTTCTTTGTGCTATGTAGCTCAAACCTTGGAAGTCAGTGCTGAAATGTGAGAGTTTAAATGCTGGTGGTGACACATGACTGGTTTGTTACATAACAGGTAAAAGCAAATTCTAGTTCCTTAAAACAAAACAACAAAAGACAAGGAAATAACATAGGATGGAATTTTTTGTATGTAATAAAAATATGTTCTAGGTTGCAAAATCATGCACCCGACATGTCATCAGCAGCACATACTTCATACCATAGTGACTAAATGTACTCCCTCCAGAACAATGCAACAGGGATGAAACTGGTCCTACCCTCTAATGGTTGCTCCAGATCAAACACAGAAACTGAGAGCAGGGAGCCTATTCCTCCTGTGCTCTAATAATCAAATTGATGGTGCTCAGGTAGCACGCAGAAATAAGCTACCTGATTCTACTGAAGAGGGGGAAAAGAGCTAGGCTGGTGGGGGAAGGGGGAAGAGTAGCTTAGGACAAGGAGTCTGGTGACAATGGGACTGGAGGGAAGAGAAACTGGGAGTTGGCATGAAAGACTTGGATTGGCTGGGCAAGGAGATGGGGACTGGGAACCAGGAAGAAAGGGGAGGCTGGGACTAATTGGGCAAGGAGAATGGAACTGAACTGGGGTGGAGAGAACTTGGCCTAGCTGAGCAAGGAGACTGAGTTTTGGAGCCAGGGAAGAGATGGTGGGGGGACTGGAAGCCAGCTGGGTACTGCAGATAAAAAAGACAGTGTATAATCACGTAATTAAAAACTGTATTAGAATGAGACCTGGGCAAATAATTGGCTTTTCAGTGTGCTGGTAGTTCAGAAAAATAATACAAAAAATTGGTTCAGGTAGAAATAGAAACAGAATTTTTTCAGTATGTTCAAATTTAAAAAAAAAGTCAGAAAAAGAAATCATTTCAGGTTGAACTAAATGATTTGTTTCAGTTTCAGCCATCTTAAACCTTTCCTTTATTTTTTTAAAAAAGGAAATGAATGGCTAGAGTCACAAAACCAAAAAGCAGATGGTGGTGCTAGGGGGACCCCTTACATCCAGTGATTAGGGCACTCACTTGGGATGTGGGAGATGCAGGTTTGAGCAAGGACTTGAACCCAGTCAAGTGCCCTGTCGACAGGACTATTGGCTATTCGGGAGGGAGCTCCTTTGTCTCTCCTGTTGAAGCTGTTCCACTTTGGATAAGTAATTAAATAATCATTAAAGTCAATTAAGGTTGCACAGGCAACCTTAATTCTGGCATTTCCTAACTTTTGAGTGCTTGGCTTAGCAACCGTAATGTTCTTTTAATGTAGTTTTTGTTCGTGTAATTTATATTGATATTCAGGGTGACAGCAATGACTTTTCACTAACGAAGCTCTCTTTCTCATGGTTTGCTTTTTAATTGTCTCTGGTTTAACATACTCTTGGGCTGGTGCATCCTGCTCGGCTATGCTGGCAATCTCCCAAGTGTAACTCTGGGAAATTAAAAACAAACAAAAATATACCCTACTATGATGGGTTACATTAGTAAAATCAGGCTCTAATAATGTAAACAATTGAAATGATTTCATCTTTAGATCTTATGCCAACGACAGCAATTTTATGCTCTATAGGATTTATGGATTCTGGGCTATTGAAAATCATATTTGCTGTATTCTATTTGTATATGTATTTCTTTCTTTTCTAATTTCATTTATGGAGAGGAAAACTTAAAGCCTTAATGTAGAACAGTGACAATTATGAACTGTTTGATGTAACAAATATAACACTTAATGGTGCAGTTTATGCTGTAAAAAACATTTATGCCTCTATGTGACTATAAAATCATAAGAGCGTGATCACATGAGTGTAAATCAAAAGTAGAGCAACGCTGAACGTGATGGGTAACTCGTAATGTAATTCAGATAAGATATATCTCTCTGAAATAATTAAAAATACGCATTACTTTCCCCAGCATCATTGCTGCTTTGCACATATGCATTGAAAACAGTATTTATATGATACTGTGTTGAAATGGAATTATCTGAGCTACAGCATCTGGGCATCCTAATTGACTAAGTGATAGCTGAACTGCACACAGCAAAAGTCAGGGTGTATGTGTGTGCTATGGTGGCTTAAGGATCACAGAGCTACGCTCTAATCTTGTTGTTGCTATACATGGAGCTATATGCATGTCCCCTCGTACCATAGTTAGAGCAGCTTGAGTGGCTTCTATGCCTGCTGTATGCCGCCAGAGCCTCCCACTCGCACTGGGGTGATCCAATACAGTGGAATTGAGCAAAGTGGGGTGTGCTGTATGGAACAATCCAGCCTGTTGTTTAGAAGCATGCTGTGAGCTATAAAGTTTTTGATGTAAAATGAATCTTACTATTTTCCAAGGATATAATTTACTTTGTTGGTAAATGGTAATGATGAAACCAGAAAATTTAGTCCTGACATGATTTCCAGAGGAACTTTCATCTTCACTGAAAGAATGTTAATGGAAATGTTTGGAAGATAATTAGGCAAGGTTAAACTCCAGTTGCTATTTACATCCTAACAACTAATGTTCTCCTTTCCTGAACTGTTTATTGGATTCATATGTCATACAGCTCTTGTAGAATCAAACATTCTCATAGAAATGTCAGTGGGTCAAATTTCCCTTGTACAACTTCATTGACTTTAATGGAGTTACATTTAGGATTCATTTGATCCATTCTAGTAGTATCTAATATAGGAGTCTAGTCAAATGAAATGTTACGGTCTATTTTATGTTACTACTAGCCTGAGGTATATGGTTATACAACCCAGAAAGCTATTCTGCCGTTGACCATGTGGCTTCTGAAAACATGTTTTGTTCAGTTCCTCAGAGGTCTGGCAGGCAGTGTCAGATATGGATTAAGACTCCTAATTCTTCCCACCAGATAGAGCAAAAAAAAAAAAGCTTCAAATCAACAGAACAAAAACAAACAAGCAAACAAAAATGGAGAATTCAGATGCTAAAGAAGTTGTTTAGTTCTCTGTCACTTAAATACACCTCTACCCCGATGTAACGCTGTCCTTGGGAGCCAAAAAATCTTACCGCGTTATACGTAAAACCTTATTATATCGAGCTTGCTTTGATCCGCCGGAGTGCACAGCCCAGCCCCCCCAGAGCGTTATATCCAAATTCATGTTATATCGGGTCGCGTTATATCGGCATAGAGGTGTAGCATGATGGTATATCTCTTCGGGGCCTGATCCAAAGCTCATTGAACTCCAGTATGACTCTGGATTATGCCCTTAAAGAGTATCTTTGAAAGATATTGTACTTGTACTTGGAAACAACTATGCAACATATTTTTAGTTTATTGTTCTTGTCCTTGGTTCTTTTACTAATAGAGCTGTTTTCATGAAGACAAGATCTTTGTTTTGTAGAAAATAATCTGCTCCTGTTTATTACTAACCTGAAGTCATAATCTTCCTTTTGTGATTTCATAGTCATCTCCACAGCAACCAGGATGTCATAGATAGGGAGTTTGGACAGCAGGTAGAGCAGAGACAGGTGTACTCTTAAAAACAAAAATCCCATTATTTATTAATAAAATGGGGCTTGGTGGGGAGGTGAAAAACACAGAAATTGTGATACAAAACACAGTTTTTTGTTGTTGTTTTTCCCTAAGAGACATAGGTCGGAATGGTTTCCTTGGTGTAAGATTAACACACAGACATTCAGAAATCCTGTCCTCGGTAAACACCCATGATGCAGATACATGACATAATTGAAACCTCTGATGATTCCCATCTGGGAGGATGACAATGAAATGGCTCATAGTTGGACTGATTTGCAGCTGAAGACATAGCTCAGAGGAGTCCTTGATTGATCTGATGAAGGCACTAAAATGCTTTGCAGGGTAGATTGGCCTGTCTTCATACATCTAGCTCAGGAAGCTCTTGGAGTTATTAAACCACACACTATACTCACTGCTCTTAATAACTAATAGAGCTGGTCAAAAAATGTAATATCCACCTGGTGGGAAATTCTGATATATCAACATTTACTTTCATACTGAGTTGGGGGACGGGGGAATCAAAATTTCTGATTGCTTTTCTTGGAACAGAAAGATATGAAACATTGATTTGGGAATGTTGAAATGTTTATTTTTATTTCAGCTTGGTTCGACAATGAACTGCAACTGTCTAAATTAATGCAAATGCCTCAGGGGAGTTCTAATTTGGGTGCCTCATTCTTCCCTATGGACTGAGCATCCCAGTTGGACTGCACCTCCCAGGATGCACCATTGTCATGGCACTCTCATGATACTCTGTGGCAGTTCTACCAGAGGGGATACTTGATGCATCATGGGAGATCTAGTTTAGCTAGAAAGACCATAGAGGAGAATGGGGGCATGAGGCACCCGAACTAAAGCTCTTATGAGGCACTGTGGCAGTTCAGAGAGAAAGAGATTAATGCAAAGCTGACCCTAAAACAAAACATTTTTATTCTGCTTGGCAAACCAAACTATTCCAGTTCAGGTTGACCCAACCTGAAACATAATATTTCATTCTGATTTTTCATTGATTTTTTTTCCTAATGGAAAATCAAAACTTTTCAGCAAAATCAAAATTTTCCTGTAGAAAATTTCAGTTTTGTAGAAAATACATTTTTCATCAAAATCCATAACAGAAAATTCCTAATGAGCTCTAATAACAATCTTACACTTCATTTCACTTTTCATGCCTAAGTAACTTGCAAACTTAAATATACAGACTATTAGAGATGACATAATTCCACTTATGACATTTGTTGGACACCAAACATCTATCTAAGCCATCAGTTAAGGGATACAGATCTCAAATAGATAATGACCTCCCAATTCTGTATCTTTGGTTTCATGTCTGAACAAGCAATAACTCACTAATCTGATATTTGGTTTCATGAATAAATAGGGGTGCTATAACAAAGAAGACTACTACACTGATATGCAAGACCCTGGAAGGACTCTGACAGAATCTTGAAGAGGATGTTTCTTGCTTCTTTGGTAAAGTATTTTTCATGTTATACCTATTTTTTTTTAAATTTGTAACATAATATTAAAGTAGTTGACAGCTATTCTGTTGTTCCATTGTGAAAATTCAGTCGTCTACTATGCACAAGAGCCATTAAAGAAATATTTGCTTTCTTTTTTTACAATTGGCAAGGTGTTGTTTTTCTACTATCCTTGCTTTAAAAGTGGGTCAAGTATTTGTTTTTATTCAAAATTTGCAATTTTTCTACTTTTGGGAAGATACTATACCTGGAAATTTTCACTATAAAATATGAAAGCTTTGGAAAGTTACTTATGAGCAAATGAAAACTGGAAATATTGAAAGCATTCAGGACACCTTGCCTGTAGCTTCACTATTGCTCAAGAAAATTATATTATCTATATCTAAAGAATTGTATATATCACTCCATGTTGTAATCTGTATATGCCAGATCTATTAGAGAAGTGGGAGTAGAACTCTTATTGATGTCTTGTAGAGTTTTTAGACATTTTATTGGGACAATTTCTTGTATATCTTTGGCTGTGAAGCCAGTGTATGGTTCTTATTTTCAAATGTGCTGAGCACCCATGTCAACTGAAGTCTATGTATTCAGTACGCCCTAAAAATTAAGCCCTCTGAGTTTTACTGTGTGCAATTAATAATAATGCAACTAACAACTGTGCTTCATAGTAGAGCTGATAGGAGAAATTTTGATAAAACCATATTCTGTTGGAATATGTAGTTCCATCAAAATGCTTAGCAAAATCAAGTCACTTGTGCTGACATTTCATTTTTGAAGAATACTGGAAAAGTTCCAATAAAATCAAAACATCCTATTTTGACATTTCAGAACAAAAAGTATCTTTCCTGGGCCATTTCCCTGTGGCCCCAGCAAGGCAGCCAGTCCTTCTCGAGCTCCAGGGAGTGACTGAAGCTGCTCTGCCCTGCAGCTGTTCTTACAGGGGCCTGCCAGGCCCTGATTGGCTGCTCTCCTCAGCCCTTCTCTGATTGACTGTCTCCTACACATCCTCCCTAGGGCTCTTTTAACCCCTTAGAGCCTAGTGTGTGGCACAGTGCTCCATTGGGAAGCTGGCAATATCTCATCCTCAGGGCTGGCTCTAGGCACCAGCTGACCAAGCACGTGCTTGGGGCGGGACCTCAGAAGGGGCAGCCAATGTTGGGGTGGCAGGGGGTGCTCGAGGTTTTTTTGTTTGTTTTTGTTTCGGCCGGGCAGCGCGGGGGTGGGTGTGGGGGGGCGGGGGCTTCGGCGGTGCAGCACTGGGGGGAGGGGGGGTTGGGCGGCCTGACGCGGCGCTCGGGGGATTTGGCTGGCCTGGCCCGGTGAGGCGCGGCGCTCGGGGGTTTGGGCGGCGAGGCGCGGCGCTCGGGGGTTTGGGCGGCGCAGCGAGGCGCTGGGGGGGGCACGTTGGGCGGCCCGGCGCTCCAGGGGGGCGGGGTTTTCGGCGGCCCGGCACAGCACTGGGGCGGGGGTTTGAGCGGCCTGGCAGTCCGGGGATTTGGGCGGCCCGGCCCGGCGTGGCGCTGGGAGGGGGATTGGGTTTGGGCGGCCCAGCAGCGGCGCTCGGGGGGGGGGGGTTGGCGGCGCGGCGCTGGGGCGGGAGGTGTTACGGCGGGGCGGCGCTCTTCTTTTTTGCCTGGGGCGGCAAAAAAGTTAGAGCCGGCCCTGCTCATCCTCAATGGTATGAAGCTTCAATTTGTAGCTCAGCAGGGTTGGACCTCACTGGTGCATAGAGTACTCAATATTGCTGGTACTGGGCCTTTGGCTAGTTTAATTTGGGGAGGGAAATTTCATAGTTGGGGGAAGTGTGGAAGGAAACATTTCTTTGTTAAGCTGATAAAATAAATGCCCACTCATTGAAGCTGTTTGGAGTGTTAGACCTGACAGAGATGGACTAGCAAGCTGAATGCAAATGAGGCAGACAAAGGTGCCTGGTAAATACAATTTATTATGTGACTCTGCAGTTTATCTTGTGGATATTGCCTCCACATATGTCCTCTATGACAGGGCTGGGACCAGTACGGGGAGCAGACTGCACCATAATCTTAAAGGATGTGTAGTCTGTGCATCTCCACGGCACCCCAGGGAATGTGGAAAGAGATTGTGCCAATGTACAGCCTCTCAGAACCCCACTGTGGGATAGCTTCTATCGGTGAGCATAACATTAGCATAACACCGCTCCATGAGATTCTGGGTGGGAGGGGGAGCCAAATACTCCAGCATAGAGCCCACTTTGGTGTTTCCAGGTTACTGCCTCTGTCTCCAGCTGCTTCCAAGGCTTTGTTTTCCTTTGCTTCCAGCAAAGCCAGTAGCTCCCAATCACCATCCATTCTCCTTTCTATTATTTTTTTCACTCACACTCACTATCTGGCCCTCATTAATTTTCCCTGGTGGTTCACAGTGCCATACTTCCAAGATACTGTTACGATTCTCTCTACCTGCTTCCAGACCCATCTACCTCATTCTCTGACTGTCTGCTACCTGGGTGCAATCTCTTTTAAAAACCTTAATTTAAAAGAACCAGAACTGAATCCCTAGAGAACAAATAGACTATCTCACCCATGAAGGGTGATTACCAGTCTTTCACTTGTTTAAAAAAAAGTGCCTTTCATCTCTCTCTGGGCTGCGGCCCTTTTGAGTTATGTGTCTTTCATAAGCAGGAAGGAAACGGAGTGCTCACCCTTCATGGGTGAAGTATCCTATACATATTCAGGGCCAGGGAGCAAGCAATTATAAATAGATTTAAAGAGATGCCAAGATCATTGTCTGGAAACATCAATTACTGTGAATTCTTTGTTTGTTCCTTCCCTCACCTTGTGTTTCACATTACAGGTTGTAGCAGTGGCGTGGCTGGTTATACATTTTAATATTAGGGGTGACAACTGATTTGCCCCTGCCAAAGCATTGACTTGGAGATTACAACAAGTCTATGAAATAACTCGTGTTTACCAATAGTAACAAATGGGGCTAAATTAAATCCCAGTGTAACTCCTTTAGTCCCCTCCCCCTGCAGGGAGATGGTTTGAAAACTCTGTACCTCCTGAACACAGGGGTTGCACAGACCATGGAAATTGGTGTGTGGGGCACAATCTAACTCTTTGACCCAGCAAAACTTGTTGAAATGTCACCATGCAGCATAAATGCTGCTATTTCTGACTCAGGTTCAGTGTATTTTCTCTGGGTGGATTTTAAGGTGTTGCTTATAAGCTATGAAGCCTTAAAGGCTTAGAACTGGCCTACTTGAGCAACTACCTCTCTCTCTGTATCATCCTGCCACAGCAGGGTCTTGAGCTGGATCTTCTCATTATAAAGAGAGGGGCAGCTGGCAGAGAGTCCTTCATGACTCTGGAACTTGCTCCCCCCCTTAGTCAAAAATAGCCCAACTCTGGTGACTTTCCAGACATGCTGCAAAAGACGTCTGTTTGAGAGGGTCTCTGAAGAAGGCTGAGGGTCTGCTTCTTAGATGATGGAGGTTGGTGGCTGGATGGCCAGCTGAGTTCCTGTGAAATGGATTTCAGTGCTGCTGATTTTTAATTTAATTATATTTATTGTATGATTAATAATGGCAGAGCGCCTAGAGCTTTGGATAGGTGTCTTAATCATTTTGAATCTAAATAAATATAATAAATAAATGTTAGGGGCTTGTTTTCAGAAGAGCTTAGCAACCAACAGCTCCTAGTTGGGAATCTAAGTAAGTGGCCATATATTCAGGAGTTGTTTGGTGATCTCTTGAAAATGTGACCTCTTCAGTTAGGTGTCAAAATGGGAGCTAATCTTTTTAAAAAAAATCAGTCCTTATATGAGTGCTGAACACTTTGGAAATTCTGTCCCATAGGGTCCAACCATACCCTGAAATATGAAGACTACAAATTTGTCAAGTGTCCAATCAAGCATGCAAGTTAGCGGAAGTAAATGGATGATTGTTGCATCAGGCACCCAGTGACAGCATAGGTCCAGCCCCAAGACAGGAAAAGGAAACCTACAGGACAGCAGCAAGTCAGCAATATGGATGTCATCAGAAGAAAACACTGAGAGGCAGGAATGCTTCTATCTTTGCAATGAGGGCAAAGGCGCATGGGCACATGAACATCACACCGTCACTAATTTCCAAATAATATATTATAATTATATATCACATTGTAATGTACATTACAAATATCAGGCGTTGTTTCCTCTGCTGTCCCCCCTAGTAATATTAGATATGCTCGGATTGGGATCAGGGCGAGAAAGATGAGGAGCTCTTGGCTGACTTTCTAACCTTGAGCTGAAAACCCCTTGGTGCAGAATGAGTTGCCATAACCCAGTTTGTGGTTTCTAGAATAATAGTCAAAGAGGACCATAACCAGTGCCACAGAGAGCTATCAGATGCCGTTTCTCTTTTTAAATATCTAATTGTGCCAGCCTCGAAGTGCAACCCATTTGTTTTAGCAATGCAATAGCTCCAGAGAAAAACAATACTTTGGCTAGATTTTGTAGCTCACAATATCTAGAAGTAAAAATAGAAGCAAAGTTAGTTTAGCTCTCAGCATGGGAGAGGAAATCTGGCTTCCCGCAGCAACCATCAACCTGAAATTTTAAAGCAGCAGCTGGAAGATCCATGAGCCTTTTGCAGCTGTTTGATGTAGTATTTCAATTTTTTTTATTCATCAGCTTTGAACAACCTTACAGTCTGTTTTGTCACTTTACAATATATCAGTGTGTGGGGGTCATTTTGTAACAGCTATACATCTGATAATAATATAGTTGCATATCTTAGATGAATGATTTATAAGTGCATATATATATATATGCACATGTGTTTATTATCTTTGTATGTATACATATGTGCATGTATATATGTAAGTGTGTATATATATGTGTATATATATATATATATTGATATATGTATAAATGTGTGTAGGTGTATAGATGCACACACATATATACTGTAGATTGTACATTGATATTTCTCTTTACTCTTCCAATATACATTTTTGCTTCTCTTTGCCCCATGAAGTGGGCCTGCTCTATGCTACAGACTTTTGGATATTTGAAGGCACACCTCTTTGAAGGCACACATCATCCATCAATATGATGTCGAGCAATGGAGTGGCAGACATACAGTTTTTATTCAGTGGTCACCTTAAACCGTCAGGGCTACATCCTCAGCTGGTGTAAATCAGCAAAGCTTCCCTGACTTGCCTGGAGGGTGGGCCATTTTACAGCAGCTGAGGATTAGGCCCTCAGAATATGTCAGTTGTTACCACAGATCAATAAATAAAAATTTGGTGCTATCTCCGATGACTCTATTAGTAATATATATATTTCAGATAATACTGTGTGAAGTGAGCCTTTTAAATGAGGAGGAGTACTTGTGGCACCTTAGAGACTAACAAATTTATTAGAGCATAAGCTTTCGTGGACTACAGCCCACTTCTTCGGATGCATATAGAATGGAACATATATTGAGGAGATATAGCATTCTTAAAACTACAATACCCACCTGCTGAAGTGAAAAAACAGATTGACAGAGCCAGACGAGTACCCAGAAGTCACCTCCTACAAGACAGGCCCAACAAAGAAAATAACAGAACACCATTAGCTGTCACCTTCAGCCCCCAACTAAAACCTCTCCAGCGCATCATCAGAGATCTACAACCTATCCTGAAAGATGATCCTTTACTCTCACAGATATTGGGAGACAGACCTGTCCTCGCTTACAGACAACCCCCCAACCTAAAGCAAATACTCACCAGCAACCACACATCACTGAACAAAACCACTGTCCCAGGAACCTATCCTTGTAACCAACCCCGATGCCAACTCTGTCCACATATCTATTCAAGTGACATCATCATAGGACCTAATCACATCAGCCATACCATCAGGGGCTCGTTCACCTGCACATCTACCAATGTGATATATGCCATCATGTGCCAGCAATGCCCCTCTGCCATGTACATTGGCCAAACCGGTCAGTCTCTACGCAAAAGAATTAATGGACACAAATCTGACATCAGGAATCATAATACTCAAAAACCAGTGGGAGAACACTTTAACCTGTCTGGTCATTCAATGACAGACCTGCAGGTGGCTATATTACAACAGAAAAACTTCAAAAACAGACTCCAAGGAGAGACTGCTGAGCTGGAATTGATATGCAAACTAGACACAATCAACTCAGGATTAAATAAGGACTGGGAATGGCTGAGCCATTACAAACATTGAATCTATCTCCCCTTGTAAGTATTCTCACACTTCTTATCAAACTGTCTGTACTGGGCTATCTTGATTATCACTTCAAAAGTTTTTTTTCTCTTACTTAATTGGCCTCTCAGAGTTGGTAAGACAACTCCCACCTGTTTATGCTCTCTGTATGTGTGTATATATATCTCCTCAATATATGTTCCATTCTATATGCATCCGAAGAAGTGGGCTGTAGTCCACGAAAGCTTATGCTCTAATAAATTTGTTAGTCTCTAAGGTGCCACAAGTACTCCTGTTCTTTTTTTAAATGAGGGCCACTGGATGTGTGCTTTCTCTGTAGCATATATGCAGCCTAAGGAGTTATGAAAATCAAGCTGTCCACTTACTGCTAACAACTCATCATCAACATTAATAGTGTGGGAATAGGAGACATTTGCTCAGTCGGAGGAGCAGTGGAATTCAGTGTTTGATTATCAGTTTGAAAAGGTAGTGAACCAGCAGGATTCCCTTACTCTGCCTGAGCGAGGCGTTGTCTAGCACATTACCCTTCACTTTTCCCTAGAAATGCTTATTAGCTTTTCACAGTCAGTGAGTTCCAACAAGAGGTGGCACTAGGGGATAGCAAGAATTAATCTATTAAAACATGCACACACTGTGCTCTACAGTCCCTCTCTATAAGTCCCCCCACACTCTTTTTAACTCTGTATTTCGTACAGCTGGATTATTCTTGTCAATTAAAATCAAAATGAAAATTCAGAATGGGGGGAGTCCTTAACTGTAACCTCCTCAAACAACTCAATTCAGAGCCCCTAAGGGAGTGCTACTGGCCATTGGCCCATCTGAAGAAGGCTGTGTTAATTCTCAGCCTGGATTAAAAGATGTTTACATCATCATGTATGACTGTTAGATATATATTGATGTATTAACAGCTTTTTCCTCCAGACTGCTCAGCTCATCCATCCCCATTTGCACTCCAGCTCTACTTACTGATGCTCTTTTGTTGGTGGGGGAGATTTCCAAAGGCACTTCATTCATTTCTGCTTGAATGCATGTATGAGCCTAAATGCCACATGTGCCTTTGCAAATCTTTCCTATGTCAGATCTTCTCCTGCCCCCACTACAAAGAAAACCACTGGCAGCAGCACCCCTCACTGGGACTCATCAGCCTCTGTGATGTCTGGATCCCTTCCTAAAGAACTAGGTTTTGATTCAGGAGATCTGAGTAAAGATTCCAGCTCTACCACAAACTTCCTGTGTGGCCTTGAGCAAGTCACTTATTCTCTGTGTGCCAGAGTTCCCCATCTGGAAAACTGGGAGAATAATCATTATTTCTCTCACAGAGTGTTGAGAGGATGAATCAATCGCCTAATGTACTGCAGTGTTGGGGGAAATGTAAGTACCTACATAAGTAGGGAGTAGACCTACTCTTAAGGGTCTGCTTCAAGTCTGAGTCTGCTGAGTGGAGTGGTCCTGTGCAGACAGCACCTCACCGCTTCTGCACAGATTCAGCAACTGTGTGTGTCGGTGCCTGGGCACAAATTAACATGAGCAGGCCCCTGTGTTTTAATTCTGGTTTTGACACAGACTTGTCAGACCACGTGCAGGTCACTTAGGGCCAGATTTTTTAACTATTTAGCCACCTGAAGATGCAGGTAGGTGCCAAGTGAGATTTTCAAAAGCAACAAAATACCTCTTCATCTCTCCCCTCGAAGGGTATTGGAAAGCATAGCTAAATAACCTTTGTAAAGTACTGTTCATTTAATCCTCCACAGGGGAGGTGCAGAGAGTTACACAAAGAAATACAAAGTTAAAAATGATGGGTGGAACCGTGAGCTTGGGAACTGCATCAAATGTGTGTTTTGCACCAAGTTATGCCTGCCTAGTAGGAAGGGTAAGGGTAAAGAGAGAAATGTGAAAGTACATCTCTCATTTGCATACAGAGGATCTATGTCATCTCTGATATGTCCACCTATACCCAGCCTGTTTTTCACCCAGTGTTCTTGAGGGTAAGGTAACAGGTGGGCTCAGTGTGGTGCACTGTGCCTACCGCTCCGTCTTACTCATGCTTATGTGAAACCGCTGTTCGCACTGGCATTGGAATGCAACAAACAATGCTCCCTTGCTATGCATCAGAGGTGAGAACATTACTTAGTACCTGGCTCCCAGTCTTGTGCTCAGTCCACTAGACCATGATGCTTCTTGGAGTCCTGCACTAACACAAACCTCCAGGGGAGGAATGTGGAAAGCAGAGATTTCATGAACTTTTTTTTTTAAAAAGCAGGGGGCAAATTTTGAGTGGGGAACATCCCCCCACCTTTTCATGGTGACTATTTTCCCTAGATCTACTAGACTCAAGCCTTTGTTTACCTCCATCCTCACGTCTGTCAACAATTCAGGCATGTCTCCTGGTCAGGAGGAGTTAACATGTTACATTTGAAATGGGGCCTGTATCTAAGTCTTAAATAATGAATATCTCAAGCTCCTTTCACCCCTAGTATGTGCACTGCTGTAAATTCAAGGGTATGTTCTAATGCTGGTTCCTCCCCACCCCACTTGCAAGGATCTCTTTTGCAACATGTGGGCACTATGTATCCTGAGAAGGTGAAACAAATTTCTGATGAACTTGGTGCAAGGTAGATGCTCCCGAATACTGTGGAAAAACTGCAAATGAGCAGTCTCAGAGCTTGGAAAATCTGCTCTTTTAACAGGCTTCTTCCAGTCACCCTGGTCTTTTATATGTTTGAGAGAATGTACAGTAAGTCTGAGTTGTACAAATGGAAGTTAAAACCCCCAAGTCTGAAACATGCTAATCAAAGTTTAAATCATCACTGTACATAATGTTTTCTGAGGAAGTCTATTCTGCTTACCAAACCATAGCAACTATATGCTAATAATGTTAAAGGCCTGATGTAAACCCACAAAAGCAAAGAAGAGATTTGAAGCTGATCGTGAATCTTAGTCTTTAGAGTAATGTGGGTCACCTTCTCTTTGCTGGTTCAGAGGGACTTGAAAGACCCAATGTCAAAATTGTTTGTAGCTATGTATTGTACAGGTAGCAATGCTGAAAATGATAGTGGTTTCCAAAAGAAAGATCATAAGTTGAGCTTATTGAACATTGTTTTCACTCACTAAAGAGACAAATTGTGGTTCGGCCATTACAGTTGCCTTGCACCCCCTTACAGTCCATGCCAGTTATCCATACCATGGGCAGGGTGCAGGAGGGAAAGCATGCTTTCTAGGTGGGCTACACCTTCTTCCTCCCTACCACCCCTTGTGTGGGAGAAGGAGGAATGAAACAGGCACTGGATGGAGCCTTCTCACTCCATCCCCCACTCCTCTCAATGTACAAGCTAGCATAGCTGCTGCAGCACACACAAGCATGTATGCAGCACAGGGCCCAGAGCGATTGGTGACTCCCACTGTAGCCATGCCCTGCTCCTTACTCCTGGCCTACAATTCATACTTTAAGATGCAGGGTCCCTCCGAGTGAATTGCAAAGTACTGGATAAAGAACAAATCTCTGACTAAAAGCAAGAGGTTTCCAAAGAGAGAGACAATTGACATGTGATTTCTGCCTAGGGTTGGCCAAGTGTGTGTACAAGATTCTTACTACTACTAGTAGGAAGATGACGCTGTACTCTGCAGCACACCATATCAAACGTGAAAGATGCTGATTTGATCTTTTTGGAGAGCAGGTGCTCACTCTGAAGCAATCTACTGAGGTTCCATTGGGGGTGGTGTGTGTAATGATCTGAAAAGTGTAATGAAAAAGGAGAATGGCAAAATACTTAGACTCGGCTCTCTTCTTTTCTATCCCATCAGGGTAGAGTTAAGAGATGCCAATCACATCACTACATGCCTTCCCATTTCTTCCTGTTTTTAAACACAGATAAAAACAATACATAGTTTTAAAGATGTTTCTTTGAATTTCCTGAGGATGCAGGTGGCTCTACAGTCAGCAGGGAAGGGAATGGAAGCTGAACTTTTTGGAGGGAAGATTGTTCCTTCCTAGTTTTCACAGACTGCCAAATTCTTTGGGGGAGCATATGTGCTCCTCTAGTCTCCTTTCCCACCCTTTTGTTCCATTCAGCTATCTTTATGACATGACAGGATCGGGCAGACTTTTCCAGCTCCCCTTTAATTCAAAGTTGCAGTGTCAGGCTTGTCGGGGCTGACTCAAAGCCCACTCAAGTCATTGGAAAGACTGTCATTTACACCAGTGAGCTTTGGATAAGACCTAGAGTGAGCAACTTAACAGATGGCTGGGCTTCCAGAAATAAAAGGGATGTTCCCTAAAAGAGGTCCTATATATATCTACCTCTTGTAGTTTACTTACCTGGCACGTCTAAGGTGATGATCTTTAAAGATGTGTGCCACATTGGGCAACCCAGATAGACACAGAGCTAATGCGAACTATGAAATGTTTATATTTGAACATGGGTCTTGCTAGATAACATCAGGCACCTTTAGATTCTAAACCTCTGGAGATCTTCCTTCTTCCAATATAAGGATATAAGTGGAAAGGGAAATTGTAGGGACAATATAGGTCTTTAATAAATCAGGAGGGAAATTAAATTAATCATAAAAAGAACAGGGGTACTTGTGGCACCTTAGAGACTAACAAATTTATTAGAGCATAAGCTTTCGTGGACTACAGCCCACTTCTTCGGATGCATATAGAGTGGAACATATATTGAGTATTATGATTCCTGATGTCAGATTTGTGTCCATTAATTCTTTTGCGTAGAGACTGTCCGGTTTGGCCAATGTACATGGCAGAGGGGCATTGCTGGCACATGATGGCACATATCACATTGGTAGATGTGGTAGACCGGACAGTCTCTACGCAAAAGAATTAATGGACACAAATCTGACATCAGGAATCATAATACTCAAAAACCAGTGGGAGAACACTTTAACCTGTCTGGCCATTCAATGACAGACCTGCGGGTGGCTATCTTACAACAGAAAAACTCTAAAAACAGACTCCAACGAGAGACTGCTGAGCTGGAATTGATATGCAAACTAGATACAATCAACTCAGGATTGAATAAGGACTGGGAATGACTGAGCCATTGCAAACATTGAATCTATCTCCCCTCGGAAGTATTCTCACACTTCTTATCAAACTGTTTGTACTGGGCTATCTTGATTATCACTTCAAAAGTGTTTTTCTCTTTTTTTTTCTCTTACTTAATTGGCCTCTTAGAGTTGGTAAGACAACTCCCACCTGTTCATTCTCTCTGTATGTGTGTGTATATATCTCCTCAATATATGTTCCACTCTATATGCATCCGAAGAAGTGGGCTGTAGTCCACGAAAGCTTATGCTCTAATAAATTTGTTAGTCTCTAAGGTGCCACAAGTACTCTTGTTCTTTTTGCGGATACAGACTAAAACGGCTGCTACTCTGAAACCTGTAAATTAATCATGACTATAGCTGGGTGAACTAGTCATTCTGAATTATTTTATTTATGAGATTTGGTCTTGCCCCACCCTCATCTACAAATTGATCTTACATTTTGGTTCACTATGTTCTTTCACAAACAATTTGTAGCTAATAGTCCTTCAACAATTTGTTATTCTTAATTCTATATTTGGGCTCAGTCACCTGAGTGAAATGATGGTGTTTCTGCTCCCAGATTAGGAAGTAAAAGTAATGTCCAAAGAAATCATTCAGACTTCAAATCCCTTGGAGAGAAGAGGGAGGAGCACTTTAAAGAGAACTGCAATTCTAGAAAAAATTAGGATGTTTTAAGTCACTAGCTGTCCTCTTTTGCACAAGAAATAGCATAATATTTAGCTATGTATTGTATGTAGATCCCATATTTTAATAACTACTTTCCTTTCTGATTCAGACAGAAACAAAGAAAAAAGCCAGACTTATTGGCTATCTCTGTTCATTTTTGTCTTATCACATGGCCACCAAGTCATTGCATATACATGTCTGTCTCATCTTACGCGGGGGTTCCGTTCCGCGGTTAGCGCGTAAAGCGAAAACCGCGTATAGCCAAAACCCCATTGAGTTCAATGGCGGGCAAAATCACCCGCACTACAGGTATAGTATTAAAATTGTTATTTTTCTCTTTTTGTTTTTGTTTTTGCCGACCGCGTAAAGTTGAAATTGTGAATGTTAAATGCGCGTAAGATGCAATGGACCTGTACAGTATATAATATAGTGCTACTAGGCTTGTATTTCCAGTGCAAATGTGCTTGTTCATGTGTGAATACTCTTGCTCATGCACAAATACCCATTTGTATGAATAAAAGCTCCTTCTCAAACATTTTAGTATGAATGATAGTCACATCAGTAGTTGCAGAAAAGCAAACAAGACAGGTTACAAATATCACAGCTCGAATTGCAAACTGGATTTAGTAAACTTATTACCTAATAAACTTTCCCACTATTTGCCTCTCTCTAAGATTATTCAAGAATGGCTTACAGTTTGGGCAATCAGAAAGGAAACATATTGTAAAAATATAATATCATATATTATAATTTGATATGCATTTAACAGACTAATTTTATAGAATGTATGTACAGCTTGATAAGATAATGTTGCTAACAGAACCTTATATTTTCCATTTCCTACTACTTAGGGTCAAATTATGCCTGTCTTAATCACCCTGAATTGTTCCTTATTCCATTAATGTTCTTCAGTATTATTTTTCATTTACTTTCTGCTTTTTGGGAAGAAGCAGGGCTGAAATGGGAGGGATTATATCTCAAGCTTAATAATGTTATTCACTGTCATGCAGAGTTTACCTGGTGGGTTATAACACCGTAATGTTCCAGCTTTTATGACATGGTTTCCCTGGCCTGTGTGAGTGGGCCAATGAGCATTATAAACTGGTCACAGTTCCACAGTATAATTAGAACATGGCTTGCTCCAACCGATATAGACAAGATGAGGTTTTAGCATGGCGTCCAACACAGTAAAATGTGGCCTATAGGGAGGTCTTAAATATCCCGTGTAGGCTTTGAAGTTCTTTACAGGTGAATGGGGTTGGGGAGAGAACGTCACACTTTTGCTGTTGCTGTTGGTTGGCTGGGAACATTTTTCTGGAAGTCTAGCACCCTGCCTATAGTACAAAAATCAACTGTGTTGATAGGATATAATATAATTGGGCAGCAACCCTTGGTTTATATTGGGACAGCTGTATCTTCAGATAAGAAAAAACAAACCTAAATGAGAAGTTTAAAATTTGAAAAGGAAAAAAAATGCAGCAAAAAAAATTGTAGAGTAACCCTAAAACTGTCAGCTGCACCATATTCTCACCTCATGTTTTATCATACTCTATGGCTAAGGCAGCTTTCTGATTGACTTTTCTGGGGTTTTTTATTAGATATTTAGTATATTCCTCAATCAACTCATTGAGCTCCCTGAACTTCTTAGCAGGGTACCTGGTAAGACTAGGATGGGGGGAAAGTGTTTGCCAACTTAGTGGCCAATGCTTACTCAGACTCTATTAAAATCTTAGCATGTCCTGAGCATGCTTATAAGCATTTTTAAATGCCCAATCTTAAAATATATATTTCTCAAGGAGCCACAGCAAGTCTGAAGCTTTCAGTGTTCAGCCAGTATTATTATTGGTGAGCAAAATATGTCTTCATTTTTCTTGATGGAAACATATATCTGTATCTTTTTCTCTACTTTCTCTAGTTCATAAATGGTTGAATGGAATCTCCTCAGATTTCCGATGAAAAGTCCATCTGTGATGGGACAAAGCAGGGACATTTTCAGCCCCAAAGTTTAAGGTATGTACTTCCCCTGATATAGCTAGTCTTTGAGTGGTGAAGGAAGGGAGTGGAACCATGGGTCTGACAACTACCTGACTCTTTTTGCCAACTTTGGGCCTCCATATATTCCAGGAGAGACATTTTAGTAGCAGTCCTGTGCTCCTCCAAATGCAGAGTTCTGCTTGGTACTTACAGGGGGCACATTAGAGTGGGTGAATGCTACTTATTCCCTACCCTTTACATTGAATGGCTGAATAAGGGCCAAGAATCTAGCCCTTGGTTATGAAAGGCAAATGGAAAGTTTTTAAGGGCTGTTGCTATATAGGCTATTACTGTGCACACACTAATACTGCCTGTTAATGAAGAACTTCAACAGCTGAGCTTAGTAATGGTATGAAATATGGCTAACTGGTGGGGATTTGGAGAGAGACCATTGCACTGATTGGCTGGAGTGCTACACTACCATGGTTTGTATAATTGCAAGTGGTCTCATTCTAATCCCTGATGGACAAGTGGTCACAAATGGTCTGATCAACTACTACTGAAGTCACTGGAAAGATTCCCATTGACGTCATTGGGTCAAGCTCTACTTTCACAGTTCTGTTTACTGTAAGATTTTATATGGCTTCCATCACCATAGTGTATGATCACTTCACAGTCTTTAATGTATTTAGCCTCACAGCACCCCTGTGAGGTAGGAAAGTGAAGCACAGGGAGACTGTGAGTTTCCCAAGGTCATACCAGAAGTCTGTGATGGAGCTGAATTGAACCTGGGAATCCTGAGTCCCAGGATAGTGCCCAAACTTCCTGTCTTAATTGGCATTGTTAATTATTGTTCCAGTCAGGAGCGGCTCTAGCCATCAGCAAAGCAAGCACGTGCTTGGGGCAGCCCATTTGCGGGGGCGGCAGGGATCCAGCATGGGAGCTGAGAACCAGCAGGGGGCCCTGGGAGTGGTAGTTCCTTGGTTAGCTCCCTGCCTATAGAGCCAGCCCTGGAGCAGGGAAAGAACTACATTTCCCAGCATTCCCTTGGCCACTACCAACAGGAAAGAGGGGGAGGGAGGGAGGTAGCTGAGACCTCATGCTGCCGTGAATGGAGAGCTGCACTGTGAATAGGGATACCATATTTTAACATTAAAAAAATAGGACACTCCACAGGGAGGGAGGGTAGCCCCACCCTGCCACCATCCACTCCCTCTGATTGCCCCCCACAGAAACCCCAACCCATCCAACCCCCCCCGTCCCCTGATCACCCCTGCCCCTAACTGCCCCCCAGGACCCCACCCCCTATTTAAGCACTGCTGCTCCCTGTCCCCTGATTACCCCCTCCCAGGACCCCTGCCCCTAACTGCCCCCCTGCCCCTAACTCCCCAACCCCCTTACCGTGCCACTCAGACCAGCTGAGTGCCACTCAGCTCTGGCTCCGCGCAGCGCCAGACACACTGCTGCATACATGCTGCCGTGCTCCCCCGCAGAGCCACAGCCCCTTTCCCCTCCCACCCCCAGCACCTGCCTTCCAGAATTGAACACCTCAAAATTCAGGAGTGCTCAAGCTCAGTTTGGGCAGCTGTTACTGCATTTCTCCCAAATCAAATATACGGATCCACTGTAACTTGCTGTAGAAAAAGTAGGGTAAAATTGAGCAAGAAATGCTTCCCAGTGGTTATTAGGACTGGAATTGCTATTTTCAACAGCCATTGCCTTTTTGTTTGTTTGTTTGTGTAAAAGGAAGACAGTGATATTGCATTGGCAAATTCCCCATAGAAAGAAAGAGTGGAACAAAAGAATAATAAAGGCACCTCAACTTTTCCTCATTTATGTAGGACAGTCTTATAATATGCATCCAGATATCCTCCAATCACACAAGCTGAAAATTGTTCCACTTTACTGCAGTTCTGTAATCATATGGGAACCAATCCTGTCTGTGTTCTGTGCACATCTAAAATTCCTGCTGAATGACTTGCCGTGGGAGTGAGTTACCAGTGACCCAGGGCTGTGGCGGAAGGAAGGTGCAGGTGGGGAGGGGAGAGAGCCCAGGACTGGGGCGGCAGGAGGTGTGTGTGTGGGGCAATGGTGGGGAGGAATGGGGGAGCCCAGAGCTGGGGCAGCAGGGGGGTGCGGCGAGGAGCCCAGGGCTGGGACGGGGGGGCAGCCAAAATTTTTTTTGCTTGTGGCGGCAAAAAACCTAGAGCCGGCCCTGGTTCCAGCAGAGAGACAACAGACTGAAGGAACATGGAAATTCTACACAAAGGTGGTTTGAAGTCTAGGGTTGAAGCCACGGTGGGTTTTTAGGTAGTTCTTGTAAATAATGCCGATGCTCTCTACACTTGCTCTGGCAGGTTAATGAAGGTATTTAACTTCCAGTGCTCTCAATCCAGCATCTTTCTTCAGCATTAGCCCTTTTTTTTTTTATAAAACAAGGAGTCAAGGTCAGCACTAGTGTCTGACAACCGTGCTTTACCACATTCTTGTTATAAATGCATTTCTCCTCAGTGTCTAAAAGTTGGATTAAAGTGAGACAGACCTGAACAGTATATAAATGCTGAAACTCATTAAAATCATTATCTAATTAAAAAGAAGTCAAAATGAATAAACTCCCTGTATGCCAATGGCTAAAGCCCAACGATTTTCTGAACTGTGCCCTACTTTGCTGTGTGTCACTATTTTTTGCAGACAATGAACAATGGAAAAGAACTGAACCTTTAAAAGTAATATATTACTGGGTAAAGCTAAAACTTGTTGTTTTTCCCCCAAAGCTGATTTTGCAAATACAAATCATTCACCTCCTTCCATTTAGATTTTGTAAGAGCAAGAGAAGAATGAGGAAAGCAATTAGCATTATTGAACCTAAGAGTACAAGAAATTCCACACTGAAATTCCATGATTGGTGTCACAGTTATGGGGTGCAATCCAGGCTTGTGTTATCCCTTACTCTGTAAGGCACTCAGCGTTACAATGCTTTGCTACTGTAGCTCTCCGTCTGGGACACTCACAATCAGCAACAAGTATGTGGGTCACAGAAGTGCTGGTCTGCATGCCTGGTTCAGCATCTCTGACCCTACTAGCCTGTCTACAGCCCCACTCTGACTTCCACCAGCCTTGGTTGACTTTCCCTCAGTCATGACCTTCCATAGAAGTACAAGAGGCTGGTTTCCCCTGTCTTCGTAGGTGAAAGATCTTTGCCTAAGCAGGTTTCTCATCTTATATGCAGTTTCCAGAGACTTCATCTCTCACCCTAGTTGAAGGACCCATCTTCCTCAGCTTGCAAGAGCTCTGTTCCCTTGTATCTGTCTAGTGATGGATGCCAAAGATGGCTTCTGTCCCTGTCTTTATAGACCAGTAAACCTTTGCACTGTATTCTTTGAAAATTAAAACCCAGATGAAGCTTCTCTCTCTCCTGCTGGGGTACAGATGCCATGCTTTCTCCTCCCTCACTTGTTAGCTTAATAGCTTTGTTTCCCTCATATGTAAATGTACCTTCATTGTCTCTGCAGGAGGACTCAGCTGGTCAGAGAAGCAAATACATTCCTTTATCTAAGGGTATGTCTTCACTACCCGCCGTATCGGCGGGTAGCAATCGATTTATCCGGGATCGATATATCGCATCTCGTTACGACGCGATATATCGATCCCCGAACGCGCTCACCGTCGACTCTGGAACTCCACCAGAGCGAGCGGCGGTAGCACAGTCAAAGGGGGAGCCGCGGCCGTTGATCCTGCGCCATGTGGACCCCAGGTAATTCGATCCAAGGTACTTCGACTTCAGCTACACTATTCGCGTAGCTGAAGTTGCGTATCTTGGATCGATCCCCCCCCCCTCCAGTGTAGACCAGCAATAAGGCAGACCTGTTGACTCACTCCCCAGGACATGCCTGGTTTAAACATGTTTTAATCATCATTCCAGCATGTATCCATAACTCTTAATATACACTGTGTACGTACATCACACAAGAATATTAATGATCAGTGAGTTGTTAGTTTTCCAGTGACATATTACATGACACCTTTTAGATACAGATTACAATTATAGTGAGTTGAGGTATACTGAAGTGGTTACGGCAGCTGAAACTCCTTATCTAATAGCAGTGAGTCCCTTGCCCTCTGGCACTGGGATGCTCTTAGGGTCACAGTTGGTTATTGGTTATGTGCATTCTTATTATGTCTCCAAAGAACATAAATTCCCAGAGACACAGGAACGCAAACGTAAATAGTTATTTATACTTCAATGCAATTTGCTCTTCTAAAAATTCAGCTTTTCATGTTTTTTTAATTTTTTTTAAAGTAAATTACATCAGAATGGTCTTTTAAAATTGCTCTGACATAAATTAATCTAAATGTATTTAGTGATTCTTTGAAAAACAAGTACAATTGTTTTGTTTAATGTTAGGCAAATGAATAATTTTCTTGTCTTTTAGGCAGATGAAGAATTACAGTACAGTTTAAACAAGTATGTGAAGTGATTTAGGGTCTAGTCCTGCAAGGTGCTGAGAATCCTTAACCCCTCTTGCCTTCTAGAGCCATTGAGAGTGCCCAGCAATTTATGCAATATTCTTAAGATCTGACAGGATCAGGCCCTAAAGCTCAATCAATGTTCAGAGACTTTTAACACTGCACTTAAAAATAATTCTGGGTGGGTGTTCTTGGCTTCAATCTAAAATACTGCAGTGAAGAGAGAATAGAGTGTATGCTAAAGAAATGTTCTGAAGTCTCTAGCATTCTGTTCTCTAGTGGCAAATTAATTGCTAGCAAAATGCATGCTCCATGGGTGTTCTGCAGGAAGGTGTCGTCTTAGATTGGGACATGCTTTAGGAGCTCTGGGTCTTCCTGTTAGTCAAACAAGACTTGCCTGATTTTAGGAATTTGAGGATCAATATGTATCCATTAATCCAGCTGAAAATATTCAGAGCTTGATCTTGTTCTCAGATACTCACTATAGGCTCATGTTGCCACATATCTTTTAAATCGACAGCTATGTTTGTTGTGATTTGATGCAGCTGCTGATTTTACAAGATAAGTGGTTATATCTGAGAGAGGAATCAAGCCTTTTAACTTTTAAAATAGACGATGTAAAATTAGGTAGGCCAAGTGATATTAACACTACAACAGGCGCTGATCTAGCAAAGCGTTCATGATTTAACTTTGTGTGTGAGTATTCCCACTGCAGTCAGTGGGGTTAGTAACATGTTTAAAGTCTAAGCATATCCTTAAGTGATTTGCCTGCCGTGAGAGCTGGGAGAAAATTTTTCGACTAGGGGTTTATTTGACAAAAAACCACAGTTTTGGACAGGAAAAAAAGTAAACATTTTGAAAAGTCACATTTCATTTCAACACTTTGAAATAAAATGCTTAGATTTCTTATTTTGAAATGATGTTTCATTGTGAAATTTAGCTAGATTTGTTTAAGAAGAAAAAGGGTAAAAAACACATTGTTTGGGGGCAAATAAAACATTTGGTTTGATCCCAATTTTTTTTTTCCATTTCAGTAAGAGGAAAAAAATCCATTTTGGGTCAATTGAAACTTTAACTAAAGTATATAATTTTTTTTTTTTGGTTCAGCCACTGAAATGTAAAGGTCAGAAACACTGTATCTGTCTCTACTTGCTAGTCCCCATATCGTGTATATGATTCGTACATCTTGATATTAGAATCATATGGTATGAAATGGTTCCACATAGTTCAGGCCCCTGCTTGTTTGGCTGGATATATGGGTAGTGTGTGGTGCAGTTGCAATTGCTTATGCTAGGTCTACACTACGGGGAGGGGTCGACCTAAGATACACAACTTCAGCTACGTGAATAGCGTAGCTGAAGTTGCATATTTTAGGTCGACTTACCTGGCTGTGAGGACAGCGGCGAGTCAACTGCTGCTGCACCCCCATCGATCCGGCGGGTAGTGAAGATGTGCCCTTAGTATCTGGGATGTGGCTTCAGAAGTCAGAGGTCACCCTCCCTCTTGTAAGATGGTATTTTGGACTGCAGGGGGATACAGGCTGCACTCAGCAGCAGGCTCTGATGGCTGTTGTGTTAGTTATAGAATGCTTAAATAAAAATAAAGATGTTGTTAAATACAAGCTCTCTGTCTTTGTACATCACCTAGCACTGTGGAGTCCTGACCTATGACTGGGGCTCCTAACCATAATAAGAACAGAAGTGCCATAATAGGAACAACACAGCAATGTCATATTTATGTTTCATTCCAGAGCTTGTTAACAGACAGAGAAAAAGATGAAGAAAAAGTGGACAAAACTATTAAATCCACTTTTCCATATACAGAGATCAATCATATGTTTTCAGGATTCTAGAAAGGAAAACAATACCAAAAAAGAACTCAGATAATGTCTTTGAGAGATCACAATGCATGTCTCCAAGAATCAGAGGGGTAGCCGTGTTAGTCTGTATCCACAAAAACAACAAAGAGTCCGGTGGCACATTAAAGACTAACAGATTTATTTGGTCATAAGCTTTCATGGGTAAAAAAACCCACTTCTTCAGATGCATGGAGTGAAAATTACAGTTATAGGCATCAATATATATTAGCACATGAAGAGAAGGGAGTGACCTTACAAGTGGAGAACCAGTGTTGAAGGCCAATTCAGTCAGGGTGGATGTGGTCCACTCTCAATCATTGATGAGGAGATGTCAATACCAAGAGCAGGAAAATTGCTTTTGTAGTGAGCCGGCCACTCCTGGTCCCTATTCAAGCCCAAATTGATGGTGTTAAGTTTGCAAATGAATTGTAGCCCTGCAGTCTTTAAGGTGCCACTGGACTCGCCATTTTAATGCATGTCTTGTATAACAAGTTGCAGTAACTGTAGAACAAAATATCTGTTGCTTCTGCGCACAGGCAGTATTCTTACAATTTAAAGATGCAGTACACAGAAATCAGACATTACTGTTTTATAAATATATATGCCACACATCACTAATTTATTGCACAGTCCCTGCATCTACCTCTCCTTCACAGGGACCTGGGTGGCTCAAGGTGGCTGGTGGATAAGAGTTCCCATTTTATAAACATCTAGCTTGAACTTTGTAACAAAGAAACTGACACCTATATTTTCCTCAAGGAGTGCTGCTGATGCTACTAAGTAGGAGAGCAGAAGTGGTTGGTGTTTCGCAACCAAAATCCCCAGATTGTTTCTGTGAAATGTACATCCTCAAATAGTACCATTTTTTTAATGAATTTTTAACATGCATGGTAACATATATAGCAGGCAGTAAAATAATAAAAAGTAGTCCATAAATATACATTGCTATATTTCTTTTAAGAGTAGATGCCACTTTTCAGCATCCTATGGAAGTAGCGGCCTCTGTGCTTACCGTAAAAGCAATGTTGGCAGACTCATAAATGACATAGAAAAAAGACAATTCACAGTTAGAAAGGCCATCTTGGCTGTTGTCACTGCTGCTTCAGCTTGGACATTCTGGAGTCTGATCCTATAAATATATAAGAATTCAATTGTGTAATTGCTGTTACTGAGATGAATTCAATTTGTATATATTTTTATACTGTACCATTAGATTTTAGATTCTTGAGCTAGTATGGTTTCCTGTGATGAACACAGATGGGAAGAGCTCCAGACCCTGAGATGCAGAAATTAAGTTACAAAGAGAGGTGAGAAAGAAAGGGGCTGAAGAGAACAAACTCTGTTCAGCATGGCTAATTTTGACATTTGCTTTTAATAATTCCTAAGGTAGGATTTTTGCCTTGTGTTAATTGTTTTAGGTCCTGATCCAAAGTCCACTGAAGTCATATTGGAGTCTGGGCTTTAGTGGGCTTTGAATCAGGCCCTTAGCACTTGTTAAAGGTGTCAGACAGGTGGATTTGTAAATGAAGTCACCTATAGTACAGCATGGGAAGGAGCAATGCTCTCACAGTGCCCCACCAATGTGATTAATTCCCTGAACTGAATGGATCGTCAACAGTGGGAGGAGGGTAGTCTAGTCTCCATGCCCATTTCTCCTGCGTTTTGCGCCTCTGCTAAATGTGCAGGAACTGTGCCAGGTTTGAGGATGTGCTTTAGTTTGGATACGTGTTCACTTGGAACTGGTCTGAGACCACCAACTCACTTCAAATGAGCAATCCAGCATCCACCATTGAATGGTATAAACATTCAATCCCTGGGCTGGATTCCAAGAGTGACCTAAGGGTGAAATGCTCTGTGTTCCCTTACCAATATCCTGAGCCTACCCTCCTTAATTGCATTTTAATTACACTGTACTATGACTAGTTATTAAATGCTTGTATGACACACCCAGACTGCCTTGGTGGAAGGGGGAGGAGGGGCAGATTTATGCATATTATTTTTAGAAGTATTTAAAATGGTATTAGACATTTTGCTTACAGCATTAGGCGTTTTTACAGTAACTGTGGTAAAAATATTGATTTACAATACAACTAAACCTTACCTTAGGTTTTTTTAGACACATGGTTAAATAACACGTTCAAAACCCACTGCACATGAAAAGTGTGTGGGATGGGGTGGTGGTGGGGTGATAGGGGAATAGAAATGCACATGTATTCCTTGAACAGCCCTGTGCAAATTCCGTGGGCAGAAACATGCAGGAGCAAGTGAGGTTGGGTCTAGGATGGCCTCAAGCTCCACTGCTACATGATCTTGTACTGGAGCGTGTTCTAATGAGCTGATGGAGACTATTCCAGTTGTTGACCTGCAATGGAGTCTGTAGAGCAGTCAGGCAGCTGCTTTATGGCCTGGGTAGTGGATGGAATCCTCCCCACTGTGCACCCTTTCATGATTTGCCTCTAAGAATAGGCCATTTTCTAAACCAGTTAGAAACTATTTAAAATGGTGGACTGCTGTTACTGAGTAACAACAGTAAATATAAGACCCAGTCAGGGTCTCATTGACGTGAATGGAAGCTTGTCCTTGTAGTCAATGAGTGCAAGACCAGACTCGTATTCACTATATCTCATCTTTATTTCTTCTTCACAGGAGGCCTGATCCTGTATGGTATTGAGCATCTTCTGCGAGGTGATGAGCATCCTCATATCTGTACAGGATCAGGTCCGTAGCCTTTATGAAGTCTGTATGAAGATATCAGAAGTTAACTTTTAAGCCTATTGAACACTTGCTTAAGCAGCACTTAATCCTTAGCATTAGCCAAGTGCATCCTCAAAATTTTTTGATTTTGGCCACAGGCTGAATGCATAAGTGGCATTTTTGCAAACTCTCCTAATAAATAACAGGTATCAGTATTCACTATTATTAAGCTAAATCATTTCTTTAAAGGCTACATTCCACAATGGATCCAATGACAGCAGTCCTTACTCATGTGAGTAATTGTATTGGTTTTAATGAGTGATCATGTGAGTGAAACCTTTATAGGAGCTGGCATATCACTAGGCCTCTCAATTAAGTGGCGTATACTCTATATCAGTGATACTCAGACTAAGGATCATCAGCTGCAAGTGGCTCTTTAATGTGTCTCCTGCAGCTCTTTGCAGCACATGATATAAAAATACTGTGTGATTTAACTGTTAACCAGTCTAAGTCATTAACCAGTCAGGATGCTTTTACTATGTTATTAACCATTGTAGAAACAATGAATTCACACCATTGTGGCTCTTTTGGGTAATGTTGATTGATAATTTGACTCCTGAGCCACTGAGGTCTAAGTTATCACTGCTCTGCATAAAACAAACAAACAAAAAAGTAAACTTGTATTGCAAATTGTGGGTGTGGGGGTAATTTACAACAGAATTTGGCCTTCTGATGGATTTGAAAGCATACAGAACCTCACTTGCCATTGAGGAGTGATTAAAACTGCTTGTTTTCCTTTAAACTGGTTCCATACATGTGAGCTGAGAAGCCCTCGTACATTTTGTTTTACTTGTTTAAGACCCCAAATCTGTAATAGATTCAGGTGCTTATCTAACACTCACTAGTACAGACAAAGCCAGATTATGTGTGGTCCTGCAGGAGAGCACTAGAAAGGGAAGTGTTTAGGAAGCCTTTCCAACCTCATTCCATGCAGGCATGAGCCCTAATTTAGCTCCACTCCTTTGCACCCTTCAGAATTTTGCTGTGGGAGTTGCTAAGGGCACCTTTGTGTCAAGGCCTCACTGTCCAGAGTGCTTCCTCTAGCATCTTTCAAATGTGCTTTATAATGACTCCTGGCACTGGCAGCCAGCTGATGCTGATGATCCTGATCCATGTGGCTCAACCTCTTTGGAGCCATAATTAAACCGTTCTTTTCTAAACCAAATAATCTGAAAATCATTTTTCATTTATAGCACCTGCCAAAGACAGCTCTTGTAACTTTTTTTGGTGGAAGTAATCCTATTGACTTCAATGCAACTACTCCAGTAAATTGGGATTGCTGGATTGTAACTGCTACTGACTGAAATTTTTCTGATGACATGTATTGGTTTCTGAGGCACAGGATGGAATTTCAGAAGGGGGGGCAGGAAGAGAGAGAGATTTACCCCCCCAAAAAGGCTAGTGGTTAAAGCACTTAAGTGGGATGTGGGAGAGTCAGGTTCAAGTTCCTACTCCAGATCAGGTGGAGTGGAGATTTGAATCCAGGGCTATGGCTACACTACAGCTTAATTTAACATAAGTTATGTCACTCAGGAGTGTAAATTACCCCACCCTCCCACCCCCTGAGCAATGTAAATTACATTGATTTAAGTGCCGGTGTGGACAGCACTATGTTGGCGGAAGAGCTTCTCCTGCCAACATAGTTACTGCCGTTCATGGGGGTACGGCTGTAAACTCTCTAATGTAGCCATAGCCAAAGTCTCCCACATCTCATGTGGGGGCTGTAACCACCCAGCTATTCTGGGTTCTTACTTTTAAATTTTCACAACAAATGTCAAAAGATCTCATTTTCGTGCCAATGCAGCATTCAAATGTTGATACCTCAGCATTTTTTGTGAAATAGAATTCTTGTTTACCAGCCAGCCCTAACTGTACCCTATGTCTTGAGTTCCAGTTTCCCTACAGATGCTGAGGACACCCACAATGGCTCCCTACAATGCTGTGGTGCAGGGAGTGCAGATTGACAGGTTGTCCTCAACTTTGGTACTGAGTTTATACAAACTGGGTCATGATAAGTAAGTAAATAGAAAAGCTGATTTTTCATTACTTTTAAAATTGTATTCATTTGTGATTGTTAAGTCTACTCATACAGGATAGCTGATTTGAGTTCTAAACAGTTTCTAATATTTATTTTTATAAAGCTATACAATTTATCTTTAATATAATTATGTAATTTATTATATTAATACCAGCTGTCATATTTGGCATTGGTTATATGAAGTAGTTGAAAGACTATATTAATTTTCCTTGAACTAGAAAGCTGATTTAAAAAATTTAGAGTAAGACCGAGCACCCATCAGCCAGCAATATGTCCGGGGGGGATGGTATTTTAGGGGGTGTTTCTAGTAAACATTTCCCTGGTTCAACAGAGGAAATTATCAGGCCTTATCAGGAGGGTATCTTCTATTTCAGATATATTTCTTTTGCAGAATTGACCTTGGCAGTTGAGGGGTTGGCCCACAAGCAATTTCTCAGCCTTCTGTAACTGTAACCATCTCTTGTGTAGCGTGATCACATAGGACGTACTCTGTATGGGGCTGGCTTTAGAATACCAAAGAGGGTTAATTTATTACTACTTTAAAGGAAGGGGGCAATGAACAAACCCACCCCCACTCAGAGATTCTCCTTTATGTTTCTAGGCCTCCAGCAGTAGGTGACCCAAAGCTGGGTTTGTTGCAATGAGTTAGCACTTTTTCCCCGTAGCAAAATTAAATATGGGCCTCACTGAGAACATCAGATCTGATTCACTTCCAATTTTTGGGAAGTTTGGATTCAGATTTAAACTCTGTTAAGGCCCTTCTGTAATTATGTTTTAATCGCACAAAACTGATCAGTACAGATCCTCAAGGCCTCTCTGATATGCAACACACAAAAGCAGCCCTGCCGACGATCTGACTGCTCAGTCACTAATAACTCTTCCCCTCCATCAGGGCCGGCTCTGGCTTTTTGGCCGCCCAAAGCAAAAAAAAAAAAAACAAAAAACCTGCGGCGAGGTGGGAGCGCGGGTGCAGGGGGACTGGCTGGGTGGGGGAGGGGGAGGGACCGGGTGGGAGAGAGAGAGAAGGGGGCGGACAGGGCTACAGCAGGGGCGCTGCCACGCGGCCCCTCCCGCTGCGCCGCCTCCAGCCGCGAGGGCTCCGCTCCAGTCAGCAGGGAGGGAAGGAAGAGGACTGCCCTGCAGAGCGCTCTGGTTCTCCGTGCCGCCGCCCCCTACAGGGCGGCCAGAGCGGAACAAAAAAAAAAAAAGCGGTCATGCCGCCCTAGGATTGGGCAAAATGCCGCCTCGAACAATCTGCCGCTCCAAGCACCAGCTTGCTCAGCTGGTGCCTGGAGCCAGCCCTGCCCTCCATGCACAGTTGCCCTGTTAGGGTATGTCAGTCTACACTGCAATTAAAAACCCACGCCAGCTGACTCGGGCTCACAGTTCTCCAGCTAAGGAGCTGTTTAATTGCAGTGTTGATGTTCGGAGGTGGGAGGGTCCCAGAGCTCAAACTGCAGCCCAAGCCCAAGTATCTACACCCCTATTAAACAGTCCCTTAGTCTAATACCTGCAAGCCTGAGTCAGCTGGCATGGGCCAGCCGCAGGTATCTAATTTTAGTGTAGATATATCCTTCTTACCATTATGACTTTTTGGGACTGGCCCTTTAAATATAGCAAAGCCAACTGCTGCCCTAATGAGGCTGTATTATAGCTGGCAAGTGCTTGCTGCAATTCCCGCTCTTCCAGCTGCAAACACTTGCCATGAGTTCTCTTTCTAATTGCTGGGGAGAGAGCACATTTTCCTAGCCTTGAAATTTGAAGGGGTTCAGATTCCTACCTTACCTGGTTTTCCTGTGTTCTGAGTCTTGCTAAAACCTATCAGCAAGATTCTGGGGCACGCAGGCTTGTGCAAGCTCACAGTGGGATACTGGAAGGGAGAAGAGCTGAAATAGAATGAGAGCAAGAGATCCCTGAAACAGTGATTTGATCCTCTTACTGCTCTACATTACCACACCCCTGTCAGGGCAGAGATAGCGACATAGAACCTGCCTTCACCATCCTCCTCCCATCACCTCTTGATATTCCAGAGAGTGGCAACATTTCTAGCTGTACTGTCCACAACAAAATTAAATAGGGAACGAAAGGAAGTTTCAAGCAGAAATCATGTCACTTTTAAACCTAGGATCTAATGTGGGGCTACATATAAAATAATGACACAGTGGTCTATCACAGAGGGAATTCCAGGAGGTATCAGTGCAAGCTCCTGGCAAGAATACATAGATTAGACATCTGCTCTGATGTGAAAATAGAACTCTTCATCTCAGCAAAGGACATTTTCCCTTTGTAAAATTGGCATCTATTTATTTGGTCCAAAATGTAAAATAAGGCATTTCAGACTAACAAAGGGAATTACAGCAAGTGATAACATAATTAGACCACAGTTTGTCAGTCAGGTACAGTGGCTAGAAGGAAAATGGTTTATTTTTTTTTCTGACTTTTCCAGCTGAATCAGAGAACTCAATTTAAATGCTGCCTCTACAAATCACAAATCAAATGAAGAGGGCATCTGTGCAGCTGATCACATGATATAGGGTCAACCAATGGGGCATTGATGAAATACCATGACTTGTCCCACATGATCTATCCCAAGTAACATTGTTCAAACTCAAAATATTTTTTTTAAATATGGAGATATACCTATCTCATAGAACTAGAAGGAACCCCAGAAGGTCATCAAGTCCAGCCCCCTGCCTTCACTAGCAGGACCAAGTACTCATTTTGCCCCAGATCCCTAAGTGGCCCCCTTCAAGGATTGAACTCCCAACCCTGTATTTAGCAGGCCAATGCTCAAACCACTGAGGTAGCAGGGATAATTTGAAGAAGAAGGTTTCGTGTTCATATAAAGATTCTAATCTACTCATGCTGGTTCACAAATGCAAGCTACTGTGAATAATAGGTAATCTGAAATTTGTCTGTAATTCAAGTCAAAATGTATTGCATAACTCAATTGTCTACTCCGTGCTCTAGATATGTAACCAACCTATGTTTGAAATTTAAAGAACATTTCTTAGATAACATATTTTAAAACATGTACTTTTAGGGCTGTGGTATCATTTATTTGATTAACTTCTGTTGGTGAGAGTGACAAGCTTTTGAGCCACACAGAGGTCTCTTCAGGTCTGAGAAAGGAACTCCCAGCCTCACAGCAAAATGCAAGACAGACTATTTAGCACAAAAAGAAGAACAGGAGTACTTGTGGCACCTTAGAGACTAACAAATTTATTAGAGCATAAGCTTTCGTGGACTACAGCCCACTTCTTCGGAAGCACAAGTAGTTAGCACATATTGTAAGGGACAATTCAAGGTAGAGTGGCCCGTTAACGCCTCTGCAGTCATAGGACAAAAAGAGCGGGTCAGTGAATTACAGCTTGTTGTAATACGCCATAAATCCAGTATCTCTGGTCATATCTAGCAGAATAATGAATTTAAGCTCCCAGGCTCATCTTTTGAAAGTTGGGAAATTCCCAAACCTGAGCCATTCTTTTTATGTGACAAATCTGAGGAACTGTCCCAGATTGTGGTGTTATTAGAGGAGGTTTTGGAACAAATTGATAAACTAAACAGTGGATATAGTATATTTGGATGTTCAGAAACCATTTGACAAGGTCCCTCACCAAAGGCTATTAAGCAAAGTAAGCAGACATGGGATAAGAGGGAAGGTCCTCTCATGGATTGGTAACTGGTTAAAAGATAGGAAACAAAAGGTAGGAATAAATGGTCAGTTTTCAGAATGAAAAGTAAGTAGTGGAGTCCCCCAGGGGTCTGTGCTGGATCCAGTCTTATTCAACATATTCATAAATGATCTGGAAAAAGGGGAAACAGTGAGGTGGCAAAATTTGCAGATGATACAAAACTACTGAAGTTAGTTAAGTCCCAGGCAGACTATGAAGAGCTACAAAAGGATCTCTCAAAACTGGGTGACTGGGCAACAAA
The DNA here is from genome assembly GCF_011386835.1 of Chrysemys picta bellii. Lineage (NCBI taxonomy): Eukaryota > Metazoa > Chordata > Testudines > Emydidae > Chrysemys > Chrysemys picta. The sequence goes on along the minus strand of NC_088799.1, from coordinate 39,435,391 downwards.
ATGGCAGATGAAATTCATTGTTGATAAATGCAAAGCAATGCACATTGGAAAACATAATTCCAACTATACATATAAAATGATGGGTTCTAAATTAGCTGTTACCACTCAAGAAAGAGATCTTGGAGTCATTGTGGATAGTTCTCTGAAAACATCCACTCAATGTGCAGCAGCAATCAAAAAAGCCAACAGAATCTTGGGAATCATTAAGAAAGGGATAGATAATAAGACAGAAAATATAATATTGCCTGTATATAAATTCATGGTATCCCCATATCTTCAATACTGCATGCAGATGTGGTCGCCCCATCTCAAAAAAGATATATTGGAATTGGAAAAAATTCAGAAAAGGGCAACAAAAATGATTAGAGGTATGGAGCATCTGCCATATGAGGAGAGATTAATAAGACTGGAACTTTTCAGCTTGGAAAAAAAGAAGACTAAGGGGGGATATGATAGAGGTCTATAAAATCATGCCTGGTGTTCAGAAAGTAAATAAGGAAGTGTTATTTACTCCTCATAACACAAGAACTAGGGGTCACTAAATGAAATTAATAGGCAGCAGACTTAAAACAAACCCTTTGACAGGTATTTATCTTGCACAAAACACACAGTCAACCTGTTGAACTCCTTGCCAGAGGATGATTTGAAGGCCAAGACTATAACAGGATTCAAAAAAGAACTAGATAAGTTCATGAAGGATAAGTCCATCAATGGCCATTAGCCAGGATGGGCAGGGATGGTGTCCCTAGCCTCTGTTTGCCAGAAGCTGGGAATGGGCAAAAGGGGATGGATCACGTGATGATTACCTGTTCTGTTCATTCCCTCTGGAGCATCTGGCATTGGCCACTGTCGGAAGACTGGATACTGGACTTGATAGACCTTTGGTCTGACCTAGTATGACCGTTCTTACATTCTTAAGAATGCAAAGTATTCACCCACAAGTGAGAGAGGGTGTTTTTGTCTTTTATCATTTTCCTCTGTGAATTCATTCAAGAGTGTAATGATTGTTTTGTTTCACCCATATAGTTGTTGTTGGGGCATTTAGTGTACTAGATAAGGCACACTACATGTTATGATAGGCATGTATAAGATCTATGGATCTTGAAATTTGTAATGGGGGTGTTGATTATTGTAGCAGTGGAGATATGTCTGCAGGTTTTGCATCAGTTGTTCTGGCAATGTCTGGTGCTGGTTTGAGTTGGTTTGTCCTGATCTGTGGGGACCTGACTTCTGATGATGAGCTTGGAGAGGCTGAGGGGGTTGTTTGAAGACCAGAAGTGGAGGTTTAGGAAAGATTTCTTTCAGAATGGGGTCCCCATTGAGTATGGGTTGTAGTTGTTAGCTTGTCTCTCTGATATCCTGGGACCAAAATGGCTACATGTACACTGCGCACTTTTAGGGCTGGTCATTTACAGTCCTCCTGTCTCTGGAACTCCCGTGTGTGAAGTGGTGAATCAGGTAGGTGCTGTATTAGAATTTTTTTTTTACATGTGCCAGTTTCAACTTCCTATGTTTAACTTCTTAAAATCTCTATTCTCACTACTTGTAATATATTTTTAGCTTGTACTCTAGAAGCAACTTATCCTAATATTATGAATTCTAGACTATTCCTTTAGCAAATAACTGAGAGCCTAGCTCATTAAACCCTGAGTCTGTGACTGTTACAATTGGTTGCTGTCTTACAGCGTATAGTATTTCTTAGGATGATCTCTTTATGAAGAACTTCTATTTGCTGAAGTCATGTGCTTTGTTTTTAAAGTTAATCATCTCTAGTCCAAATTTTCCTGCCACAGAAAACAAAACAAACAAGCTATGGCAAATCCCTCTCAGATCAGCAAAACAGAGAGGTCAGACTTTTGCCTTGTTTACTGATGTTAATGTTTTGAGCATTACTTTATTTAACTAGGTTTCCTACTTTCTTTTTTTCTTCATTGGTTAAACACCTTCCTTTCTTTCTATGGTCCACTTTTACAACTCTAGTTTTTCATCTTAATCAGAAAGGAATATGTTAAAGTTATTAAGTTAGCAAGGACCAAATACTTCTCCAGCTCCCCACCCCCAGCTCTGTTGCAGAATAGGCAGTATGCATGAGAAGATGTCCTTTTAAGGAAAGAATAATCTATTTTCCAGTTCCAACAAATTTCAACCACATTCGAACAGAAAAGATCATATTTCCATGCTGTAGGTAGATGGCTCCAACATTATTCATGTGATTCTTTGTATATGTCTGCAGCAGCCATTTAACAGGAGCACTGAGCTAACTCTGAAATACTATAGCACTCAGGTCCAGCCTTTTATGTTTGTTTACTTATTTTTATGAGCTTTCCTCCGTTATTTGATTAACAGAGCTGATGTATAACAGAAGACAGCTAAAGAAATTCATTTGACTATTCTAAAGGGAGGCCCCATTATATCGACCTTGGAACACCAGGACAGTGAACCTAAAATCTGAGGTTTTACCACATGGCTGTTAAAAGACAAAGGACCTCAGCTGCTATAAATTGGTCTAGCTCCACTGATTTTAATGGTTCTATGCCGAGTTCTTGCCAGCTGAGGATCTGGCCCAGAGAGTCCAGTCATCCTATTGCTTCTGTACTGGGCATGAGATGAAAATGAGGCAAGATAAAATGGAGTGAAAATAGCAGCGTAACAGGGTAGCATGCCTTAAAAGCTGGAAGGCCTGAGGCCAGTCAACCCTGATTACTGAAGGAGGCACTGAAGGAGGTATCATGGAATTTCTCTATAAAGCGCAACGGTAAGCGGGGGGGGGTAGGGCATGGGGAATCAGGAAACTGTAGAGAGACTGCAGTGAGGGAGAACAGGGATGTTGCCCCACCTAAGGAGGACTGGGAGTAGCATGCTAAAGCAGGAAAATCCAGAGACATCAGGGGAATTTTGGCTGTGGCCAGCTTGAGACTGGAGCAAGGATTTTTGTGTTTAAGTCTGAACTTTATGTGGATAAATCAGATCCTAAGGAAGGGTCTTGTTAATGGACTTGTCAAAGTCTTTTTACTTTAGTTTATTGAGAAAACAAGAGGGGAAACTGAGTCAGGCTGCCTGTAGAGTGACCTGAGGCCATGAGTGGGTGCTTGGGAGGCAGCTGGCATGGTGACAAGCACCAAAACTTGGAGGGCTGTTATGCGAGCTTGAGCAAACCCGATGGACATGTAGTACTGGCGGCAGTGCAGCAGCAGTCTAGAGGTGAGCGCAACCCTGAAAATGAAGTCACAGATAGAGGGGAAAATGGACATGGGTAGAGAGCAAGTCATTCACTATATGCTCCCATCAATGGTCTGTTGTGAGGGACCATAAAAAGAACAGATCTGCAGCAGCTTTATTTATGTTATGGAAGTGCCCTGAGATGTCAATGAGGAGCTGCACCCTCATTGTGCTAGGTGTTGTCCATACACCCAGGTAGCAAGAATCCCTTCCCCAAAACAATTATAATCAAATAAATCTAATTTATGACTGGGACAGCTTGAAAGAGAGAGAGCTACTGTGGGAGCCAGAGGCAATGAAGGCAGGTCCCAACATACAATCAAGTGAGTACCAGGCTGTCTTGGCCGTGGAAGACAGTTCTAACAGCAAGACTGATAAGCCATTGGGACGTGAGGGATTCTCCGTCTCTTGTAGTCTTTATGTCAAGACTAGATCTCTTTCTAAATGATATAGTATAGCTCAAACGGAAGTTATGGGCTCAAGGCTGACATTATTGGCTGAGGTTCCTTGGCCTGTGTTATGCAAGAGTCAGACTAGATGATCAGAATGGTCCCTTCTTGCCTCAAAATCTATTAATCCAATGGCAAGTTTTGGCTCACTGTATCTATTTCTTCCATTAGAATTTATCTCTCCCCCTGTCTGTTCTTCCCTCCCCACCATCTACGCCAACATGTACCCAATAGTGATAGAGTTGAAGTTAAACTTTCAAACTGTTGATTTGTGAGTGTTAGAAATTTTTCAAAGGGATTCAATGGGAATACTTAGATTAGAAGCCTTATGGAGCAAGGACTCTCATTTTATATGTAGGGGGACGGTGCCAGATGTAATGGGGCTGGGACTTCTGGTCGCTACCATAATGCACATAACTACTAATATTCCCATGACTACTGCAAGCAGGATTTGGCCCATAGTAAATGGATTTAGTTTTCATATCCTGATTGCCTACAATGGTTCATTTCATCAACCTTGCGCAATTTGCTATGGTTTTGATTTATTCTACAACATCCTTATAGACTTCTAATCCTTACAGCTTTCACACATATGGAATTAGTTACAGATTTAATGCCCCATTGATATCAGGGAAAATAATTAATTTTCTGACATTATAAAATAAAGGGGAACTAAGCTTCATGTTTTCCCATTCCCACTTACCATTTAGGTGTCATCTGTAGTGCAAAGGTAAATCTTTAGTATTCACAATAACTTCACAAATGTGACTGATGTTTGAAAAGTAACATAATAAACATGGAAATTGAAGAGGTAATGGAATTCTCTGGAAGCAAGGGGTAGGAAATAGTTTTTACAGTATTTTTAATATACTTACTAATGTAAGGCCTTAAAAGCCACAAAATGGAAATTTGAGCTCTTTCTATTGAATGATCTGTTTCAGTTAACTTTTTATCTTAAGAAGCTGTAATGCAAATTCTTACACAGTAATGGTCTAACAGTATATCTGCCAATGATACTCAAGTCTCCTGGGATATTTCTGTAGGAAATATATTTTGTAAAGTTTGAACTATATGTGAGGACTGTTTTAAAAGAAAAGGCCACAGCTTTGGAGAGCCAGCCTCTATAGAGTTTTCATAGCTCGACTCCTAAGGGACTTACAGTGACTTTCCTTTTTTTCCCTTATGAAAGACTCCCATAGAAAATAACCTCTGTATAGAATTTGTCAGCCATCCTTAAGAACTAGACAGAGAATTAGACAGCTGCTATAGAGTTCTATAGGACGTTTAAAACACTATAGAAAGGGATATCATTCTCTAATAAATATATATAGGTTTTTTAGAGTAACTGCTATAGAACGCAATTGGTTTAATCTCTATTAAACTTTGTAGGTCTGTTTCTATTCGTTAAAAGAAAACTGTTTTTCTTTAATGCTCTTCTGGAATTAGACTTATGGCTTTAAATAATATATTATTGAGTAGCTTGTAATAAGTTATTGTGGGGAGAGCTGTGTGGGGATTTTTGGTTTATTTGGTAGCAGAACCAAAAAACAATTGTTTGGGGTTGACCTGGAATACATTTTTTGATTTTTTTGGCAAAACAAAAAAAATTAAAATAATCATTTCAGATCAAATGAAATATTCTGGTCAACACAAAACTGATCTTTTTGTTTTCAAGCTTTTTAAATTAAATCGAGCCAAGTTTTTAAACCAAAAATTGAAACCTTTCATTTTGAAAATGTCTAAATGAAACATTGTCTTTTTCAACCATTTTCTGGTTATTTTTAAACAAAACAATTAGCAAATCTGACACAAATTTGCAAAATGTTTTGGTCCAGCCAAATTTGCAGAGTCTCCAAAAAACTTTGCCCACCTCTAACCCTGGGTCCCTAAGCCATGTAATAAAAATGAGATAAAGATGAATGCAAACTTTATTTGTCTTGATGTTACTAGACCAGGGATCGGCAACATTTGGCATGCGGCCTGGCAGGGTAAGCACCTGGCGGGCCGGGCCGGTTTGTTTACCTGCCGCGTCCACAGCTTCAGCCGATCATGGCTCCCACTGGTCACAGTTCGCCGCTCCAGGCCAATGGGGGTTGTGGGAAGTGGCGTGGGCTGAGGGATGTGCTGGCTGCTGCTTCCCGCAGCCCCCACTGGCCTGGAGCGGCGAATCGCGGCCAGTGGGAGCCGTCATCAGCTGAACCTGGGGACGCGGCAGGTAAACAAACTGGCCCCGCCCGCCAGGGTGCTTACCCTGGCAGGCTGCATGCCAAAGGTTGCCAATCCCTGTAGTAGGCAAAAGAACCCAAGTGGGTTCTAAAGGCTGACATCACCTTTTGTAGATCATCCCCCAAAGAAATTGTGGATAAGCAGATGTCTCTTATAGACTTGTGCAAAACATTCACATAAACCTCAAACCCAGTTGAGCTTAGCCTGAGTTTGAAGTTCTGCATTAAATATTAATATGGACAGAAGATGCTTGCACAGCTACATATTTCCGAAACCGTGTGCTTTTCTGTACTGAAATATCTCCAAGTTTCCTTTACTTCCTAAACAAAAAGATTATCTTTTTTAATGAAAATAGAGTCTCCGGAGATTTTAGAGAGCAATACACTAATGCAGCCAACCTGAACCTGCATCATGCGTCTCTCTGGGAGTGTCCAAGCTGTTCTCCTGGACAGCTCTTGTGTACAATGCATTCTCCTGATTAATTAAACACGGGTTTTGGCTACAATATTAACTACAATAATATATTTTTTGTCTGTTTCCATGCCCTCGCCAGTATGAAAACAGCATCTCCCATGAGCTCCTGTTTAGTCCATGGGCCAGAGTTTTTAAAGGTATTTAGGTGCATAGTGGGATTTTCTGAAGTGTCTAGGTGCCTAAGTCCAACTAAAATCTTAATCTCATCGATTTCAATGGGACTGAAGCATATGCTTAAACATAAACATGTGATCAAGTGCTTTACTTAATCAGGCCCCAAAACCTTGGCCTTACTACTTGTAAAAGTGAGTCTTGAGAAATGTCTCTCTGATGGTTGTTTGTTGCAAAATCTCAAGGTAGCCACCAAGCATGACCACATTTCAGTAGAGCAGTTGCATTTATGTCTGGGGAGAATATAACCAAATAAAAAACAAGCAAAGCAACAACATGTAATGTGAAACTCCCTATGTGCTGAAGTTCTGTAGAGAATATTGAGCTCTATTTTTCTTATTTTTGATTTGGTCTGCAGTTCTCTCCTATTAATTCCCTGATAGCCCACAGCTATTAAAATTCTAAGCAGTCAACATGCAAGAAAACAGCATAATTAAAAGCTGCTCTTTCTCTTTCCCTCTCCTCTTTCCCTCTGTAGACTTCACTAAAAATGTATGTAAAAGACAAACCTTTGATCCAAAATGATCATTTTTTAAGTCTAAAGTTACTAACCTCTTAATTTGTCATTGACAGTACTAGTAAAGAAAGCTGTTCTTAGCTGAGGAAAAACGCTTTCGATATTTTCTCTAGAAGTCAGCCAAAGCAAAACCTGATTCCAGACTCCTGTGAAACTTTAGAAGTTCAGACCTGGCTAGAGATCCAAACTTTGCAGCTGGCCTGTATCAATATAATAGGCCTAATTTAAAAAAAAAAAAAACCTGGGCCAAATGCAGAGGCAATGTGTAAATTAAAACTCCTTTCACCCAGCTCCCTTAATGCTACTTATGCCTACGATTTCAATATCTAATGTTGTGTAACTTGCTCTCTGAGGAGCTGCAGTTGGAGTAAGCAGTTATAAGTTTTAGTTGTGTGACAGATAGCTCAGTCAGAAAGGCTAAAGGCAAATACCTGTGAATCATGACACAGGGCTGTTGTAATGAGGCCACCTCAAGGACATCAATTATAATAAAGTCTGTAGACTAAAGTCTCAAGCTTATTCTAGACCTTTTGTGTAGCTCTGATGCTGCAACAGGATTGGAATCTGGCTTGATTTCATCATCTGAAAATCCCTTCAACATAGCTGATTTTTCAGTTGCCATGATGCTGACAGTTCTCTGCACTGGAGTAGGGGGCATGCTGGGAGATGGCAGGGGCAGGAGGGGACACTCTGGCTATTATCAGCTGATGAGATATCCCCTTGTAAACTATTATGAAATGGTGTTCTTTAGAGCAGTCCACAGGCTCCTCTAAGCTATCCTGGGGCCCTGGCCGGATGCGGCCTAAGAATCAAAGAGTCACAGGCCCATCCTTTGCAGTCCCAAGCCTTCTCTCTGCTGTGCCCGAGGTGGGGAGAGTTAGGTGTGGCAGAAAATCTGGGACGGTGTGTATTGGTCTTACTGGAGTAGGCCTTGTGTTCTGTCATAAAGAAGTAATTGACCTTGAAACAATTATTTTTTTTTCCCTCTGCCTCTTCTACAGAGTATTTCCCCCTTGAGTTAGAAGGACCTGCTAATAAAGAGCTGTCCTTTTAAGATACATCTGCATTCATCTTAGACTTTTTTGTAGAGATTCATGCATGAATCATCTTCTCTTTAAGTGTGCTATAAGAAGCATCTTACAAACTTTGATTGCTGAAACATACCAGGTTTATTTAAAAAACCACAGTAAAAATTACCAAGGGGGAACCCCCGACCACCACTTCCAGTCATGCCCAGTGCTTAATCTTGTCTCTGTTATAAGTGAGTTGAGATTTTGCAGGATAGACATTAGCATTGTTCTGTACATGCTTACTCCATGCCAAGTATAACGGGGCTCAACTTGTGGCAGGGAGGAAGGAAAAGATGGGTTTTAAGATGTGAGTAGCCAGCACAATACAATATATCTACACTAGCAAATGGAAACAAAACAAGCATACACTTTCTTGCACAACCAATCAATACATTAATATATCTTCATTAGCGAGATTGTTTTATGTTATTGATATTAAAGATCTACATATTGTGTCAGATTTCTTGTAATTGTTATTGATTAATAAAACCCTGTGGGCTGAGATTTCTTTCCCTTGTATTGCTGTAAGACAGATCCCTTATTAAGCCATAAACTGTTATCATACTTGTGAAATAATACTATGCATACATAAAGTTGAGGCTCATTCTAGATACCGCCTGCACCGGTGTAGAGCATAAGAGGGTAGCTATTTTGGGGTACACACACCGCTCAGCTTATTTTAAGAATGGATTTTTTACTCATGTCATTCATAGTTCAAATATGACGTCTACAATACAATGTTCAATTGTAATGAGATAATCTAATGTATACTGACAGGTCGTTTATGACTGAATCCCAATGTTAGCTCTGCATACCAAGGAGCATGCCAAAGAAAAGTAACCCTTTTTACTCAGTGAGGGAGGAAAATGGATAACCTCTGGAATTAAGTGAAAAATTGAATCCAGCTTCCTGTGTGCACTTTAGGCCCCGCACAGGGATTACAGAACTAGCTCTGAACTGCTTGGCTGCTGACAATAAAGATTTTATGTGTGTCATGTTGAATTTTCAAAGAAGTTCCAGAATCGAAAAGGTCATTTTTACATTGCGTCTATGCTGTTTAGGAAGTTAAATGCTTTATACTGGCCTCTCTTCTCATTGGGATCGGAGTTTATGTACCCAATCTCAAGTAATGTAGTAGCATAGCAGTTAAGGAAGGGTGGGGGAGGGGAAGGGGCAGTCCTATGCAAACTGAATTCCAAAGCTTTAGCCTACTTTTCATCATTAAAAATTTATCTACTGTGGAACTCTTATAGCAAAAGCACTTCATTGCCAACAAATGCTCTATGGGAGGAGTTTTATTAACACAAAGGGACTGTATTTGATTGAGATATATGGCTATCAAATACAGTTTGTATGTGTATAAAATGCAGAATCAGTGCCCTTCCAATCCACAACGCTTCTGTTCTTGGCATGAAACAGCATATAATAAAAGTAAAGATGCTTTTTTGTGTACTCGGCATTATTAAATATTTATATGCTTTCTTTGGTAGCATATAACCTAATACATTATAGGTCATGGGGGCTGTAGAATGTTCCACTCTGAGAACTGCTTGCCTGTACTTTGCAGTCATTGTGGGAGACACATGAGACAGCTCAACATAAAGGACATGCTGTCATTTCTAATCCATGCATATAAATAGATCATGCAGGACTAAGACCTATATGAATATCCACTGTGAACACAATTTCAAAGATCTGTATTAAAAGCTTCTTATTAACATATTAAAGTCCCCCCAAAAATTCCAGCAATGTTCCATTAATCAAGATATAGACTAAATCTTTAAAAATACACTTAAGTACTCAGCCCTGTTATTTTTTTTATAATACAGTTAGTTAGAACTACATGAAACCTACAGTCAAGAAATGAACAGTAGAGCTTAACACAGGCCACAAAATAGTGTCTTTAATTTTACATTTGAGGTATCAGTCTCTTGTTATTACTAGAAAGATTTACAGTGTATGTATGTGAGAGGATTTAGATACTTTTATATAAAACTCCCCTCTGTATTGATGGAAGCATAATGTCTCAGAAATTCCTGGTGTATGAATTCCACAAGAAAATAACGAGGAAGCTCTCTGATGTGATCTTTTTACCATATTCTCATTTGACTGCTAATTTATTTTTAACTCAGTAATGGGAACAGTAATTTACAAGTTAAATCCAAATTTTCTGATTTTAGAGGTCAACACTCCAGTTGGAGTCATTTGCAAAACTTCCATTGACTTCATTGGGGCAGGATCAGGATCTTTATTCATGGGAAAAGATAAGGACATTAAAATATCTATCCTATCTAATGTCCTCATAATAATATTAATAATAGCCCACACACTTCAGCTGAAGGGTTGGTTTCTTTACAAAGGAGAGAAAGCATCATCTCCTTTTTGCAGATGGGAACATTAAGGCAAAGAGACTTGTCAAATGTCACACGACAGGTCAGTGATAAAGCCAGGAATAGAACCAGGCCTCTGGTTTACCAGTCCAGTGCTAATCTGTTGGATTATGTTGGCTAAAATACACTTAAACTAACATTATATGAGTATTACAAATCCTTGAATACATTAAGAACTAATTCTCCTAATTACAGAAATGCTATGTTTCTTTTCAAGGTCTTGATAATAACTAAAGCACCATTAATTTAAAAAAAAATTGGCAATTATATTGTAAAACAAGTATTTATGGGAGGAAATACAATCTAATGCCAAGAAAGATTTCCTTTTTTGCCAAGAGGTCTGAGCTGTTTTATAGACTAATCTACAGAATTTACTGTATGTGCAATCCCATGGGGGAATAAATATGATCCTAAAACAGGCAAAATGCTGGACTGGATGTGATGATCAGAGAATGTTTGCGCACATAGGTTGACATTACCTCATAATTGCTACATTCTGGCTCCATAGTAGATGTAGGATTCTGGCTACAAGCAAAGTAGTCCTCTAGAGCCCATCAGTTAACTCTCTGTGGCCACCTATGATTATTAAAAATAATAATGCACGGGTACATAACCCCGTGATTAAGAATGGGATACATGCTATTGTTAGGTTCTAGAAAAACAGTAATGGATAAAAAAGTGAAACATAGCTAAAGTAAAGCAGCTCATGGGTAGCATGAATCACATTTGTCACTTCTTCTGTCAGGTCCCAAACCTTTTTCCAGCACGTACCGTAAACAAGACTACATTGTTAAATAGTTTTCAATATAGCTCTTCCCTGATTGGATGAGTGTGAGAAGAATGATGCTTGGATGCAGTAATGAAAAGTTTTATGCAAGGAATATACAGCATGTGTGTTTGGGAATTTAAACTGACCCTGCACGTGTATCTGATATAGCGTGAAATGTATGAAAAATGCAATTTTTTTATCTGAATGTTGGGAGTTTGAATAAAGTGGAACTAGTATGCAAGGCATTTGCTTCTCCTCTGAAACAATCTTCTAGGGTGCCCAAATTATTGTGAGAAAGCCAAAATATGTACAAAGCTATTAAATGTTAAGCAGTGGAACAGCAGCAGCCTGAGGCATCATCCTTTATACAAATTATAAAAGCACAGCAAACTACTGACACAGTGGTCAAATTGTAACTTTTTAAAATTCTTAAAATCCAAGATTTTCCAGGGTACTAGCTAGCCCCTGGATTCCTTGAAGACTAATTATTTTTTAAAGAGCGACAGCCATGACCTTCCCCCACAACACTCACTTGCCCCCTTTTAGTAATAAGACCCTAGAACTGTCCCTGCTTAGATGAGACCCAAACCTGGTTTTGAGTTTGGCTGTGCAACAGTCTCTGATCAGGTTCTGCAAAATCAAAAATAATAGACAGCCTCCGTGGCCCATCTCTAATTACAGCTACTATATGGGGGCCAGATCTTCAGCAGTATAAACTGTCCTAGTTTCATTAACATCAGGGCAGCTACACTGATTCACAACAGCTGTAGATCTGGCACGTTGTTTTTGTTAAGTCAATAAGGACATTAAAAAAAAAAACTATTGATGATCACTGCTGAGCTGATGCATGGGAATCAAAGAAGATGAGATGGTTGGTTTTTATGAGCATGTTGTTCTTGTTTCTTTTAAGTGAAGAAAATTCACAGCTACCCACCATATTTTGTGTGTGTGTGTGTGTGTGTAAAGACAGTGTTTTAAACTACTAATGATTTTTTTTTAATACTGGCTCAAACCTCAGTAAAAGATCTATCTTGAAAAAATATAAATTGCCTTGCTAATGTAGGGCTAAAGATTATGAAATATAGTCCATTAAAATAAAACCAGTAGTTTCCTTCCTGGTGGAATTTTACAGATTTATCGCATTGTGCGGTGTTAAAACAAAGTATCATCAAGCTTCCTATTAGTTAGTGAGCAAGCCACCCTTAGGGCAAATGAAATTAAACAACTTTATGTACAGAGTACCTGAAAAAAAATTACAAGGCTAGACAAGAGGAATGGTACTACAGTGGATGTCTGTAATCACAGTCTGTAGAAACCACGAGTCCTTCCTGTAGGAGAGTGGCTGGAAGGGACCACTTTTTCCTTGTATCAAACAGAATTTGTATCCATTCAAGAACATGGCTTGTGTCATCAACATGGCCGCATGACAGTATTGCCTTATAACTGAAAGTGTTTGCACAAGAAAACTTTACTATTCTATTTTAACGAGGGGGTAAAGTAGGGCAAAGTGATACTGAAGCATTTCTGAAACTTCTCAGTTCAACTTTGATTTGTGAAAGCCCAGTTCAAAACCAGAAAATAAATAAGTGGGTACTAATGTCCATACAGTAAAATATGTATGGTGTGACTAGCAGAAGGCCTTTGCATGTTTAAACTGATGTATTCAAACTGAAGTGGCTAGGAGCTTAGATACTTGTTGACAGACTACTCTCTAAAGGCTCTGCAGCAGGGTTGGTGGTCATATTAAATCTGTTTCATTCTCATATGCAGCTATCTTCCATTCCCTCCTCTGGGGAGAAGTTTGGATTCATTTTCACTGGTTGCCAAACACCAAGTCTAACAAGGAATACTGAAAAGAATAGACCCATCCCTTCACTAGTGAAAAGGATCAACAATTACAGTGAGGGATAGATAAACTTGTTGCAACAAACTTAGACTCTCTTTTTTGCTCAGTCCCTCTCTGGCTTTGCTCCATAAGCCAACATTTCCAAATATAGCTGCCATGGAACAGCTCTGTGGAATTTCAAATGTGCAAAAATTTTAAAATAGTTTAAAATTTCAAGCTATTAGTAGATTGTATGAGCCAGTCAGCCTGGGAGGAAGTGGGCTACTTTATGGGGGGGGAAAAACAAAACCCTAAAATGAAGACGGTACAAAACAATGCAAAACAGATTGGCTAAAAAACAAAAGTGAAAAATTCTTTTTTTAACCCATTTTACCCAGCCTCTAAAATTTAGTTATAAGACAGGGCAACAGTCAAATACCACAATATAATAATGTATTTTAGGAAACAGAAAACTAATGCCGAAGACACTCATGCAACAGCCTACATTCATTGCAATTTTAACTTCATTAATTCTTCATAGAACTATTAAAGGTTTCCTAAGTATTGTAATACTTTGCATTGGGTCACCATATTGCTAATTATCTTTTCATTAAAAATCTTCCCACCGCCCACAACTTGCTGTTAAATATCCACATATTATCCCCCTTCGCAATTAGGTCTGTGTTTGTATAAGAAAGTACTTGGCATGTTAAGCAAAGCTATGCGTTCAACTATTTTTGCTTGCCTTATTACTTAAGCTTCTGAAGACAAGCTTGCTGGCTATTGAAAATTACTTGAGTGGTAGATTGAATGGAGAATGACTCTTGCGTCCGTGACTGAAATTCTCTCAGATGTTCTTTTACAGCTCTTAGGATATTTGTCTTATTGTTGACTTACAGCACATGATCCATGCATAGAGTCACCTTCAGGAACTTCAGATATCACACACTGTAACTCTGGAAAAGCAGTGCTTCTGTGTTGGCACAACATTTATTTTAAGACTAACTACTGAATAGACTTTTTTATTATTACTTTGTTATTACACTCATTTCTAAATTGCCCCAAATATATTCTCTCACTCGTAGTATTATACATTAATACCTAGAATAGGCTATTAAATGTTGCATATGTTTACTCTGGGCTTGATCCTGCTCCTATTGAAGTCAACGGGAGTTTTGCTTATGTCTTTAATAGGAGCAAGATCAGAACTGCTGGGTCCCATCTAGTAACACTTGCTCACCCATGTAAACCTAAAATCAGATTGGTAAGCCTATTGAAGTCAGAAGGCCCACCCATCTGAGCAAGGACTACTTGCATCAGGATTACAGGACTAGAGTGCAGTGTCTCTGTCAGCCTTAAAACCCAATGGCCAGTTTTGTACCAGGTTAAAATGGGTATGTTGTCTAGCATGGGCCAAATAGGAAGAACAATTGAAGTTTGGACGGTATATATTATTTCACCAGAACATATGGTTTAAATGCCAGAAGTTCACACTGAAGTTTTTTTGTATGTTTGCTATTATAAAGCTACAATATTTTGAAACACAAACATCCCACCCTCAGACAGAGCGCATAGAGTATAAGGCTTTAAGGGACCATTGGGTCATCTAATCCCACCTACTATAAAACCAAAGTATTGCAGCCTACAGGAGACTAGATTATTATATGCCACAGGCAGAGAATAAGCGGGACCAAGGTGCACATGTACTGTAACTATTGCCAGAAGTACCCCAAAAGATATTTAGGGGATTCTTTTCTTACCCATTTCTCTAGAAGAGAGTTTTCCAATTGGCTTTGATTTCAAATTCCACAATATGACAAACGTCACCCTTTTTATAACATTTTTGGTATGCCCATCCAGCAGTTAAACTGGCCCAGGTCAGCTGATTCAGGCTTGTGGGGCTGTAAAATTGCTGTGTAGATGTTTGGGCTTGGGCTGAAGCCCCAGCTCTCTGTGGTCATGACACATGAGAGTATAAGCAATTTTCCAAAACAATATGTGATGATAGTTACAGCAATGGTCAAGAGAAACACTGAAAGGGTTGCAAGTTTGGGACTAAGTTCAGCATATGGGAATTGTATAGCTGTATAATCAAATCTATCTGTCACATCCACAAAAGATAACATAGAGTGCAAAAGAAAGGATTGAAGATGGAGGAGCTATGACCTTTCAGTCAAATCTCGCTATTTAAGCCAATTAGGCCTAGGTTTGTGGACCTTTGTGATTTATAAATTGTTCTGAATTGTCTGCTTAAAGTAGTATATTTGTAGTAAGTGTTTGACATTAAAGCAGAACATCACTTTCTGGTCTAGTATTTTGTTAGGGCCAAATGGCCCATGGCACATGCACAGATGCTAACATTTTGTTCCTTCCATAAGCCTCATATTAACTCTGATACACCAGCAGGTCAGAAACCAAATGATTGATTCCACAACACTGCAATCTTTGTTTAACACACTATTGGCTCTTTTCAGCCAGCTTTGCAGCTCGTTCCTGCTTGAGCCATCAGTTATCATGCCTCTTTGCCAATGTGCACAACCCCTCCCTCACTTACCCAAAGCTTCTAGACCTGTGTCAAGCCGCCAGGTGATTTACAAGTAGTCTTCGAACACTCAGATTTTTATCAGTAGATGTTAATTTCACCGTACACATGCAAACCAATGATGAAATTTAAAGTAAGAAAAATGCTGCTTGCAAACTTATTAGTTTGATTTAAGATATTTACTTTGTATATTTTGACATGTGATGTTGACTATTTGTGGGTCAACAGTTATAAAGCTTTAACTTTTTGAATCTCAACATCTACTGGCATTAAATAATTATTGTCTGAGACCCCCTTCCCATAGTGTCCCATAACTGTGACCATTTAAATTGATAAAAGTTGCTTAAAAATTAACATTGATATTATCTGTCAAGATTATAAACCAATAAAAAAATCAAATTCTGCCAAGC
Source organism: Chrysemys picta bellii (assembly GCF_011386835.1). Taxonomy (NCBI): domain Eukaryota; kingdom Metazoa; phylum Chordata; order Testudines; family Emydidae; genus Chrysemys; species Chrysemys picta. The sequence goes on along the minus strand of NC_088799.1, from coordinate 39,419,329 downwards.
CCACTTACAAGGCTCCCCGCACTGTTTGTATTTGCAGCTGCTCTTCCCACCTGTCCATCTCTGTGCCTCACCATTAGGACAACCCTGTTCCTCAAATATCACTCTGTGGGACTTTTGCTTAATGGGCCTCTCAATTAATATGATTCTATCTTTCATATGTGGTTATGTATCCTCTCTGTGAACCTTTCCGGCCCTTGCCCACCCATTCTTTTTCTTACTTTCACAAAGTTAAAATAATTTAAAGTATTTTGAAAAAACAAGCATGTTAATAAATCTCTTCATGGGTCTCTCTATTTATGTACCATACTAACTCATTCCTTCAACTTTGAGTGGTCTCTTGAAATAGCCCAGTTGTTTGGGTTGAAATTTGGCCGGTGGAGGAGACCATTACATGAGATCCATGCTGCATTAGAATTGAGCAAACTTCAGTTTGTGTTTCACAGATGCAAGAGAAAACTCCTCAGTTCAGGAGTGACATGTTCTGGAGTCTCTCTGATTAAAGACTAAGCATGTATCCTTCTGTGACTTGGCTAAGCTCAGTCAACACAATCTTAAATCTTATGAGCCAAATCCTGTTTGGCTTTACACTGGTGAAAATGGGAAGTAAGTAATTTGGAGTTAATAGAATAACTGAGGGTATATACCTCTATAATGCCAGGACAACATGGCATCTCCATAAATACCTCTTGTCTACAAATGCTGATTTACCTGATCTTCAGACAGCACAGTTCTTTCCTAATTGTGTTGGCTTTGCTCTGATTGAATTACACTGTTTGTTTGGTTTTTTTGTTTTGACTGTACAGATCCTGTACCATAGAGGGTAGGAGACACATGGGCCAACAAATGATAATTGATTACTTAAGTGTAGTTTAGCTAACTGAGTCTAAGTAAAGGAGGGAAGTGAAAGGAATGTTTTTGTCAGGTACGTTATTGCTTTTACTGCAAAAGCTATAGATCAGAGGGGTTTTCTTCAGGGTGGGGGTTTTTAATTGCTTCTTAGGCACAGACCACAAAAAACAAACAAAAACAACCAACCAACCAAAACCAAAAAAACCATGCAATAGCTGCTGGCTGTGTATTCCTCAAAGAGAAAAGGAGCATTTAAGTTTCACCCAGTCAAAAGATCAGAGACACAGTTGCACTAAGTGTATGCGTACAGGGTGAAATAATGAAATTCAGCCTTCCCGTTACAAAGCTGATTAGGGTGGTGGTGTATGGGGAATTCCAAGAGGGCTGAGGATGTTGGCATCCATGCTAGCTCCTTCAGCCTAGCCCTGATTCCAGCACAGTGGCTGTTTGCTTTGCAGCTCTCTCCTGTTTGAAAGTTTGGTGCCACTAGATCAACGTGATATGGAACCAATTTAACTTTTCTGAGCTACCCCAAGGTAAAGCTTTTATTGCAGCGTGTTTGGGGAAATAATGGAGCAGGTGGTGAAGATCTTCTGTTGCCAATGCACCTGGTCTATCCCCTGCAGAGGCTTAATGCAGGCCCTCCTTGATGCAAAAGGCTTTCTGTAGGAGACTGAGTTTCACACACAGCCAAACTGTCAAGCACTGGCCTTGCAACACTTCTGCAAGACCAGAGAAATTCAGTTCTCTCTGGTGTATTTTAGCAGGGACTGTAAGGTCACAGAATGATACATCACACTCTGCACTCTTGCATTTCATTCTGAGCTAGATGGGTCCCTGAGAAGCAGGGAATGAACCATCAGTGTAAAATGGTTCCTTTTAGCCTCTCTTCATTAAGGGTTGAATCCTGCAGTATTTTTATCATCACATACTCAGATAAAACTCTCACTCAACAGATGTTTTGCCTAAATAAGAATGAACAAAGGACTAAGTAATGGCTGCAGAATATAGCCCTAAATACAGAGCTCCCTCTGTGTCTTGTGCATCTAGAACAGCTGAAATGTTTTTTGTCTTATTCCCAGGTGATTATAACGAGCTGTCACTGGTCCTAACTAGAGAAAAGCATTGGCTTAGCTTGGAGGTTCAATCCCATTTCAGTAGGCCAAATACTCAGATGGCAGGACAAACCTGCAGATTTTGGTGGAAGAGATGCACAAAAGTAGAGTTCTGAATTCACAGTATACTCCCTTCTCTTGCATCCCACCCTGCAACCTCAGAAATTCCTCTGGTGGATTCAGCCTGTGCAGTTCAAGACTACAAAGACTGAAGATAGGATAAGGTAGTGGACTGCATTTTTCTGCGCTGCTGCCCAGATCAGCGTTAACTAATACGAGAATAAAAGAAGCATTAACTAGCTTCTTCCCTATGGTAAAGACCCATGTGCCCAAAGAAAATCTAGATAGGAGGGGAATCCTTGGAACCACGTTACAGTTGGGATAGAAGAACTAGTGGGCTAGGGAACAGCAAGGAGACCCAATGTTGTGAGGATATCTGTCATTCACTGCCATTGAGTTGTGGGAGTGAACTGCTACTTCTCAGAAAGGGACACCTCAATAGGGCTCTATTGAACAGGCTATCGGTTCTGGGGATGGGGAGGAATTAATATTAAAATAGATAGACCTTAATCTGTGCCAGTACCAAATATGAGAAAAATAAGGGAATGTGAGAGAGGAGGGAAAAGGAGAAAACTAAGGAGAAAAACATTATAGTATGATAAGGATGTGTGGGACTTCAGGGACCTTATCCTTCATTATCAAAGGTGGTAAAGAGTTCTTGGCTTTCCTTCTGTTGAAATAAATAATGTATAACAGTATTAGAACAGGGCCTTATTGATACAGTTTTAAAATCAAAATGAGAATGTGTTAAGTTTATACTATTTCTTGTTACCTGCTTGACAATTTTTGTCACGAGAATATACTTTGTAATGACATACATTCTATGAAAGATTTCTACTGTGTGTTGGTTTAGCGTGTAATAAGAATCTTTGCTCTCTCCCCTTCTACGACTCCAGCAACCTAGACGGATGGACTAGAATGCCCACCAAAGTGATTTATAAAATATAAAGGAGTTCTATGTATTACTGTCTTTCAGGGACTATAGTTGGCATTACATTCTTGATGTCTCATTTCAGGGACAGAGATTGTAAAAAGAACAGACAATGGCATACAACAGACTTTAAATCCTTGCCTGTGACATAATGAAAATGGGAAATGATGCAGTATAACCCTTACTTATTCTCACTACAATCTCTGGATGTAATCCCCCAATGTGATCATCTAGTGTTCTATTGCTATAATAAACTAGAAGTCTAGGCAATCTGAGTTATGAGAATTCTCTGGATGATTCCCAGGGCTCTGTCACCTTGTTGGGGGGAAAAGGGGCAAAATTGCATTTAATGAAGAACTGTTTTGTTCATGTTTGTTCTACATTACTGCTCTGTTTAATGGGGGAGAAAGAGAGGGAAAAGGACATTCATGGAAATATTTCATTTCTGTTACCCCATCCAGAGAGAATTTTCACCAGAGTGATTTACCTGCTAGTAAATAAAATAGTCTAGGTGAATAAGAACAGTGAGTTGTGTAACAATGCTGGTTCTGGTGGGACACAACTGAGAGTGCCAATTCCAGACAAACAGGGATTTTACTGTACTGCCTCCTCCATGGACAGTGTCCAAGCCTCTGGCAGTAAGTTCAGGAGGAGGGTGTGATGGTGCACCCCCTAAGGCTGTATGTTTATGAATGTATCTATGACATAACTGGAATATGTTTTATGCTACATATGCCATGTAACATATCTCTAAAGATTATGATCTACTGAATCTATTCATCCTATTTGTATACATGTATCATTTTTGTATTCAAAGTTATGAATATTGGCTGTGTACTTGCTTGATTTTAAAGTAGCCTTAGTAAAGCATTTGGTCAGTTTCTTGAGAAAGGAATGTGCAAATTAAGTGCCCAATCAAGAAACACTTAATGGACAATGGATCTTCAATCCACATAAGAAGTCTTCCTGGAGACATTCAAGATAGCATGTGGGCAATGGCTGCTGCCTGTAAAAACAGAGTCATGCAGGGACATGTGACTTGCCCATGTGACTCCAAAACTCCATCTTGGAGCTGGACTTTGCATAGGAGAGAGGAGGGGGTCTCCACCAACAAGAGAAAGTGGGAGACCCCTCCATTTTGTCTTCAGCTGGCTCAAGAGATAGCCTCTCCACCCCAAAGGATACCTGAAGGAAACTGGAACAAAGGACAGTAACCATGGGGGTGTGTGTGTGTGAGTAAGTGCTGGACCCAGAATAGAAGACTAGTCTGTAAAAAGAAGCTTACTGGAACACTGTATTCAGTTTTCTTACTGTATTAGGCATAGACTTGCGTGTTTTATTTTATTTTGCTTGGTGATTCACTTTATTCTGTCTGTTACTAGTTGGAACCACTTAAATCCTACTTTCTCTATTTAATGAAATCACTTTTCACTTATTAATTAACCCAGAGTATGTATTAATACCTAGGGGGTGGGGGCAAACAGCTGTGCATATCTTTCTATCAGTGTTATAGAGGGCGAACAATTTTTGAATTTACCCTGTATAAGCTTTATACAGGGTAAAACGGATTTATTTGGGGTTTGGACCCCATTGGGAGTTGGGCAGCTGAGTGTTAAAGACAGGAACACTTCTTAAGCTGCTTTCAGTTAAGCCTGCAGTTTGTGGGATGTGGTTCAGACCTGGGTCTGTGTTTGTGGCAGGCAAGCGTGTCTGGCACAGCTAGGCAGGGCTCTGGAGTCCCAAGCTGGCAGGGAAAGCAGGGGCAGAAGTAGTCTTGGCACATCAGTTGGCAGCCCAAAGGGGTTTCTGTGATCCAACCCGTCACAAGTTGAATCAGACATTTTGGCAAATGAGACCAAGTCATTTCACAAACAAAAAGCAAAAGTCCCAGCTGCAAACCAAGAGCATAGCTGGATTGTATGAACTTGATCCCAGCTGTAGGGAGGTCTCCTTATATTTGCAAGTTGTGGGTTGGCCTCCTTCCACCTCCACCTTCTGTCCTCCCTCCTGCTAGCTTATCTCTGAAGGGACTGGGACTATACTACCAACACGTTATATACTCCCTACAGTTAGAGCCTGTAAGCACCTGATCAGGAAGTCAGCAGCACAATTTTTTCTTCAGTCCTGACTGCTTGAATTTGTGTTCTCTAGAGACTGCATATACAAAGTTCACTAGCCAGAAAGGTTCACAAGTGATGTCTTTGTGATGCCTCCTTACATTATTCCCTAGAAGTGAACTTCCTCTCTTACATTCAGTGTGTCATATTTGGACAGCAGATCAAGTTACACATGCTGCTGGAGTGGACATTTTAAAGGAAGAGTAGTTTTGAGAGTTTGGACAGCTATCAGCAAATTGCATGCGTCTTATGAGCGGCTCACCATCTCCTATCGGCATTTTCACTCATCTTGGCCAAACCCAAAGTCTTTCATTCTGTAGTGTTGGTCTCTGGGTGGCTTGTAATCTCAGATGTTGAAAACGGAGAGCCAAATAAATTAGTATAGAGAAGAAGCAAAACTGGTGGGGTAGAAAAGATGGGGCTTGATGAAGAAGAAAGCCAATTGAGGTAGGCATAATGAGGAAGACAGGTAGCTGTAGAGTGTGGCAAAATCTCAACAGACACAGTGTATGTTACAGGTGTTACCCTAGGAGAGCTCTTTACAAGCTTTACAATAAAATAATGCATTTCCATCTGCTTTGACAGTCCCAGCCTTCAGCATCATGCTTAATAAAGCATCTAGGCCCATATTATCCTCCCTGTTGCATCTCACTGCTTAATTACACAGTATCTGTTTTTGATTTTTTGATCCTACGTTCAGCAGGAACAGTTTTGGAAGTAATTGCTCTACATAAGCACAGAGTTATTTTAGATTGGTTTACAGTGACACTTTCCTGACTAACACGTTGTGCATTCCAAATGATCAATTCTTTAATGAAGTTGCCATTCAGATTACGGAGATGGAGAAGGACAACTTCTCCATATGGATTTTGAGCTTCCCTCTCCCAAGAAGTGTGTGGAGTTTCAGTTGAAGGATTTTTGTTTGAGGTCATTTCCAACAGATATGAGAAATATTAACTATTTGTGTCCCAATGTCTTGGGACTGGGACATGGCTGACCAGCTTGACCTGCTCCCCTTTCCCTGGTGCTGCTCCAGATGTTACAACCTCACAGGGGGTGGGGGGGGGCAAGAATCTTGTGGGGCATCCCCTGTTGAAAGAGTCTTATAGAGGGGAGGTTGGAGGGATTAGGGGACCTAGTACCTCAGTGCTCAGGGAGGGATATAGTGGGAGCATACCTGGCTGGCCTGTCTCCCTCTTCAGATCTGCTCTGGCTGCTACAGCTACATTCTTTACAATATTCTCCTGTTCTAATGCCTGTCCTTCATGTGATGATCTTTGTTTGCAGACATTGGGGCCTATGTATTAAAAAAAGAGTTCTTTGACGCTTCTAATGTTGGGCACCTGCCTTGAGGGTCATTCAGGGCATGGTGCTCCCTTCCTGTGAAATTAAGTCCTCGTTGTCTCCCATTGGGCACCTCTAGGTGGTGGCTAGTAGAACTGGTCAGAAAATGGTATGTATTATCCATGGAAATACTTTGGAAGAAATTAGCGTTTTTGTGTACATATTCTGGTGTGTCTTTCCCACCGTATGTCCCTCATCCCCCAGCAAAAACCCAAATGTCCAAAATGTCCTAGCTTTTAAATGGCTTTTTGAAAACCAAGTGGGTTTTTTTTTTGTTTGATTTTAATGGGGAAAAAACAGAAATGTCAAAGAAACATAAACAAATTATAGGAAAAATGTAGGGGAGGAAAGGCAATTTTTCATCATTTCCCCCCCCCCCCCCATATATTTTTTTCAATAAATTGCTAATTAGAGCTGATTAAATATCTCCAGCTGGCTGTGAATATTCACTGGAATAAATAATTGAATTTGCTTTGGCTGTGTTTGCATTAAGTGAACAGTCTAGGAAATAAATATACTGTAGGGAACACTGGATAAATGGGAATGTGATGGGGTATATACCCATGCTGGCTCTGAGAGAGCTAACATGGGCCTTAGAGGCCAAATGACCCATCCGGATACACTTGGATGGTGGACCAGGCCTAATTAAAGATGAAGCCCAGCTGGGGAAGGAGCTTGCTGGTGTCTAAAAAGAAAGAAAGTGCAGTTTAGAAGGGGGTGTGTGTGTGTGTGTGCAGGGGAGGCATGTGTGCATGTCTGTGTGTGTAACCTGTTTATAAATGTCTGTGACTTTGGGTCTTTCCATCCTGTCTTCTCGGTCAAAAATAGCTGCTTGGTACTTTTGCGAGAAATTTGAAGTTAGAAGAGAATCTTACAAATTGACTTGTGAAAACTATTTAGTAACTTTTGGGGTTCTCAAAATTTTATGGAAAACAAAATCATGAAGATCATTCAAAATGTACCAGTGAAATGTTTATGTAGAACGCCCCTAAAAGTGACATCTGTTTTGATCAGCCCCTTGTAAGCACACAGTTGACATTCTCCATTCAAAAGAAGCTCAAAGAAATCATCTTTAAATAATTTAGTGTAATTTAACTGGAATAATACAGCTTGTGAGCATCACATGTTTTCACACCATAGAAGTAAAACAAATTATCTGAGGACACTTATTGTAGCAATCTCCATAGGGCCTTGTACTGGCCTCTGCTCCTGGGAAGAGCCAGAGTAAATTTTTTGTATAGGACATTTTAGAGTAGCTGAAGGATGAAGAATCCTGCCTACAATCTGTTATTTTGGTGTAGAGCAGCTGCACAGATGTTGTCTGATTCAGTTGTTTCTCCTTTTTCTCTCCCCAATCTGCCACCATCCTATTCCCAGCTTCTGCTCCACTGGCATAGAGACAGGATCCTGGAATGGAGTGCCTCAGCATACAGTAAGTCTGGAGGTCTCCTCCACTAACTCTGCACAACCTGCTACACCTCTCATACTCAGACAATTATTGAAATATTTTCTATCTAGGGCCTACAGTGGAAGCCACGTTAAAGCTACAGCTTGTCCAAAACATGCCTGCCTGTCTCCTTAGCAGGGCAGGTGGAGGAGGACACATCAAACTAGTTCTCAGCACGTTGCCCTGGTTCTTCGAATCATGCAGTTCAAAACAGACTTTAACTTGTCACGTATACAGTCGGTTGAGTTATCTATATGCATGGAGGGCTACGGGGAGGCATAGCAGCTCTTATGTCATACCCTCTGTATGGAACCAACAGCAGAGGTTGCCCAAAGGAAAGGGTGTGTAACTTGAGGGTACTTGGTAGCTGGTAGAAGAGCAGTCTTTACTTAGTTCTTATAGGTCCAGTCCAGCAAAGCACATGTGCACATGGAAGGTTTAACTTTAATCACATGAATAGGCCTAGTGCCATGGAGCCATAAGGGACTTTTTCATCTGGATACCACAAAATGCTTTAGAAAGGGTGGGAAGTACCATGATCACTGACTGTTTCCTCATCTGTCAGAGGTACAGAAAGGTGAAGGGACTTTTCCAAGGTCAAAAGGCAGGTTAGTGGCTGATTTGGGAACAGAACCAGGCCTCCAAACTCCAGGACCAGAACCCTATCTGCTAAACCACACTGCCTCTAGGGACAAGGGTGGACTCATGCTGGCCCTAGAATAGCAGAACTCTATCCATATATCTATTCAAGAGACACCATCATAGGACCTAACCACATCAGCCACACCATCAGGGGCTCGTTCACCTGCACATCTACCAATGTGATATATGCCATCATGTGCCAGCAATGCCCCTCTGCCATGTACATTGGCCAAACTGGACAGTCTCTACGCAAAAGAATAAATGGACACATCCGGAATCATAACATTCACAAATCAGTAGGATAACACTTCAGTCTCCCTGGTCACTCAGTAACAGACCTAAAAGTGGCAATTCTTCAACAAAAAAAACTTTGAAAACAGACTCCAACGTGAAATTGCAGAGCTGGAATTAATTTGCAAAGTGGACACCATCAGATTAAGCCTCAATAATAACTGGGAATGGTTGGATCATTACAAAACCTAAACCTATTTCCCCAATACTAATTTCCCCCTACTGTTACTCACACCTTCTTGTCAACTGTCTGAACTGGGCCACTCTCATAACCACTTCAAAAGTTATTTTTCCTCCTTTGGTATCCTGCTGTCAACTGAATTGTCTCATTAGACTGACCTCACACTTGGTAAGGCAACTCACATCTTTTCATGTATTTATACCTGCTCCTGTATCTTCCACTCCATGCATCTGATGAAGTGGTTCTAGTCCACGAAAGCTTATGCCCAAATAAATTTGTTAGTCTCTAAGGTGCCACAAGGACTCCTTGTTGTTTTTAGTGATCTGATTATCATTATCATTGCCATTAAACACTAATGAGAACTGTTAATTAGTAAGCCTGCCTGAGTGTATTTCCCCCAGCCCATCACCCCTTTCTTTTTCTTCTTGGGGAAATGGAGAGGAAGGGAAGATTAGAGTCAGGAAGTCTTAGTTTGTTCCCCCACATGAGCTGAGCTGCTCTTGATCCATTTTAATCATCTCTGTTATATCCTAAATTCTTACAGCTCACTTTCTTGGATTACAGACAAGGATGGTAGTTCAGATCAATCCTAGTGACTAGAATCTAGGGACTCTTGGTTTGGGTTGTAGCCCACGAAAGCTTATGCTCTAATAAATTTGTTAGTCTCTAAGGTGCCACAAGTACTCCTGTTCTTTTTGAGGATACAGACTAACACGGCTGCTACCCTGAAACCTTGGTTTTTACAGTGGCTCCATTCTGTAATGTAATTGTGGGCCTGATCCTATTTAAGTTACAGGGAATTTTGCCTTTGACTTCAGTGGGAGTGGAAGCAGGCAACAAATCTCAGAACTGCTTTTCTGTCTCTGGGAAAGATGCAATGAAAGGTCTGGAGGGCCCATAATACACCCCCCCATTTTTTTTTTATTCCCATGTGGTGATTGTTCAGGCTTCTTGTGATATGTCAAGAACAGCTTTCAATGAAGAACTGAAGGATGAGTTTTCAGAAAACTTTTCTGCCATGATGCGAGCTTGTGCTTTGAAATGATAATCAGCAAGGGTGGTTTGTAATTTCCTAAATGGCTGGAAGTGGGTAGGTGGGGAATGGAAAAACAGGACTGTGAGTGACTTCCCCCTGCAACTGTGGGTCTAGAGGAAGATGCAACTAGCAGTTTGAATCCCTTGTCTTAGCCCCAATAATTTAGGACCCAGAAATTTCAAGGCCAATTCTGGACAAGTGTGGGAGTGATTTCTCACCTCTCTTGCACAGGCTGGGCTAGCAGTAAATTTTCTCCCTATAAGCCAGTTTGCGATTTGTTGAATCATCATAGGGTGCTTATTACTCTGGATTGCGGTAACATGTAGAGTCCCCGCAACCAAAATTGGGGTCTCATTGTGCGAGGTGCTGTGCTCACATCGTAAGAGTTCTTAACCCAAAGAGCTTACCATCTAATCAGAGGAGACTGACAAAGGAAGTATTATAAGTGGGGTTTGACAAATGAAGAACTGAGGTGCAGAGACAGTGAATAACTTGCCTAAGCGCTCTCACGGTCTGTGGGGGAGAGAAGAATCTGAACCCCACTGAAAGCCCTAATCCTGCAAAGACTGCACATGCTTGTCCTTATGTGAGCAGTCCCTATTACTTGCAGTGCACAAGTACATGGTTATCTTATTGGAAAGAGAAAGCACTTGTGTATCTTTGCAGAATCAGGGTTCTAGATTGTCAACTTTTCAGGGCAGGGACTGTCGCCCCAATCCTCAAAGGTACATAGGTTCTGAACTCCCATTGGATGTCTTCCCTAGTCTCTTTGTGCATGTACAGAACTTAGCACAATGGGGTCCAGTTCTCAATTGGGGCCACTGTCCAAGCTTAATTGGTGCTGGGGCTCAGCCCTAGCATCTCTTCTGTTAGGGTGTTCTCCATTCACCTTGCAAGTGAGGTCACACCAGTGGGGGCAGACCAGCACACTCTGCAAAATGGCGCCCTCTGGACAGCAAGCGCTACAAGAAAAGCCCAAGCAGAAAAATCCGTGGGCCGTAACTAGGTGAAAAATGCCACCAATTCTGTAGAAAGGTAAGCCCAAAAGCACCGGAATGGTGTTCCAGCACATTCTGGCTCAGTTACACCACTGGTGGCTGTGATAATATCCCAAGGAGATTTTGTGGGCCTTTTTGGAGATGTAGAGCACAACCCTGTCAGTAGTGGTAAGTATTCTTTCAAATTTGTTTTAATTTTGGATGTGCGGTTCTTAGGAACAGTATTATCGTTATTGCTCGAGTCCTGGCACCTCTTCCTTTACAAATTAAGCACTGGCTATTATAGTGAGAATAGTAATAATCAAAAGTGTAAATAAACATTAACACTGAGCTACTGTAGCAACTAAAAGGAGAAAGAGGGGTAAAGAATATGCAAAAATGAAGGGAAAAATGTTTTGACTTTATACAAAGTGTCCAATATCATTGTGTATATAATTCCCAGAGTTTCTCACTGCAAATCCTTTTTTGATGTTCCTTTCACAATTTAAATTACGTAAATTTGTTATTCGAACCGTATTTTTTTCTCATTTATACTCTAAATAGTCTTTATCCACACAGGGATTTCTCTCTTTTTCTAGGTCATTTGATCCTGAAAAATGCTCAGAATCCATCCTCGTCCTCTGCTTTTAATTAAACCCTCTTGATTTGTGCATATAACTTTGTTAGACTTAAAAAAAACTTGTGCATGTTTCCCAGAGTTTTTACAATCAGGTCCAGCTTTGCACTGAACAGATTATCTCCCCCTACCCCCGCCCCCCGATTAATTTAACTTGCAGAATTTTTAAAAGCTTATAGAAGGGAAAGACTCACTGACAAGCCACAGTCCTGTAATCTGATGAGCTAGCCAACACCACTGTGCTGTTACAGTACATAGTGGCTTTGAAAGCTATAATACAGCACTGATTGTATATTGCAATAGACTTATGGTAATATAGGTTCTATATCTATTTTACAGATGGGTAAACTGAAACCACATTCCTAACTGCAGCATCTACGATGTTATAGGCTCTTCTTAAGTAGAGAAACTTGTAATACTGGGGGTGGATTTTTTTACACTGAATAAGGGATAGACCACTGACTAAATAGCCACTTTGTATATTTCATGTGTCTAGGGCTCCCATGCTATTGCAGGCTACTGAATTCAAGACATCCATTTCATCCAAAATGCATTCTGCTCAGATGAGTCTAGAGCAGGGGTGGGCAAACTATGGCCCAGGGGCCGTATATGGCCCTTCAGATGTTTTAATCTGGCCCTCGAGCTCCTGCCGGGGAGCGGGGTCTGGGGCTTACCCTGTTCCAGAGCTCCTGCCGGGGAGCGGGGTCCGGAGCTTGCTCTGTTCCGGTGCTCCAGCTGAGGAGCGGGTCGGTGGCTTGCCCTGCTCTCCGCGTGCCAGCGCTCCGCATGCTCCTGGAAGCAGCATGTCCTCCCTCCAGCGCCTATGTGGAGGGGCAGCCAGGGGGCTCCACACGCTGCTCCTGCCCCAAGCGCTGCCCCCGCAGCTCCCATTGGCTGGCAACCATGGCCAATGGGAACTGCAGGGACAGTGTCTGCAGATGGGGCAGTGCGCAGAGCCACCTACTTGCGCCTCCATGTAGGAACCGGAGGGGGGACATGCCGCTGCTTCCAAGAACTGCTTGAGGTAAGCGCCACCCGGAGCCTGCACCACCAACCCCCTCCTGCGCCCCATCCCCCTGCCCCAGCCCTGATCCCCATCCCACCCTCCAAACCCCTTGGTCCCAGCCCAGAGCACCCTCCTGCACCCCAGAGCCACATCTGCACCCTGAACTCATCATTTCTGGGTCCAGCCCAGAGCCCACAACCCAAGCCGCAGCCCTCACCCCCTCCCACGTCCCAACCCCCAATTTTGTGAGCATTCATGGCCCGCCATAGAATTTCTATACCCAGATGTGGCCCTCGGGCCAAAAAGTTTTCCCACCCCTGGTCTAGAGTGTTTATAAAATCAAGGGAGGATCTAATGCAAGACTGGACTGGTTTCTGAATATTAGAATGGTTGAGTTTTGTAATGTGAACAGAACAAATATAAAGAATTAAGATAGAATTGAGCTGCAGTATAGAAAACCGGGACAGGGAGAATGTTAATAAAGGGAGAATGGAGCTACCGTGTAGAGAATGAAGGATAAAATGAAACATGAGGACTTTAACATTGTCCTTACAACCTGGGCCCAGCAGATCCGCTCAGTCCTTGGCTTCTGAGCTCTCAGATCTTTCTGTACCCACAATATGTTCAGGCTAGAAGGCTTCAAAGGAACCCAAGGAATGACAGGAATGTGTTTTTAGTAGAATTCACAAGCCGTTTAAGAACATCTCAGTGGAAATAAATCTCTTTAATTCCAATCTGGGTTGTCCCTTTAAAGCTTGGGTGGGCAGGAAGAGGATGTTTGAGCAAGGGTTCACTAACACCTAGCTCAGCTAGCCAGCCTGCCCAACTGTGGTGGGTTGGCTGGTGTGAGTGGGGTGGGAAGAGAGTGAGGAAGGCTGGAAGAACTAAAAGGTAGAAGTGAGTAAGGAGAAGAAAAATGCTTTGTAGTGTCTGTCATTAGGAGCATTTAGTTCAATGAAGTAAGAGTATCAATATAATTTGACCACTCATCCCTTTTTATATTTAAGGGCTTTCTCTTATTTGGTATCTAATAGCCAATGTCTCAAAACAAGTCAACATAGAATCATAGACTTACTGGGCTAGAAGGGACCTTGAGAGGTCATCTAATCCATCCTTCTGCACTGAGGCAGGATTAAATATATCTAGACCACCCCTGACAGATTTGTCTAAGGTGTTCTTAAAAACTTCCAAGGATATGGATTCCACAGCCTCCCTAAGTAACATGGTTCCAGTATGTAACTATCCTTCTAATTAGAAAGCTTTTCCTAGTAGACAAAGACTGCTTGAAAAGTTGAAGCCACACTTCGATTAATGCTGCACACTTACCTATAAAGGCTCAAATCATCTCAATTTATCTTTAAATTGTTTTCTTCTCTTTCTTTCCCTGACCCCACTGAACACTTTAAAAAAAAAAAAAACACAAAACCACACCAAAACATAAAAAACAAAACAACCCCCCACCTCTTAACTGAACTCTCTTTCATAGGGCAGTTTGAATTTAGACCTTAACGTTCAGTTTTTTCTCTTCCTCTGTCAACTACAGCTTATTACCTACCCACTTATATTTCTCTATCTTGATACCATTATTCTATCCATATCTTACTTTTGGTGTCATAAGTGAGCATCACTTAGGTTGTAGGTGGAGCTTAGAAGAAGGCTGTCACTTATTTAATCCAACCTAACTGTTAATACAGCCTATACCCTCCCCATTCGTTTTGGCCAGGGCGCTTCACAACCTCGCAGCGGACCCGAAGCCAGGAAAGAGGCCCAATAGACTGCACGACCTTATTAGGGCATAGTGCTTATCACAGGAAACTTATGAGGGACGTGTCCCTAGTGTTACCACACAAAAAGCCATTTCTGCAGTTTCCATATTGTACAGTTCTTCCTAATAAGGGGAAGACAGTGGGGCACTAAAAAACCAATCAACGTGTGCCACATTCACTTCCAAACCCTATATATTTAGTCGTCCCTGTATAGCAATTGGAGGTGTCCCGAAAACGAATCTACGTTACGGCCAGTCCAGGTCTGATCAACTTGGGCTTGACCCTCCCACTCCCGAATCCAGCCTGAGCATGTGTCGTATAGCCGGCTCAAACTCATTATGTATATGCTCTCCCATCTGGCTGTTATCTGCATGGTTGTAAGTAATTAGTTAACTATCATTGTTTTGTTTGTGGTTACTTTGCTTGTTACCCCATACTGTGGTTAGACTGAAAAAGGCCTCAGTTGTTAATGTGTTTCCTTTCCCTTATCTTGTAAGTGCTTTTTAAAGTTAGTTACATAATAATTGCAAGTGTTACAAAGTTAGTTACATAGTAATTATTGTTGTTTAAAATCTGTTACATAGTGTAGTAGCAAGTTAATAAGAATGCATAAAATTAACATTTTATTATAATTATCATCATATAATAAAATTGAGTTGTATCCATTCCCCCTCGTCCTGGGTCATTCAACTCAGTCCTTCACCGAGAACCCTTAAAGAACCACAAACCCTTCTTTGGGTCGAACACTAACCCTTGTTCATAATACAGGTCTGAATTTTGCAGCCAGCCTTAATCTTTCTGACTAAACCCATGCCCAGAATCCAAACATACCAAACAACAGAAACTGGAAATCCAGATCTGGATCTGAATTTTGACTCTGGGTCCAGTTGTGCAAAATTCCTATTGACTTCTACAGTGCAGAATCAAACTCTAGGTTTTCTATCTTGCAGTTATTTAGAGGTGAGACCCATTTCAAATTCAACAGATACCAAGCCTACAGCTTTAGCCAAATCTGCACAAAACCTTCTGTTTGTTCCAGAATAATTTGGCTATTTTTGGTATGAATTTTCATGTGTGTGTCTGCACTATCAGACAAGAGGCAGAAGCACCAGTGGGCATAAGAAATACCAGTGTCCTTGTAGCATTTCCTGTTCACTTGGAAGCAGGAAGTCCCAAACTCTTATGAGCCTGACTTTAAAACTCAAGACGATTTGATACATTTCTGATGCAGAATCAGGCCCTGGTTCAGCATGGTACACATATGCCTAACATTAAACATGTGAGTACTCTCTAACTTCAATTGGGCTATTTACATGTTTAAAGATAAGAATGTCCTTAAGCACCTTGCCAGCGCAAGCACTAAAACTTCTGGTACTTAGCGAAAGTGGACTTGTGAACATTTCAGTATTCAACTATCCTGAACCATTTACATGAGTAGTTTGGACTGATCTCCTCCCATCTAATTAACCACTTTTGTATTGTACAAACACAATAATTTATCGTGCTGATAAAGATCTTAATTTTCCATTTGCACAATTTTAAATTAGTCATGAAAAAATGTTTTCAAGCTCCACTGTAGCCCAGAAAAGAGATTTTAATTGAGTTTATAGCAGGGGTGGGCAAACTATGGCCCGGGGGCTGCATATGGCCCTTCAAATGTTTTAATCCGGCCCTCGAGCTCCTGCCAGGGAGCGGGGTCCGGGGCTTTCCCTGTTCCGGCACTCCAGCCAGGGAGCGGCTCAGGGGTTTGCCCCGCTCTGCGTGTGCCGTGGCTCCGCGCGGCTCCTGGAAGTAGCGGTATGTCTCCCTTCCACACACTGCCCCTGGCCCAAGCGCTTCCCCCGCAGCTCCCCTTGGCTGGCAACCACAGCCAATGGGAGCTGCAGGGGCAGCACCTGCAGATGGGGCCTCCGCGTAGGAGCTGGAGAGGGGACATGCCGCTGCTTCCAGGAGCTGCTAGAGGTAAGGGCCACCCAGAGCCTGCACCGCTGACCCCCTCCCACGCCCCAACCCTCTGCCCTAGCCCTGATCCCCATCCCGCCCTCCGAACCCCTCGGTCCCAGCCCGGAGCACCCTCCTGCACCCCAAACCCCTCATCCCCAGCCCCATCCTAGAGCCTGCACCCCCCCCACTCCCCAACCACCTGCCCCAGCCTGGAGCCCCCATCTGCACCCTGAACTTCTCATTTCTGACCCCAGCCCACACCCCCAGCTGGAGCCCTCCCCCCCTCCCCCACCCCAACCCCCAATTTTGTGAACATTCATGGCCCGCCATAGAATTTCTATACCCAGATGTGGCCCTCAGGCCAAAAAGTTTGCCCATCCTTGGTTTAAGACTCTGAAATTGGGTGGTTTATAATGGAAACATTGTCAACCCCTTAACTACAATAGTTTGAATGTACCATTTTATTAAATTAGGTGAGACATTTCATTCTCTTCAGAGTTAAAAGCTGAAGGTTTCAGGTTCCTGTGTTTGTGTGTGTATGTGTTAACTCCAACTCATTATGATAGGGCAACTTAATATAGTTGAGCCCTATACATAAAATTACTATTTTTTAAACAGTTCATTATTTGGCAGTGTTATAACCTTTCAGACTTTCATTACATTCGGGGATATTGTATATAGTTTTCAGAAGAGCTCTAAAGCCCAATTCTTGACATCAGTATACAGCCTGAGCAACCACAGCAATTCATTATTATCACAATTATACACAATGGGTGAAATTATGGCCCCATGAAGTCAATGGGAGTTTTGCGACTGATTTCAATGGGGTTAGAACTTCATTCAGTGAGTTCACTCTGCTGTGGTCCATGAGGTCATATTTTCTATGACTATTCTGCCAAACACTAGATTATTCAAGAAAATAGTCACAAATTTGGAAAGTTTTTCTCAATTTTTAGAATAACTGATTATTCATATCCAAAGTGGTTGAGTCTTTTTGCTATTCTGTTTAAAAGCTTCATCCAGTTAGGAAGCAAAAACAATACTATGGGATTTAGGAGACAAGTCACAAATAGAAATTGGGTCCCCCCCTTCACTTATGAAATGGCTAATGAACATATATTTTACATTGAAATAACAACTCCATAAAAAACAGTTACGATGTGATTAACTGTGTCACTCCTGATGACTGCACAAATAACTTGTGCAACCACTGCTTGAGAAAGATGATAGTCCTGCTTTTCCATAGTGATAACCTACACCCTTCCTGGAAGTGTAACTGCTTAAACAGTAAAACAGAAATGAAATCAACATACTAAAGTATGATACTTTTTTGAAGTATTGTTTAGGTCTGACACATGAGTAAAATAGGCCTCCTCTTCACAATCTAAATAGGCCTCCTGTACTGGTTTAACTAAGTGCGCGTGGTTTTTGTTTTTGTTTTTAATTGATATTAGTTAAACTGGTGCAAGCCCCTATGTGGATCCTCTTTTATATAAATTTAGAACTGGCTTACATTGGTTTATTTCCTATCAGTTAAAGAATTCAGTTAAGGCTGTTGACCACATTTGCAGTCAACTGTTTGGCTCCTGTGGTATAATAGTTCTACCTAGCAGAAGGGTAAAGCTTATTTGTGAAGGGGGCACAGCTTTCTCAGGGGCCAGTCAAAGACTTGGGTACAAACTCCCGCAAGATCTGAGAACCACGACAGACCTCATCTCCTTCCATTCCAAGTATAGAGCACATTTCTTCAACCTTCTCTTCGCTAACAAAAATGCATATAGCAGCCAATGTGCATCTTAAGAGAGAAATGAAATATAAAAAATCCACAGGCAGTTTGTCCCTGGGGAGAGGAAGAGAGAAGAAATGAACCACACAGGAGAGATGCTATTTGTATTGTTTAATGCTCTATTGAGAAGTGCTCAGTACCATGGTGAACGGTGCAGTGTAAGAGCCTAATACAACAGATATGTGCCATATGGGCTATAACCCTGAAGCACAAGAAGATGAGGTGAAGATGGAGTGTCCTTTTAAAATGTCAATAGCCTTGCTTTGGTTGCTTTTTGTTTTTCATGTAATACTAAGGTTATGATGACACAGGTGTTTTTGTAGCCTGTGTGGGGTTAATGCATTTTACAGTGATTGATTTAACAGCATATGCCAAAATACAGCCCACTGCAACTCTTTTAACAGAAGAAATTGAAACTAGAGAAGGGCATTTCATTTCCGGTAGACTCTGTCTGAGGAATAAAAGCAATGATTTCCAAGGCCTCCTGCGTTCCTGCCCACTTGGTTGATTGGTTGTGGGTTATGATTTGCAATAGCAAAACAAAGCAGTCTTGAAATGGCAAAATCGTTACAGGCCAAATTTTGCTCCCACTGAAGTCAATTACAAACCCCCGTTTGACTTCAGTGGGAACACAATCTAGCCCTAAGTGTACAACTATAATTTGAGGCATTTACGTTTAGAATAAAGGAAAGGAACAGTTAAGCAAAGAAATCTTCAACAGCAAGCTTATTCATTTCAGTTCCTATTTCCATTGTTATCAGATCACTTTGGGAGGAAGGTATCTGTCTATGGTGGCTAAGTCAAGCATTTATCTGCTGTTCTCCTGGCACTGCAGACTAGGGATTTACCACACTCAAGGCTGCTGCCAGAATGTCAGTCTTGTCAGATTGGGACTTGTAACTCCCTCAGCAGGGAGGTGTGTGAGTGTTTTAGAGACAAAGAAAACTAGGGAATTTGCAACAAGAAGGTTTTTGCAGAAATTGGGTTGTGGTAGTCAGTAGATATAGATTTACTTTGTTCTATCTGCTCAGGCTTTCCTGTATATCTTATTTGTTGAGTCCTGTGATGATGAGTAAATCATTCGTATAGGAGTACAGAAGAGAGCTGTAATTTCCATAAACAAGGGTACCATTTCCACCAGGGTAGCTCTCTTCTAGGAGAAATCTTCCCAACTTTTGTTGTTGTTGTCCTCAGCTCCTTTACTTCCCTTCCCTTTACTCTCATCACACTCCCTCATCCCTTGAGGAAAAGTTCACTAGAACTTTAGAGAGATGAAAATGATAGGATTCTCTAGAAGTTTGTGTCCTATAGAAATTACTCACCACCTCCAACTGAATCATCCAACACAATGCAGGGGGTGGAGGGATAGTGGCACAAGGAAAGATTCCTTCTCTAGCCCCCCTATTGGACCTTCTCCTCTGCTCACTGCTGAACTAGCTTGGCTTTACTATATCACTCACTGTTGCTTGTTCTCCACTACTGGATCCACTCCCACTCCAGCTTAGGGTGGCATCTGCTTCTACTACTGCTCCCATAGAAATTATTATGAAACTTCAGTGAAGAACTCTGTACATAAAAATAAATTTTAAAAAAGACTGCAAATCCTCCATTCTCCAACGCATCTGATTCTGGCTACCATCAGAGACAGCGTACTCAAGTATATGGCCCACTGGTCAGAGTTTGTCCCTTTATCTGAGGCAGGGAAAATGAAAATGCCTGCATCTGTAATTTTCTCTCTATGCATCTGAAGAAGTGAGGTTTTTTACTCACGAAAGCTTATGCCCAAATAAATCTGTTAGTGTTTAAGGTGCCACCGGACTCCTTGTTGTTTTTGTGGATACAGACTAACACAACTACCCCCTGATACTTAGTACAAAAAGTTTCAAAAAGAGTAAAAAAGTTAAGCAGTAAAGTTTACTGCACTAGCTAGAGAACCTACTGGATTGTCCTAGCAATTTCATGTAAGTAATTATGGGGCATCTCAGGTTATCTGTGCTAAACTTTATGGGGAGTCTAAGTCCATTTTGCCTGCCTCAGATAAAAGGACAAACTCTGCTTCTGTGGCTCAGTGGCTTCAATGCAGTAAAGAGAATTTGCCCTGACTTCAAAAAAGTAAAACTGAAGTTGTATTCCAGGAATAGGAGTGTAGGAATTGGCAGATTGGATCTGACCAGTGGGCCATATCATTGAGTATGCTGTTTCTGATGGTAGGCAGAAAAAGATGCCTTGGAGGATGGCATAAGAATCCTGCAGGGCATATGTAAAACCATCTGCTTTCAACATAGGTCTCATCATGGTCTCCAATAGTTAGAGATTAACTAATGCCCTGAAGCATGAAACTTAACTCTTCCAAAATTGTTGTTGTAATTAATTCAAACTCTCGATATTCATGATAGCCATATAAGTATCTAATCCCTTTAGAAATCTTGCTGAATTTGTGTCCTCAAGGGCATCAGGTGGCAATAAGTTCCACAATTTAAGGAAATATTTTCACATAATATTTAATTTTATTCGTGTTGAATTTTCTACCTTTAAGTTAGTCAAATGTCCTCTTGTTCTTTGTCATGAGCCAGGGGGAACATCTGTTCCTCTCCTACCTCCTCTAGACCATTCATTATTTATTTTATATGCTTTTATCATCTCCCCTCATCTCCTTTCGAAGATACACAATCCCAATGTTTTCAGTCTCTCTTCATAGGAGAGGCATTTGAAACCTTTGGACCATTTTTGTTGGTAATCTCTGACTCCTGTCTAGTTCTGCAATATCCTTTTGAAGATGTAGTGACCAGTGCTCCAGGTGAGCCTGCATCACTGATTTTTATATAAAGGCATTACAGTGGGTTTGGTTTTATTCCCCATCCCACTCTGTAGCCTTATATTCAGGCTTGCAAGGGATGATGCACACACAAATATCCCAAGTGACTTTTTATCTGTGACAACTGCTTCTTTTGCTCACACATTTTTGAATAGGTTTTTTTTTTGTTATTTTAATTTATTTATATTTAATTCCCTCATGTCTCCTTTCCAGCATTTTCAATGGAAGCAAACAGGCAATCATAATGAACTTTCTAAATTTTTAATTAAGTCTTATAGAATAGATATTGTTTGCTTTAATTATTAAAAACTTAAACTTTCTCTCCTGACTTTTGGAGCAATAATTTAAAACAAAACCAAAAACCATAACACAGTAGCATGCAAACATATATATAAAGTCAGCTTCTGCAGTCCTTGTTCGGTTGTTAGTAACAATTCTGGTCCCTTAGGATTTCCTAAGATGGTCATTAGGACCAGATTGTGCCTTTAGGATCCACATGTAGAAAGAACTCCTAGTGCATGGTTCTCCCTGTCCCCATAGGAAGGGGGATTGGCTGCTTCCATGACCCCTTCTCCACTTCCCTCAGTGTATGCTGAGGGTCATCTGCCCATTGAGGTATGAACCCAAGGGGAGAGGCAGTGCTGGAGTAGGGTCACTCGTTTCCTGCTGTACACAGCACAAGTGCAAAGACTGTATTAACATTTCAGTAAAGTGCCCTTTGCACTGGGTTAGCTCCTTTAGGGATCATTTCCAGGTCAGGGATATGGGCTGGCAGGGAGCTGTGGCAGAACTGCAGGGCCCCAGAGCTCATGTGGATGTGAAGCCTTCCACACTGATGGCCTGTGCCCCCGGTGGGTTGCCAAGATTGCTGTGGATCTTGGGGAACCCTGGGTCTTGTGACATGGCTTCCAGTTTCTTCTGTGAAGGGGCAAACTTGTCCTGCCACAAATTGTGACCATTGAAGCTATTCCATAAGGGTGACCTCACATAATTTCCTTGTCCCTGCACTGGTGTTTGCGTAAATAGGCACGATCTTGTCCCTGAGTATTGGCATTAGTACTTGGCCCATTGGAAATGTCATGCTGGGGTAAACAAATGGTTCATCAAATCTAGTATCCTGTCTCTGCATGTGACCAATGCCAAATATCATACAGGTTTCTGTAAACTCCCACAATCGGGAGTGGGGTGGCAAAAGGAGTCTTGGGAGGAGAATCACTAGCTGTGGTCACTTTATGCCCTGAATCATGGGGACTGGTAGCCCTTGCAATTTTCTCCTAGCTAATGTCATTGAGATGCTTTTTTATTTATGTTCTAATCCTTTTCTTGAGTTTTCACTAAGCTATTTTCTCAGTATTTATCAAGTGGCAATGAGTTCCAGGGATTAATTATATGGGAGCCTGTCACGGTGCAGGACTCACCGCTGCAGCGCCTCCTGCTGGTCTCTCAGGGAATTAGCTTCCAGCCTCTGGAGCGCCCTCTGTCAGCTGGTGTCTTGCTACCATTGGGCCCCCTGTCTCTCCCAGACCCCGGTGCCCTTGTCCACTGGGGTACTGCCCCCTGGCAGTAACCCCACAGTCTCTTGGTCTCCCCCTTCCAGAGGAGCCCCCACTCCCTATCCCCACCTCGCCTCAGTATATGGCTACTGCCCAGTCCCCAACTAGCCCCCATTCACTGGAGCAGACTGCAGTATATAAGCCACTCATCACAGACAAGGAGGGGGTTGGACCTGCTGCCTCTGACTACCCTTGGGCTGCCCCCTGCAACTCCAGTACCTATTCAGCCTTATCCTAGGCCTGCAGCCTGGGGGGTTTCCAGGCCAGAGCTCCCCAGCTCCTCTGACCTTCCCCCAGCCCTGCTATACTCAGGTACACTCCCCAGCAGCCAGGCCCCTCCCTCTCAAAGAGTATCTGTCTGCTCCTAGCCCACTTCCCTCTTAGAAGGGCCAGCTGGGCCCTGATTGGGGCATGGCCACAGCTGAGGCTGCTTTCCCAATCAGCCTGGGCTGCTTGCCTCTAGCCACAGCCCTCTCCTGGGCTGTTTTAAGCCCTTTATGACAGGAGCGGGTGACCACCCCGCTATAGAGCCAAATCATTGTGCTGAGCACCTTCAGCACCTCATAGGCTCAGACATGTGTTGCATAAAATAGGCATAAACTCCACGGACAAAGGATTTTTTCACAAATTGTGTGGGGCGGGACTTTTTAGTGGGAGACCCTTATTATAATGGAAGCACATCAGGGATGGTCTTCAGAGCACAATAGAACCTGAGACAATCTTGAGCTTCAACTAATTGAGATTCTGTGACCAAAGGATTAATAATATATCATAAAATGTTGATTTGGACAACATTTTCTGATTCTCGCCCTGCTCCCACCTGCTGGGTGGGAGAACTCAAAACACTGAATTAAAAATGGACATTTCTGAATCAAAATATTTTGTAACTTTTTGATTCCATGAAAACTTTTGATATTTTGACTTTGTCCCACTTCAGGATGTAAACCCAATGCTGAAAGATTGGAATTTCCTGTGGGATAGAAAATGTTTTCCAGAACTCTGTACCCATCATGGTACAGGATGGTCAATTAGATTGTTTTTTTCTGAACTGGTGAATTTTTAGGTTGCTTTTCAAAGGTTAGTATAAGGAACAATTATAACCTATATTATGTGGCCACAGACAGAGCCTTGGGAATGGGTTCCTTGTATCATTGGTCGCAATTAGGGGTGCTAGCAGCCATCTCAGAGATACTACTCCCCTCTTATGCAGGTGAGGAGTGGGCAGGATGCAACCTTGCTCCCCTTCAGATGAGCTGGCAGGGAAGGGGAAGTCAACAGTCTGATATAGAGCTGTGCATTCGTTCCCCCCCCACACCTCCGAGCAAATGGGGCACCAGGACCATACTGAGGGACAGGCTGGTCCTTAGCTGTGCCACCCCAAAAGCAGACTGTGTTGCCCCTTACTGAGGGCTTGTATTAAACCCACCATCTAATCTATAATATTTTATTAAATGCTAAGATATATATTGCCCATTATCTCTGATTCCATGAGAGAGACAAGTCTAAGAAGTGGACTCTATTTGCCATCACTTCTTTACACAAACCTGTGCATTTACCTGCCATTGTGATACAGCATACGAGTATGGCAATTTTGACTTATTAGACTTAATGTTGATGCAGAAAAGATTTCACATTCAAATGATTTCTATTTCCTTTGGGTCTTCTGACTTCACTATATCTTTCATCATGCTTCTTTTTTTTTTTAAACGGATTTTGCAAATAGGTACAGTACCCTACTGTGCATGATTATTTCGCCAATATAAAATCCAAACATCAGAGTCCCTTCCAAAAGCCAGGCAGTTATTGGTACCAGATCAAGGAAAAGAAACAGAAAAGTTTTCCTTTGCTTTACTTGGTCACTTGTCTGGCATTTAAAAAGTTGGCTTTAATATTTCTTTCTACTTCATTAGAGGGTTAAATAATCCATGAAACAGCATGTATTAAAAATCCATTCAAAATATTAGAAAACGGCTTTAAAAAACCCCTCACAAATGTAACTTTTACTCTAAACGAACACCTCATGTGGGTTAGCTGCGAAATTAATGGATTGCTAGTCTGCAGTCTCAAGGAGCTGGCTGTTATAGTCTAATTAAAGGTAAAAAATCAAGACATCCAGAATTGTCTCTTACAAATTAAAAGTCCTCTTTTATGTGCTGCAGAGGTGTCAACATTATTATAAAGACTAATTAGGGCATTTTACAACATCCTGGTAAAAGGGAGGAAGTGGCATTGTACGGAACTTTAAGATTATTCAGCGTTTTTACCACTTGGGGTCAGATTTTTAAGATGCCTTCAGTGCTCACCTGCTGGTGCAAGAGGAAGTATTTTATTGTCTCATAAGAAGAAATGAGCATTTTGAAAACTTAAATGCCTGCCTGTAATGGATAATAGCCCACTTCACAAAGCCACTAAAAAGAGGCCCCAGGAAGAACTACAGAGTGACGTTGCTGCATAGTATTTGCATCAATCTGTTATCTAAGTCTGTTCATGGGTCTAGATCCTGCTTTTGTTCACCCCAGTGTAAATTTGAAATGTCTAAGGCTTCAGGGGAGTTCTCTGGATTTACGTCCATGTGCCAGAGAGGGGAACTGAGCCCCTAGCAGCTTCAATTCCCACACTGACAAATTTGAGCAAAGGAAATACTGGACTCAATGCTGTGTGCCCTTTTTTCTGAGAAAAGTCCCATTTCAGCAGGAGTCAACTGAAGTCTTGATGAAGTAAGGGTTGTTTGGATTGGGCCACTCTTGAAGATTTAGAAATGAAAGTGGTACATGTGTGCCATTAAAGCACTAATTCACATGTGGGGTGGGGATGGGA
This sequence comes from Chrysemys picta bellii, assembly GCF_011386835.1. NCBI lineage: Eukaryota > Metazoa > Chordata > Testudines > Emydidae > Chrysemys > Chrysemys picta. The sequence goes on along the minus strand of NC_088799.1, from coordinate 39,394,015 downwards.
ATAGAGCAGTAGCACAGAGAGCAATCTCTGTGTACAGGAATGCACAGGGAGGGCAATTATGACCAATTGTGTAGTATACTCCTTGTGTTCTCCCTTCTTTGTGCCCCGGTATGGGTGTATAGAAGGCAAATAGAATCTAGATGACTTTTAGGCCAGGTAATGGGTTTTGGGAGGCCTGCTTTTGATTTTTGAATGCTTGTTTGGCTATACTGAAATCTATCCCATAATTAAAATCTTGTCTGATTCTGCAGTTCCTACTCTTATGAATTCCGCTTGATTCTGCAGTTCCTACTCTTATGAACTCTGCCAACCTTTTAAGTACAATCAACTCATTCACAACTCAGACATGAGACCCAAGATACTAAGAGTTGTTTCTAATTCTGCAAATATCCCATTTATTGCAAACATGATTGAGTGTACAGACTCCTGAGGGTTTTATTAAATATCCAAGCTCATGGCAAATCAGTGTAGGAAACTAGCACTCATTACCATTAAAAATGTTTAGCATTGTCTTGAAATTGCATAAGAGGGAAATTGTATTATTCTCACTGTGGATGACAAATTCAAATGTCATGAATTTATCTAAAGCTTTTAAGTTCTATTAATAGATTCTCTTCCTCTAAAGCTATGAAGTTCTTAATCAGTGCCTGTTCTAACTGCACTTTAAAAGTGTTGTTTAATGTGTGAACCGGATCCCATGTTCAGCTCTTTAAATTGAGGCTAAAAACCACATGAGACAGTTTCTCTCAGTTGTTAGTGTGAGAGCAATGAATGTTTGCTTTGAGGGTTTAATAGAGTTACGAGTGTAAAAATAACATAATGGGCACATTTGAAGCTAAATTTTCAGCTTGGTGTTCAGGGATTTAGTCATGCAATGCCCATTAGTGTTAATGGGAAATTGTGCAGCCAAATCTCTCTATATTGTACTGAAAATATACCCCTTAGTGTTTAAGGTTGGCCTGTTAACACTCATTATGAGACTGCAGTCAAGTAAGCAGGTAAGGAAATATGATAAATGGTTCATTTATCAAACAGTGCTATAGCCTGGGATTACTTGGGATGAATAATCGAAAGTGCTGGAGGATGCTTGAAAGAAGTGGACACTCCTATAGCAGCTGTTACTGCTATGTTTTGGACCCTTTAGTAGCCTCGGTGAGGATGTTGTGACATCAGGCTTGCTATGAAGCTGCAGATATATAGAACTATGGTTATACAAACTCTATTGCACAGCAGCGAAACAGGGCAATGAGGAAGCCTGAAGAGTGGCTGATTGACTTTTCTGATTTTTGTCTTTTGTCAACTGCTCCATATTAAGGGGCAGGACAAAATCAGCAATGAGGATATTCATAGCCAGATCTAGAAACTGCCTCCATCAGCACAACTTCAGTTTCAGCCGTCTTTGTGGTACAGACATATTAGGATGCAAGGCCAACGAATTATGATGCATATTTGGCAGAGGAATGCCGCTACATGGCCGATGACCATGTGTCTGTCAAAATTTTCGGTGATGCTATAGGATGATCAGTGATGGATAGAAACTGGATATCCAGCCAGACTACAGTTGGAGATCAAGCCAGATGGGGTTAAGTCTGCAAGAAGCCTACTTCCCTTTTGGATTTCCATGCTGAATCATCTGTGTTTTGATGAGCTCAAAGAGCTGCATTCCTTGATCTAGGAATAGGAAGCCCAATTCTTGGGTCCAGCTGAGTAGCTCTCAATACTGGATCTGAGGGAGGAGTGTAAAGGTGGCTGCAAAGCTTCCCTCCCCACAAGATGCAGCTGTCCTCCCCCGGATTCTGAAATTGGTTCAGCCTCCAGCAGAACATAAACAGTGCAAGGGGGTATCTGTAGCCAAGCTTTTATGGGAATAATGAAGAATAAAGGTGTGGAAATACAGGGGAATCTTTTGGAAACCTCAATCTCAGGACATATACACTTGCATGTGTGATGTGGTTACAACATAGATTTTGAATCATATCAAAGCTAAGAAATGAGATACAGGATGAACATGCATGATGGTAGAATGACTCAGCTGAAAAGAGAAGCACAGTTCTAGTCAGCAATGTCTCTTCCTCGGGGTAGTCTTTACAACAATTTAAAATGAATGAACATAATTAAAAAGTGAATGGAAAACTCCCCAATTTAAGTTCATCCCAGCCCTATGACCCTGTGAATAATCTCTAATTCTCTCCCACCAGCCACTCTTAGAGCCCTTTGTCTAAGAACCCGTGCAAGAGGATGTGAAATTTGAACCGCAGTTAATCCCTTGTTCACTGGGGACCAGGTAACACTCCTGTATCTTGAACTACACCACAATTCTTTGCTATGCTTTCATATTCTCCATCTTTGTCTTTGAATTAGCAATGACTCTTTTTATTTTTAACTGATATGGAGCCTGTAATCTGAGTCAAAAGCCCTTTGTAGTTTTCCGAATCAAAATCTTTTTTTAATTGGCATACAGATATACAAGTTCCAGGTATCCGTTAGATATTTCTACTGTTAGTGAAAAAATGCTATTACTCTCTAAAGAGTTATTAGGGGCATTTCTGTAGGAATGCAATCAGTTCTTCAATCTGTTTATATAACAAGAGCTAGTAGGACAAACTGAAAGTCCTTTTTAAGGCCTGAGCTTTTGTAGATTGACTATTGCAGAATTTTTGGGTAAAAATGGATTTGGAAAGGCTTGCTTGGAATATGAATTCAGTTCCATTAACTTCATTGGAGCCACATCTATTTACAGTAGCTGATGATCTAACCCATATTTAGCATTGCTTCTTTGTAATACCATTCAAAGCTATGTGCATGATAGAATACCTACAGTTGAGGGAGATGTTTTCCCTAGATGTTGCTGAGGTAGGACAAATTGATATTTTAATCCCACTGGACTTCTTTCTATATAATTTATACAGTGTTGAAACATTCTGATCATAAAACAACCCTTTCATCTTGCAGGCTCTTTTCTACATCTCTTTCCCTGGATACAACATTACAAGAGTATTTTGTCTTCTCTGGACAATACAGTTACTTATTGTAAATGTTCTTTGAGATGTCATGCGGACAGCTATTCCATGTAGGTGTCCGTGCTCCCAGAACACTGGGGCTGGGGAAATTTGCCTAACAATACCCATAGGGTGGCACTCTCATCTTGTGACTTTAGCCCCTCCGGCCATGTAAGGATGGTACTTCCTTTCCACTGAACATCAGAAGCAGAGACTCTGATGGAGAGGGGACGGAGGGTGGGTTGTGGAATGCACGTTTGCATCACATCTCAAAGAACAACAGTTACAGTAAGTTTATGTCTTTGAGTAGATACAGCCTTGTATTCCATGTAGGTGACTCACAAGCTGTACTGACAGGAGATGGGGCTCAGAATCTATTTAAACAAGGGCTGCAGGATTATCTTCCCAAAGTTTGCATCTGAATGGGATGCAGTAGTAATGGCATAGTTGTAAACATAGGTACAGAGGACGAAGTGGTAGCTTTGCAAATGTCCAATATTGGAACATCACTTAGAAATGCAGTTGACGTCACCTGGGCTCTTGTAGAATGACCTCACACCCTGGGGGGTGGGAGGGGAGAGCATAATCTGAGCTACTTTGCATGCTGTCGTGATGCAGGAAATAATCCACCTGGAGATTGTCTGAAAAGAGACTCTTGACTCTTCTTTTGGTGTGCATATGACACAAATAGACGAGGTGGGGAACGAAAGAGTTTATTCCTATCCAGATAGAAAGCTAGACATCTCCTGACATCCAATAGGTGAAGACGGTTGAATGTGGGTTACGAAAAAAAACACTAGTAGATATGACCTTGGTTCAAGTGAAATTGAGAAAAAATCTTGGGTGTGACTGCAGGGTCACTTTGTCTTTGGAAAACTGCCTGAAAGGAGGTTCAGCCATCAAGGCCTGCAGTTCACAAACTCTCCTTAGAGATGTTCTCGCTATCAGGAAGGCCATTTTCTGACACAAAAAGGGGAGAGAAGAAGTTGCCAGAGGCTCAAACAGGAGCCCCATAAGATCCTCTAGGTCAAGGCTAAGGTCCCACAAAGAAACTGGTTCTTTTACTAGCAGGTAAAGATGGGGATGACTCCTTTCAAGAATCTCACTATGATGGGATTTGAGAACATTGACTTCCCTTGGATGGGTGGATGAAACACTGAAATCACCACAAGGTGCACTCTAAATGCACTTTGTGCAAAACCAGAAGACTGAGATACAACCCAGCCTAGGTTGAATTCCCTGAGCCAATGACCATACTGAGAACTACTTCCAACTGGTTTCCTGAAGGAAGATTTCCTGCTTGTCAGCAGCACTTGTCAGATTGCCCCAGAACATCATTCCTCCTCTTCATCTAATCATGCAGGATCCATACTGTGGATGCAAAATATGACTGCTGAGTCAGGAGGTTGGGATGAAGAGGAAGGTATATGGGAGGTTGGATCAATAATGTGAGGGGACACAATACTGATAATCGCAGTTCACCATGACAGGCTGCAGAGCCAGTGAACCTGGTGGTTCTGCTGTGTGGCTCAAAGTAGCCAAGGGCACAATGGAGGATGAGGCAATAGAAGCGATGGCCCTAAAGGATTCCTGAACCAAAGAAGCATCCAGGACCAAAAGACAAAGCAGGTTTGATGCTGCTTAATGTGTCACTGGCCTGGGGACTGTTGGCACTAGTGCCAATGCTGTTAGTAGCAGACTCAACAGACTCCTCATGGCCAGAACCACAGTTGATGGTCAGGGCTCTCGATGAGCTCGGCATGGTACCATGGAGCAGTTAGACAGCCCTTCTCCATCCCACTTGCCAGAAGAAGTAAGGTACCAATCAGCACTCCTCTTGGAGGAGGAGTCTCCTTGTGCCCTGGAATGGTCCCAGCTGGACTTGCGGGACCTCTTTCTCAGCATACCCAAGGAGGGTAAATTACTTCTCTGCCATGGGGAACCCAAATGTGCAGTGGCCTCACTAGCAAGATCTGCAGTCAATCGCCGATCAGATATGGGCCTCAGTACTGCAGCAGTCATCATGGCCTGCTCCAGAAGGTGCTGCCTAACCATAAGTCCTCACTACCTGAGTCCTCTTTGTAAACATCTTACAGATGGTGCATCATCCTTGATGTGTCCCTTCCGAAGACTCAACAAGACCCTTGCGTGGGGATCACTGTTGGGGATAGCCCTCCTATATGACAATGCTTGAACTCTGGTGAGGGCATCACACAGGGCAGCCTATTACTCTAACTAAATCTAATACTAAACTAAGCCTAAGTTACTACTACAACCACATACAAGAAAAAAGTCTCAGGTAACTGATACAGAAAGTGAGAGGTGAAAGAATGCTACACAGATCTGCCTTCAGCCCACAGATGGTGAGATGGAACTTATGGGGGAGGGGTGCCAACCTTATACAGCCGGGGAGGGGTAAGGCCACGAGACATGAGCACCAACCATAAGGATACTGCTAGGCAGAGTTCTCTGGCTTTGGTGTGCTGGGTGCACGTAGGCCTACATGGAATACATGGCTGCTTCTACTTGAAGAAGAACCAATAGAACCAAGCTCCTCTCCAGCCCACCTCCCTGAACTTCGTTCAAGCCCTAGACTGTATTCCAGGGCTTCCAGCTCATCTGCCTCAATGCTTCCTCTTAACACTCTTTCTCTGCTCTTGCTGCTTCTGCACCTTTCTTCCTCTACAAATCTGTGGCAGGGCTTAATCAGCTCTTGCCACTCCAGCCCCAATCAGGGAAAATGGATGGGGGCTGGGTGAACCACCCTATGTTTGCCTAGTAATTGATCACACCTACCAGCTTCATTAGCAGGAGCTATAAGGCTGGAAGGAAGTGAGAAAAAGGGGGGGCAGAGACTAAGAGCAGGAGGTCAGGCTCAGAGGGAGTGGGAGCCCCATAGATTGTTGCTGGCCAGGCCTGTGGTAGGTCAAGCAGTTGTAAAGCCTCTGTATAGTTGGAAACTGGTGGTGGGAAATGGATCACAAATAAAGAACACGGGTGTTGCACCAGACTGAAGTGTCCCTGATTCACAGATGAGAGGGGTCAAGGGACTGAATCTGGAAGGGCGCTGTGTGTACCCCATTACACTATCCCTCAATCATTGCCCTAGTTTTGTACCTATCACACTACCACATCACTTATAACTAATCCTAGGCTTTTCAGATGCCACTTGAACAATTCCCTGGATACTGCTCCATGCAAACTCTATTTGCAACCACACCCCCTCCCTACACCCATCCCTACCCTACTTGCTCCACCAGACTTCCTCCTGGAATCTCAAATGAAATTTATAAACTACTGCTTCCACCAGATCATATAAAATCTTATAATATTATGACATACTGTAAGAGCCCATAGTAGATATAGAAAAACTCATATTGCCACTCTATGAACCTCTGCTAACCGGCCAAGAGCTACATGAATATGAACTATGAATAAATTCAGCTTTAAATAAATTCAGGAGTGACGTTCTAGAACAGGCTTCCAAGAAGACTAGTTGGGGCAAATACTCTCACTAGTTTTAAGAGCATGATAGGTTTACGAATGGGATTATATAATGGGGATTGCCTGCAATAGCAGGGGACTGGTCTTGATAACACAGGAGATCCCTTTCAGTCCTATGTATACTCTGTTCTAGGTGCCATCTTGATACTGGAAGGGCGCACTTTTGAGATGCTGGTAACAGAAGTTTATAAAGCATTGAGACTGAAACATGCTAGCAAACGGCGTTCAGATGAGTTAATTCAAAATGGAAAGAGTGTTTACCAAATATATGCCTCACACCATATAAGCCTTTCTGATGGTACAAACTATAAGAGACTAAACCACTGTGACAGCTCTGATTCCTGAATAAAAGAGCCTCCACCTCTCAACAGCGAGGATTGCTGAAATGAGATCTCCTATGGTATTGGAGAAACAAAGTGGGTGAGGTAATACCTTTTATTGGACCAACTTCTGTCGGTGAGAGAGACAAGCTGTCAAGCTACATAGAGCTCTTTTTCAGCTTGTCTCTCTCGCTGACAGAAGTTGGTCCAATAAAAGATATTACCTCACCCACCTTGTTTCTCTCATATCCTGGGACCAACGTGCCTACAACACCACTGCCTCTAACTAATGTAGTTAGTCATTGCTTATCTCAAGCATCTTCATACATCAGACTTTTGTGTTAACCACGTACTCCATGTGAGAAAATGACTCTCATATCCATAGTTTACTAAGTTCAAAAGTAATATTGAATCATCTAAAATGTTTATTTCTATACAGGGCTGAATCCTGCTCCCAGGACCAGATTCTCAAAGGTATTTACACTCCTATCTTCCACTGCTTTAAACAGAAGTTAAGAGCTTAGGGCTTGTCTACACTGCAACTTTCTCACTTAGAGGTGTGAAAAACACACCCCTGAGAGCTGAAAGTTTCAGTGCTGTAAAGTGCCAGTGTAGACAGTGCACCAGCTCCCACTCCCACTACTGCTGCCAGCGCTAGGAGCTATTCCCCTTGTGGAGATGGATTTTTTATAGTGCTGGAAGAGCTCTTTCCCAGTGCTGGTGCTGTGACTACACAGCCATGTTAAAGCACTGCCGTGGCAGCACTGTCGCAGCAGCCCTTTAATGTTGCTAGTGAAGACATGCCCTTAGATAAATTTGAAAGTCTGGGCCCCATTGACTTCAGTATGTGCTACATTTGGCTCTTGGGACCAGATTTTGCTTTAAATTCTACTGGTGTAAACTCAGAGTAATTCCAATGAAATCTATAGAGTTGCTTTGCATTTATATCAGTGAAAAAATTTGGTCCATGTATTACAATTCTAACCAGAATAGTGACAGCCTTATGATAAAGCAGGTAGATAATTGAAATAAATACTCCAATGAAGCTAAGAAAAATCCCTTCAAATTCTCTCTCCTTAATTTAAATGATACACACTTCACATTTCCACAGTTTAAAACAAGCAAATGAAAAAGGCTGTATTTCTTCATACTCTGTGATTATAGTTGCTGGTGGGTTTCAGCTGTTTATCATGCAATTTCTTCCTACCTCACAGCTCTGAATTATGTTTCTTGACTATTAATTTGACAGCCTGTTGGAAAATAAACTTGAAAACCTGCAGGGCTATTGGTGGTTTTTTTGTTTGTTTTGTTTTTTGTTTTTTTTTAAATTGGTTATAAATGTCGAGGGTTCTTGGCACAATACATCTTGCTTTTAGTAGACAAATTTGAATGTCCACAGACAGCAACTAGTTATGACAAATAATTTAAATGTAGGATTTTTTTTTCCATGGGTGAAATCCGATTGCCAGCATGGGTGCTACTACTAATGTGGCTGAATCAATGTAATTTATCCTTAACTTGGCAAGCTCAACTAGTTTACACACCTTGAAAAGAAACAGCAATAATTACTAAACACTATGTGGTCTGTTCTCTCCTCTCTCTGTAGGGGAATATGTGTGTAGCTCTTATTAGGTCTAATAAGAATACTGCACATTACTCTCTTGTGCATCAACAGGATGACAGACCTCTTTGCATTATTAGTTTTTAAATTTGCTGCACTACTTTTTAAAAAAATATAAGTTTTCTGCATTTATCCTCCTGATGCTTTTCATCCTCGGATTTCTTCTTCTTCCTCTTATTGTCATTCAGCACTATAGCAGATCCATACTGGGGAGGAGTTGTTTCCAAATCATGGGTCAGGTCAGGCTTCAGTAAAAATATTCATATCTATTAAAAAAATGTGGAATCTTAGCTTGGAACCGAGGGTAACTGAACTAAGGGAATCAAAAAATGGAAACCCAGACACTCGTCCCCCAACCTTCTGAAAAGTCAAAGGAACAACTTACCAAACTACTTTCTGCATAAGGAAAGAATGAGATATTTTTTTTCAATCTCAACAGTTCGTGCATCTTTGGTAATGTATAACTGATGAATTGGCAAAACCTCCATAATAAACCAGCATCATTAATGGGATGGGTGTTACCTTGATGAAGATGTGAATATTCTCATAATGGTACCTTTTGTGCACTGGCATTCTGATCTCTCTTACCATGCTTTTACACTAGTGTAACTTCACTGACTTAAATTGAGTTGCTCCTGTTTTACTCCACTGGTCTGAGATCAGAATAAAAACCCTTTGATTTATATTTCTCTTTGGTTTGAAAAGCAAGCATCTGTTTTCTGAAAGCTAATGAGAAGAATGCCTAATGATGCATAAATGGGGCATGTTTCCTGCTTCACTCACAGATGATTACTGCAATATCTGTATTATATCAGTGCATAGAGGACCCAACTAATACCAGGGTCCAACTGTGTCTAGATGTACAAATATGTAGAGTGAAACAATTGCTGCACAAAGAGCTTTCAATATAAATACACATGCACAGGGAAAAAGGCAAAGAATAATTAAATGATGTACCCAAGGTCAAACAGCAGTTCAGTGGCAGAGCAGAGAATAGACCCCCCCCAATCTCCTGGATCCCAGTCTAGTGCTCTATCTACTGGGCCAAACTGCTTGTAACATGTAATGAAAATATCACATTTTTTCCACCGCTAGAGGAGTCCTTTACTATATCTATATGGAATCACAAAACTCATTAATGTAGAGTGTTAATTAAAACTTGGGGTTCTTCACCTTTAAAGTACATTTAATCTTGTGAGATAAATGTGTGACAATCCAGATACTTTACTTAGCCCATTATATTGATTGAATTAAAGAAGGCTAGAATATTTGGAAATAAAAATTGTGACGTCTTCTCTCATACTTGGTGAATCTTATGAGCATCGTTGCCAGTGAATGAAAAAGATCGTCTTCCTTCCCCTCTCCACTCATTACTAGGAGGAAAGGACTGGCCGGAGGCTTCTGCCTGTCTGTTTCCTCATACTTTGTTTGCCATCTTTGTAATGGTTAATATTTATATAATTGTTTTGTGGCACAATTTTCAAAACACACACACACAATGTCTTTATTTACAGAACCAAATCCTGTTCACTCCCCTTACATGAGTAGCCCTCATGAAGTTCAATGGGATTTTGCTTTTGAATAAGGTCAGCTGCACCTGTTCCAGAGACCAAAAATAGATCTAATCTGACAGTGAAGATGTGTCTTCTTCAATTACTATCATCAAATCTCTTTCACTGGGAAAACAGAAATTAATTAAAAGAAATCCTTGGCACTGTAAGGCTATCAAAACAGAATTGCTTATCAGTTTGCCATCCACTCTGAATGTCTTTAAATACAATTAGGATTATTTTAATTAAACACAAAAACTGCTCACAAAGTATAAGCTTGTAATCTTGTTTCGTTGTCTTATCACTGACTTTTAACATTTAAATATACATTCCTTAAAGTGAATATAATGCTCTTGAAGAAGTATCAGGCTAAAATCCCTCTATGTATCCTCAGAATAGATTGAACAGAGTAGCTTCTTTTAAATTACCTCATCAATGTGCTTCTGCTACTGTGGAGAGGAACATACTGTAAGGCACCAGGATGGTTAAGTCTTTCTGCCCTGCTGAGATTGCCACTCTGACGGGCTTCCACCAAACAAAACAACTATATTCTAGGAACTGGACTGAAACCAACAACTCACAACAACTCGTCATAAGCCATTGAGGGGGCAGTCATATTGTAACAACCTTGTTAACCTTCTTTTGATTAGCATATGCTCTATATTTTTTGCTTTAATGCTGTGATGTTCTGACCTTGCCTTGCTCAACTAATTATTTTATCCTAGTTTCCTCTCTCTCCTCCCCTCCCATTCTAAAAATGAATTTAAATGGTTTATAGGACAGTAGTGGGATAGGAAGACTTTCACCTTAGCCTAGGCTAGATTGAAAGCAAACAGTAAGCTAATTTGTTTCCATTTGGAGGCTTATATAAACTGAGTTCATGTTCTCAGCCCAGCTCTTCCTTGACCAAAGCCATCACTAGTATCTGAGATAGCAATCTGAGGAGAGAGACCCATACATGCATGATGACCAAACAGTCTCTTGAGACTGAACTACTCTTCCCTCCAGGTCTGCAATGATGCTCAGTAGGAGAGCAGTCCTGCAATCTGTTGGTGCACAGAACTTCCATGAATTCCAAAGGGAGTTCAATGAACATGGACTCCTAGCGGTTCCCTAGCAGGGTAGAGGAGGGAAAGCAACATTGCTGTTTTATCTGAGGTTTTTTTTGTGGATAAACAAAGCACATGAGCCTTTGTCTCAGATATATTTGATACATCTAGAGAAGAGAGAAAATGCTGTCATCAGTATGTTTATAAACAAATCTGTATTTCTTGATGTGAAAAGGTTTGTATTAAAGAACTTTATAAACCAAACACTCTGCATTGTTATATTTTAAGGGGGTTGGAAGGGTTGTGTTTTTGTTTTAGATAGGTATATTTGTTGAAAATGATTGCTAGTACTGTGTGTCTTCCTGTACACAGACCCGCTTCTCAATATTTAAAATTAAGCTTGCCTACAAGCAGAAGAGGCTATGGGCTCTAAGTATATAAGGTACTGGATTGAAATCAGGGGACTTGAGTTCTGTTCCCAGCTCTATCACTAACCTCTTTTGTAACTTTAGGCAAATTACTTCACCTCTGTTTCCCCTACTACCCTCTGTCTGCCTTTTCAATTAGTTTGTAAGATCTTTGGGACAGGTGCTTTCTCTTACAATGTGTTTATACAGTACCCTAGAACAACGGGGCCCTAGACTCTGTTGGGTTATCGAGGTGGTACTGCAATATGAATTATTAGTACAACTGGAACAATTTGCTGAACTAGCTAAAAACAATCCCCAAATGTGAAGGTGTCCTAGTTAGTTCTCGTGGTGGGGAAGGGTCTATAAATTCAGAAATGATGAGTTCTTCAGTTCCCCACATGGTAGGAGGCAGTCAGATGTCTGTGATTGGCTGGGTTAACTCTCCAAATAACTCCTCACAGTGAGGAGCCCCTCCAGAATTTTCTCTGCCTCCAAAGGTCTAGCAGAGCTTTGGCAGCCGCTCTTTTTTTTTTTTCCAGAACAGAGTTCTATCATACTGAGTCTCTCCTCTCTGGCATCCCAAAAAATGTTAAAAGAACCAAGGAGTCAGGGAAATGTTCTTTAAGGAGGTCCCCAACATCTTCTCTAGTTTCAGACCCTTGCTTGATGCTTTCAGATTCTCCACCAAATTGATGGTGTCCAGTGCTGTAGTTAGAAGACATCTTTGGCTATAGACATGGAAGGTGGATGTCTCTGCAAAACAGGTTTTGGTAGCAAACCTGTACTTGGGAGAGAAATTTTGGGGGGAACCACTAGCAAAAGCTCCTTCCAAAGCATAGAACAAAAACAAAAAAGTCCTTCTTTTCTGTTTATGATCACAAAACTCACTTGAGTTGTCTTTCTGCCTTATGCAGCTCTTTCCAGAGTTATTGAGTCTCATATAGATATGGTAGGAGACACAACAGATTCTCTAAGAGTAGATTGGGGAAAGGTAGGTTCAATATAAACAGAGGTGACTCCTTCTCCATGAATGCTCCTCAGAGCAATCAGTGACTACCATCCTCCCTCCAGCATTCCCCTTGGGCACCAGCTGTCTCTATTTGTTCCCAGCTGGTTCTCCACTATGGATATATGGCAGAGAGATATCCATTTCCAAGTAATACGCCATAGAATTCAAAAGCATCTCCCCCTCCAGATTTCTCCCTTCTTCCTCAGCCCATTCAAGAGGAAAACTATATTCAGGACAGTCAGTCACCTCTTCCAAATTGGGATAATAGAGCCCATCCCAGACCAGGGACAGTGTCAGAGCTTATATTTCATACTATTTCTTGGTTCTGAGAAATCAGGGGAGAACAGGGTGGTCCTGGATTTAAATACACTTTACCAGTCAATTCACTCCCACATGTTCAAAATAGAAACCACTCAGTCCACCATGGCAGCTTTCAGCCAAGAGCATTTCCTAACCTCAGTGGATCTGAAAGAGGCGTATCTCCACATTCCGATCCTTCTGTCCCACAGATGATACTTGAGGTTTGTATACAGTACTGGCACATGTAGTACAGTCCTTCCTTTTGGCATTTCCACTGCCTCCATGGCATTCATTCACATGGTGGTGGTAATGGCATTCCTACATCAGAAAAGGGTGCACCTGTGCCATTTTCTTCACAGCATTCTTCTTCTAGAAGTCAGAGACACCCAAGGGTGATACACACCCTTTAAAAATGTGGGATTACAGTAAAAGCTTTGTTATCCGGCATGTTGGGGAAATGGGGGATGCCAATAAGTCAAAAATTCTGGTTAGCTAAAAGGGAGGGAGTTTGGGTGCGGTAGGGGTAGGACGACCAGAGGTCCTGATTTTATAGAAACAGTCCTGATATTTGGGGCTTTGTCTTATATAGGTGCCTATTACCGCCCACCCCCGTCCCAATTTTTCACATTTGCTGTCTGATCACCCTAGGGAGGGGGCTCAGGGATGGGGGTTGGGGCACAGGAGGAAATGCGGGGCATGGCTTTGGGAGGGAGTTTAGGTGCAGGAGGGGGCTCGGGGCAGGGGCTTGCAGCATGGGAGGGGTTTTGGGGTGTTGGATCCGTGCAGTGCTACCTCCGCCCGCAGGCGCTGCCCCTGTAGCTCCCATTGGACATGGTCCCTGGCCAATGGGAGCTGCGGAGCAAGCCCTTGGGGCAGAACAGGGGCAGTGCACAGAGCCCCCATGGACATTCCTCTGCCTAGGAGCAGCAGGGACCTGTCACTGCTTGTGGGGAGCTGCCTGAGGTGAGCCAGATCTCACACCCTGAAATCCCTCCCATGCCCCAACCTTCTGCCCTGAGCCACCTCCTGCACCCAAACTCCCTCCCAAAGCCTGTGCCCTGCACTCCATCCCGAAATGCCAGTTTCTAGAACTTTCCGGTTGGTGAAGTGCTGGATAACATAACTCTTACTATATAATGAACCTGGAGGAAAGCCAGATTATCTCTAAACAGCCAGTAGAACACAAGGGTGTTTTGATGGAGACCATAGTGAACAAGGCCTTCCTCTCCAGAAATAGGCAGGCATGGATTCTGGAGCAAACATACAAGTTCCTTCATAGTCCACGCTCCCCCCATGAAGGACTTACTCTATCTATTGGGTATGTGTGTTTCATGCATATACCTACTTCCCTAGGTAAAGTTTCATCTCAGGTGTCTGCAGTAGTACCTGCTGAGCTTCCCTACTCTCACTCGTAATTCCAGATCTCTTACTGTAAGACTTCCATGCGTGGTAAAAGGGTCCATCAGACAGCAGCTGCATCCGACAAGGTTAACACACGGTATCCAGTAGGCAGAACTTCACAGACATGCTATAATGACAAATGCCAGCTTGGAGGGATAGGTCAGCAGTTGCAGATGGACTCTCACTACACCATAAACCATTTGGAACTGTGGATGATTCATCTAGCTCCTCAGGCACTGCTTCCTACTTTAAACTGCAGACACATACTTGCATTCATAGGCAACGCTATTATTATGGCATATATAACAGACCAGGAGGCATCTGGTTGAGGTTATTTCAAGCAGGAGCCACAGCCCTCTTCAGGTAGGCCAAGAGAAAAATTCTGTCAGTCCGAGCCATGCATATCAAAGACAAACTGATTGGCTGAGCTACAAAATCTCTTGGCATCCAACTCCAATGGCAAAACAAACAATTTCTATGCCAGCAGGAGAGATCTTTGGACCCGGGGAAACCACACCTTCTCCCAGGTTTGGGCAAGGGCTCTGCTATATGCATTCTCTCCTTTCCCCATGATAACACATGCCATCCAAGCATATAGAGATAACAAGCTACCATGGTTATGATTACAGCACACTGGCATGATGTTTAGACTTCATGGAGATGTATGCAGCCAACTCCACTACCACTATGACCCATTCCAGATCTACTAACTCAGGGACATCTGTTCCGCTGCAGCCCAGAAACACTGAACCTGATTGCCTGGTTATTAGAAGGCCAGACTGAAATAAACTAGGAAGTCCAGAAACTCTTCCACCAGTTCTCAGTACACAACAACATGGAGAAGTTTTGATTTCTGGTGCACATCAAGAAGACACATGGCAGTATCAGCTTCGGTCAAGCTGCTCCTAAAATTCTTAGAAGCAGATCTGTCAATAGGGCTGCAGTACAACACACCTTAAGACTTAAGTGGTGGTTATATTCCCAAGGGATGCTCTCCCTTATCCCATTACCATCACATCAAAAAATTCCTTAAAGCTTCCAGCCTAACCAGATCATCCCCTATTCACAGGGTTGCCCCATGCAATCTTTCCCTAGCACTGAATGCATTCCTGGATCCATCAAATACTTGTCCAAAGCATCCCTATATTTCCTGATATTTAAAGTCACTTTCCTAGTGTCCATGACATCCTGTGAAGAGTCTCAGAATTGGGAGCCCTCTCTGTTCTCCCTCAAAATTGTGTTTTCCATAATGACAGCGTGGTATTACAAACAGATCCTTCATTCATCCCTAAGATAAATTCTTTCTTCCACTGGTCCCAGGAGATTTCAGTCCCTTCCTTTTGCCTAAATCCAGCCCATCTGAAAGAAAGGTCATGGAACCTTACACATAAAGAAAGCAAATAAGATCTATATTAAGAGAACAAAGCCCTTCAGAAAAATCTTCACTTTGTTCTAATATGTGACAGTGCCAGGGCACAGAAAAATTCCAGGTCCTCCACAAGAAGATATATTAGGTAGTAAATTTCTGAGGCATATAAAATCAAAGGGAAAACTTCTCCATTCAAGATCGAATCCTGTTCCACAAGGTCAATGGCTTTTACTCAGGCAGACAGGTCCAATGCACGATATGACCAAATTTTCAGGGCAGCAACTTAGTTGTCCCTACACTTTTACAAAGTTCTATAAAATAGACTTCAGTTGAGCTAAGTGGCTTTTGACAGGAGGGTTCTGCAAGCCATAGCTCACCCTAATCCCTAAGCCCATCCAACAATTGATAGTAGCTGGCTGGGATGGGTCCATAAACTCATGCCACCCTGTATTTTTTATCTCCTCCTTAGAGGAAGCTAATTCTCAGTAGCCTTGCTGGTTTGTGGGTGGTTTTGCTTTTTTTGTTTTGAGGAAGAACTGAAGAAAACTGTCCTTACATTAATCAGTGGCCTTCGAGGTCATCCTGGTTTATATGTATTTTTTCCCTTAGCTCGGACAGTTAGTGCTACTTAGTGTTGGACAATTTTATCTCTTATTGTTAATACATTTTGAAAGCTTTTCTATTCAGTTATTACAGTTATTAATTTTGGAAGCAACTTTTTGGGGGGAAGGAGGTGCACTCTTCAATGGGAGTGGTTATCTAGATATTCAGCTCAGCCAGCCAAAAGCAACTGACCCTGCTTCATACAGTGTGGGGGAGTGAAGAGCCCATCACTGCTGCATGTATAGACACATTTTTAGGTGAGCGAGCCAAACTCCCTCATTGCCTTCCATCAAGAAAATGCAAGTTTTGTTGTTGTTTGTTTAAATATTTTGTGCAATATGTTATGACTAGAACAGCCATAGCAAATAACAGGTGTTGCTGTGGGAAAGAGCACTGTTGGAGATGTGGAAACACTTTAACAAAGCTGCTGCTTTAATAGGTCAAAATGCTTTTGAAGTATAATAATAATCAAGGTTCAAGTTTGAATTGCATTACCTTTTTCCTCTTGTTAGTGGCGATGGTGGTGACTGCTTGTAAAGTGCTCAGCCATGGATCCTTATCATATATACTTCTAAAGCCCATCTATCTCTCCCGCCCCCTTCTTTGCTCATCCTCCTCTTCTAATAATTCTCAATCTTTCTTCTTCAGGGATTGTTTTCTGCTTTCAAGAACTTAGTGAAATACACCTATGGTTGCAACAATCTCTTGAATTGCAAAGATGGCTGTGGGGCCACTAATCGGGGTATTTGGTAGTCCTGGCTCCACGAGTACACTTCATTGGGATGCTTAGTTAACGGCTCATTCCAGTTTTCTCCAGGCTGTCCTTTGACCATTCAGTTTGGGAAATTAATACTAGTATTTATTGTGCACAATCATAGAATGGGAGTAAGTGTTACTTTCCATTCACTGAGTTGCTTAAGATCACAATGTGGTAGTTCATTGTCTCCCTGCCTCTCCTACATATACCATTTTGTTATTATGTACCATCCTTGGCTGCAAAGTGTTAAAATCAAGCCAGTCTGAGCCACTGTATTCTGAAAAGAGGAGAAAAAGGATTAGGGACACTGAGTAATTTTCTGCCTGTATTGATTTTTTCAAGCTGTTTACTTGTGTTTTTTGCAACTTTTCTTCCTCTTCAGCCACTCCATGGTGAGGGGGCGAGGGGGAAGAGAAGAGATTTACTGAACACTAGCTGAAGGGGGAACCCTGCAGAGCTTATTGCTGCCAAGGGCAGGAAATGGAACACATGCCTTTCACCAAGGCAAATTTCTTTCTCTAATCAGATCAGCGGTCGGACAGGGAAAAGTGGCACTGACAGAATGTCAAGAAATCAATCCACTCGTGCACATTGGATCCAACGGTAACTCTGGATGGATGTCTGACAGAGAGGAAATAGTCAGGAATGGCTAAAATTGTGTTGTACATCATGATTAGAGCTGTAAGGAACAGTTAATTTAGCCCAAACAGTGGCAAATTTTAGACTATAGAAGCCTGACCCAAGGTTTCCAGCAGAAAGTTGAAATTGAACTTAAATTTTAATGTCTGTCTTTTTTCTGTGTCATGATACATTATGAAGGACACACATGCCATAATGGCTAGGGCTTTGACTCCAAAGTCACCTACATTTTTATATAGATCAATTAAAAATGTGGGTCATTTTTCTAACTTTAATATGTTAAATCACTTGAGACACATGTTTGTCTTTTACCAACAAGGATGATTTGCCATTTCTTTTTTGTGAAAACATTATTTTGTTTGTTTGATGGACTTACACATATGTGAAACTTACTAAAAGATGTCTTGGATTACATACTACTAATGGAAATAGCCAGTGATATATTTCTAATTATTTCCCTATTTCCATTCCTTATAGCTGCAGAAACTCAAAGGTACATTTTCAGGAGAAAAACCACCGTGCAAGATCCTATTTGGGTTTCCACTCTCTCTTGGAGCTACTTAATGTAGAAAGTGTAGAATAGTTCCATGTGTAAACTTCAATAATTTTGGGAAGAGAGAGGGATCTGTTAAAACCAATGAAAACAGTCTTTTGCAATGAAGTTATTTGTCATCCAATCAGCCATAACTGTATGAAGAACTCAGTATTGAATTTTCTTTGGTAAACTGTGTACACTTCTACCACATAAGTAGGAGTCAAAAGAAACTTCTCTAAGGACGTAAATACAATTTTTAAAATACAACTTTTTGAAGTTTGGCATTAGGAGTAAATAATGCTTAGATGTGTGAAAAGACTAATATGACAAGAGAATGAAAAGATTCGGACTGCTTGTTAGGAAGGAGACTGAAGAAGAGACTACAATAGAGATATATAAAACAATGAATGCTAAGGAGACTATACATTGAATATTCCCACTTATTCTTTCAGATGTACAAAATAAGAGGACATTAAATGAAACTGAAAGGTAAAAAGTACTTTTAAAAACAATGCCTAATTAACAAGTGAATCTAATTGCTACAAGATATCACAGAGGCTAAGAGCTATGTGGGATTTACAAAAGATTAAATAGCTACATGACTATTGAAAATCCACAGTTATATTAAATGCATTTAAACCTCTTTTCTAGCCAATCTGCTACAGGGCATTAAATGAATTTGCCATTCAGTCAACCCTTAATTGAATTTACTCTATGGTGGGTTATTCCAGTGTAACTGGTGCACCCTTGCAACCAAGATGGAGCCTGCTCTGCGGGAGCATTCTGTCCAAGAAAAAGCCTCTGCAGGGAAACACAGGATGGAAACTCCCTTTCACCCTAGGTCTACTTGTTCCAAATCCCCCAGAGTAAAAAACAAACAACCCCCCTACCCCAGCACTTCTCTGCCTCAGGATGAGGTTTTAAAGGGGCTACAACATATTTTTCCATTATGAGTTTCTTGCACACCTTCTGAAACTTGTGGTATTGGCAGTTATCAAACACAGGATATCAGACTAGACAGACCAAATACCTGATCTACTATGGCACTTCCTATGTTTCTAAATTTCCAAAGGGTGTCTTCTGTTTTGGCAGTCCCAAAGTTGTATATGCACATCCGCTGACAAATTGATACCAGAACACATCCTTAAAATCATCAAACATCTGTCTTTACAACTTTTTGAGTTGTTCCAATGGGTTTTTGAGATGCGAATACTTTTACATATATAATGTGCTCTAGTATTTATGAGCAGATATTAAAATTCATTGCAGGTACAGTACTTGTATTTTTACATGTGGCTGCGAGTAAGTGTGTACACAATTTTGTGCACACATGTAAGCTAAGTAGAAATCTACCTTTTAAAATTTTTGCTCCAGGTTCTAAGTAAAATCAACAAAAATGAGGGAATTTTGAGTGAAAGCTGAAGCTCCTTCCTTAACGTACCCTGCTGTGCCAGGTGTACATAAAGTATATCAAAACAATTTATGCAATAGACTAGTGCCTACACACAGAAGGGTTTGATAAGGATAGATCATCATCAAACAAGTACAGTCTACTAAAGACTGTTACACCAGCCAGAGCGACCATGGTTGCACCAGGCCTCATGTAATGAAGTTCCCAAATCTGGCTCAGTCCTACAAATCACTGGGGTGGCCCCACAGGCAAAGCTAGGTAGGGTCAAGGCATGCACCCCATTGTGTATCGCTGGACAGTTTGAAAGCATGGTGAGCTGGGGTGCTTTTGTTCATCACTATCACATGGGCAAAGAGCATGCAGCACCACTTTAGAATGAATTGAGCAACTGAAGGAAGACTGGATCTTCGCAAAGTCAAACCACTTTATGCTCAGGATTTGTTGCTGGCAGTGCACATGGAATGCCTCTAGCCACTCTAAGACTCGTGTAATAGGGTCCGGTTTCTGAGCCTTATAACAATGCAGGTAGTACACAGGTTTGATACATCCTGAAATTTGTCTCAGTGCAAAGATGTTTTAGCATCCATAAGGGAGACATGGACTTCATGCAGGAGGGTTCTAAACTAATCTATTGATGATCACTCCAGCAATTGCTGTATGCCAGTTTTTCAATGTATCTAGGCTATTCATCACAGTAGTACATTAAGTCTTAGCCATTGATAATATATTATGTCAACAATGTAGGGTTTTTACTGGGTGCTGCAGATTATTGACACAATATATATAATAGATTTATTTTGCACTAATGTGTAACATGAACTCATCAATCAGCAAGTCACAGAATTGAATCACAATAACCTAATGGCTACTTCAGTGCGATTAAAACATAACATAGCAGTCTAGTGTATTGATCTATTATGAGGATAAAAAGGATATACTGCAGAATGCGTAGTGCTGTATGGCAGGTGTACAATCTTGCAGCTCTTATTAACAAGAGTAATCTCCATTGATGAGTGGTCGCATTGACTCATATGAGTTAGTGTTGGAAAATCAGACCTTAGCTGATGGTCAAATCCGAACACCTCCCCCGTTAAATTTTTTTAATAACATATATACACAGACTTTGGGTTATGGGACGGGTGTGTGTGTGTAATATATATATATATATATATATATGTATGTAAATAAAATATATTTTAAATAAAATATAAAACTTTAGAAGTTTACTAATGTTTCTGAAATCAGAACATGTCTTTATTTTCTTTTTGGCCTGAACCTACCAGCTCTTCTCAGCCCTCAGCAGAACAAGACTAATTGAAATCTGGGAGGAGAGAAAGCTACATAGCCTAGCATGCCAAGCTTCAGTCTAAAGAAATTATTTACAGTTGAATTTTAAACTCCTTAAAAAGACGGTTTAAAATGGAGATGCTGACAGTTCCTTAACAATAGAAGAGCAGCTGGATACTTCATAATACCAGACTTTGTTATGTATTTCAGTTTGAATGAAACTCTCTGCCCAACTTTAAAAGATGTCAAGAGTAGACATGCTCTCATAGAAAAAGGGAAGGGAAAAAAGGCTTATTGATCCATTTAGCTGGTAAGAAATACCAACCAACGAAAAAATGTTTACTGCATAGCAGTGCAGTTACATAAATGTCAGGAACTGCAACTGATCTGGAGTTCACAATGGGAGTTCATGACAATATAATGTTACAAAAATGCTGAATACTGAATAAGATCTGACTTTCCCTACAGATACTCATGCCACATTTCCCTGCAGAAACATGATTTATGTATGAACCTGGTGCAAGATTGGATGGAAAATTTTCACTCTGCACTGAGAAAAATCAACAGACTGCCGGGATTTACTTTGTGAACTAGTGATTGTAAAACTGAAGATGCCAAAAATTAAATATTTTTAAAATTTATTGCCAGTAGAAAATGTAAAGGATGAAATTTTACCCCATTTTGAAAATGTCCATCATTTTGGATTTTCATATGCTTTTGAGTCACTTTGCAGCATTCTTTTTGAAATTTAAGACTAGAAAGCCCTCATTTATGGCAAGTACAAGAAAAGTATCAGTTGGGGGGGAAAGTGTGGGAGCGGGGAATGGAGGGTCAAAGGGGCTTAACTCTTGGGAAATTAATTTTTTTCCATTTTTCTTTTTAGTTAAAAAAATGTTTTGCAGTCTCATTACTGGTGTTCATCAGATAAGAAAATTAAGAAATATTTTTCTTCTCTTCCCAGCACAAGACTTTCTTTAAAATCTTTATTTCTGGGGAAGGGATTATAGAAGTATGCATGTATGAAAGTTAAGGGTTGAAAGGCAGTTACAGTACTAAATAGGTGAACTCCCATGCCCTATCAGAGTCACCTGCTACTTTATGCAGTGTGGTGCAATTTCCACGTTAGCTTATCCCCACATCGCTCTCTTTTTTATTTTTTTTTTAAAGCATTAGTCATCTGCTGTGGTTTTTGTGAGGATGATTACCTCTATGATGAGCATCTTTCTCTCTGAAACCCATCCTGTAACTAAATACATGTGGTATCCATTCACCTGCTGCAACAATATTTTTTTGGCCTAATCTTCTCTTCTGAGTAGCACTCTTCAGGAAGCTGATCATTACCTCAACTCCCATTGTTACTCATACGAGGAAGGACTACTCCTGTGAGTAATGATTTGCATTTGCAGTATCAGGCCCTGAAGAATGGCCTGATACTGCCCACACTGAATGAATGGCAAACCTCCATTTGACATCAATGATGCAAAATCAAGCCCAAACAGATGATGTGCTCAGAGGGTCCAGTACTGCTCCCACCAAAGACCATTCTAAACCTTGCATTGAGTTCATTTGGAGAAGAATCTGTACCTTATTGCAGGGGAAAAAAATTATTAGGGCCAGTGTTACTCAAAATAGGAAAATGAGAGAGATCTCCAACCACTTTGATCATTCAGTATTATTGATAGTAAGTAAAGAAAATTTTAACTCTGCACTGAGAGAAATCAACAAACTCCTTAGTTTTACTCTGGAAACTAGTGATCATGAAACTGAACATTTAAAAAAAAATCTAATTTTTGGCAAGCTTTATTTATTGAGTAGATTGTGGTAAGAGAATATTTTTTTAAAAAAGATACCCATGTGCTGGTCCAAATGTTCATGCATATTTAATGCAGGACCAAATTCTCAACTGGCACAAATCGTCTGAGCTACACCAGCTGAGAATTTTGACCCCAGGTGCCTGTTCATTT
Organism: Chrysemys picta bellii; assembly: GCF_011386835.1. Classification (NCBI taxonomy): domain Eukaryota; kingdom Metazoa; phylum Chordata; order Testudines; family Emydidae; genus Chrysemys; species Chrysemys picta. The sequence continues at coordinate 39,371,287 of NC_088799.1, read as the reverse complement.
CATCAACATTAAGTACTTTAAAATAAGATGTAGTCTGTTGAGGCAAGCTGTGGGTTCTAGTAGTTAGAGTCAGGGTCTAATTCACATATTGTTTTCTACAATCTCTCAGTAAATTTTCACCTATCAGTTTTGGATGATTGTGATGGGGTGTTCACCCCCCATGAGGCCAGATCAGGTGAGGCCAATTAACCTTATAGACTGCACCTAAAGGAGAATCAAGACTGATAAAACCTTACTGAAGATGAAGCCCAGCTGGGTAGATGCAGACAAGGGCTTGTATAAAGCCAGGAGATCGAGAGCAAAAGGGGCTGCTGGGAGAAGAAAGGGAGTGGTTAGGGACAAGGAGGAGACTAAACCCGGGGGTTCTGTCCTAGACTACAGCATCTGTCATGAAAGGGAAGTAGTCATAGAGAAGCAGAGGATGCTTGAGCTGGTAAAACACAGAGGTGGGCCAGGAGATGTAAAGTAGGAGGGACCCAATGAAAAACAGCCATAAAGTCAGAGATTGAGTAGACTGTTTATTAGGTATAGGGTCCCTTGACTAGAACTCAGAGTTGTGGGAGGGCTTGGGCTCTCCTACTAGTCACTGGGAAAGTACATCAGACATGGACTTGGACCAGAAGTCTGCCTGGCATGGCACATGGACAGCTTGTCCAGTGAGACTTGGACATCCTGAAATGGGGGGACTAAACAGTGACCAGGTCAAAAAGAGGGAGCAATGTGACTCCTAAAGAGAAAGAGAGACACATCATGGTGCAAGCACTTAAAGGAAAAGGATGCCACATCAGGTGAGAACTAATCCCCAGACCCAGCAGAGACTATACTCCATTACAGTGATTCAGCACTTCCTTTCCTGAATTTTACCAAAGTGAGTATTTTCACATCCAAGAAGTGTGGGGGGAAAAACAAGCTTGCAGAATTTTCAATGCAGTCATATTTAAACATCCACCAGCCTAGATATAAACTGTACTCCCTTTCAGGAAAATGGGACTTTTTTTTTTTTTTTGGAAACAGGAACTCTAGAAATTGTCCCATTTGAGTCCAAAATGGAACATCTATGTACTGTCCTAAAAGACAAAGGGGAGACATTCAGAGAGAATAGAAAGACTACTCTGATACCATTTTCAAATATAAATAATGATGGGTTGGCATTGCCACTATGTATAGATTTTTTTCAAGGATAAACATTGCTGACAAGGGGAAAAATGTAAAAACAGAGAAACACCTAGCTTAATTTAGCTTGGCTAGTTGACAGCTAATGGGGTTGTTAACTGTCTAATATACACCAGGTAGAGTAGTAGGGGGAAATATAACAAAGTAATAGGATGCAAAGGATAGTGTAGGGTTGGTATTTGGAAGGGATTTCATAGTGGTCCAGTGGGTAGGGCACTGGACTGGGATGCTGGAGACTATTGTTGCTCTGCCACTGACTGGCTGGGTGGCCTTAGGGAAGTCTGTTTCCTGTCTCGCACTTTGTCTTGTCCTGAAAACACTTATCCAGGACAGACTTTCAAAAGATCTCAGAATTTATTTAAGCATCTAACTAGCTGACTATGTTTTCAAAGGGGAGCTCAGTATTCTCTGTGGAGTTGCCAGGTGCTGAGAGTTTTTGGAAATCTGGTCCTTCTCCTTTCCTGCTTCCTACCATGGGACTGAAGCTGAGTAAACTTGACCTTTACAACCTCCCAATCCCCATTTCCCCAGCAAAAGCCTGGACTCAGTTTTTCCTCTCAGGTAAACAAAGCCATCACACCTCTCCAACTTTCCCTTGTTCCTGGCTGAGCACTGGAACATACCCTTTGATAGACCCTAGCTGACAGTGCCAACTGATTTACTGTCTACTAACCCTCTCACTAGACTTCCCCACTCTGTGCTGGTTCTTCCCTATCTTCAGCATGCCGTCTTCCCAAGCATCTCTACCTCCACTGTATTTCAGGGGCCACAAACCTTCTCTTCTCCTCCTCCCCTAAGTGGCTTGCCTGAAACTTTAAGGGACTACTCATCTCCTAGGGATCCAAAAACTGTATGTGAGGATGAGCTTGTATCCCAAGGGGTAACTTCTTTTCCTTCAAGATTTTTACAAATCTTAAGGAAATTAGCTTCATAGCTCAACAAAAAATGGGCCTGGGCAGCCAGACCTAGTAATCAGAGCAGTCCATGGTCAGAAGACAGAAGTAAGAGTCAGCTGGGTCAGGATATCAAGAGGTGGGAAGCTGGAGACAAAATGGAGATCAGAAGCAGATGTCAGGCCAGGTCAGAGGCAGGAGCCAACCTGGAGGTCAGGAACAACAAGTCAGATGCCAAGAAATCCAGCAGGGTGAAGCCCAGTTGTTCAGACAGCTTTCTGTCTCTGCTGCTGTCTTTAGTAGGGTCAGTGAGCCCATCAGCCACTCTGGGACTCTACCAATCAGAGTTCAGAACTGGAGCCTTACCCTAGGACTGGGTTTCATGGGTCCCAGGTAAGTAGTTGTCAGCAGGCTACTAGGTGAAAGGTTGGTGCATGAGTGCTCCTATGAACCCATCAGGCCTGGGTTTGAGACCTGTATGTTGTGACAGAAATAATGAAACCCATCTTCTCTCATACAAAACCTAAACAAAATGAGAGAAGATGAATACAATGAAAAATAAATAAAGGTGTTTTTTCTCCTTACAGAAAGGGTGATCTTAAACATAATGTTAAAAGGGTAGGGGATTTTAATGTTACACATAAACAACCGTTATTCAGTCCTAATGACTTTCACTGCTTATTTCCACTGAAACAAAGGCTGGCAAGACCCACTAACCTGTGTGCACTCTACCTTTATAAAGGCAGCATATCTCAATCAGGTATGGTACAGCTAGTTAACAGGTTGGGAATGAAAGACAGACGAGTTACTCCAGACTCACATCTGTGTATATACATGCAGTTTTTGATCCAGGCAAAGTTAGAGAGATCTCAAATTTAATACAATATGGCATTTCATTATTATTGCTACCATTATTTTTAGAACTCTATAAATGGAAAAAGAGAAATTATCTATTTTATTCTTCATTGGCCCGAGTCACTGCTTGGATTCTACTAGTATCTGCAGAAAGTCTACCCACAGGGAGAGCGCACTGTCTACACCCTCCCTTATTACTGACAGCCGGGTGCACTGCACTGTGCAACCCAGTTCCACTCTGTCCTTTCTGGGCTGCCGGCAGGTGCTCTTGAAGGATGTAGTTCTTCTTGTGCTTGGGGGAGCACAGCGATTGCAATGGTGCCTGGCCCACATGTGAAGGGCCTCAAGGGTGAAGGCTCATTGTGCCTTTCTCTCTTCGCAGGCCCACATGACTTCCAAGCACAAAACTGAGGAACTGAACAGGTACAGCTGGAGTTGAGGCATCAGCGCAGCAGGTTGGACTGCTTCCTAGTTCCCTGCCTGTGTATCACAACTGCTGAACGTGGTCAAGAATGAGAGGGGTCTCAAGCTACTTTCCCTGTTTCAGTCCTGAGCTGAACTTAGCCCTAAGATGTTGCTGAGGTTCATGCTCTGCCTGTTCACCATTCTCCTCCCTCAAAAACACATCCCTCCCTTCATGCAGACTTGCTCTGAGAAGCTGAGGTGCAGGAGGTGGAAGTATATTGTTTTCTACTCCCACAAGTCCAGTAGACTTGTGTTTAGCCAAAGCACAGTGGGGGAGCAGAGCTAGTGTCTCTTATGGAAGGGTTCCATGTGCATGGTTGTAGGATAAAACAGGACAAAGCAAGGGACACTGGAAAGCTACATGATCCCTGAAGATATCCAGCTAAATTAAAGTCTTGAATTTGTGGATTAATGATGTATAAATAGAGCCTTCACCGAGAACATATAAAATAATCTTTTGTAAAACATGTACTTATGCAACTGTGTAAAGCATACTTGAGGTAGCAGTTTCAGGACCAAATTTTCAAGCAACTATGCATTTAATTCAGGTTATGCAAGTAGCACAACAAGTCATGCAAATTAGGGTTCACTATACATTTGTGGGGGGAAAAACTCCACTTGTCTGTATGTAGCCATCATATGTTGGGCACCCTATGCAAAAATTTGTGTGGTTTTGCTCATGCCTCTGAAGATGTTTCCCTTTGGTGATGTGTTCCGATAGTTAATGAGCTAGCAATTGTCCTATGTAATGGAAAAACACTTTTCATTATTCCACTTCATTAAAGAAATTACAGCTCATGGACAAGTTTTGATTGCTGGCAGTGAGGGGAAGATTGTGGCTTCAATAAAAAGGTGGCTATCAAAGAATTTATCAATCTTGTTTTCCTCAAATACTTCCTGGTTTAGCTGAATAGAGGGAAAAAATCAGCATGTGGGAACCTTGGTTTATTGCCCAAAGAACCTCATTGTTGCTTCTGAATCAGTGAGGCAAAAATTCCCAGAAGAAAATACCTTTTTGTTTTGTTCTTGTGTTTGCTGATGTTCCACAAACAATCTGAGGCTATAACGAGAACTTGTGCTAGGCTTATTCCCACCCTTTTGGCAGCCTGTTCAAAAAGTGATGTAAAATCACTTTACTGCCCAAGAAAAGGCTATATTTAGCACTATGAGACATTACATTTGGTTTTGATGTGATGAAATACACAATAAGTGTCTATCAACTCTAGTTGATGAAACTTTAAAGAATAACTCTGAAGGAAATGCAGAAGATTATGTGAACATTTTATGAGTGTATTTCCCTTGCAAGGCATGCATGCAACACCAATGAATGAATGCTAATGTGTACAATGAGAAGAAAATACCCCTTCATGTGAACAGATATAACTAAAGACTCCTCTTGGAAGCATTACAATCTTATAAAATCTTTGAATCACCACAAAGATTACTCCACTTCTCCATTGTTCTTTGATTTTTTTATTTAAGATTCCCTACTGGGAAAAACCAAAACCAGATAATTAGGAAGAGCAGGGAGGAATAGGCTCTCCCAAGGCAAAGTGAGTCTCTCTCTAATCTGCTCGAGGTTGGGGATGGGCTCAAAGGAAACCCCCCAGGTCTGAACAGTTTGAAACATTGCAGGGAGAGGGTGGAAGGAATCCAAATGTTGACCCAAGTCCAGATTTTGTTATGGCTCTTCTCTCCTGTCATTAAACTTTAGAGAATTAATATTCTAGATCTGATTTTTTTTAACATAGAGCCATCTCTAGTGGGAAGAGGAGTCTGCTCTCAGGTTTCCAGAAACTGGGTGTCTAAGAGTCTGTAAGGTACAGGTAGCAATTCCCACTGAAATTTTTGCTAAGAATGAAGTGCTCTATTTTTCGTTGGTAGCTCTATCAAAGGCAGATAGAGTAAAAATCTGTTTAGAATTTCAGCTGGAAAACTAGCTAGACTTCTCTGTTCTGAATGTACAGTATGTAAAAGCACTTCTGTAAAGAACATACCATACAAAAGGTAGATTAGTGTGTACTGGTGGCCTTGGGACATCAGATGAAATCTCTAAATAAAATAACAAAATATTATTTCACCTATAACTAACTAGATCATTATTTGGGGTCTTGAGTGGCTGAGAGAGATTATATTGGTTCTGCTCTTTGAGATGACATGAAAATGAGTGTTTGTTTTGTAGTATGGCATTGCATTCACTTTCCTGATCAAAAAAGATGACACCTGTTTCCCAATGATTAGGTATAGAGATGGGCACTTGCATTCAAACTAGATTGGGATTTCCAGCACCCCACATTTTGTGGTATACAGATCCGGAGACTTGATTCTGCCCAATTTATGAGCAAAACATAGACTTAAAAAACAAACAAACAAAAACAAAAAAACACTTCCCAGAATATAATGCACACTATGAATATTCTGCAGTGAAAAAAGGCACTACATTATGAACAAATCCCTCATAACCTCTGCAAAGCCTGAGCAAAGGTATTTTTGTAGTGAGAAATATGGGGGACAGAATAATTCCCACAGACAGGCCATGGAGTGTCCATTTACCAGAGGTATGGCCACTTTCATGAGAAGTTTATCATCAATGGATCCACGCCCTCTGCACTCATCTTCAAAATTCCCTACTCATTTCCATTAATCTAACCCCTTCCCCCACCCATGGAGCAATGGTATTTTGGAGACTCCCCTGGGTCTCTGACTTGCCTCAGACCTCTTTTCACAGTGGCATCACAACAGAACCATACTGGTTTCACTACCTTTCGGCCATATACATCTGTAGATCTGGGAGAAAGGGTGAGCGATTGGCCCTATGTTAGGGACTTAAAATATTAAGGTAAAAAAGAAAATAGATTGCAAAGTCTAGCAATGAAGAATGGAGCAAACTTTTGTAATGATTCATAGGATTCTACTTCTCTTCCTTTACTTCTCTTGAAGCTTCCTCTTTGCCTGTTTCTTTACACACATCAATGCAGTCTTTTATTGCTGTTTAATAATGAATGGTATTTTGTTTGCCTACCTGACATTTTTATTAACTTCACTTTTTTTCTCCAGGCATGATAAAACCAAACCAAAAAGAGAGCACAGCTTTATTTGAAAAGAATTTGTCACTAATCTGTTGCAGCTGTAGGGGACTGCACAGCCAATTAAAGAGAACAGACTTTGGCTCCTGCCCAAATGAGGGGACCACATGTTGCACTTTGATTGGTCACCTTAGAGGAACAAAAGGTCACAGGGGCATCTGTTTGCCATTTCCTGTCACAACAGTACAGTGTAAAGAAAGGATAAAGAAGCAAACAGGGAAAATGTGGGTTTTCTTCAACTAATGTCTTGTCCAGCAACATAAGAGGATCAAGTAACGTCTATGCAGAATAGTAAACTATCCTACTGTGTGATATGGGGTAGGATTTAGGAATGAAAATGGTATCTTACTTTCAAGGTGATTATTAAAGTTCTTGTTCTCTGCTGCGCTGGTGTAAATCTGAAGTATGTATTAACTTACATGCACTTACTCTGGATTTTACACCAGTGTAACTAAGAACAGAATTTGGTACTCTAAGGCTACAAGCTGAGGGTGTGATTACCCTGCTCATGTATACACACTTACACTAGCTCTCATTGAGCTTGCATAAATATAAATAGTAGACTAGGCACAGTAGATTAGGTAGCGGCAGTGGAGGCAGGGCTGAGCTTCACCGAGTACATACCTGATGGTTTCAGGTATGTACTCAGTGGACATGAGCAAGGCAATCACACCCCTGGCTCATAGTGTAGTTGTAGCCTGTGGTTTTCTCCAACTCAGAAAAGGTGCCCTATTTTACAAGGCTATAATTCACTTCCTCAGTAGACAAGCTAACAGGCCAAGAGCCTTGATCATGGAGTAGGGGTTTAAAACAAGTTGGGGAAATTCTGGATGATGTCTGACACATTCTAGAATATTACTGTTGGGACCTATGTCCATCCCTACTGGGCACATCCATTTCCAAGGTGAGTAGCTATTTCTCTCTCTAACTCGTTCTATGTATGATGGAACACTGGTATAAAAAATTCAACAACCGTGTCCATTCATTATTGATTCTTATTTCTCAAAGGGCTCTTAACATGGACAAATAAAAAAGTGTTGCCATTTGTCATTAACTGTCACTCTTTTCTGTTGACTCCCAGGTCCCTTCTCCCAGTGACTGACTGCTAACAGAATCACTGCTACTCTTCAAAAGCCTTGTCTGACTCTTATGAAGAGGATCATTGCTGTGAATATGGAAAACTGAAAAATAATATGGCCACTTGCACAAAACTAAAGCTGGGAGAATCTCAGTGATTTTCCTTTAGAAGGGAACAGATTTTGATCTTCTCCTCCTTACCCACCTCAAACTCTGTTTTGGTTTGATTTTAGAATTCAGTCAGAACCACTGAGTTTCCACCTATCAAAATCATGCCAAAATGCAAATTTTGCCTGTTTGATGCAAGACCACAAAGCAGGTAGCATTTGCTGAGAACGATTTGCTGAAACAGTTGGTGAACCTTAGCAAATAATTTGTTGAATGTACTCTAAGGAAACCGGAAATCAGACAAGCTTCAAGTAGTTTTTGTTTCATGGTGAACAGCCTAAATAGCTGTTGAGAGCATAAAAAGTGGTAAGTCAAATTGATTGAAACTGTTTCTGTAGCTGAATAGAAGAGCCAAGGTCAAAATTTGTGGCCTGGGTAACTTCAAAAAATTGATGATAAATTTTATGATTGTTTATAGCACCATAACCATCTTGGCCATCCCCTACTTTTATGTGGTATCTAGGATATGCAGGAAAGAGAGAGCCTACTCCTACACATGGTCTTGGCCTAAATGCTGATCCTATGCTTTTCCTCTTCCTGGGCCAGTGCTGTTATAGCAGCTGTCATCTTGGCCAACACCAGAGATTGACTTGGAGACCTCCAGTTCTAAATCCATGAGTCTCTAGAATTTTAGTAAATACCCACAGAAATGTTATTAATCCCTTCTTAATTTAAGTTAATATTTCTGGGTTTTACAACCATCCCCTAAAAAAATCTGTCACTGTGTATGATTGGTATATCAGTATCTTCAATAGCCGTTAAATCAATAGGGTCCATAAGAATTCAATAGGATTCTGTAGAAATTACTTCAAAAAAACTATGCAATTTAATAGAGAATAGTATCTATGCTATTGGGTTTCTTAAACCATTCAGTAGAATTCTATAACACGGATAATTCTTTATTAAATTCTATATGATGGTTCCAAAAAACTATGGGACAGTTATTGCTCCATGAAATTATACAGGATTTTCCCAGATGAGTATTAAGAGGTTTCCTAAACTTCATCTAAATCCCAAATATGGTTAAATCTTGTAGCCATATAAAGCCTTGTCCAAAGTCAATTGAAATCAATGGGTGTCTTCCCATTTAAATATATACTGACCACAGTTGCCTCTAAGTGCCTTGCAAATTTGAAAAGCAAATCATGGGATTTCAGTTTCTCTCTCTCCCTTCATTCCCTAGCCACAGGAATTATTTGTTTGTGGCTATTGTAAGAAAGCTATCACTTCATTCTAAAGAGGAGGATGATCATTTTCATTCTAGGAGTGAGTTTCTCAGATGTGAGTCAGTAGCTGTGAAAACTCTGACTCCATATCTGCTAATCTCACTCTGTATTATTGTGGTAGTAGTTCCCAATGGTCACAATCAGAATCAGAAAGCCCATTTTGCTAGCTGCTGTACAAAAAACCTAGGAAGCCCTTTCCTGAAGAGGTTACAATCTACTTCGAAGCAAGACCCAGCAAGTAAATGTAGCAAATTAGAACTAGGTGAGATTTTTCATGCAAAATCTTTTTAGCTGAAAAAAGCATATTTGGGTCCATTGAAACAATTTCACCGAACTGTTTCATTGAAGAAAAAAATCTAAATGAATTTTGATTTGATTTTGTATATGCAATTTTTATAATATAATGTATATATAGTTAAATCTAAAAACAAAAGAATGTTTCATTTTGAGTTAAACAAAATGGTCTGTTTGACCCCAAATTATTATTTTGGTAATATTTCAGTTCCTTCACTGCACTGAAATATTAGTCATTTGCACAGTTCTAGTTGCAAAGAATAAGTGGGAGGAGGGCAAAGGTAATAACTGTGGTTGAAAATCCATTGTTCTAGTAGAATGTAGTTTGCTGAGAACAATCAAAGTTGCAACAGAAAGGCAGCCCCTTATGCAGCTCTGGTTGTTTTTATGGAGGACTTTGAAGATCAGGAGAGAAACCTTGAATCTCATTGGCTATTCAGCAGTAATCCAGTATAAAGAGCAGCATACTGGAGTGAGGTTTCAGCTGCCTGTGTTAGCAAGTAGACAGCTGCTATATTTTAAACCAATTGGAGCTTTTTTTAAGGTCAGTAATTTCACCCCTGAGTGAACTGTGTTGCAATAATCAGATCTAGAGGTCAAAACACTTTCTAAGACTTTGATGTCCTTTTAAAAATCTGAGGCCAATATCTACAGTGCTGTAAGTGAGGTCTTATATCATGAAATAATTATCTCCTTTGATATACATTTAATTCTCCAGTTACTGTGGTTTGTTAGGAAGGTAAGGCCAATTTTAGAGTGGTGATAAAGGCATACTTTTTAGAGCTTTCTTTCAGATTGAGATCCAAGACAGTGACTATTAAAATGCTGTGCTTTTATTTATTTATTTTTATTTTTAAGAGAAAACCTCTTAGTCATCTTCTCTGGAAGAGGTAGATAACTTCAATTGAGTTATGCTTATTTACGTCAGTGAAGGATCTGGCCCATAGTGTGTAATCAGAGATCGTAATTGTACACAATATCTTCAATCTGATACAGTGCAATTGAAACTTTATCTTTGAGTCCTTTGAAGTTGATTGACATGACCGAAGAGCTAGTAAACTAGACTGAGTTGGTGTTGCAGTATAATCTTGATTAGGACTAAGATGAGGTTTCACATAAAAGTCTGGTAAAGGAGTTCGAGTCCTATTTGATTTCATAAAGAGAAGGGGAAAAATTACTCAGTAGGTTTGAAAGAAATGGCAGTTTCATCGCAAGCATTTTTCATATGTATTCTTTTGATCTAAAGAGAGAGGACAGGAGTTAGCTGGTTTTTTAAAAACAGAGTTTTATGAATATGCTATTCTCCTAGATAGGATGGCATAATAAAAAGAAGTGACAAAATACTGATCCTTAGCAGCTCAGACTCTCATTTTTCTTTCACAGCCCACAATTTTCCTATTGTATTTTGTGGTCAGCAATGCCAATTCCAGTGATGTCTCAGGTTGGAAAATGAGAGCAGACTGGAACTAAAACTGATCTTTCTTTTCTGAGGCTTGGAGATCTGAATGCTGACTTCACATCTGAAAATGATTTATGGATGCCCTTAATCCTCTTGTGATTTATTGTTCTATTGATTATATAAAAAAGTGGATAATAAATAATAGTAGGGCGTTTGTTTAATTTTTGAAATATTGCATTTTTTATATCTCAGTTACCATTCTTCAGAGTCATATAGCCTGGTTCTCCGTCTTTTTAACTGGTTAATATAAAAACCTAAGGTAAACAAGCTATGGCCTTTTAACCCTTAGAGTTTGAGTGACATTGAGCTAAACTAACAGACTTCTACCCTAAGAAAACATAGAGGCAGCTTTTTCCAAGTTAGGAGGAAACCTGTTGATTAAGGTCAGATTCATTCCCCCCCCCCTTTGCATAGCCTTATTTGAAATATCTCTCAGGAGCACTGAGGAATGGCAGTTTAGTTTTGTATTATTAATGAACTGCACAGTATGACTCAGATTAAATATAAACATCAGTAAACATGGCTGGAAGAATTAGAGATGTTTGAAAGCACCAGAGTGAAGGTAATTTGCACAGTAGGCAAAGCATGTTGAGTATCTACCTTGGTTTGATTATACGGAGGGTGGTTTGTTCATCTCCTGCCTGCCTTTATTGCTTCCAATCAGATAGCTGAGGTGCCTCTTGGAAACTCCCATTGAACTCAGCATCTTGCAGAATCAGACCTTTTGGCAAACATCTTGCGAACACTTATGCACATGAGATTGACTCCATTCAGCAGAGTAGTCAGTACAATTATTCCAACATGTAAAGTACTCATATACATGACTGGGTGCTTAGTCTGTAACTTCCCATGTGTAAGAAAACATTACAATTCTAAGTTCATGCTTTTTCTTTTTTTACCCTTGTGGAAAATTTGTATAGAATTCTAAAAATTCCTATATAGATTTGTAATCTTTCCATAGATTTGAACCATCCTAAAGAATTTACTAGAAAATAAATTGCTGTAAAATTCTCCAGGATTCAGAAAACATAGGCAATAATATCTGTTCTATAAGATTTTAGATTACTTGCTTATAGATAAAGTCCTAGAATCCTGCTACTATTATTCCTAATCAATTATATAGGGCATTTCTGAAAGTGTCATATGAATTTTTGCACAGAACTAAACAAATACATAGCTATATTAACTAACTGTAGATCAATATACAGAAAGATGTGGCTCTAAGGATATGTGATATGATATATGATGGATCAAAACTAAATTCCCTAATCCAACCTCATCTACATTTTTCAGGGGTCCAGAATCCAATTCTAGATTCAGTTCTTAATTTCTAAGCTAGTCCTTACTTTATAATGGGCTGAATTGGATCTGATCAGTTGAGAACTTTGTGCAGAAGAGGGTGGTTTGATATCCAGATCTAGACCTGAATTTTGCTGTTCAGGTCCATCTCCATTGTGTAGGATGCTGCAATGCAGAGAAGTAGGCGAATATATGCATATGCCTTTTTTCCCACCAGCATCAAGCAGATCAAATGGTATTTGACCTGAGGCATATATAATTGGGGGTGGGGGGGAACAAAAACAGAAAGTTATGTTGGGAAAGAGAGAACTCTACAGAGAGACTTAGGCAGTGCAACACTCAGCATTGCAGCACCTAACTTTTAGGTATGTTGAAACCCAGTGGAAGCCACAGCCCTGAGTTAGGCAACCAGCATCCCTATAGTTTGAGAGCTAGGAAAAGAAATGGATCCACAAAAGACAGCAAGCTGAGTGGGGAGCTGCCTAAGATAGCTTCCCCCCTCCTCTAGAACTGAGGTGGAGCAGGGATTTGATCTTGGGTTTCCCATCTCAGGTGACTGCTCTAACCATTGAAGCTGTTCCACTGTGTATAACTAACTAAATATGCAGTGGGCCAGAGTGAGGGGGGAAATGACTCTATAGTGCAGTAGTTAGAGCACTCACCTGAGAGGTGAGAGGCCTACGTTCAAATCCCTTCCCCATGTCAGCCAGAGGTGGGAACTGAACCTGGATGTCATGCATCCTAACCATTAAGCAAAAGTTATAATGGAGACCATAGCATCTTTCTCCCTCCCATCATTTTTTGTGGCATTAGGAGTGGCCTGAGCATGCCTGCTGGATTGGACCCTGCAGGGAAACTAAGTAGAGGAGTGCCTAGTTTGAGGAACCCACTGGGGCCTAGGCATAAGAGAGGTACCAGCCGTTAAGACAGGTAACAGTGTGCATGCCCAAATGCAGAAACTTAGGCACCTCCAGCCAGATTAGGTGGCAGCTGAGCAGTGGTGCCTAAATATTGGATGTAAGTATCTAAAGTGGTGGTTAGTTGCCCAAATCATTTTGTGGATCTGGACCAAAATGCTGTGGCTGATACTGGAAGATTGCTTGGTGAGCCAGGACCAGAAGAAAAGTAATATCAATATTATGCATTCAATAAGAAATATTATATTTTACCCCATAAGCCTCAAACTATGATTGATCTCTATCTTTAATGTGACTGAAAACTGATTTAGTTAAAATATACATCCCTAAGCTTGTTTAACTAGATGAACAAATGAGAAACCTGTAACTGGTATTGCATTTTATACTTTGTTTGCACAGGAGCTCTAGTGAACATGTACTGTTTGTTTGGACAAGTGCTACTGGATTTCAGAACTGGCCTGCAGGTCAATATCAACACTTGCAGAGCAAGATGGAAAAAGATCCAGGAATTTTCTACACAGAAGTGCAAATCAGATTTTCCCATGTTTATCCAGGAGTTAATAGACTCAAACCAAGCAAAATAAAGTTTACTGTTGTTATATTTGTGTGTGTGTGTAATGGCAATAGCTTCTTAACATTTTTTAAATTTAACGATACATTTAACGAAGTAGGGCACATGCATCTTCTCTTCCTCTGAAGATGCATAAATAGTCCTCAACTCTCAAAAGAAACAGGATAAACAAGCAGGTCACTGAAACTTAATGAATCTCATTATCCTTACCTATTAAATGGGACAATGATTTTGAGCTTGAGTTAAACATGAATGCATTTAAGATGTTTGTAGCCATCTACTTATAGATTGAACAACCGAGATGCTGTGTTGCATTCAGCTTAAGAAAGTATAGAGGGTGTCTAAGTTGGCAAACAGACACTTCAGGCCAGGTCCTTCAATGTGTTATAGAAACTTTGACTCACTGTACATTTACTTGGATTTCCCTTTGATTTACTTAATTATTCAAATGCCCTTAAACTAACAAGACCAAATTCAGAATTAATATGTAAATTAGATCCCCTCTGGCTATCTTATGCCCTGATGCTGAAATGAGCTCCACGCAGGCTGGCAGATAGACCCTGGTGCCCACGCAGAGACCCACTGAAGTCCTGCAGAGCTCATTACAGGACTGAAGCTTTCTTACACCCACTCTGCCAATGTCTCAGACAGGCTAAGCAGATGACAATCACCAATTTTTGAAGGGAGGGAGGAATTATTTAGAATGGCATGGGCAGGAAGCTATAATGAGAAGAACTGGCCTGAATTTCAGGGGGAAAAAAAAACAAATAGACTAAATGAAGGACTGTGAAATAGTCTTCCAACTGAGATAGTGGAAGCCCCCGCTCTAGAAACCCTTTAAAAACTAGATTACACAGAACACCTTAGAATATATTGTGGGAAGCAATTGTGATTTATTGGGATGCTTCCATCTCTGTCTGATTTTATGAAGCAGGTAAGGAAATAGCTCTGGCCTGGGCCCTACAGTATATCCAATGCTAGAGGCAGGCAAAGAGGAAGGATGGTCCAATTATTGTGGGTATGTCTACGCACATTGCAATTAGACACTTGTGGCTGGCCTGTGTGAGCTAGCTCGGGTTCATGGGGTATAAAATTGCAGCCTAAATGTCCAGCCTCAGGCTGGAGCCTAAGCAATGCAACTCTGCAAGGGGGCAGGTGGTCCCAGAGCCAGGGCTCCAGTCCAGACTTCTGTGCTTCAATTTTATAGCCCTGCAGCTCAAGCCCTGTGAACCCTAGTCTGACACAGGCCAGCCACAGGTGTTTAATTGCAGTATAGATATATCCTGAGGTACTTACTTAGGACTTGAACCCAAGTCCCTTCTCTTCAAAAATTTCATGTCACGTAGTGCCAGATTTTTAAAGATATTTAAGTGGCTAAAGATTATAGATAGGTGCCTAGTGGGGTATTTAGAACCCTTTTGAGCTTAAGATACATAGACAAAAAATAAAATCAAAGCAGCACTCAGGAGCTTTTACAGATTACTGAATAGTTTCTTATGAACTTTAAACAAACACTTATGTAATACCTGATCTTGCAAATTCTGATTATGTGAAACTTCTTTTTACCCCAAATGCTCTTCTGTCTTCCAGTGATAGTATTTTCCTCACAATTTTAGGAAAGTTCCCAAGACTTTCATATCATTCAAGAAGACTTTTGGAAGACTTCTGATATGTGTGTAAGGAAGCAGTTGTCTTGAAAAATCTTCTTCAACTAGCAGGCTTCTGAGGGTGGAGTCTACTCAGGAGGGGATAATGAAGAGAAAAAATTTTGGTTTCTTTGAAAACTTTGGAGGCTTTTGGGGTCATTTGGATAAGGTGTTACTCCATTACAGAGTGCTCAAATATTATATAATAGTTTGAAAACTTAGGGACACTGAGTATATATTTGATTCTAATACCACAACAGCACCAGCTATGTCGATAACAAAGTCACATGCTCAAAACGACACAAAGAGAAAAGAAAATACTTTTGCTGGTGTGGCTTTTTTGAAAGCTCTGTTTGAGTAATGGGATCCACATATTACATTTCAATACATCTTTTTATGGAGAGTGGTCTCCCTCCAAGATAGCATTTTCTCCTTTATCAAATCCTTTGTCTATATGGGTCTGATCCAACTCTCAGTGAAGTCCCTGGAAGGATTCCCTTTAACTTCATTGAGAACTGGGGAAGGCTATATAGAAGACCAAGTGTCTTTCCACTAAAAAGATGAGCAACATACAGAGCTAAGAAGAACCCACCAGCAGTGCATCTGGAATTGCAGGAAAAAAGAATTCAAGACTAATTTGCTGCAAACTTTCATAGGGGTGAACACAATTCCCTGCAGAGCCTTCTGCCTGTCTGGGAAGAGGTGGACTGAGTTAAGGGACTGACTTTGAAACCCAGTTACTGCAATGACTAGACATTGGCTTGCCCCATTTCACTACATCTTCCAATCTATTTCAATGTGAGTATGTGTGTTTCACTCACTGTTGTTACACTTGTTGAATCCATATGCAAATCATGCAATCTGGTCTTTCTGTATGTGGGTAACAAAAGCGTATACTTGAGGAAAACAACCACTTCTGCAGAGTCCTATCATCAAATAATAAACAGAGACAAGTCTTTCTTTATGGAATCACGTCATTTACACACTTTGCTGGGGGAATCTAATTTTGTAGCTGCTGTTGTTGAGGTGCAACATAGCACATATCTATTAATAACCAGTTAATAAACAGCAACTGAAGAATATTTCAGCTGATCTAGTTGTCATTTATGTAACATTTCTAAGTCATCTTAGGGAGGCTTATAATATGCACATTGGTAATACAATGCAAGGAATAGAGTGTCTGTTTCCTCTCAACCCAGGAACCACCTGCTCCATAAAGAGAGCACATTTGACCACACACTATGGATATAATGTGAGGAAGGCAATTATTTTTTTAAGCTGGAAGTGTAACCCTGGGTATGACAAAACCTGCAAGTACTCCAGGTGAGAGTTAATTCCATAGTGGAAATGCTGCTTCCCCACAACCTGCTGGAGGGAGATGAGTAAAAGCATGCTAATTGGAGACACTAGCAGGGCCAGGGATTTGCAAGTGGAACAGGTGATAATGCAACCGGTAAGATTAAAGACTAATTATGTGAAAATAGCATTTCACTGCCAGGTGTTCTGAGCCACATAAAAGGATGTTTCTTTTGGCCAAGGGAGTTGGTTGAAATAGAAGGAACCCAATTGTATTGTAAGCTGTGGGGAAAGGCTTGTTTTTGTTACATTTTTGCTTAACTCAGATGCTGTATGTGTAGCCACTAATGAAAAAGTGGTTGTGCCTTGTTTTTCTTGAAATTGAGGAGAATTTAGCTTATGCATTACCTCTGAATGTTGCCCACTCTTTTGCACCCCTACATGGTTAGCTAGGCACCTGTATATCCATATTAACAGACAAGATTCTCATTTAATGATGCATGTGGAAAGTGTGTCTGAAAAAAATAAATGTGGCCTCTGCTTCTAAAATGTTTGAATCTAATTGTATTTATACTACGTTCTACATTGATACTCCTTGTTACAAACTGAAGCCTTTTTGATTGTGTGGAGGTTGGTATGGAGATCAATTTGTTAATACATTTATTCCCAAGTGCAGATACTGAATGGGAGTCAAATAACTAGAAAAACCAAACAAAAGATGCATGATCCAAGTTTTTGATGTGCATTTCCACATCCGTATCTAACTCACCTTGTCAGACAGGCACTGTAGTCCAGCAGGAAAGGCATGGAAGTGATAACCAAGTGTTGCTGAGTTCTTGCAATGACTCTGCTACTAACCCACTATATGTGCTCCAGCAGTTGCCCACCACCCAGAGATCTTTTGTCAATAAGTCAATGTCTGTAGAATGCTCTGAATGTGTAAACTGATGTAGAAATTTTTAGTATGTATATTGTTGATTGTTTTCTCATTCATCCAGTGTAGGAAAAGTGACCTTTTGCAATGTGCAACAATAGATATACTTCAAAAAAAAAAACGGAAACCTACTGCCTTCAAAGTAGCAGCATGCCTAACTCACCCCAAATGCTTTCTGCTCTTGAGTGAATGAATGTCCAGCAAAACAAAGTATACAATAATGTATGTATTTTAAAGTAAGACATATTTACCCCTAGAGTACTTCGAGTGCATTTTATAAGTCTAAAAATAAACGTAGACAATTACTTGCTCTCTGTAGAGATGTTATGGTAACTCCATGTTTTCAGCTGAGTTGTATTTATCAAATTTCCAATAGCGGCCAAAGAATTTGAAGAAATATAAATGCTTTGATCAACTGTTCTTTTAAGGCATAAGTTTTACAAATGAGTAGAATATTAACCATCCAATTGCTGAATAATGTCATAATGCATGTGTTATCAAAACAGGAAAACTACAAGGAAATGAAGCTGGCTTCCATCTTTTGTCTGGATAAAAGGAACCACATCTTTTCTCAAACCCAATACAATTCAGACACATTAAGCAGCTGGATAACATAACAGCAAGGAGATAACACCACAGGTAATGTATGTGCATAACTGCTGAATAAGTAACATGGGGCCAAATTATCCTATTTAACGTGTAGCATCCAATTCATCAAAAAAGTGTAAATTTAATCTGATCTTCTAAAAAAAAGTGTAAAGAACTCTAAGATGCACTTCCTTCTACTCTTAAGGGATCAAGGAAAGGTAAAAATCAGCAAATAGGGCTTGCTAACACTTTGAATATGCTTTAGAAGAACTGGGCATGGTTTCCCGCAAATAAGGTGTGGTCAGGCCATATCTCTTAATCATTATTATCCACTACAGGATACCAAATTACAACTGCTAAGTGCATTTTCTCTCCAAAGGGAATGAGTGAGCTGCAGATGTTGCCCCATGTACCAGGCAGGTACGTTGCTTTAGGGCATATGGGACTTCAAATTAAAGCCATTCCATTCCAGTGTGGCAACAAAGAATTGTAGTCAGGTAGTGTCTCTCTGCTCCCTTTCTTAGGCAATATGGCATTTGGAGACATTTTCCATTACAAGTGTTTAAGTGTGATCAGGCTTTGTTTACTTTATTCCGCACGTTTAAATATTGAACCTCTTGTTTCTCTGGACCATGCATTGTGATTCCAATAAGAAACCTGAGTTTTAATCACAAGACATCGGTGAAGTGCTAAGGTATTTTTGTGTACCATTTTTAATTTCTGGTGATACAAAGATATTGGGATTGATGCTAACTTTTCTATTGCTAATGCAGTTCAGAATATTGTGCCAAGCACATGTTTTGTTTCGTTGGAGTACACCAAATATCAGAAACTGCTACAATGTCAAATGTTGTTTTCTGCATTAGCAGAAAGATTCTAACTACTATTCTAGATTCTATAATTTTATTCCAGATACAAGTTAATTAGTCCTCTTAAAAACAAAAAAAACAACAACTTGGGTCATCAAGACTATAATTAAACTACCTTTGTTTATGCAGTATAAACTGGTCTCTGACTTCTGTGAAACCCATAGTTGTCTGGCCTCTTTCCCAAAGCATGGATGAAGTACTGTCATTTATTTGTATTATATATTTTGTTTAGATTTTAATAGTTCGCAGGAAAATAGCATATACAGCAAGCATTAACGATAGAATTGCAACAACTGGGAATTAAAAGCTTTCTGTTCCAATTTCTGAGATCACATTGCCACCTTCTTCATCTTCCCTCAGGAGCATCTTTAAAACAATGCTGGCAATCCTTGCAAAATGACATCATGTCCCAGTGAACCTGCACTACACTTCTGAGCATTGCCTGTTTTGTAATGGGGGGCGGGGAATTAAGATGCTATAACATTGGTAAACTGCCAAAACAACTAAGATATTTTGTGTCCAGCCTTGTCCTGAGGTCAAATGGCCCAATTATATCCATAAGCAAATATACATGATATACAATTAATCAGGCAGTTAATCAATAAGATGTCCTAAAATACAGTTAAGAGAATCTAGAAATGGGTTCAAACCCAACGTAATAAACAGCTATGCAATTTAAGAGTTCAGCTCCCAAGCTGCATAATGTTCTAATATGTACAAATAATCATAGCCTTGTAAAGTTACCTGAAGCTAGACCAATTCTAGTACAACTTGCCAGGAAACAAATGGCTCATTCCCTTCCTTTCCCTTTAGTTGGACAGAACCTGGAATATGTAGATTCTTCAAGGTGATCATACAAAATCTATTTATTTACAAAGACTTTTTCTGAAGGTAAGGTAGGTTGCCACTTGTTCTGTGCATGGGTGTGTGTATCTTGTGTTTCTTTTGAATTATTTTCTGAACTATTGAATTGTCCAAGGCTTTGGAGAAGTTCAGAAAAGAATCAAATTTAATGTGGGCAGTGGTTCCCAGGGAAAGCCCGTGGTGGGCCATGCTCGTTTGTATATCTGCCGCGTCCACAGGTTCGGCTGATCGCGGCTCCCAGTGGCTGCGGTTCACTGCTCCAGGCTAATGGGAGCTGCTGGAAGCGGTGCGGGCCGAGGGATGTACTGAACGCCGCTTCCAGCAGCTCCCATTGGCCTGGAGCAGCAAACCACGGCCACTGGGAGCTGCAATTGGCCAAACCTGCAGATGTGGCAGGTACACAAACCAGCCTGGCCCGCCATGGGCTTTCCCTGCACAAGCGGCGGAACACGTTTGGGAACCATAACTGAACATACAATATTTTACAATTTGTCCTCTTAATTCATCATTGAGAGCTGGTCAAAATTTTTTCTAACTTTTTTATGAAAAATAGACTTTCTAAATTTTCATTTCTTTCAAATCTTTTTCTGTTTTGTCCTCCAAAAAAGAGAGAGAAAACTTTCAACTTTCGAAAACTTTTTTTTTATCCAAAAACATTAGTTGGACTTTGTCAAAGACAATTCCATTGAAATTTGACATAAAATATTTTAATTTTATGTGAGAGAACTTGAGAAAAATCCTTATAATTTTCCAATCTATTCTATTCTCAACTTTGCATTTAATATACCTTGCACCCTGTCATCTGCAATCCATCTAGCCTGCATTTGTGCCTAATATTTTTTTAGTAGGGCAAAGGTTTGACAAAGCCTTAAACCATGTGAATTTCATGAGGTTTAGGAATTTCTTAGCAAATATTTCACATAACCCTAACTTAAAGACCTGGTTCTACTTCTATTTCTGCTTTCATCAGTATGCTAAATATTACAGAATAAATCATCCTTCTCACACAAACAGCCAAAAAATCTGAAGTAGATTAATAATCTAATCACAGTGGTTCTGTTACAGAACCTTATCTCAAGACTGTAGGCAAGATCATCATAGAAATATGACCTAAAAGAACACCTTTTAAAGGAACTGAAAATAAAATAAAGCCATTTTACCTAAAATGTACTTGATGGTGTTTGTGTGCTTTCCTGCCCCAAGTAGATGTTAAAAAACAACAACAACCTTCTCAACACTGAGGATAAAAGGATGAGGCACTCATTGATTCATCCTCTGTTATTGAGATTCCACCATCACATTATATTTGACTTTTACAGTTGAAGGACAGCTCCATTGAATTCTAAGGTGGGTCAGAACTGAATCTGAAAAGCTAACCCTATCATTTGTTCAGGCACATCTATGTAAAATTGCAAACTAGAATATCCGCTCCAGCATAATCTGGGTGGAAATTTGGATCTGGATCCTCACATCTCACTTCAGATGGACCTCTAGTTGCATGATTTTTGTCTTAAGCCTTGAATTAAAGTCCATATAGGTTTATTAGCTCAATATTTGTATTTTTTTTAAATAAAATTAAGAACCTTCACTTGCTGTCTGAACCAACCCAAGTTTTTATGACACACACAGTTTTACAGAATAATTATGTTCCATCTTTCTTTCCTTCTGATTTTCCTGGTTTTGGTTTGGTCAGAAAATATTACCTTTATTGTAGCCTCTCCACTGTCTTGCACTTTGTGAAAGCAGCTATTATACTCACATGCAGAGAAACCGATTTTTATTAAAACCTACATTGCAGCATGTGCTTGTGGTGAGAGGGGCAAGACACAATCATGAAAGTTTGCAGGCAAGATCTCAAACTCGTCATAAAGCTCTTTTTGTTTAACTTTTAAAAAAATAATAATTTGAATTACCCTAGATTAGAATATAAGCAGTTGGATTTTGCTAAATTTCTATGGTTGGATTCTGGTTGTGCACAAATGTATATGCAAATTACAGTAGAATGTAGCAAGCAATTAGTACTATAATTCTAATAATTTAAATTAAGCTTTGAAAGTAGTCTATTCACATTAGAACCATTGTTTTCAGGTATATCCCTTAGACCATCTAGACCAGTGGTTCCCAAACTTGTTCCGTTGCTTGTGCAGGGAAAGCCCCTGGCGGTCCGGGCTGGTTTGTTTACCTGCCACGTCCGCAGGTTCGGCCGATCGCGGCTCCCAGTGGCCGCGGTTCACTGCTCCAGGCCAATGGGAGCTGCTGGAAGTGGCGGCCAGTATGTCCCTTGTCCTGCCCAGTAAACAAACCGGCCCTGACTGATAGGGGCTTTCCCTGCACAAGCGACGGAACAAGTTTGGGAACCACTGATCTAGACCAATATCCTAATTTTGGAATTGGTCTATATTTGATGCTAAGAAGAAAGTGAAAATCCCATTAGAAAATGCACCTGGGAATTATGCAATGCTGTATCATTAGGGATGCATGCAGATGGGGAATTCCTTCACTTCAGAGTATAAACTGAACATCAATCTTGAACAGGAAGTAGGAGGATTAATATCAGGGGGGTTTCAAATGAGGTTCAGGAAAATTTTGATTATGCTTTCAACATGTATGTAGGATTAATTAGACAAAGGAAAGTCACATGTTGCTACCTGGAATTTTCTCAACATACTTCTTCAGAAGATCTCTGCTGCAGGAGTTGTATACCACTCATCATAAGTCCCAAGAACCTTTTAAACTAGTTAACCATTAGGTGCAGCTTAAATATCTTGTGACTCCAAATGTTCTAGATGAGGCTATATAGAGCCTACTCCACAAACCCCATTGTTTCTTGTCCACCTCTCTTTAATCTATTACAAGACTCCTAGGAGGAGTTGCCAGTTAGTATAGATGGAAAAAGCAATACAGTTATGGTTTGCTAACCTTCTTTTCACCTTCGCAGAATTGTCTGCAGATCCAAACTACACCTCTACCCTGATATAACGTGACCTGATATAACACGAATTCAGATATAACGCGGTAAAGCAGTGCTCCGCGGGGGCGGATCAAAGCAAGTTCGCTATAATGCGGTTTCACTTATAACACGGTAAAATTTTTTGGCTCCCGAGGACAGTGTTATATCGAGGTAGAGGTGTATATAGGAGATTACCAAGCAAAATCAATTCCCAGAAGGAAACATGGGGCATGTTAAGTAAGGCCTCAACCTTGCAACAAGCTTCATGAGGGATAATACCTGTGAAGTCTTATTGAAGTCATGGGGCTCCATGTTTGATGCAAGAGTCTGCCCATGCAAAGCTTGTTGCAGTGTCTGGGCATAAGTAGTGTCGGACTTGCCTCCCAAAACAAGCAATTGCTCTAGCTTCCATAATTAGTGCTTCTCCAGTTCCATCAGTTTGAATGGCTTCCTGAGCAGAGAAAGCATTAAAATCTACTCACAACTAACACTAAGCTCTGGAAATTGAAAAAGCAGTGGCTGCTGTCAGAGGACTGGCTCTCCAGGAAGCTGTTGATGTTAGAGAGAAAGTGAAGATAGTTGGAACTAGACTTGTCCAGAACATTCAGATTTCTGGGGTTAATGTATATAACTTTTGAAGCATGATGCCATGGGGAATCTGCTAGAACAATTATGTGAAGGAAAGTAAAATGACTTTAAAATCATTTCTAAATGTCTAATGGCTGAAGAGGCAAGAAAGGATTTGACAGAGGTAAAATAGGTAAAATAAAATGTGCTTCTAATGTAAGTGAAAATGTCTTAACAAAAAATAACAATCTGGGATGGCTCCAAAAGCCAGATCCAAAGCCTGTGAAAGTCATTAGGAATCTCAATGGGCTTTGAATCAGGCCCAAAAAGAATAGATCCACCTTACACTGGCCATTCCACCTTCTCTTTATCACCCGAGTTACAAAGTTGACATTTTATTGAACCATTAATTTTTTCAGGAGGACAATTAATTCCTTAATCTCCAGTGCAGTTATTTATAAGATAATCCTAAATATTCAGCTGAATTAAAAATCTTGGAGTAACATTACCCATGTAATTATTTTCAGCAGCCAATATCTGTGTGGTCATCCCTTACTTGGTTTGAAAAAATAAATCTGTGGTGCCACCATGTTCACATGCTTCCCTCACAGGGAAAACAGGGCAGCAACCGAAGGCATTTGTTTTTTACATTTAGTTGCTATCTTTGTGGATCTGGTCTTTTTTGTTTTATTCTGAATTTCTCACAGTAAGGGGTGACCAAACAGTTTTCACTGCTGTGTGCTACTCGAACAACAAGGTTCAATCTAGGATATTTTATTTGTAATGAGAAAACCGAGTACAATACGGTTGTTTTTTAAATTGCTTTGTCTTGCTGGCATATAGCATTGCATAAAATCAGAATTTGACCTTTCTTTGCTTATTCTTAGCACAACTGAAGTGTTTGAATGGAAAGGTTGAGAAGTGACTTACTTACCAACATTGATTATATTGGAATATTTTTTCTGGCTGCGAGATAGACACTTTATCTATGTGGGGGAACTAACATCATCTCAAATACTCAATGCTTGTTTATTTATCAAAATTTAGCTTTATGTGGCTTAATCCAGTACAATTTGTTGCTACTTTTTCCATGTGCATTTTGTAATTGAAAGTTCTGCTTGTATAAATGAACAGATTTGCTAACATAGTCTTGCTCATGTTCCCCTGAGACAAAATTAACCACAGGGTTGGTACCCCCAAGAAAAAAGTCACTCGGATTATTTAAGACAGTGCAAGTATGGTTCCAGAAAAATAAGAGCACTTTAATTTTCAGTAAACATCTAGCATTGGCACTGATCCAAGGCACTAAGGTCTCACAGAATAATTATAGGTTTCATACAATGCTTTCATTGGTTATTAGCTACAGGTATATTCTCCCATTTTGTCATTTTCCATAAAAATCAATCTGTTAGAAACTGGAAGGAAAAACTTTATGTACTAGTGGTAAATGATGGGCTTTCTGTCAGTGATATATAACATACTGCCCTGTCTTCATAAATACCGGTACCTTTGTGTCATGAACTTTGACCTGAACTTTCTTTTACTATGTAAATATCAACACTGTGTCTTTTTTACCTTGCAAGATGTTGCTTCTATGACTAGTGAAACTCCAAGAAATTCAAAGTTTGTTTGTTTTTTCTTTCATAAAGCAGCCTAGAGTTGTAAATGCAAATGTAATCAATGTTGCATAATTTTTCTTTGAATGGCATAATTACATTCAGATGCTAAGTGTGAAGCGTTTTGACAGATTCACATGCAACAGCCTTTCTTTAAGGCTTTGAGGAAAATTCATTGTGGAAAGCTTTTGTCTTTTGGTGGGAGTAATAACATTTGAGGCTCCATCACACTTAGCCACCAAATTCCAGGTGGAAAGGTCTTTATATGAGCTGGATTGTTTACAGTGTGCTTTTTAAAAAGCAACTTATGGGACCATTCCTCAGTGCATACTGCTAGAGTAGCGGAGCTAACCAGATACCATCAGTAAAACAGACCATAAAAATAATCTGGAATTTGCACTCTTAGTGGAATTAATCTGATAAATACCTAGCTAAAGTGCTTCATTCTTTAAAGAGTGGCACATTGATCTGCTTCTCTGTTTAGCTTCACTGGCAGGATTCTCTCTACAGATCAAAACAGATAAGGCTAAGTTCATCTATTGAGTTCAATGGAGGTAGATGAATTTGACTTAGTCATACTAATTGAACATGCTCTCAGTGAGGAAGAGAGAATAGATGTATGTACTCTTTGTTCACCGTCAATAAGACCTACTTGAGGTGCCATTTCAATGATCACAATAATCTTCAATTGCAAGTAAATAGCTCTCAAAGGTTCCATGGAAGAAGGGGGCAGAGCGAACACCTGAATTTTTAAGCATGACAGATCTGATCCTCTTGTCACCTCCTTTTTCTTCCCATCTGACACCAAAACCAGGGCTGACCTTATCATGAGGTAAACTGAGGGGACTGCCTCAGGTGCCAGACTGTGTTTGTGGGGGGGTACCACTAGGACACAGAGTGTAGAAAATTGTGTCCGCTGCTAGTGCATATGTATTCTCTCTGCGCTAGATGCACAGAGATGGTGGAGTGCTGTGCTGGAGGATGGAGGGCACAAGAGACATGGCAGGCAGGCAGGAGAAAAGGTGAGAGGGAATAACAGAAAGCAGCAGGAGCTGCAGCGAGAGAGAGGAGGAGGAGCCTCTTCTGTACCTCTCTAGCACCCCCAGGAGCCAGGACTGATTAATACCAGCTTCTCAGGGAGCTTCCTGTTTCCTGCTGCTTCCCTGAACCCATTTGAGGAGAACAGGCAGTCAACTGAAGTAGTAGGAGCCAGTTAGGCCATTAAGACGCTGATCTCTTCCCTCACTCAGGCCTTGCTACCAGCCTGCTTATTTGTCCCCTTCAACTGAGTGTTGAGAGCCACTATAGCTGGCACAGAACAGCAGTCATGAGTCAAAGAAGAAAACACCCCTCTGGGGCAGCATTCAGAAAAAGAAAGAAAGCAAAGGAAGCTTTTCTATCTAAGCAGGAAGGAGCTCTCCTGAGATACATAGACACAAATGTTCACAGTGAGCCTTCCGGCCCCAGAGAGGATGTGAGTGGTGAGGAGATGCCTGATCTTCCAGTTAGTCAGAGTGCAGGTGACCTGGCAGCTACTGCAGCATCCATATCTCCATCTCAAATGGATGTGACCAGGCACATTCCTGAAGATAAGTGTAGATCAGAGAAGAGTGTGGTGGAGGTGTAAGAAACAGCTGCTGCTGAGTTTAGTTCCTTAAGTCTAGATGATCCAGGACTGTGGACCCACTTGAGCAGTAGCCTGAGGGACTTCCTTGTACTGCATGGGCCAGAGCAAGTGAAAAACTTCATGTTCCCCAAAGACAATGAAAATAGAAGTTTCCATCCAACACATTACTGGTGTGAAAACCCAATGGTGACAAAGTGGAAAGGCCAGTGGTGAGCTGGAGCCGGTTCGCACCAGTTCGCACAAACCGGTTGTTAAATTTTGAAGCGGTTTTAGAATCGCTTGTTAACTGGCTTCCCTGCGAGGGAAGCTTTGATGGGCTTCCGCCGGGAAGCGTGTAATTCCTCCTCCCGGCCACTGGGGGGCGCTGCGCTGAGGGAGCCATGTGGGCTGCCTCCTGGCCCTGTTGCTGCTGCTGCTTCTCGGACCTCTGGCCCCGGGGCTCCTGCTGCTGCCTGGTGGGTCCCCGGCTGCTCTGCTGGGCTTGGCCTGCGTCCTGCTGCTCTGAGCTGCTGTCCCTGTGTGAGTACCCACCACGCTGCCCACAGCCAGCCTCTGCTGCACCCCCTGCCCGCAGCCAGCCCCTGCCCGCAGCCAGCCTGTGTTGCATCCCCTGCCTCCAGCTAGCCCTGCCCCATGCCCCTGTCTGCAGCCAGCCCCATGTCCACTGTTGCCCTGCAGTTCCCAGGGCAGTAACCCTGCACACCTGCTTCAATGAGGGGGGCAGGGAGCAGCTGGGACCCACACATGTGCACACCCTAGGGTGACCAGACAGCAAGTGTGAAAAATCGGGGTGGGGGGTAATAGGAGCCTATATAAGAAAAAGACCCAAAAATCGAGACTGTCCCTATAAAATCAGGACATCTGGTCACCCTAGCACACCCCCAGGGAGTGGCGGGGACCCACACATGTGAAACGGAGCTCATTTCTAGTTCAAGCCCATCTTTTTAAAAAAGAAATTTAGGTAGGGTTAACATACATCCGTATTTACCTGGAGATGTCAGACTTTTTGGTTCTTAAATCGCCGTCCGTCCGTCTTAAATTTTAAAAATTCCTCCTGGGAAAATACGGACGTATGGTAACCCTATTGGTACAAAAAATACATACTGTGGCACAGAACTTTTTATAGGGAACTGGTTGTTAAGATTTTAGCAGCTCATCACTGGGAAAGTCCACTCAAAGACCCAGAATGCTGCATACTGTTTTTGTTGCAAACTCTTCCATTCTAATGTTCCAGCCACATTGGGTTCTACAGGAACAAAAGGCTGGAAAAATCTGGCTAGAAATCTGGCATGCCATGAGAAGGCAGCAAATCACCAGAGAGCATAGGTGGAAAGAGCTTGAGATGAGAGTAAGGTTAAAGGCCACCATAGATGATCAGCATCAAGAGAAGATTGCATCAGTCTCTCTTTACTGGCAAAATGTTCTGAAAAGGCTCATTGCCATTGTGAGAATGCTTGCTACCCAAAACCTAGCACTACGTGGCACTTCAGATCAGCTGTATGTGCCAAACAATGAAAACTTCCTTAAAATTGTGGAGCTGATGGCTGAGTTTGATGCTGTACTCCAGGAGCATCTAAGAAGAGTCACCACCCAAGAAATGTAGACACACCACTACCTTGATATATCTGGAGCAATGGAACAACTGGACAAAGCAAAGTCATACTTACAGTCTTACTAGTCAGATGAGGGATTTCAAAACATTCTGAAGAGTGCACAGAAGTTGGCAGAGGAATTTCACACTGAAGCTATTTTCCCACCCATTCAAGAATACGAGAGTCACCGAAGAAGACATTTTGATTACGAGGCACAGGATAATCCCATAAGAGACCCCAAACAACAATTCAAAGTTTAATTCTTTAACCAGGTGCTAGATTGTGCAATATAGTCAGTTGAAGAATGTTTCATGCAGCTCAAGGAACGCAGCAGTATATTTGGGATGTTGTATGATATTCCAAAACTCCTCACTATACCTGAAGAAGATCTACACCAGCAATGCAGGGCACCAGAGACAGCGTTGACATGATTACATGCGCGATATTGATGTGAGTTATTTAGGTGATGAACTGAAAGCCTTTTCAAGATACATTTTAGCAGGATCAACTCCAGAGGCTGTTCTGGAATGTATGTGCACAACTAGGATGACCACCCTGTTTCCAAATGCTTTTATTGCTCTGCTTCCTTTAATAGTTGCCAGTGGAGAATGCAGCTTCTCCAAGCTGAAGTTAATAAAAACACATCTATGCTCCACAATGACACAGGAGAGGCTGGTCAGCCTTGCAACCCTCTCAATAGAGCATGAGCTGTCCCAGTTCAAATCTTTGCAACCAAGAAGGCACGGAAAGCACCACTTTGATTATTCAAACATAAAAATGCCAGTGTTTACTATGCAGACAAGAAAAGTTACATTTGCTTTTCAGGTGTTTGAAAGTTAAGTGTTACTTAAAATTTTTGAACAAGGCATTTTAAGTTGTTAGTTCTCCTTTATTGGGGTAGGTAGCAGAGCAGTATCGTGAGAGGAGTAGAACAGGAAGAAGGGAGAATTGAGACCTTTCAAAGTTTTGGCCCAAGCAAGGGGGCATGGGGGCATCGTTTGAGCTCCCTGCCTCAGGTGCCAAAATGTTGTGGGCCGGCCCTGATCAAAAGGCTGATTGAAATATGGTCTTTAGCAAGGACTAGAAACCACAAACTGCTGACTTCTAATTAGAGCTGTGTGGATGACATTAAGGATTTTGAGATTCCAAAACTTGTTTTCATTCTGATTCAAAAAGAAACCTGAACAATTTGAAATTCTCTGTGAAAGAAAATCTCCCTCTCCCCCACTAAATTGTTTGGGCAACACTGAAATCTCTTATTCTGATTTTCACTTTTATTATATGCAATAGAATACAAAATTTAAAAAAATGTGTAATGAGAAGTCATTTCAAAAGGAAAAATCTAAATGTTTAGTGTTGATATAGGGTATTTCATAGAATCATAGAATATCAGGGTTGGAAGGGACCTCAAGAGGTCGTCTAGTCCAACCCCCTGCTCAAAGTAGGACCAATCCCTAACTAAATTATCCTAGCCAAGGCTTTGTCAAGCGTGACCTTAAAAACCTCTAAGGAAGGAGATTCCACCACCTCCCTAAGTAACCCATTCCAGTGCTTCACCACCCTCCTAGTGGAAAAAGTTTTTCCTAATAGCCAACCTAAACCTCCCCCACTGCAACTTGAGATCATTACTCCTTGTTCTGTCATCTGGTACCACTGAGAACAGTCTAGATCCAATTCTCTTTGGAACCCCCTTTCAGGTAGTTGAAGGCAGCTATCAAATCCCACCTCATTCTTCTCTTCTGCAGACTAAACAATCCCAGTTCCCCCGGCCTCTCCTCATAAGTCATGTGCTCCAGCCCCCTAATCATTTTTGTTGCCCTCTGCTGGACTCTTTCCAATTTTTCCACATCCTCCTTGTAGTGTGGGGCCCAAAACTGGACACAGTACTCCAGATGAGGCCTCACCAATGTTGAATAGAGGGGAACGATCACGTCCCTCAATCTGCTGGCAATGCCCCTACTTATACATCTCAAAATGCCGTTAGCCTTCTTGGCAACAAGGGCACACTATTGATTCATATTCAGCTTCTTGACCACTGTAACTCATAGGTCCTTTTCTGCAGAACTGCTATTCAGTCCCTAGTCTGTAGCAGTGCATGGGATTCTTCCATCCTAAGTGCAGGACTCTGCACTTATCCTTGTTGAACCTCATCAGATTTCTTTTGGCCCAATCCTCTAATTTGTCTAGGTCCCTCTGTATCCTATCCTCACCCTCCAGCGTATCTACCACTCCTCCCAGTTTAGTGTCATCTGTTGTTTCAACATTATTGGAATGTTTTTTACATTTTTTTTCTATGAAACATTTTGGCAAAATCAACAAGATTTTGATTGAACTACATTTTCTGATGGACAATGGTTTTAAGGGTTCTGCTTTTGTTTGTTGTTGTGGGGTGTGTGTGTGTGTGTGTGTGTGTGTTTAAACTAGCTCTAATTCTAACCTAGTTTTTGTAAGCGACTCCATCTCTGGCCTTGGGCAGATCATTTACAACTTCTGCTTTAGTTCTTCCTATCTGTAAATTTAAGATGGCATTTACCTTCCTCATAAGGTAAATTAGTTATGGCTAAATCCTATATAGAACCATGCTCTTGCTAAATGAGTAGATGAAGCAGAGGGATATAAGGAGTCTTTGCATCCCCAAGGAAGCAGGGAGCATGATCTCTCCACAACATTGGAGAGTGATAGGAGAGGGGGCCAGTTAGCATACCATTCCATACACCAATACTGTAGAGCTGAATGGGGAGAAGGTGAAGTCTGCAGTCTAAATCCTGTCAGGCCCTCACGTGACTCATAGTATTTAAAAAAAAATCCAGTTAATTTCGTGTGGGAGGAAGGAAAGGGGTGAGCTACATTCCTAAAATGTTTTGCTGGGCACTTTCTCACACAAAATGCCATGGCTTTGTAAGAAACAAAGCCTGCTAGCAGTTTTGCAGAGCAGTGTTACAGCATGTATTTCATCTCAGGTAATTGCTTAGGGCCAGCTGAGACAATGCACCCAGTTCTGGAGCTATTCGTTATTTATGAAATGCTACTTCACCTTGCCTAATGCTTTCTATCTCTTCACTGTTTCCACAGAGTAAGTCTTATGATAAACTTCAGAAAATGATCTCACACTACAAGCAGATGAATACTCACATTTATACTACAGAATGTTACTTCAATGTTGTTATTCAGTAGGTTGCGGAAGTGAAAAATAACCATAAAAAGGGGTCCTTGTCCTAAAGTCAAAAGTTGTTTGCTGATACAAGTGCAATTGCTATAAGGCCAGATTGTGTCAGTTTGACACAGCCCTACCTTGCAGGTGGTGCAGTGATACCATCCCATAGCACTGTGTAGGAGGAGCATATAAACTTCCATACTTCTAAAAGGATCTGGCCAGCACCTATGATTATGAACTAGAAGAGTAGATGGAGTCTATGGCTTCCCCTAGTCTGTTCTTCCCTCCCTATGAAAGTAGAGAGCAGTCCTTGCATTCCTGCCCCACCTTGCCAGCCCCTGCCACTGCATACTCGATGAATCTAACCTAGAATTTAGACAATGGATTTCCCTTAATGAGTTAGAAAAATTGAGAGAGGGGCACAAATATGATGTATTTCCTGCAATAGCTTCCTTCCATAGTTTATAGATGGAAAAAAACACTGACTTTGAAAAGTGTTCCAGCCACAGCCAGTAGCACAGGAATATTTTAACTGTCTGTCCATATTGAGATCCCCTCCTCATTGCGTTTATACAGCCCGAGGACTAGACTTTTTCTTCAGGCCCACATGGTGGATTTTGACTCCAATAGCCTGTACTCTTTGCATGTGTGAAGCTCTAAAAGGGAGTCAAATGCATGTGAGAAGAGCAGAATATCTGAACTGGGATGGTCATGTAGTTCTAAGAGGAGAATTTGGTTTTGACTGTGCATCAGTTCCAAAGACAGAATGTGTAGCATGCTAAGAATTAATGAATTAAAAGTCTTTATGTTTTTAAACACTGCAAGACTGCCTGGCTTCCCAGATGTAACTCATTAGACTTTGTACATGAGCACACATGGAAGAAAGTGGGGAAAATATATGTTGTTCTTTAGAGTGGGATAGAGTCTGGTTCCAATATGGATTAATTCAGTTACTTTATGTGCATAAAGTTGCATGTTCTCTTTATCAGTAACTTTAGGTCATGTTATAAATAGCTATGTGCCTTAATCTGTGATGTGAAATATGTTTGTGAATATCAATGGAATTGAAAACTGGTGTTCTAGGCATCTATTAGGCACAGCTTGATAAATTAATTGTTAAAGCAAATAGAATTTTTGAAATGCCCAAAAATGTGCACAGTGGGTGTCTTTTGCTTCTACAGATGCATACATGGCTATATACTATGCGGCTTTCATTGCGGTCTGTATTTAGAGTCTGCTGTTATGGTTACAGACCTGGAAGGCCCTTGAGAAGATATTGAAGGGATAGATGGTACTACCATAACTAGGGTGACCAGATGTCCCGATTTTATAGGGACAGTCCCGATTTTTGGGTCTTTTTCTTATATAGGCTCCTATTACCCCCCACCCCAGTCCCGATTTTTCACACTTGCTATCTGGTCACCCTAACCATAACTTTATTTTAAAATCAGTTGTAGCTAGGTGTTTCTATTTTTTCTAAATAGATATTTTTCAATATAAACGGTGGAAGGAAAATGGAATGAAGATTCTCCACCTACAGGCACACAATTCACCACGTCTTAGGGGAACTTTCAGCATCCAAATGAGTTAAGTAACCTTTAAAAATACAAGTAGTCTATTCTGTGAAATCCTCTGTGGCAATTCCCAGCTTGCTAAAAATACCCCAGAATGTGACAGTAGACACTAAATGCCTATTGCCACCCATGGCATCAGTTGTGCCATTTAGGCCCCACTCCTGCCATGACCTGTATATATGGACTGATGCCAGTGAGGTTCTGCATGTGCAGAGGGGTCCTACAGCATAGAGCTTATTGCAGGATCAGGGACCTAATGATGAGCTTCCTAAAGCTAAAGAGGTGAAGCATAGAACCCACCATGAAATGGATCAGCATCGTGTCCGTGGTAAAAATTTTGAAACCCACGGTAATTTTTCAAAAAATTGAATGACATAATCCTGCCCTCCCCCTCTGTCCGTCACTAAGTATGGTAATTTTGTCAAGTGTCCATCATGCAACATGATAGTGCCGACCCCTGCCATGAAACTCAGTGTGGACAATATAATGTGAAGAATAGGAAAATCTGTGCTAGATAAATAAACAGGGATGTATTCTGGAATACCTTTTGTTCACCAGTAAGCATGGAGAGTAGGTGATGGGGTGTATGTGTGTACATGTAAAAATATAGCTAACCAGCATTTCTATGCTAGGCGGGAGGGGAATCGCATATAAATCTAGAATTAACTCTGTTTTCATTTGAGCTTTGTAGCTTTTCTTTAAGAGGAAGCAGTACATTAGCTTCCACCCAATGAGTGATTTTGTGCCAGCTGACATGGAACATAAAGTCTCATGTAATTAAAACCAGTGATCTAAAACATCTGCCCATCTCCTTGTGTATTCTGTTTGCCCTATTGTATCATGATGGATATTTTTTAATTTGCTTAAGAAATTTTTACTATCATGTATCATTTCCAAATGAATCTTTAACCTATATTCCAGCAGTGAATATAATGTTATAAGACTAGTTTATGTAAAAAAGTGCATATTGAAACATTTGTTACTTTTGTTATGAGTTTCTTGTGGTAGCAAATACTTATAATAAAGCTGTCGGTAAAGAATATTTTTTCACTGTATTTATTTTTTACTTCTCATTGCTTTGTTTGATTTTTCTTAAGTTGAATTCTACTTTTTGAGAGTTCATTAAACACAATAAATTCAAAGTGTTAAGGATAAGATATGTCCTCTGGCAATATTTATGTATAAACAGAAATGCTGCTGTGTCAAACAAATGTAGAAAATGTCTGTGGGTGGTAAATTTTTTGCTAGAAGCAAGTAATTAGCAAATGAAATGACACAATCTACCATACATGGAGTGGTGGCACTACCCATATGAGGAAGTAAAGTATGATTTAACAAGCGGGTTTAGTGTTTTCACTACATAATTTAGATATTCTAGATAAATATCTCACCTTTCTGAACAAAGTGTCAATCCTGTTATCTACTATGGGATGGATTGTCAGTTGGTGTAAATCCATGTAGCTCCACTGTCTTCAATTGAGTTACATTGATTTACATCAGCTGAGGGTCTGGCCCTTTAGTTTTAGTTCAGACGAGAAAGAGCTTGTCCTGCTAGCTGGTGGAAGTTGCTGTTTACTCCCATCTAGAAAGTAACAAAGACCAAGCTAATACTTTAATATAAGCTTTTGGATGCCACCAAGTAGGGAGTGGAAACAGCATGCTGACAAATTTTGGGGCTGGGGATGACACAGTTTAAGCTGCAGTTGTAACTTTTATACTTCAAGGGCAATTTTTGGCCAGAAAGTTGATGAACAGATAGGTGCTATTCATATTAGTTTAAATTCACTCCTGTGCGTAGGGCTAGCACAAATTCTATGCATCACTTGAGTCCCACTTGACCCTTATTTTGAACATTTAATTGGGAATTAAGTTCCACATAGGGCTGGGGGTGGGGGCTGAGCACAAGTGAACTTATTCATAGAATGTTTGCCCTAAATTAATATGTACATTGACCTCTTCAATTAACCTAATGTTAGCATCAGTCATGCCATGATGTCTGGATTGATTACATTTTGGAATATGAACTGCATTTTCTTATTTTGCTCCAGCTTCTTGCAGTGAAACATGAATACTCTAAATGCTCCTTGAGCTATTTGATGAAGCATTTTGAGACTGTATGTGTTGTCCAGGATTCTTCTCCAATCTGATGCAAATTCCATGCTGGCAAATTGAAACAAAGAGTGTGGATTGCAAATCTTTGCCCATTCAGTTTTTGGAGCATACTGAGACTTTTACAAATTCATTAACATAAGTTTCATTGACATTTATATGTAACTTTCAATACGTTTTTAGGAGCAATGAGTTATGAAAATATTGATATGGTTAATCAGACAGATATACTAGTAATGGAGAATGATTAAAATATAGCAAGTAACTTTAAACCATTTATGTCTTGTCTTTAGTGGGTTATAGCTCTCTAACTGCCCAATAAAACTACAGAGAATTTACTGATAGCTGCTTTATTGGTGTTGAAACTCGGGCGCTTCTTTTGAAGTCTGGCAACTGACTGTTAAAGCATCTTAAGGAAGTCACAAGATTTGTATTTTACTTTTTGGTTATTACTGTTTAAAAAATGTTAAAATTAAGGCAATAAATAAGCTTAAAGTAGGTTGCAAGATTGAGAAGCTGAAACAAACCAGATCAACCATAACCCTCACCTTCAAAAAGTTTTGGCAACTAAAGTTCATTGTACTGTAATCATTCTTAACAGTAATTTGCTTCTATTTTGAAACATTTAGTTCAGTCTTAGACATTTATTCCATTCCATTGTGATACTACAAAAATATCCATGGATAAAGTCCTACCTTATAGCCAAGAATTTGAGGGTTGATGAAAGAAATTAACTGAAACTAGAATAGCCTGGAATGAAGTACTAAACTAATAGTAAGCATCGCTGCTATGTCAGCTCCAGCAATTGCACAATCACGATAAAAGGAAAGCAGTGAAAAATAATTTAGTTCCTTAACTGAGACAGGGAGAAAAAAAATATAACGGCCAAAGTGATGGCTAGTGTTTAAAAAAAAAAATCCTGGGTCATGAATATGAACTTATTTCATTAGTTGTACCATGGAGAATGATGGGCCCACTGGAGATTCAGAGATCTGTAAGGGAGAACACAGTGCAGTTGGTAGTATGTAGGGCCAGGCTTTTTTAAAGAGCTTAGCACTCACAGTGAGATCACGTTTTCATTTAGGCACCAAAATAAGTGTCCGTAATTTGAAGAGAGCTCATTATATGGTGCTAGGCTTTTTGAAAAAACTGGCCCCAATTCTTGGTGTTGAACATTCAAAATTTGACTCATAATGTTGATAGTTTTCTAGAATATTAAGATAAGCTTTTGTCTTCAACTGTTAATATGGTAGATTCCATCCCTCCCCCCCCCCCTTTAACATATATAGCATCAAGTTGATATATATATATATATATATATATATATTTTAAATGGGAGTCTAAAATTAGTCTATAGGTACCTGTGGGTGTGCAGAATTTTGAATATCAGGCCACTTCAATTTGTGCCTAAATATGGACCTAGGGACCTAACTTTGAGCTCCTGCTTTTGAAAATCTGCCCTACAAAGCTTGAGTGGTGATCATGCCAGTGCAAGTATAACCAGATGCAACATTGAGACGCTGTATGCTCCTCTGTCATGTCAGTCATAACTGCCCAAGAGGCAAAGGAAAGAAAGCTGGAGGTTCTGGTTGATTTCTGGTGCCTAGGAGTCACACTGGAGAATGGGGTCCCACTCCTATCAAATCAATGTAAGAAAGAACAGAATCAAGAAAAAATGGATTGGCAATTAATATAGAGATGGATCTTAGGAGGCACATTTAAAATCACTAGGACCACTTGAGTATTTAAAGTTGTGCAAGTGCTTAGATGCTTTGCTGGATCAGAACCCTTGCTCGACACTTTGCAAGAGCAAACACTTAGTGACAGAAACACCTGAAGTTGTGTGGGGCAGCGTGGTTCAGTGAACAGGGCACTGGAACAGATTTGGGAGGCTTGTGTTCTCGTATCAACTTGCTTCAGTAGCCCCACATGTAAAGTGGGGGTAATGATGCTGCCTGCTGTCTTAGTAAATTGCTTTAAAATCTATTGATAAAAAACACAAAAACCATGCTAAGTTTTAGCAATGTTTTTCCCACCCTTAAATCTAACTTCAAGGTGTTTCTTTTTTCACTAAATACAATGGCAAAAGTCAGCAGAAAGGCTTTTTCTTAAAATTAAAAAACAATCTAAGACTTTTTTTTATAGGTTTCTCAGTTCAGTGTGTTTAACACCTATACTTTCTTAAAATGGAATTATAAATACATGAAGATTTTTATAAATGTGTTTCTGAATTCAGAAAAGACAGCCTAGCAATCTAGTGAGAATAATTGTGTGGACTGTCTCTTTTAATTATCTTCAATAAAACTGAATATTTGCAGTTTACATTATACTGACATAGTCCTGACCTGCTGAGTTAACTTTGCTTTGAATAGCTCATGAAGTGGTCTGTGACTTTTCTTAGGTCAACAAACCTCTTTCCTTTTAATATTACTGTTTTTCAAAGGATTATTTTAGACTGTTCAAAGACCAAGCTGCTTCAGATAGATATTTTTTGTAACTGTTAAAGCACTCTTATCACTCCAGACTGATGAGCTACATTTCTTTTGAAACCATCAAGTAGCTATGATGTTTGTGTGAGTTTGGAACAAGTTCCATGTGTAAAGTTTTAATCTGGTCACTTATCAAATCCAATGAAATACGTGCCAAAACTTAATGGTATGTTATATGTGAAGACTACTCTGAATCCCTAAGGGATTCACTACAGTGCCAGTTTGCCAGGTGGAGAGACAGTTTTATTAATGAATAAGAAAAAAAAGGGTTATGTACTCTTAGACTAGTTACTTTCACCTAAGAACAAAAAACTATGTATGATCAACAGCTGAAGAAAAGAACTGGAGAAAATGTTAGTGTGAAGGCCATAGCTGGCACCGTATCTTCTATTCCAAGGGATGACATTTGGTATAACATCAATACCATTTCTCCCCTTTAAATAGATTCCATTGCCCCATAAACAAACTATTTCTGTTGCTCATATTTTCCTCATTCTTCTAAATGCCAGTAGCTTTTGTTATTGTTCTACTAAAATGCATGGAATATAAAAAACATTTAGAATTAACCAGATCATCATCTTAAATTGAGTTCCAAGTAGAAGATTGAGAATCCATTTCCGCCACTCTTGCACATGTTGGGTTAGACTGCATTCTCTCAGAGAAAGAAATAAACAATTGGTGTCCTGTTCCCCTTTATTCTCAGGATAATCTGCTACTGAATATTATTCTCACACCTGTATTAGTTTACCTGGGCTGGCGAGGTAGAGATGGATTCAAGATTCTACCTATTCCCCCCTGACTCTGCCCACCTGTGGAGGAGATCACTAGGTAAGAATCCCTTGTTTCTCTCAGCCTTCTCCTTCCTGCAGTGAAACTGTATGGATGTCTCACAGGGGCAACTTATTTCTCCTCATAAGGTGCAGCCTGGAGGGGTAGTACCTTATTCTGCATGAAGTTTCACTGAACTAATGGGACTACTTGCAGAGTGAGGTACTAATCAATGTAGGTGAGGGATGGCAAAATGTGGTCCTATATTAGCCAAATGTTTGCGGCTGGTAAAACCTCCATCATGAATTTATTTATCAAAATATACCTGTTTCTACATTCAAAAAAATTCTGCTAAGAAGGAGCAATTGTAGTGGATTTCATCCACTATCTGGATGTTTGTTTGAGGTGGAGTGATATTGATGAAAAGCTGCATGGCCTAGTTAGGCACAAGACTTGGACTAAGGATCTCCTGAGTTCCCACAACTTGCTGCTACCTTGCTTTGATACCTAGCACACATTTGCAACCATTATTTAGTCATGATGTAGGTAGTATCACTATTCCCGTTTTGACAGATGGGGAGATGACAGCAGAAGGAAGTTAATTGACTTACTCAAGATGTTAGTGTAACTTGCTGGTCCGTGCCTGACCTACAGAGGTGGAGAGTCTGATGGTTCCCAGTGGTAGAGCTTGGCTCTATAGCTCGAGATGTAGAGTCCTCCTGCTTTCAGCTCTGCAGTTTCCTGGTTAAATCCAGTGTGTTGGCAAAGATGGAGGCTATCTTATAAGAAATAATTGGGTCTCTTGATGTTGGGTACTATGCTGTGATCATGCCTCACTGCGTGTGTGTGTTGGGGGGGGAAATCACTCATCCACATTTTTTTTGAAAAATCCATATATAAGGGAGATGAAAACACGCAACAAATTGGTAAAAATTTTTACACATGCTTTCTGAATATTTTCCACTAGTGCCAGAAATATTTTATTCAGCCCTTAATTTGTAATGAAAGAGGTGACAGGGCTCAAGCAACATTTGTTGTTTTTTTTTTTACACTCATAACTGATGCAGCAAGCCCAGAGGTGCTGGGGCTATGAATTGCCAAGCCTAGAGATGACATGTCTCAGCCCTGGCACAAATTAAACACTGGTTTTACTGTGAAAAGAAACTAGTGATTTCAGATATTGTACTGCTTCTTTTCTACAACATAATTGCCAATCATTTATGGATACTAATGGGCTGCATATTATTTTTTTTAAAAGAAGCTCAGGGAGTACATGAGAATTACAGTTCAGAGAATAGTTCTAGGAAAATGAAGGGATCGTCCAATTAGGAAAATACTACAACACTTGGATAAATAACCTGAAAGGTTAAACCAGGATGGGTTCAATAGGAGAAAGTCCCACATTCTTAATCTGCTAGTATTTGAAAATATTATTAAAATAATAGCTGTGTAATCCAGTGGACATAATTTACTTGTATTTCCAACAAGTTTTTTGATAAAATTCCTCAAGTATATAAAGAAGCAAAAAATACGGAGCAAAATCTCTTTGGGTTAAAATCAGGCTAAGAGAAAGGAAATGTGCTAATGGCCACTACTAGAAAAGTTCATAGCATATTTTCCCAAGGATCAGTATTGGGACCAGTATTTAATATTTTTAAGCACTAATTTAGAGAAGTCAGTGTACAGTGAATTGATAAAGCTTGCTTGATAACATTTAATTGTTTTGGTTAGTAAAACTGCAGAGATACTGAAACTCTAATGAATGTAAATATGTTGTGGGAGATTCTGGGCAACACAATAGCAGAAGAAATTCACTTATGTGCAAGGAAAATGCACTTTGCAAAATAAACTAAAATTCTAATATGCACTATAATGGCTCCAAGCTTACTGGAGCATGAGGACCATTTTAGGGCATATTATGGATATCTCCCTGAAGATATCTCCCTGTTGCACATCATCGGTTATGAACATGAATAAGATGTTTGTGTGCACTAATAGAGAGATACAAAATATTGTAGCAGCAGCATACTAAGGAATGAGTATTGCCTGAAGTATGGATTGTGTATTAATTAAATTGGTTACTTAAGAATTCCCAGTTAACACTGACATTTGATAAGCTCTTGTCCCAACATCAAGTCCAGTGACTCAATTACTGTTCAGTTGCGAACCCCAATGTGCATGGTTGCAACACTCACTTAGAAAAACATTTCTGTGTTTGTAATAGTTTTATTAATAACAGGGAAGTCACAAACTAACCCAGCAAGGTAGAATGAAATAATACAGAACGTACATCTGACTGTCCATATACTCATACCATCCCATGCAGAACAACCTGAAATGTTAGTCATCTTCTTCTTCACCATCTTCAGTGGCCATCATCCTGGCACCTCCCATCTCTTCCTCCCAAAGCACATAGATTGGGATACAACTTTTATAATGTGTTACGCTGAATATTCAATGCCTAATGACTATTCAACGAGTTTTCCCCTATTCCTTATTTGTATCTCCTCACCTTACTAATGTTGGGGTACCTTTTCCATAGGTTACTAAGCCTTTTACCTCTAGCTTATTAGATTATATATCAATTCGTTACCAGAGCAGTCTTGTGGTTAGACATCTGCAGATGTTCCTATCCTAAAATATCCAAAAGCTGGTATCAGTTCATATTCCCGTGGTTACCTGGTATCATTTCATACCAAAATCCTCTAACCGTAATATTCTCAGTTCCCCAGTTACTCGGGGTCACTGTTAGACAACTCACTCATGTTAGGGTTCATAGGCCTTGTAAGGGAGTGGACTCACCCCTGCGGCGCCTCCTGCTGGCTGTCCATGGGAATTAGCTATTCCAGCATCCTGGAGCGCCCCCTGCAGGCTGGTGATCCACCTTACTGCTGGCCCCCATGTCCCTCCCAGGACCACGGTGCCCCTTTCTCTGGGTTGCTGCCCCCTGGCAGTACCCCCAAACTCTGGGTCTCCCCACCCAGGGGAACCCCCACCCAGTAACCCCACCTCGCCTCAGTGTAAGGCTACTGCCAGTCACCATCTAGCCCCACTCCTTGGGGCAGACTGCAGTATACGCCACTCATCACAGGCAAGGTTGGGTTTGGACCTGCTGCCTTTGCCTACCCCTGGGCTGCCCTCTGCAACCCCCAGTACCTATTAGCCCAGTGCTAGGCTGTAGCCTGGGGCTTTCCAGGCTGGAGCTCCCCAACTCCTCTGCCTTTCCCCAGCCCTGCTCCACTCAGGTACCCTGTCTCTAGCTCCCTACAGCCAGGCCCTTCTCCCTCTACAGGCAAAGGGAGACTCTGCTGAATTCCTGGCTCCCAGCCTTTTTTATACAGGCCCGCTGTGGCCTGATTGGGGTGTGGCCCAGCTGCGGCTGCTTCCCCAATCAGCCCAGCTTTTAGAGCCCCAGGGCTGCTTTCCAGCCCCCCCAGGCAGGAGCGGGTGTCCACCCCGCTACAGGCCTCAAAGTCTTATGCTTACTCTTCAAGCTAATATCTTACAAGATATAGGCCTGTAGGTTTCTTGCATTGCTGTGATGTAAAATAGCTTTAAGCTACCTCTGTGGGCTACATGAGGTAAGACTACATTGTCAAAAAATCCCACACACTTTAATGCAGTCATAGTCCTAACACAGCAGCCCCTGCAGCCCCTAGAGCTGGCAACAGGCAGTCCCACCCACTCTGTTTCAATTCCTAGCTCCACATTCTCCATGAAGCCACATCCATCTGCAACCCAACTAATGGGTAAGCGGAAAGCACATTACAGTATTAAGATGATAGATGTAGCACTGGTATAACTTCTCCAGCATATGGTTCTCTGTTGTGGTTTGTTCCTCAGCCCTGTTAAGGTTAGTGCCACTCAAGCAAAAGGAAAAGCAGGAAACTCCAGAAGAGACTAAATGTTCACTCACTCACTCATGCCCGTCACCCCAATCGGGGTATGGGCCGCCAACCACAGATCTCTAGAGTCCTCTATCCTGGGCCATTTGCTCTAGCTGGTTCCAGGTATAGCCCATTTTTATGCTATCAGCCTGAAGGTTGCGTCGCCAGGTGTTTCTTGGACGGCCTCTTTTCCGCTTGCCTTGGGGGTTCCTTATCTTTCCTTAATGCTTATCTAGTGATGTTGGTTGGCTGCTTGCGTAGTGTGTGTCCTATCCAGCCCCACCTTCTCCTTCTAATTTCTTCCTCTGCTGGAAGTTGGCAGGTCCTCTCCAAGAGGTAGATGTTGCTGATGGTATCTGGCCAGTGGATCTGGAGAATCCTTCTAAGGCAACTATTTATGAAGGTCTGGATCTTCCTGGTGGTTGTTTTAGTTGTCCTCCAGGTTTCAGCTCCATACAATAAGACTGATTTCACGTTGGAATTGAACAGTCTAATCTTTGTTGCCAAAGACAGGTCTCTGGAGCTCCAGATGTTCTTGAGCTGTAAGAAAGCTGCTCTTGCCTTACTGATCCTTGCTTTGATGTCTGCATCCGTGCCACCCTGTTGGTCGATGATGCTGCCTAGGTAGGTGAAGGACTGCACTTCTTCCAGAGGGCTTCCATTCAGTGTGACTGGGTCATTACTGATGGAGTTAATCTTGAGGATCTTGGTCTTGTCCTTGTGGATGTTGAGGCCAACCTGTGATGACGTGGCTGTCACTACGTTAGTCTTCTCTTGCATCTGCTGTTTGCTATGCGAAAGGAGTGCAAGGTCGTTGGCAAAGTCCAGGTCATCAAGCTGGGTCCACAACATCCACTGGATTCTGTTCCTGCGGTCATAAGTGGATGTCTTCATAATCCAATCAATGACAAGGAGAAAGAGAAATGGTGACAACAAACATCTTTGTCTGACTCCGGTTCGCACCTGGAAGCTGTTTGTAAGCTGCCCTCCATGGATCACTCTACAGTGTATGCCGTCATATAAGTTCTTAATCAAGTTAACCACCTTTGCTGGGTTACCATAGTGCTGAAGGAGCTTCCAGAGAGTCTCTCGATCCAGGCTATCGAATGCTTTCTCATAGTTAACAAAGTTGATGTACAACGAGGAGTTCCATTCCATAGACTGCTCGACTATGATGCGGAGCGTTCCTATCTGGTCCGTGCATGATCTGTTTTGCCAGAAACCTGCCTGCTCATCACGTAGCTGTGGATCGATGGCATCCTTCATTCTCTCTAAGAGAACTCAGTTGAAGACCTTCCCTGGCACCGACAGAAGTGTGATTCCTCTGTAGTTGGCACAATTGCTGAGGTCTCCTTTCTTGGGGATTTTAATAAGGTATCCCTCTTTCCAGTCTGCCGGAATCACTTCTTCTTCCCATATCTTCTCAAAAAGGGGGTACAGCATTTCCACTGAAGCATCCAGATCTACTTTCAGGGCCTCTGCTGGAATATCGTCAGGTCCAGCCGCCTTCCTGTTCTTCATCATAGTGATGGCTTTTCTGATCTCATCTCTGGTAGGTCTCTCGCAATTGATTGGAAGGTCTTCGTTGGCTGGGTCAATGTCTGGTGGATTTAGTGGTGCTGGTCTATTTAGGAGTTCCTCAAAGTGCTCCGCCCATCTATTCATCTGTTGTTCTATTTCTGTTATAGACTTTCCCTGCTCGTCTTTGACGGGACGTTCTGGCTAGCTGAACATTCCAGACAGTCGCTTGGTGATGTCATACAGCTGTTTCATATTACCATTGTATGCTGCCTGTTCCGCTTCTCCTGCCAGTCCATCCACATAATCTCTCTTATCCTTCCTAATATTCCTCTTCACTACTTTATGGGC
Organism: Chrysemys picta bellii; assembly: GCF_011386835.1. Lineage (NCBI taxonomy): Eukaryota > Metazoa > Chordata > Testudines > Emydidae > Chrysemys > Chrysemys picta. Next base: position 39,327,405 of record NC_088799.1, on the reverse strand, counting down.
TTCAGCATACTCTTCTTGTGCTTTAGCCTTTGCTGCTCTAGTCCTGCTGTTATTAACTACTGCCTTCTTCTTCTTTCTATCTTCTATCTTAGTCAAGGTCTCTGCTGTGATCCACTCTTTCTGCTGGTATTTCTTGATTCCAAGCACTTCCTGGCATGCTGACCTAAGTGTCTCTCTCACTTTCTGCCATCTGTTGGATACAATGTCTTCCTCTTCCTCAGACCGATCTTGTAGTACTGAAAACTTATTCTTCAGCGTCAGTCCAAAATCTTCCTTGATCTTATGACCCTTCAGTAGGCTGATGTTGTACTTCGCTCTTCTATCTGACGCGTCTATCCAGTTCTTCTTCAGCTTCAGCTTCAATCTGGCCACCACTAAGTGATGGTCGGACGCTACGTCTGCTCCTCTTCTAACTCTACCGTCCTGCAAAGATCTTCTGAACTTCTTACTAATACAGACATGATCGATCTGGTTTTCTATCGTGCCTACTGGTGATACCCAGGTACTCTTGTGGATCCGCTTGTGAGGAAAGATGCTACCTCCTATGACAAGGTTGTTAAGTGCACACAAATCCACAAATCTCTCTCCATTCTCATTCATCTCTCCCAGAGCGTGGGTCCCCATGACTCGTTCATATCCTGTGTTGTCAGTTCCAATTTTGGCATTAAAGTCTCCCATAAGAATGGTAATGTCTTTGTCTGGGAGAGTCTCTAATATTTTCTGAAGTCTGTTGTAAAAATAGTCTTTGTCCCCCTCTTCACTGTCATTGGTTGGAGCATAGCACTGTACAACATTCATCTTAGTTTTAGTTCTGAAGGATGCTGTGATGATCCTGGAACCATGTGCCTCCCAACCAATCAGTGCTCTCTGTGCCTGCTTGTGTAAGGGGACTGTTGCCCCCTTACTAACATTCAGTGGGGGTGTTTTGGTTGGCTAGCTCCCAGCACTAAAAGGGGAAGGGTCGATGGCAAATCAGGAGCCTGAGACTGACAGTCCCCAGGAACAATGGGGAGAGGCCAATGCTCCAGATCAGCCTGATTGACAGAGCGGGCAGGCTAGTCAGGAGGCCAGGGGGGGCCCGTCCTCCGTGTGAACTGGAATGGCCTGAGTCAGACAGACTGGGGCCGAGCTAAGGAGAGAGCAGGGGCCCGAGCTAAGCTGCTGGAAGCAGAGCTGCAGCCCCAAAGCCAGAGCACAGCCCAGAGAGAGCAGACCTGTCCTGGGGGCAGAGCTGTAGCAACCAGAGCCAGAGGGGCCGGAGAAGCAGCCCAGGGAGCTGAAGGCAGAGCAGCAGCAGCCGTGCTGAGGCAGTGTGGTGGAGCCGGGGCTGGAGCAGTCTGGAGCTGGGTGCAGTGCGCAGCTGGGGAGAGTGAGGGGGACCCTGGGCAGTGGGCCCAGCACAGGGAGACGCCTCAGCCAAGAGGCACTGCAGGCCAGACTTGGAGGGGGGATCATAACCCTGATCGGGCGGGGGTGACGCTGGGAAAAAGGGTCCTGCCACCTAGAGCCTGAGGGCGTGTGGCCACCGCCAGATCAAGTGTCCAACCCGCAGTGTCTCTGCAGCACAGCCAGGGCCTGAGAAGGAGCCTGGGACCTACAAGGAACAGACTGTGAACTGCCCTGACGTTCCAGAGACACTGTTTGTAATGTTCCCTGCCACAGAGCAGGGTGATGTGTTTTCCTTTAACCTTTCCTATTTTTCCTTATTCTTTTTTTAAAATTAATTGTTAATTAAACAACTTGTATTTGCTTTAAATTGTATAAAATGATCAGTGGGTCAGGGAGGTGCCCAGTGCAAAGAGAGTACCCCGGAGTGGGGACACCCTAGCCCCTGTCCTGGGTGACCACAGCAGGGTTGGGGGTCGAGCCCCCCAGGAATCCTGGGCCCAGCCTTGTCCGGGTTTACGAGGACTCTGCCAGACAGGAGAGTGGAAGGGGAGTCCTCAAGGGCAGGGAGGCCTCTGGGTAAAGGAAGTGGGAGCGAGGACTCAGATCCTTTCGCTAGCCCACTTCACCGGGGTAGTGCAGAAGCCAGGAAAGTTCCCCACAATAGCGGGACCATTCCCCCGCTTACACTTGGACAACATGAAGCCTACTCCCTGTGTGTGGGGTGCGTCGTTCTCTTCATGTCCGCAATACAGCAACAGCTCTCCTGTCAACAATCATCTCTGTCCAGCTTGCGTCCATCTTGTCTCGCTAATGCCTAGTAGGGTCAGGTTGTTGCTCCTCATCTCTGCTGCGACCTGCACCATCTTTCTTGACTCGTACATGGTCCTCATGTTCCATGTACCGATGGTAATCCTCCTAGTTGCAAGAAGGGTAATCGGCTTAGTGGCTTCCTCACGACTTTCACCACCCAGCATCATGCGTCTTCGAGTTGAAGGCCCTTCTTTTTCCAGGCTAAAAGTCTCTGTTATCTCTATTGTTGGAGTTTCTGTAGCAAATTAATTTTTTTATGGGGTGGAGTTGCTAGCCCCACGCCCAACCCTGCTCCTTTATCCTGACTTGGGACAGGCAGATGGCCCCAAAGGACCTTTCTGGTGGAGTTAGACTAAATGTTAGCCTTACTTTATTCTGGGTTTTTCTACACGTATATTACAAGAACTGAGGTGCTTGCACTCTGTCTCTATATCCCAAGAGGTGCACCAGTCTGAGGCCCCAGTCCTAAAAAATATTACACACATGCTTTTAATGTGAGACTCTGGGATCTTGTCTTCACTGAGAAAATGTGTTCTTAACCTGAGGTAAAATGCTAATGAAGAAAAGGTGGTCCGTAGCCTCCATGAGAATTTGCAGGTCAAGTTGAAGACTAGGCTCCCCCATAGTCTTTGACTTGATCTGCTAACTCATCTGAAGACTACAGACTGCCTCGTCTTTATCTGGACTTAGTTAACTTGAGTTAAGAGCACACACCTCTTTTCCGCAGTGAAGACAAAGCCTGTGAGTAATCCTTTGAAGATTACCATGTGTGTAAGTCTCTGAAGGATCAAGCCCTTTGAGATTCACTTTTTACCATTTGTGGGCATAAAGTTCAATATCTAGCAGTAAATTAAAATTAAAATACCTTCCAGAGATGAAAAATTAATCAAGTACGGTTTACAATTCTGTTTTCATATTGTCGCCATCATGAATTTTTATGTTGATGCTATGACAAAAGGGCACATAGAATATTATGGCCCACAGCATGTGTCCCTAAGGTCTCAGAAGAAAGGGGAAGGAAGCATTCTAATGCATAGAGAAGAAAGCAGGAGAGAGAGAGAGGCCACCAAAGTAATCTTTTCACCCAGTTTTCAAAGTCTTAATTCAAGAGTTGAATGGGTGTTTCCTTTGATTTTTCTCCATTATAATAATGGCTTCATATTTGGGTTTAGGCTTAATGAGGACAATTTAGAAATATTTAAAGAAAAATATTAGTCTAAAATTATAGGATTATAAATAACTGCAAAATATTTTCCATGTTCTTATTATCCTAATGAAAATTAAACAACAAATATCGCAAAAGGCATTAAATAGGCATTAGAGTTTTTCCTTTTAATTTTTCTAAAGGTTAATTTAATGGTAGGTGTCAAGTATTACCCCCCCAAATTTTCTTCTTGCTGGAGTATCTTTGATTTCTAAATACATGCTAACCTTTCATATTCTGAAATAAAACCTATAAATGCTGGAACACTGCAATTGACTTGTCTTGTCCTACTTGACTTGATAATCCTTCAAGTGCAGGCTGTCAAATAGAAATGTTTAGAATATTAAAGATCACTCAGAGATTTTATGACACTGATTTTTAATGCATGTGTTATTTTTTGAGAAAGCAGTTTAGTAGTTTGAATATTACGTTTACATCTTGTTTGTATGAAGTCTTGTATTTACATACCCTATTAACTTGTGCATCAGATTCCTAACCCAAAGCTCCTTGAAGTCAATGGAAAGACTCTCAGTGAATTCATTTGTCTTTGGATCAGGCTCTAGATGCATGGTACATAGGCTGATATTCAAGTCAACATAAGTTTCAGTAAAAAGAACAGGAGTACTTGTGGCACCTTAGAGACTAACAAATTTATTAGAGCATAAGCTTTCGTGGGCTACAGCCCACTTCGGATACATCCGAAGAAGTGGGCTGTAGCCCACGAAAGCTTATGCTCTAATAAATTTGTTAGTCTCTAAGGTGCCACAAGTACTCCTGTTCTTTTTGCGGATACAGACTAACACGGCTGCTACTCTGAAATAAGTTTGTGTGTAGATTTCTTTAACCATTTGTATATAATGTACTGGTACATCAAGAAATTGCTAAAATTCTTGCTGCCATTTCAAGCTAATATAGGGTAATGATTAATAATAACAGGGTAATGGTTTCAGAAGTGACTTTGTCGGTTAGAAGCAGAGGTCTGATTGACTTTGGAACTTAAGTTCTAAGTAGAGTGCTGTGAATAATTCCCCCCCACCCCTGCTTTATTGGAACTTATGAAAAAAATAATGAAATAATCAGTATGGGTTGAATTTAAAAATGATATTTTTCAGAATTTATGGCTAATTGAAAGTCAGAAAAAATTAGTTTCAGGTTTAAAACAATGTTATGCTCTGGAGTACGGATTTGAACTTGGATCTCCCATATTCCCACTAACGGCCCTAACCATGGGGTACTGTGTATAGGAGGGCACCACATCTACACCCTTAGTTTTGAGAATGGCCCTTAAATCCCCTTGTGAATCTAGTTGGAAAATTGCAATGTTTAGTCTTGGAATTTGTCAAAATTGTTATGAATTTGTAAAATGCTTTGGTCAACCCAAATCTATATTGTTGAGTGTGTGTAGGGGGGGGGGGGAGTTTTGCCCAGCTCTAATCCTAAGTACCTGTAGTTATTGAAAATAGTACTTAGGCACTTTGAGAAATTTTACCCATAATTATGTGGGTATATATTTGTCCTCTGCTTTTGGCTGTGTGAATTAAAACATTTTTTAATTATGATGGTTTTCTTGCTCTGAATCATTTTTGCAATATATCATGTATTACATTTGTTTATGATAGTATTGCTTTACTAAACATACCTGTCTTTTTACACAGCAAACCTCCTTATTCAGATTTCATATCCAACAGCTTTATTTTCAATTCACTGCAGTGCCCTTATTTGTCTCTGTACCTTAGAGACATTTTATCTCCTGTAGGACTCCTTTATGCTTTATGCTCTCTTTACTGCATGGTACTCGCACCTTAAAATCATACAATGGTCTCCAATAAAAACAAAAACAGGATTTGCCACAGTTGACCACACAGTGATAACTGAGATACAGATATCTCTGAAGAATAGAAGAAAATGGTGGCTACTGTTTGTTGCCGTGGTAACGTATGGTCTGTTGTCTGGTGTGCCTTTTAATAGTGACAGCTAAACACACCAGTATCATTGATCAGTTAAAAGACAATAAGCACAGCCATTGTACATGGGGAAGACAAGGACTGAGAGGAAAGGTGAATGAATTGTCATTCAAATGCCTGTCTCCCCAGCTATACTCTTCTTTGCCAGCCTCTCAACCACAGCATACAAATCTGTAACAAAACAACCCTACAAAATTTCCTCTTTGGGTGCTCTCAACATTTTTCTGCCATGCATAACCCAAAGTGACCAGTGATGGTGAAACCAGAGATGGAGGCCCTTATAGATGGTGGCTGACCAAATACTGTTAAATCCCCATAAAAACCTTGAGTCGTCTGCTGGCCCTTAGAACCCCCTGGCAAATCAGTTTTAGTTAGCTTCTGGAGTGGACCATCAAACAGATCCCTTACCCCAAGAGGTGAGATGGCCTGGATCTCATATTGCAGTGGTCAGTGATCCATCCATGAAGTAATACCCAAACTCCAATTCTAACACAAACACCAGACAGTGCGATCAGCTGAATGAGTTGTTTGCAACCACCTGTGATAATTCCCTGGTCGTCATGGTGACCAAGATATCCTGGGCCAACTCAAGACTCATTTGAGAAGGTAAATCACCAATTGCTATCAGACTTTGTGCCTCCAACATCACAATTTCAGCTCATATAAGGTAGGGTGAATTTTGGGCATCAGAACTAGACACAGAATTCCAGCAGCAGTCATACGAGTGCCAAATATGGAAATAAAATAACCTTTCTACTCCTACTTGAGATTCCCCTGTTTATGCATCCCAGTATCACATTAGCTATTTTGGCCATAGTATCACACTATGAGCTCATGTTCAGATGATTATCTATCATGACCGCCAAATCTTTTTCAGTTTCACTGCTTTCCAGGATAGTGTCTCCCATCCTGGAAGTATGGCCTACATTCTTTTTTCCGAGATGTGTATACATTTGCAGTTGGCCATATTAAAACACCCATTGTTTCCTTGCACCCAGTTTATCTAGCAATCCAGATCACTCTGAATCAGTGACTTATCCTCTTCATTATTTTCCACTCTCCCAATTTATGTCATCTGAAAACTTTATCAATAATTTTGTGTTTTCTTTCAGATCATTGATAAAAATGGCAAATGCATAGGGCAAAGAACCAATCCCTGCAGGACCCCACTGGACACACATCTGTTTGATTCCCTGTTTACAATTACATTTTGAGACCCATCAGTTAGTCAGTTCTTAATCCATTTAATGTGTGCCATGTTAATTTTTATATCTTTCTAGTTTTTTAATCAAAATGTCCCCTGGTACCAAACCAAACACCTTGCAGAAGTCTAAGTATATGTCTTCACTATAACCTTTATCAACCAAACTTGTATCTCATCAAAAAAAGACATTGTTAATTTGACAGGATCTATTTTCCATGAACCCATGTTAATTTGCATTACACGGCCCTCATTCAATTGTTTATTAAATAATAATAAGGTTGAAAACATAGAAGTGTGGCATGTGGCAGATGTGATGAGACAGGAGTTCAGTACTCTTATTCAACTGAAGAATAATCTGAACGAAAGTGAGTTAGTATCAGCTATCATGCTACAGGGACTTCAAGATTAAATTTGTATCACTTGTTGATGGGGTATGTGTGGAAAGGCAGACAACTTGAATAGACTTGCACCTGGAATTTGAAAGTTTACCTCAGAAATCTGCACAAAATCCCTTTCCTTTGTATTACTAAACTAACTTGCATCCTGGATGTTCCATACTGATATTGATTGATTGTGAATTAAACTTCTCTCTTCAATTAGCTAAAATTACATTATTTTGAAGTTCTGCACTGTGCGGTAATTTATACCATTTTACTGTTGCTGTTTTAACGTCTAAATACATTGACAAGTAAACCCAACTAAGCTCACTCATGTCCATTCATTGTTCTTTGGAGATAAGACAGGATTTTTTTCCCTCCAGCACTTCCTCAGATTTTGAACCCCTGCCTGTGTAGACTTGCTAAAATACTCAAATTAATCGCTAACATTTCCAGTGTGGTTTTAATGTCTTTAATGTTTTGTCCCTGGACTCTGCACATGCAATACATGAGTTAAGATCTAATTATAGGTTAACAAATGTGCAGAAGAAGGATGTTCTATAAACTTGAAACAATATTTAAAGAGGATTATGCTTTGCCAGCATTTTCCCCTTTCTCATTCCATTACCTGTAGCAGTGGTTTGGATGCACTTCATGATGTATCAGAATACCAAACTCTAATTAATTTGAACATTTGCTAAGCTTGACTGGAATCTCTGATAGTTCCTACTTAAAAAAAAAAAAAAAAAAAAAAAAAGTCCCAACATTCTCTAAATGAAACTTGTTCCTTAACAATTTAACTAAAAAAAAGCAAATAAAAATCTACCCCTGGTAGGACTAATATAGCTCAGGTCTTTAACAGGATCTGTAAACTGTAGCAATCTCCTTAAATGAAGGCAATACAATTTAAACAGAAGTGTAGCTATTGATTTCAGGGACGTTTAATTACAGCTCTATTTTAAGGAGTGTGTGTGTGTGGGGGGGGGGGGGATGAAGCTAGTTCAACAAAACATGATAGTTACAGTAGATAATGAATTCTCAAAGTATCACTGAAAAGTAGCCGATCAAGGGAAATAACAGTATCTGTCATGATTGCTATTTCAAGAAACCAATCAGTTCTGTCTATCAGCACAGTGATGCTGATAAGCCAATCACTTTTTTAATCGATGCTGAGTGGTGAAATGTTGCCATAGATACAGGATCCTGAAGCAATCAGGACAGAAAGTAAGTTCAGAATGGGAAGTGATGGATTTATTCAGCACATAGTTAGCAAGCCTTTGAAGAGGGAGAGGAGGGGTTTGTTGAGTCCTTAGGCTGTGTGTATTGTTGTGAAATACTCAAGGAATTGCCAAGGAGCACTTCATATGAAGAGGACTAGATAATATTTCCATTAGCCCTACTGTGAAGTAAAGTGTTTCTTTTGCTTGAAAGGTCAACTCTGAGTAACAAATGCCTTCAAATTTGCAAACTTTGTCATTTATCTCTTTTGTAATGGATGGTCACTGAAAAATTGCCCTCTCGTGTGGATTGATGATTTCAAACTTTTCCGGGCTAAATTTAGAAAGCAGCAGATATGCTGAAACCATCGCTTTCAAAATCGGATTGTTGCATCTTACTGTTATCTTGAACATTATTTTGGTGAACATATTTACAGTGCCCTTTGATAAAAATTATTGGAGTCCTGTAGAGAAGTTTATGGGATCTTGTGGGATCCTGCTGGGTTGCTCTCTACTGTGCTTTTTATAGACTTGTGAGTTCACTATCCTTTTCCTCTGTGAGCATGTTAGTACAGAATGTCACTCACCCATCCATTTGCAGATCATGACACAGAAATTTGCTGGATACAAAAACCTCTCAACTTCCCCTTTCCCTGTCCCCAAGTAAAGGAAGTATAAAAATATCATGCTGAATTCTCTTATTTATGGTGATGTAAAACCTGAGTAACTCCATTCAGCCTGATTTTCTTCTTATACTGTTTTACATTTGTCTAAATTCATTGACTTTCTTCACTTATGCCAATGTAAAAGAGAATAGGGTACAGCACATAAGTAATATTCCACAGATGTGCAAGATGTATTCCTTCCTCTTTTAATTTTTTTGCATCAACTTTAATAAACCTCTACTTTAGACTTTAATAAGTTCACCCAGTAAGTATAGAAAATGAAAAACCATGAATCTATTTTTGTGATCATGAAGGGTCATGGGAACATGAAACAAATTAAAATAAGCAATACAAATTTATAGCCATCAGAAACACAAGTACTGCAGTCATGTGTCTGTCTTGGGATGTTTTAGTTACAATTTATTCAATACAGCTCTGCTCTACTATCTTTTGTGGGTAGATCATTTATTTAAACAGTAACTGCTGTAGCAAGAAAGGTTCTCTTTTCCTCAGTGGCGATCAGTCATTTTTTTAAAGCCTTGTCCTTAAGGTTCACAAGTAAGTAAAACTAGCCTGCTTTCAGGTTTCCTCACAAATTGAAACATGTAGATTATGTTAATATGTTTGCCAAAGTTTTGGATATCCGTGGCCTCAGTTCAAAGAAAACCTGGACTGATTTATTTTTTGTATCAAAATCATGCACATTGTGGCATTATGTGAATATGATATGAAAGTTGGTGTTTTTTATTGGATTTTGCTTTGAGAGCTTGTATTTATTTGAACCTGAAACTCTCAGTAAATGTTAGAAGTACAAATTCCCATGAAAGAAACCAAATAAAAATGTTTCCATGAACCTCTGCAAAACAAAATGTGGAGATTCCACAGCTCTAATTAGCTTGCAATTGATCCCAGTGCAGTGTTCTAGTTTACAAATGGCAGTATAGCATTTAAGGACTATAGGGGGAGATTTTCAAAGGCACAAATGGCATTTAGGCCCCAAACTCACACAGACTTTCAATGCGTGCTTAAAATGCCATTTGTGCCTTTGAAAACTCCCCCTATATAAAGACTCACTTTTATTTCTCTGGATTAATTAGTGCAGTCATTCTTCTTCCACCATAGCTCCTTCAATATATACTGTATTAGTTATCATAATAATTAGTCGTCATATTTCCATAGTATTCTCCATCTGGGAATCTCAGAGAATGTTTTAAATGTTTATACAAGTTAATGAATTAAGCTTCACATGTGTAGAGCATAACTCTAAATAAAGATGTGTTTTTTCAGGCAGAATAGGGTTTATAAAACTTAAAAACCTTATGAAACCTTTCATTGCAATCAAAGTAACCTCATGGACAAAACCAACTGTTTCCTCTATTTAACACTGTCACTCTTCCTATTTGGTATTCTCTGGCTTCAAAATGGTTGAACAATGAAAACCAGATTTGCGACTATATTCATGAATAAACAACTCCGATTAGATTTGCTGCTATTCCTGGGGTCAATGCGACTCATTTTCCATGAATATCTGGGTCACTGCCTGGGATTCAAGATGAAAATCTGAAAAATTTCACAAATTTGTACAAGTGTGTGACTTTATGTGCTATTCTTGTACATACTATGTGTCATTCTCCTATTCATCTCAGCCCTCTTGTAAGTGAGCAGAAACAATACCATTTGACTAATTGGCACAGTGCAAATAATGAATAGCAAACAGCTGAAGTGAATGACTGAGAGGCGGGACCTTGTTTTTTCCAAACTATTCAGCAAATACTTATAAATTACTTTTCAGTAGCTGGGGAAAGTTTTGTGGATGTCTCACCAGTCAAATAAAGCCTATTCAGTATGTATGCACGTGTGTGTTTGTTTATTTATTGGGTTCAGAAAATACTATTCAACTAACACTAAAAATGTGGCCTTCATTGCTGTAGTATCTGAGCGCTTTTCAGAAGTTCAGTGACTAGCATGTGTGATTCCCTCTTCCTCTTGAAAGCAGGATGGGCAAATCTAGCAATGTTTAAAATTTTGATTCAGTACTTGAGATCTGTCAGCATTCCATAAATCTTCACATTTTTTTCCTATACACTGGAGTATGCACTACATTTATCATGTTATCTCCACAAATGATGATGCCACTTTAAAAAATGGTAAGTTTAGAAAAGAAGCATTTTTATACATTAGGGAAATATTTTCCTCATTGTCTTGTTTGTATTTAGTATCAAAGCATCATGAGCTTTGGGTACCAGCCTTTCTTGAATACATAGGGCACTCACTCAACTGTCTAAGAACCTGGCAGATGGACTATTTACTGGACGTATATGTTTTCTACTGAAAATCTTTTATTGTAATATTTGCTCTGGGTTAATCATTACATTATACAATTACGTGCCACTTTGTCTCATTGCTTAGTTACCTACAGTAATTCTTTCTTTGGTTGTTCTGTTAACAAGTACAGCATGACCTTATTAAAATGGAAATCCTGTTATGAAGGACTGAACTATCAAAGTTACAGATCACAGGAATAGATGAGGTAATAAGCAGTCGACTTAGACACTCTAAACTACTGCTTAGTAAAAGTTAACTATCCTATAGGTATGACAATTTCTCAGCATATGTAAATACTTTTCTGCATGCAACCTCAGCGTATTGCAGAAAATCCCTGAAATAAGAGGTCAGAGATCAGACTTAATCTTATTCTGTTTACCCAATGTGGAATAAATCCTCCTCAACAAAGTGAATTGATCTTATTCATCAAATATGTCACTGCATATATTTGCTTACCTAGTAGACCAATTATCTCTTCAGTTTGTTTTCTTTGGAAAATTCCTGGTGAGTTGAAAGATAGCAGAACTGCTAGGTTATAAAATCCACAAAGGCAGAAAGTGACTGTAAACTAAAGCAAGGGACTACCGTTTCAGGGGAGATAGTGGAATTAGCATCCTTGAAACCCTCAAGGGAAAACTTGTGGAGCTTTTGATTCTTGGCTCTTGTTGGCCTGCACTTGGGCTAGAATCTGGAGTGGGAGAGTGAGCTCATGGCTACTCTAACTTGTGTCCATCTGCAGAGGGCCTCAAAAAGCCATTTTGTCAGTCAGGAGTAGTGGGCCAATTGAAATGCTCCAGCTATGTCTCCTTTCACATGATTATGGTCTCTGTGCCATGATGCTGAAAAGAGTGGCGTAGAAATACCAAATCCTCACTAAGCTTCTAGTCTTCTGTTGCCACTGGTACAAAAGCTCCATAGAGGAATGGAAAGCGGGACCTTACAAACATTCTAAGGATAGTTGACCATTATTCTGTCACTTTCACATGTCTTTTTTTCTGCAAAACAGAGATGACAGGAGCACTGAATACATTGTAGGGTTGTTACTGGGCAAACAAGTATCAGGTGTTTGCACAATACACTTTTTTCTTTCTGTACAGTTAAGGCAGGGCACCACTTTTTTTTAACTGAATCTGCTAGAGTTCCTGAAAGATATTAGTTTGAGACTTGAATTTCTATATATAGTCTGAGTAGGTATAGTATGGATAGCAGCAATGCAATCTTCATGTTGGGCGTGAGAAGGTAATTAGATACCTATACCAGTTCAGTTCTTGGTCTCTCTGATAGTAGCAAAGAACAATATTGGCAATTAAGAAGTGTATTTTGTTGAGTGGATATTTGTCTACAAAGAATTGAAATAGCAACCAAAGAGCTACTGGCTCTTTGATATCTTCCTTGCCTTAAAATGTTGGGTTATGAAGAGAGCAACATAGAAATGTAAAGCTTTGTATCCCATTACCAATCCTGTAAACCATTCTGTTCCCTTACTTCCTCCTTAGAAATTGTAACAATAGCTACTAAGAGTCTCATTTTTGGACACCTTATATCATTCTCCTCTACACAGCTCCTTATGAAAGAGTCTGTCAGTTTCCTTCATTATTCCTAACCCCAAAGGGGCCCCTGTGAAAGTAAGTTAATTAATTTTAAAAGCTTTTGAAGTTTTTGGACAAAGGTCCATATTCAGTAAGGCGTAACCAGTTAGGGAATCCCCTGGTCTTGCAAAATATAAAAATAAATGTGTGGGTCTTTTGGACAAAGTCTTCTAAAGTACTCTATCTTACACAAGTCTGAACATAAATGTAATAATTAGGACCAAGTGGGAACCTGGGAACCAGGCCCAGGTTCTAGTATTGGTTTTGTTAATGCTACACCAGATCAGCATGCTTTAGCAAAGAAATTACATTTTTTAGATCAATGTCTCAAATTAAATGTCACCTTCAAGCATAAGCTTCTTCGTTCTGGGGTACACCTCTGATGTACAAAGGAGATATGGAAAGCTTGCCGCTAAATCCTTGTCCCTGCACACAGTTTGAGTAAATTGGCTGTATCTAGGGATCTCCATGGGAAACTTAGTGGAAGCACACTAATTATGTTAGCCTTCATGTACATACTAATGGATTCCATGTTCATAGAGAGGTCCAGCCAGTGGATCATCCACTAGCTATGATCCACCCATCATTCCTTCAAACTTCCTCTGGACTGGCCCTGCTCCTATCCCCAACTCTATAGGTGGAGCCCCGTGGAGCACAGCTTATGGTAAAGCAGAGCTGCGTATCACCTTGCATAGGTTCCCCACAGCTTGCCTTTCATTCACCTCCACTATCTTACATAGTCCGTGCTCATGAAGTAAGAGGGGTAGGATTTACTCCATAAATAGATATTCCAGGTATCAAGCATACCCATGGTATCTCCTCTCCCCCATTTTTTTCTGTTACTACTACTATTAGCAATGGGCTAATACCACAAAAAAATCTGTTAATGTTAATATAAATCACTTAATTCATTTTGATTGCACTTGTATTTATTTTTCTGTAAGTATTCTAGTGAATGAGTTTATAGGCAGGAAGTCACTGACAGCAATTTAATCAGTATTGGATAATGTTCACAGAAAGTGTACATCAAAGTTGTAATTGGACTATTCACACTAGAAAGTTAATGAGTAATGCTTATTCAGTCATGGAATGTCTGTCATCAACTTCACCCTGTGACCTGTGTGACACAACAAATCAGTTCACATTTTGAATGCTCGCAAACAAGATACAGACCAAGAATTTTCAGAAACTAGCTGTCAAACAATTTAGAAATAAGAATACATTGGAATACATACACAGAATACATACACAGTCCTCATGGACAATTTCAAATGAGAAAATAAAGACACAAAATTGGCAAATATTCAAATTATTTGTCTAGTTCTATTGACTACACACTATTTTAGCAATATTTAAATTCCTAAAATAGATTGGACCAGTGGTCCATAATCAAAATGTGTTTCAATGGTGGGATTGTATTGCCCACACTTAATTCCACAATGCTACAGCTTCACTGCTAGTGGTACCCTAGTGGCTAGATTAAAACTAGCTCAGGTATGTCTACATGTGCTTCAATTACACACACCGATTGCAGTGTAGACCTACCCTAAAGCTGCCAATTAGTTCATCTGTATAGTTTTGTTAGTGTAATAAGATTTGTTGAAAGATCACATAACAGGCATGCCCATTGAATGCATAAATGAACAATTGTTTGAATTTTATGAATATGCTATGTCATTTTCCAATCCTTTTTTTCTGCAAACTGTCTTTTTTTAATTAACTACAAACCAATTTTGGGGAAAAAATCAGTAAATACTTTTCTGTTTATTCCTTTATGTCAATATAAACAAAACACTTTGGGCCTGATGCTCATTTTCACTAAGTCCCCTCTGCCAGTCTAAAGGGATGTTGAAGTGGATTCAAGTAATTTACATCTCATTTAAGACCTATTTACAGTGCCATAATGGCAGAAATGGGCCAGACTGAAAATGTAAATCGAGTCCTTTATGATTTATAGGAAGCCATAAATCTAATATTGACCATAATGTTCCAGACACACTTGCTAGGGGACCAGCATCCAATACTATTGGTTATCACATTTGGATGTGTATTTCATGATAGTTTAGTTAAACTAAGTTAAACAAAAGAAGTGGAAACCAATTAAATGGATAATATTCTCTAAGCTTTAGGGTAGGTCTACACTGCAATCGATGTGTGTAATTGAAGCACATGTAGACATACCTGAGCTAGTTTTAATCTAGCCACTAGGGTACCACTAGCAGTGAAGCTGTAACATTGTGGAATTAAGTGTGGGCAATACAATCCCACCCAGAACCCAGGCTAATTACTTAGACAGCTAGCCTGCACTAAAGTCCATGCTGTCATAGCTTCATAGGTGTTGGTATCTAAACTATCTAGATGAAAGCTTGCTCAGATTTGTGTATGAATGCTGCAATCATACAGCCCAATTGCAGAGTAGATATAACCTTGGGTTGGGTTCTGATCCTGCAGACAGTTAAATAATTGTGTATCTTTACTCACATGAGTTGTTTCATAAAGATATGCATATGTTTAAGTATTTACAGAGCATTATTCAGAGTATATTCAGAGCATTAGCTTGCTTACTTTTCAGGGTGAGGGAATTCATTTTTTAAGACTCTCCTTAGCATCAAGTTTTCTCTCCATTATTTCTATAGTGTTTCCTGTGAAGCTGTAAACTTTCAAAGAAGATGACTTAACAACTGGCAGACTGAAATGGGAAAGAGACAGCTGTGTGGCTTAAAGGTCAGTGTTTTCTTTGGCATTTAAGTGGATAGTAAAGATTGTTACACTGAAACATGATTCAGTAGAAGTGAAATAAATTCCTTGTATTCCACTGAGTATGAAAACTGGACACTCACTGAGTATTTTATGCAATGGTGTTGGTGTCTCTGCTTACTCACAAGAAAACTTGTTTCTAAAAAATAAGCTATTGTTCATAATGAACAACTGTATGGTCTTCATGTCTTGTATATGAAACCTCAAACATGATTCCATTTCCTCTGGATTCCTACACACAGCAGATTGATTTACTGTTTGATTGAGTTACAGTCTGGATGTGGATATAGTTCTGGTTTTTGAAAGGACTCTCCCAATTATTCAGCTGCCAACGTTTGATCTGAAGAAGATGTAAGCATCTGTAGTTATTAATCCCTGCCCAATTTGATAAGCAGTCATAACAGCAGAATGACACATAAGGAAAAACTATTCTATGTAGGTTTGTATGCCATTCTCATCTAGTATCTAAGCACTTTCCAGAAGTGTATTAAGCAACTTGAAAAATAACTCTTGTGTGATTTGTTCTTTTCTCCACTTCTTGGGAGGATGAGAGATTATAAATACAGTGGAATGTTTAAATTTACACACTGCTTTATGTGTGTTAGGAAAGGTAGGTCGGAGCAGTGCGCTTTCCACTTGAAGTGGAAAGTGGTCATGCTTATGGTGGTCCTTAGTTCCTGTGAGAGTTCATTCCACAGTCTCAGACCAGCCCCTACGAAAGTACTGTCTCACACCCAAATGAGCTTTACCCTTATTGTAGAGAATTCCATTGTGCCAGAGGAGCGGGGTTGTTGACCACAGTCCTCGCTGCAGAGGCTTAGGTGATCTTTTTGATATTCTGTGCTCAGACCATTGAGAGCCTTGACGATAAGTCCAAGATCTTGAGCTTGATTCAATATTCTATGGGGAGCCACTGTAGTACACAGAGGACAGGTTTGATGTGCTTATAATAGTCCATGTTGGTGAGGAGACATGTTGCAATGTTCTGCACTAGCTGGAATTTCCTAAGGACTGATGGCTTTATGCCCAGGTATATTGCATTGCTGTAGTCCAGTTGACAGGTGACAAAGTAAGTATAACTGAGGCCAGTGTCATCATTCATCAAAATTAAATAAAATCTCTTAGACCGCTGTTCATGAAAGTTGCTATGTGAACCTTAGCATCAGCAAGGAACCAGGAGCACTCCTAACTAGGATTGAATTGAGCAGGCTAGGGCAGCTGATAAAGAAACTGGGAAATTTTCTCTTAGCTGTTGTCTTTTCTGTTTCAATCTCTTCTCTGATGTTTCAAAAATCTCTGTCTAAAAGATGCATGTCCCATGGTTGTTTTTTTTTCCAGGTTATTTATAGTAATTTAAGGTGTAATGAAGAGGTTGCTGTTTATTAGTAACTAATGATGTTTCAGATTGCATACATGCAATGCAATGACCAATAACTCCAATGGTTATGGCATACAGTTTACTTTGTAAGTGTAATGTGTAGTAGGTATCATATATGGCAAATAATACTCATTAGGTCACAAGAATCCAATGTTTTAACCTTATACGGGCTGATTTCTGCTCACTAGGCCCTAATTTTATTCTCCCAAATTAGTGTACAAACTTCCTTGAAATTAGGGTGACCAGATGTCCCGATTTTATAGGGACAGTCCTGATATTTGGGTCTTTTTCTTATATGGGCTCCTATTACCCCCCAACCCCTGTCCCGATTTTTCACACTTTCTGTCTGGTCACCCTACTTGAAATGCAGTAGTGATGTATTTACTCTCAGTGGCCTATTGTTAGGCCTAGTCTTCACTTACCGGCTGGTCCGGAGGCATGCAATCGATGTTCTGTGATCGATTTATCGCGTCTGGTTAAGACGCGATAAATCGATCCCGGATCGATCCCGGAAGTGCCCACAATCGGCGCCGGTACTCCAGCTCTCCGAGAGGAGTACGCAGCGTCGACGGGGGGAGACTTCCGTCCGCGTCTGGACCCCGGTAAGTCCGGACTAAGGTACTTCGAATTCAGCTACGTTATTAACGTAGCTGAATTTGCGTACCTTAGTCCGAAGTCCGGACTAAGTGGGGACCAGCCCTTAGTTGCAACTTCACAAGGGAATGATGGGCTCAATTTTATCCCTGGAATAGACTTCCCATCTAAAGCACTTTTTAAAGCAACAGATTCTTTACAATTAGCGTGGCCTCAAGCAACTCCCACCATTGCCTAACAAAAGCCTACTTTGTGGTTTCCTGAGTTAAATCATGCAGTCTGCCAGAGGCAAAACTTCACTGAATATCAAAATTAAATGATGCATATTAACCTCCCCTGCTTTGTATTACTTGCATATCTATCTAGCTAGCTAGCTATCATAGGCTTTTCTATAGTATCCATGTTTTTGTAACTACTATATGAAGATATTTCTCCTACAATGACAGTTAAATGTTCCAGCAGATTATACACTGAGTTCAAAAAGCAAAATTACTGTGGAGCCTGTTTTGTGGTATATAATACTAAAACAAAAAACAGGTATTTTTCTTTTTTAACTACAGTTCAAATGAGAGTCAAAAGATGATCTGTCATTCTACAATATAGCTGTTTTTGTTCTGTTCCACTGCTATTTCTTAAACAAAAAGTTAAGGCTGGGTGATCAATATCTGAATTAGTAGCAGAGAATAACAACTACGTTACCATTTTGTTATTTTTCATGTCCCCTTTCTTAGTGATATCACTTACGGGATATGTTGCTAACTAATGAGTTGACACAATAAATGTGTACAGGTAGTGAAGGGTGGTAGCTAATTATTGACAAAGAACTTAATTTAAATTGTAAGGTTAGGATAGTTTCTGCTGGAAGTCTTTTTTTTGTTTGTTTGTTTTCCTTTTCATAATACTACTGGATTTATTCTTTCTCATTGGAAGAGTGAATCAGTGCTTATAATGCTGTCACTCTGAAGAGTTTAATGCAGAGGCCAAAGCAAATAAAATATATGTAAGGAAGGAAGTTGATTACTTGAGTGTAGCATCAACTGGCATGATCCAGGTGTACAGACCCTAGGCGCAGAGCATTTCAGTGCAGGAGTCATGCAACATATGTAATAGTCTTCAATGCAAATGCCAGCATCGCTTAGTGAAAGGGCCAAAAAAAGCCCTGCAAAAAGTCAAAATTTGTGACTCCAACTGTTAAAACAAATAAACTAGCAAACAAACAAAAACACCTCCCTGCCCAGTGTGAATCAGGCCTTTACACCTATTGATTTTCATGTGTTGTCACAAACATCTTTTCAACTTCTATTAAAGAGTGTTCCTCATCAATGGACATTCTCCACAGAAGGCATCCAACATCAGTTGTTCAGTCGCTTTTATTAGTCTGGATCCATGCTGGATCTATGCAGTTTATTTGTACTGCCACATGCACGTGAATTGAGATGAAATATCTGGGTACCGTGATGAGATTAGAGCGGTTGGAAATTTTTCAATAAAACGTGTATGTGTGTGTTTTTTAAAATTTACGTTTTTATTGTGAAAAATAGGAAAAAGAAAACATTTCAAAATTATTGAAATGAAACATTTTGATCCGATCTGACTTTTTTTTTTTTTCTAAATTATTAGTTCAGAAACATGTTCAAAACTCTGAATTTGTCCCAATTCAGAATGGGGGGAAAAATTCAAAAACTTTTATGTGGGAAAACCATTTCCTGCTCAGCTCTGAATGGGACATCTTTAGCCAGATCACACACCTCTCTACTGTGAAGAGTGATGTCTGTTACTCCCACAGCTCACTAATAGCCTAGCATATCTGGACAAAAGAGGCTGAGGAAAGAAGTTTTTCAGTAGCGTCATAGCATGATGGTTCATTGGCATCTATTTCTTCTATGTCAATGATGTCTGACACTGTCATAGTAAAAGAGGCCTTTATTTTAGTCTAAGGACTTGCAGATAAAGGCCAAATACTTGAAAAGAGAAACATTTAATCACACTAGCCATAAAACAGTATAACTGTGTAAACTATAACTGTCCTATGCAGCAATCATTCTCAGACATTGGCTTCCAAAGGCTATTAGTGTATTGAAACATAGCATTCCCTCCAAAGTAGAAAATTATTCTCCACTCTTGCTGGGCTTAATTTGTTTGTGCATGTACATGATATCAACATGGCCTGCAATGTTCAATGAAATTTACGAGAGTATTAGTCTTCATTCTGTCTGTGGATTATGCCAGATGAATTTTTTCATCCTGGAATTCTTTGTAATCACTATGAAATATGTGGCTTAACAAATATTATGTCCAGTTATTACTGAGTTATTACTGAGTCCACTCATCCTACTACTGGGAAAATTCCATTTATCCTGCTTCTATGAAAAACCTCCTTGCCCATTTATCTGCCTGATATTATGGTCATAGATACCCAGATTTTTCCTTCTCTAGTTACATGCTGCAAAAACACTGCCCCATCTACTGTAATATGAGTCTAATTCTGACCTTATTTTCACCAGTTTGACATCACTCTCCCTCTGAGTAGTCCTACAGTCACTCCTTATTCAGGTCCCAATTCAGCAAAGTGCCAAACCTTAGGCACGCAAATACACCTCTACTCCGATATAATGCGACCCGATATAACACAAATTTGGATATAACACAGTAAAGCAGCGCTCCAGGGGGCCGGGGCTGCATGCTCTGGCGGATCAGAGCAAGTTCAATATAACACGGTTTCACCTATAATGCGGTAAGATTTTTTTGGCTCCCAAGGACAGCGTTATATCGGGGTAGAGGTGTAGTTCTACTGAAATCAATGCTTAAAGTTTGGTATATTAAATATTTTGATGAATTGGGACCTTACAATAGTATGAGTTCAGAATTAGGCCCTCTGATGGGCCAAATCCTAGGTCTTTATTCAGTTTTTACTTGGTCTGTAGTCTGACAAACTCCCATTACAGTCAAGACACCAAGATTTGGCCTATTTTAAATTTTTTTATCATACAGTATACAAGACATAAATAAATGGTTTCTCTATCTCCAGACTCTTACAATCAAAATGTGTCTGTGGAAGATGACATGCTATGAGATAAATTTAGACCTCATATGAATGAGTGAAAACTCCATGGAAGTTTCTGGGCTATATTCAGTGGCATACTTCTCAAATGTCCCACATTTCAAGGGACAACATTCCTTTTAATCCCAGAACATTCCACACAAATGGGTGTCCCTCCCCTCCATTTATACATTCCACACAAATGGGTGTCCCTCCCCTCCATTTTATTGTGGGAAAAATCAGTTACAGCAGAAATAAAAAATAATGAAACTGAGGTTGTAGAGTTATTTATGCTGAAAAATTAAATCTCACACCATTTTCTATTTCCATCTAATTATTTGTTTTTGTGTTCCTCATTTTCAGTCTGTCGCACAGTGCAACCTACATTTAGGCTTTGGCTGATAGAGAGCTGTGTTCAGTGGTGATGTTAAAAGTGTAAGTTGATCAGAAAATGGGTAAAAATGAGGAAAAAACAGTTCAACATGGAGTGAAATGGCATTCTTCAGGCATAAAAAATGTGTGAACTAGACACTGAGGACATAGAAGAATGGTGTAGCAGGCAAAGCAAGTCATAATAAAGCTGGTCAGCATTTTTCATTTAAACTTTTATCAGCAGAAAACAGCTTTGCAACTAAAAGGAATTTTTTGGAAAATAGTTTCCATTTTTCAATGAAAATGTACATGTTTTTTACCAAAAAAAGAAAACCCCAAAGCTTATTTTTTTTCTGTACTCAAAAGCTATACTCTTCATTGATGAAAATCAAACAAATTTCAGGGCTTTTTATGAAAACAAACTTTTTTGATCAAAATTTTTTCAAAAATGAAATTGGGGGAAAAATCATTTTTGGGAAAAAAAATGTAGCAGGACAAAAAAGAAAAACATTTTCCCTACCAGCTCTAGGTATGAGATATAGTGCAAGATTCTGATCTCAGTCATACCTGTATAAATCTGAGTAATGCCACTGACTTGGATAATGAACTGATTAGTAAATCCCAGGTCAAAATTCTGCCAGTGTCTGGTGCATGTCTTTATGTTTTATCCAGTCATAAAATGGAAGAGGGGTCAATGACAAAAGAACAAACTGATTAATTTCATTCAGTTTTCAGATGTAAAATGTGTTGTCTTTTCAGAGAATGATGAAAATTTATGTATAGTCCTCATTTAAATTTCTTCTCTGTCCTAAAATCCATTGTACATATAATAAAACATTTTGTATACATTTGGGTAAATGATCTTTGAGGCTTTTACTAAAGAAACTGCTGAATGTTCAGGGGTTTATCCATTGCTGCTAATATTGTGTGTTAATATTTGATTCTTTTTTTGTAGTTTTAGCAGGCACTGTAAATGCAGGGGATCAGCACTTCAAAGTGTAATAACAGAAAAGAATTTTAAAAGTAAAGTGTTACGTGAGGGACTAAACATCCACGAGGATGTTTGTGGTGATTATTTTTTCAAAAAGAATGGGACATAAAGATAAGTTCTTTAAGAGGTTAAAAAATTTTTTTTCTTAAGAAAAATGTTTGTTTACAGGACATAAAAATCCATTTTTAAAGCCTCGTTAATATAGAATAACTACCAATCTATTGGAATTTCCAATGTAAATTCTACTTTATCAGTCACCCATGTATATTTATCCAGTTATTTTGCATGGGCAAATGATTCCTGTAGAGGAGAGCAGGAGAGTTTTTAGTGCATTTCTATACCCATCAAAATTAGTAATTCTTTAAGAATAATAGAATGCAGTTTAGAGACCTAGAGTAAGCATTGTTAAAATCCATTTTGACTGCAGTAGATATCTAACAGATTATTTCTATTGTTTGAAAGGTATTAATAGGTAAAAGATTGTGTAACAATAGCCCTGTGATAGGGCAGCTGCCCCTCACTGGCAGAAAAGGGGTTAAAAGCAGCCCTAGGGAGGCTGCGCCAGAGGTAGCCAATTAGAAAGGGGCTGAAAGGAGTAGCCAATTATGGCCCAATGGGCTGATATAAGAAGGGCTGCAGGACAGAGCAGAGTTCAATAGATGCCTGGAGCTTGAGGAGGGAAGATCAGGCTCCTAGCAAGAGGAAGGAGTGCCAGCACCCTGGAGAGAACAGTGCTGCCAGCAGGGACCAGGGAAGCTAGAGAGAGCTCCTGGCTAGCTGATAAGACTGGCAGGTTGAAGCCCTGAGGTAACGGTGAACAAAGTATTGGGGGCCACAGGGAAATGGCCCAGGGAAAGATACAGAGAGGTTGGAAAGGACACAGCATGTGGCTTACATCTACAGGATCCCTGGGCAGGGACCTGAAGTAGTGGGTGGGCCTTGGTCTCCCCCCTGCCACTTCCTCACCACTGAGGAAGTAGCCAGAAAATTGGCTGTGGTTGCCATTGAAGGACCTGGCTGGTCAGTTGATTGCAATTCCCCCAGAAGTGGGGAGAAATGAGTGTGACACAGCTGGAGTGCTGTGTTCTGAAGAGTATTCTGCGGTCCTTGGGGAGACACGGGTCCAGGAGCAGAGGTGACGGCGGGTGAGAAACCACCAGAAGAGGGTGCAGAACTAATTCATAAGACAGCCAGCAGGAGGTGCCACAGTGGTGAGTTGCACCACATCACAAGCCTATAATATCATTTTGATCTGTTATGATGTCAGACGAGAGAGCTAGCTTCTGTGCAAATGTAACTTATAATAGAACTCTGCAATTCATTTAGTTTTTGATCAATAAAATATTGCATTTAGAGCTAAATGTGTACACACAAGGGCTGAAGTAATAGTGAGAAAAACTGTATATACAACACTTTTTTCCCCAAGAAAATCCACATCTGTATATTCAAACCAACACTTGTGCATACAAATGACAGGGTGAATGGAAAATTCTAGTTCCAAAATGCCAAATTGCTTATCTGCACTTGGAATAAAATTTTCCATAACCAGTCTGTGTATACACAAAAGTAAAGGGGTCTACATTCTGTAGTTGCCTACTTTTGAGCTGTGACACATTGACTCTATTGTTCATATCCTCTCATATTGTTGGGAAATGAAGTGATTTCAACTTTTATAAATGTTTTGTGCAACATAGGATATGAGACAGATAGAATAACTACTGGGAATTCTTATGTAGTATTTTAAGACCCATAACTCTATAACTGACTACCACAAATTATATTAAAGGAGGAGAATCAAAATAGTAATCTCTTTTCTGATGGAAGTTGGCAGCTGCATCACTCATTTTCTTAGTGAAATGGATTCAGTGG
Organism: Chrysemys picta bellii; assembly: GCF_011386835.1. Classification (NCBI taxonomy): domain Eukaryota; kingdom Metazoa; phylum Chordata; order Testudines; family Emydidae; genus Chrysemys; species Chrysemys picta. The sequence continues at coordinate 39,303,660 of NC_088799.1, read as the reverse complement.
AATTAATGGAAGACATAAACTAAATTCTATTGAGATATGAGATTTTTAGTGCTTAAATAAAGACCTGATAGATATAAAACCTGTAGGAACCATATATGACGAGCTCAGTATAAAATATGGAATGTAACTGAGATAACCAGAAAATGTGCAGGAGCGAAAATATACCCATTTTCAATAACTGACCACCTGACTGTTGCTGTATTGCACAATTATTCTTTGACATATGCAAATATGAAAGGGGAGACTCGATTGCAGTCTATAAGTACCTGCATGGGGAACAAATATTTAATAATGGGCTCTTCAGTCTCGCAGAGAAATGTCTAACATAATCCAATGGCTGGAAGTTGAAGCTAGACAGATTCAGACTGGAAGTAAAGCATACATTATTAACAGTGAGAGTCATTAACAAGTGCAACAATTTATCAAGGGTCGTGTGGATTCTCTATCACTGACAACTTTTAAACTAAGATTGGATGTTTATCTAAGAGATATGCTCTAGGAATTATTTTAGGGATGTTCTATACAGGGGGTCAGACACAATGATCTCTTCTAGGTTCAGAATCTGACATTTGTTGCTATTTGTGACTGATTACCTCACTTTTTACAAATGGGTTACATTTATACATAAGTTATAGGTCCCTGGTCTGTGCCCCATCCACAGAGTTTGTGTTTGTTTGAGCCCCAGCTAGCAAGCTTAACTCTTTAAATCAAGCTATAGCATCTTGTGCTTTTTTGCTCTGGAGATCCCCAGTTGAATCCTGAGTGTGTCAGCCAAGATGGCAACTATCACACAAACCCCAATAGAAAATAGGATGTGTACCATTTCCTTGAAGAGTAGCCTCCTTTCTGTTCCTCTCCAACCAAGACAGACTTCTGCTTGAATTTCAGGCAACCGTCTAGATATGCTTCTGAACAAGTATTAAACAGCTCCATATAAAAAATGGAAAAGCTTTTAACACCTTGTGTTTTGGCCAAATGCCCCACTTCATTTGTTTTGCTTTTGCTTGCAGCAATTCGAAGAAAACTGACCTTTAGGGAACGAGGAAAACGCCCTAAATTCTTTCAAATAATGTTATTCGCATTTGTGAGTTTGTTTGTGTTTGTGTGTGTGTGTGTGTGTGTGCGTGCCTGCATGTAGCTTAGGTGCTATCAAAGCTTCGTAATTTCTTTCAAAATATTTTGATAATGCGAACATGCAATGAAATGCTCTTTTTCATGGCTATATTTCAGATAGTACAAAAAAATTTGTTTTAGATTTCCTCAAAGCCCACAACTTTACTGCAGCTTACTGTATTGGGATGATCAGTCTGAGGGGAACATTTTGACCTAGATCGCTATTCTTTCATCTGGACTATAGCTGCTCTGAAATAGACTGAACTATGCTGAAAAGAAACTTGCTGATGATGGCAGGCCAGTAAAACATGGATGGATAGTTGGTAAAGATGAAGATCTGGGGATCCCTGGTTCAGTCCAACTAGATTTCTCAAATTTCTTGAGGAAAAACATTAATCACCTGTACAACAATTCTAAAACTGAAATCACTTCCCAAATATTTATTCCAGGATGAATGCATATTTCTGCTTTGCTCTGTATTTGTAACCCGGAGCAAGGCCACACTGGTCTTTACGAACATGTTGACTACCCTAACTTAATTAATTTCAGGTCAAAAGGGCTAGTGCAGACATACCCTTAGATATTGAATAGAATAACATTTTGTGTCTTCAGCGCTTTTGCTGTAATACATTTAGAATGCTTTCCCTTCATTAATTCACAGAGTGTTTGTATTTAAAGACAGTCAAAAGCTATGTGGTCAGTAAGTTAAAGTGGTCTGTATCTGTCAGCTAGGTTGAGTAGTGGTGTGTGAATGTAACTGGCCTGGTGTGGGCCCAATGAAATAACACAACAGAGCCTGATGTGGTTTCCAGAGCTGGAAAATAGGAGCAGTACCAAAACCCAATTTTCGAAACCCAGAAGCCCCAAAACAAAACAACAACAACAAGAGATTTATATCCCATGTCAAATGTACATGATGCCCTTCTCGGTACCTGTATCCCCATCTAGCAAGTTTATATTATGGTACTATTGGAAGTATGTATTGTGGTATTGGATAAGGGCCACCTGAGAACCAGAACTCACTATGCTAGTCACTGTACAAACACAAAGGAGTAGAAAGTTATTGCTATGAAGAGCTCACAATATAAATAGATGTAAGAGACAAAGAATGGATAGAATATCCAAGCAGAGAGAACAGAATGAAGCTCTTCAAAGGTCACGTTCCTGCCACATTTTTGTTTTTTTCCCCGCTTGTTATGAGCTGGAAGAAACTTTGTTTTGGGATTGAGGTTGATAGCTGTTGAACTCGCCTTCAATTAACATAAAAATAAGCACACAATCTACCTAAAACAAAAGGAGTATGTGAAGCCACCCATGAGCTTTTGCTGAATATTGTTTCAGGAAGGGTGTGTTGGTGAAAGCAGATAATAAATGGAGAACAGACAAGAAAATCAGAGAGAGACAGCCAAAAGGAATAGTTGAAAACACGGTCACTGGAAGAAACCTGAGGAGCGTTTTTTGGGTCATGATACAGACTGCAAAGAATGCTCTTGGTACTGTGAGCAAAGGCAGCCATTTCGTGCTATTTTATTCCTTCTGCATTCAAAGAAAGAGGACTATGTGCAACTGCAGCAAAGAAATACCTGACTACCACGAATTTCTGCTCCCAACTGGAACATCCCCAGGGCTCCAAACTTTTTCTACCAGCAGCTTGTATCAAAAAGGAGTGACACTGTTTTATGGGGGATGGGGATGGAGGCACTGTTAATATTTGTTAGTTCTTAGAGTGTTTTTTTGTTAAGAAGGAGATTAGCTAGAAGGGAAGGCAAAGGAAGGGAACTTGAAGAGATAGGGCAGAGGAGAAAAGGGAGGGTATCAAGGGCATGTGGCGTGTGGCTGAGGTGGTTTCATGTACTGGATACTGGATAATTACATTAGAGGACTCCATTTGTCTAAAGCTAAACTGATTCTTTTAAAGAGAACTATTTACAGAGATGCTTCAACTGCAGCTAGCATTCAAATTATGTACAAACAGACCGACTACCTCCAAACTCTTCTTTCCTGCAGCTTGTGCTTCTCTCTCCAAGTTCCACAGAGGTTGCTGCAGGGGTGATGAAATTTGGAGTGAAGGAGGAGTTAGAGAAAGTATCCAATTAGCATGTGGGTGAGGATGTCCAGAGTGAAAACTACAGAAAACAGGTGACCTTACTTTCCTCCACCTGCTGAGGTTGCTTCTGTGTTCTTCAGATTCAGTCCTCAAGGCTCCAGGTTTTTTTGACCTCTAGGGTTGGCCCCTCCCTATAATTTCTTTGTTCCTCGAGACCACATGACTAGTGCTGGGACACTGCATCAGTTCTAGGGCCCTTAGCAAGTGGCATCATACCTTAAAATGAACAGAGACTTTTCCCCCTCCTTATTAAACTTAATATTCCTTAATGGAAAATTCCCAGTGGTTGAGCTTTTGCCTGCCCCATTTGCAAATCTGAAAATACTGTATTAAACTCCACCCTGATTCCTCCAATCCCAGAAGTCTGTGTCTGTGACTCTAACCACTTTGAACTCTGGCTTAAAGCTAGCACTCTGGCTATGGTAGGAGAAGCTTCTATTAAAATTTAAAGCCCACAGGCTGGGTTGTTACTGTTTATCATTGAAAGGTCTGAAACTCTGTGAACCCTTCTTGGATGCTGATTATGGTTGCTCTTGCTTATGATCTGGAAGTTTCCCAAAGCATCTTTACAATGCTAATGAGCCCAGTCTGAGTGCATGAGGTCACAGCTCCAAAATCACTGGCTGATGCACAAGTCACAGCATGAGGAACTTGATGGGGATCCAGCAATGTTCAGGTTTGGAGGAAAATAGAAATCACATAAATGTCATTTTTGGTCACAATCTACCACTCTGAAAAAGCACCGACTGAGAAAATATCATTTCCTAATAGTTCTATCTTGCTTAGCCAGACGAGCTGCATTCCAGGAGTGGAGTAATAGGTATCAGAGCATAAAATGAAGGTCAAATCTGAATAGCTGGTTTAGCCACTCAATTCCCATCAATTTCAATGGCAATGCGTGGCTAAATCCCTGAGTCAAGGTGACAGTTTCAGAACTACATCCTTTAGATAACAACATCCACTGTTAATTGGATTTCTGTACATATGATGCCAGGTACCTGACACTGAACACTGCAAGAGACAAGTATTTCTGTTGCTGACTTCATAAAAATAAAGTTAACATTGTTGGCTTGACATGCATCATTTCACTTTGTTGTAACAAAATAAAAAAAAAGTAGTGTTGGCAGAGGGATGGTGTGGAATAGATTAATAGGATCCAGATTCCTTTGTGAAAAAATGCTTTAATCAGGACCAATGGAAAAGAGATGAAATCATTGACAGGGACAACATGAGCTGGCTTTATGAGGAGGAATACTCTGCCAGCCATATGCTTACTGCAGAAGGTATTTTGAGCTAGGCTTTGTCTGGCAAAGAAGAAACAGAAAAGAAAATGAGGGGAAACTCCAGGCCAAGTTGGAGTCCAGCACTATTGCAGGTAAAATGAGCAGTAGTGGAGTACCATCCCATTCATCTGGAAATGCTCCATATGTGTCCTGTAAAATTGATTCACTTGAGAAATCACCCGAACAGCAGAGAATAAACCCTAGAGGTAATAATTGAGCTCCCAGACCCTGCACCTTCACTAACCAGCCAAGTTATTCCCTTCCTAAAATACAACTTGTGCATTCTATTGCACAATGATAGATTAGTATTGCAATCATTGTTTTATTGAATATAACAATTATACAAATGAATGCAGTTTTCTGGTTTTTGAGGAGGGTTTTAGGTAACTTTCACTTACACTGATATATTTGGGTTTCTCTACCCACAAACTGGAAACAAAAGTTTTAATTCACACCGTTAATTATTTTGGTGCAAATCCCCAGGTGCCTTATTTTGACCAATGTCAATCAAACCCTACCTGATATCAAATAGGGCATTATTATTCTGATAAGAGTGTCCATACACAGACTTGCACCAAAATAACTGAAGGTGTGAATTAAAACTGATTTACCTATTTTGGTTCCAGTTTGTATAGAGACAAGCTCTTTGATAAATGTTTCATATATTGCTAAACCTCAAAAGAATGTTATAGAGATAGTACATGGTATTTATTGCCTGAACAGTATTACACAATCAAGAAAATAGTCCCCCATTCTGTGCTTCCACTTACATGGGAACACAACACTATTGCCCACTTAACTAACCAACAAAATAAATATGATAATTAAACAAATTTAAAAAATCCATACACTTGCAATCAAAATAAGAAATAATAATCCATTTCACAATCTCTTTCTAATAGTCCATGCCTCACACACATGCATTGGATCTGATGTCAGTAGGTACACGATATATTGTATTTTCAATTCTTTGCCAGATGCCCAAGAGTTTATTTTAGTAATTTCAATTTTATTATGAGAGCACTGTACCTGGGCTCTCCATCGATTTTGCACATCACTTTCACTGCAAGCCTCGTCTAGAAAATCATTAAAGACTAAATGAGCCTTGCAGGTACTGTAATCACACTACCTTCTCATCTTTCTTCCCACAGGAGGTGGCCCTTGCAGATTATGTAAACCAAACCACAACAGTGTGCCAGCTACAAATAATAATGAAAAAAAAATAGTTTAAACAATGCCAGGAATTTTGATAAAATTATTGACCTTATTCTGATGTCTTTCCTTGGTTCAGCAGCAGAAAAACACAGCAGCATTTAAAATGTGATAAAACTGTTTTCTGTTCTAGAGAGGGAATAGGTTTTTAGCTGAATAATCCTGTGTTTTAGAAGCTTGATTTTATTTTATTTTATTTTTTTACATGGTCACTATTTTTACTCTAGGTCAGAATATATGATCATAAAGGTCCATTCTGACCTTGAAATGTCAGATTGATAAAACAACTGTGCCTACAATTATGTCCCCCTCAATCAGTTGTGGGTACAAAATGCAGCATTAATAATATATGGAGTTATACTGATCTCATAGAGCTGGAAGGGACCCTGAGAGGTCATGGAGTCCAGCCCCCTGCCTTCACTAGCAGGACCGAGTACTGATTTTGCCCCAAATCATCCCTAAGTGGTCCCCTCAAGGATTGAGCTCACAACCTTGGGTTTAGCAGGCCAATACTCAAACCACTGAGCTATCCCTCCCCCATTAGAGCATCTAACTGCAAATCAGGGAGTTGTTATAATATCAAGCTCTTATGTTTCTTATTCATAGCTCTGAAAGCATGTGTCGTATCTATTTTACAGATTGGGAAAGTGAAGTGGTTATAATACTTAGTCCTGCCATGAGTGCAGGGGACTGGACTAGATGACCTCTCAAAGTCCCTTCCAGTCCTATGATTCTGTAAGTTGGCCGAGGTCATGCAGTAGGCTGCTGGCAGAACTTGGAATAGAACCCATGCTTCCTGAGTCCTATTCTAGTATCCTTACCATGGGAGGCCACGTGGGTAAATCTCTCATTGACTTCAGTTGGAACAAAGTTAGGCCAATGCTTTCTGCTTTTGCAAATTCTACTCCTAAGTGTTGTGTTTGTGCCATTTCCAGAGTTGTTTAGAGGTGCTGGTGCTAGGATATTAGAGAGACAAGGTGGGTGAGGTAATATATTTTATTGGACCAACTTCTGTTGATGAAAGAGACAAGCTTTCAATCTACACAGAGCTCTTCTTCATGTGTGGGAAAGGAAGGCAGAGTGTCACAGCTAAATACAAGGTGGAACAGTTTAGGATAAGTAATTAGCACAAATTGTAAGGGACCATTCAAGATAAGGTGTCTAGCTAAAACCTATGAAGTTGTAGAACAAAAAAGGGAGGGTGTTAGTGGTTGTAATAAGTAAGGCTAAGATTTTGCCAATGGTATTTTTAGTAAAAGTCACAGAAAGGACATGGGCAATAAACAATAAAATATGGACCCCGAGCTCTGTGGTGTGAGGCTGATAGCCCAAGCCCCACTGCCTGGGGCTGAAGTTGTGTAGCTCACATAAAATCATGGAATCTGTGACCTCCATGACTAACTTGAAGCCTTAGTAATAAGCCATAAAACCAGTGTCCTTATGAAGTCCATGATTTTTAAGTGTCTATCCCAGTTATGAATTTAAGTTCCCAAACTTGTCTTTTTAAGGTGGTGGTCAGGTTTCCTCTGAGCATGAGAACTGAGCGGTCAGACATGGAGTGATGGTTTTGTGAAAAGTGTTTGCCCTTGGATGGTATGTGTACTTGTCTTTTATAATTTTTTTTCTGTGTCCGTTCATTCAAGAGTGTACTGATTGTCTGGTTTCACCCACACAGTTATTGTTGGGACATTTAGTGGATGAAGTGCACTATATTTTGATAGGCATGTGTAGGATCCATGGATCTTTGAAAGTGTGTTGTGTTGTTGTTGACCATTGTAGCACTGGAGAGACGTCTGCACGTTTTGCATCTGTTGTTCTGACCGCATCTGGTTCCGCTTCAAGTTGGTGTGTCCTGATCTGTGGGGATGCGATGGGTAGCCCACCCCACAAAGGATTGGAAGAGATTAATACAGGTAGGCCAATTAACTCCACAGGGTGCACCTGGAGGAGGAGCCAGGGAGTAGGAAACTAATTGAGAGCAGGCTCAGCTGCACGGGAACAGGTGGGGCCTGTATAACACCAGGTAGCTGGTAACAGACAAGAACTGCTGGGAAAGGCTGTAGGAAGGCAGGCAGCAGTCACTCCCTGGGAAGAAGGTGGGGGGGGTTGGAGCTGGTACACTCAGAGGGAGAAGGGGAACCAGGTGTGGTAGGAAGCAGCTGGGGAAGGAGCAGTGAGAGCTGAGGGAGGAAAGCCCATAATTACCTAGCTGAGAGTCCCTGGACAGAAACCCAGGGTAGTGGGTGGGCCCAGGTTCCCCTACCAGCCACTGAGGGAGTGCTTCCATGGGGCAGTGGAAGGGAAGACTGCCTAGGACTGCTAGGGAGAAAGGACTTTGCTACCCCAGAAGGGGGGAACACTGAGTGACCTGGCCAGAGGACTGAATCACAATGAGGATGCTGCTGTTCTTGGGGCTGAAAATGGGACTGCAGACCTGTGGGAGAAAGAGAGAGAACAACAGCATGCAAACTGTGGATGGGGGCATTGAACTCAAGAGCTAATACCCAGAGTGACCAGGAGGAAGCACCAGACCAGCAGTGAGTGGTGCATGCCATGACAGGGGAGCTTGCTTATGATGATTTTGGAGAGGTTGGGGTGTTGTTTGAAGGCCAAAAAAGGGGGTATGGGAAACTCATCAAGTATGGGTTGTAATTGTTTAACAATACTCCACTTGGGTTCCAGTGTTGGGTGGTAGATAACAACTAGAAGTGTGCAATCAGAAGGGTTTTTTTTCCTGTATTGAAGGAGGCTCTTATGGGATATTTGGGTGGCCCATGCCATGATGCAATCTCCCTCACTGAAATGTTCTTGTTTGGTGAAGGTAGTTTTAAGTGTGTTGAGGACTTTCTCATTGGAGTATGTGCCTGAAATTATTGCAGGCAAAAAACGGCACAAGTGAAAATAAAGGTTAGGCTGAGGCCCTCTTCACAATCACACCAAACTGTAGGCATCCTAGAATTCTAAGTGGTGGAAAAGAGAATCATTTATGTTGTCTGTTTTTTTTCCCCCCCCCCAACCCTATAAAATCAATTTTAAGAACTTGCTAACATCTCATCTTCATCTACCTTGTCCCAGTAGAAACATTGGTTGCCATTCAGTGTGCTATACTAGACCTACCAAATCTACTGAGAAACAATCATTTATTTTTCAGGTCATCTCTCCAGTCTCTTCGACTGGTGATTCACCCACTTTAAAAAAAGAAATGTATCAAGGGGACAACAACCTTATTCCCAAATTTTGGTGCAGGATGGGCTATACTTGAGGTAGTAGTTATTAATCTCCCTTGTTTTCCTTAAAATGTGGCAAGTGAGTACGCTTGACTGGTGCTGAGCAAAGGTTTATTTAACAGCTCATTGTTGGCAGGAAAAGTTGGATTGCTACATATATCAAACCACTTTTTAAAATAGAAGCTATCTACCTTCTGTATTTTTAATAATAAATTGTAGAACAGGTATTGCTATAGATTTCCCATACATTATAAAATGAAAGTGTTTGAAATAAGAAGCAGAGCAGCTGATTTGCTTGGGTACATTTTACAGGTATAATCAGTTCCCCCTCTGGGTTCCAGATGTTTGCACCCAGTAATGCACAAATTCCCTGAGTCCTTTTTTCTCCGCTATCCAGTTCATTATTTGTGTACCCCAAACAAATGCAGTTTGTAGTTTGTAGCTGTCAGATAACACCACTAAATTACTAAAAATGTTCATCTGTGGTGATTATCCTCAGGTATCTTTCACCCTGTGCTCAGTGCACTACTTCTAAACCCATTCCCTTCCCAGGTATGGGAAATATGCCATTGTATATGTTGCTTCCTTAGTTTATAGCTCCCTTGTCTGGTCTGATTTTTATTACATGATGGGAAAATAGTAATATAAATATCAATTTAAAAACTATCCCCTCCTTTGCTGCTGTAGGGATAGCTTCCATCTATGTCAGGTGCTTATGTGACCCCCATTACCAGGGTATCTGAGTGCCTCACATACATCAATGTATTTATCCTCACAAGGATGGGGTGAGGAAGGGTAGTGGAATTTTCAGGTGGGGAACCGAGGTACAGAGAGGCTAAATGACTTGGAACATAATTAATCCATGTTTGATATGTTGGGGTGTAAGAAGGAAACAGGATGTGCTGTTCATTTGGAGTTACTGTTGGTTACAGATTGGATGCCCCTCTGTGAGAGCTACTTGGACATATTTTGGCATATTACATGTTTCACTGTGTGATGGGGAGTGTTTTTTGTTCTCTTCCCTCAGGGGTGGGGAGAGTCAGGTGTCTGATGGCTGTATTTTCTGTTTTTGACAAAAGACTATTTAATATATCTCTTCATACCTTCAGGTTAGCAGATAATCTATGATGACTGGGACCATAATGAAGCATGGTGGATCACATTCAGTACAACGCAGAGAACATTTTGAGGGTACTTACCATGTATTTTCATTCCTTAAATAGTCTGGTGGGGCTTTTCACATGATAATGCAAAAATGATGTTATAGTTTGGCATGCTTGCATAGCTGCGTGCTATGGCTACTACCCTTCACTATGTGCCACTCTCTCATTGACAATTTTAGGATAGGAAGATGCAGGGTCTGACCCTGCATGAGTGAGTGTTTTCTTCATAGGGACCTTGATATGGGCATGAGTGCCATGTACACAGGGGAGATAGCGATCCGTATCCCAGTAGTCAGTTTGGCATGAACCAATTCTCTTCATGTTCCGTATTGGCTGTGTTCTTAGTGTCGGACTTTGCTTAAAGTCATTATATAAATAATGCGATGAGATGAATATTGCAATATATGTATTAATTACAATATACATCATGCTTTTGTTATTGAAAAATTCCATTCTTCCTTTAATTAATATAGCAGGTTTCAGCTAGTTAAAGTATCACATTTGATCAAAATCACCACTGACCTTACTCTTATAGATAATGAATGCAATAGAAGGGCAGACACAATTTATTTATATCAGGCAACACCCAACCTCTCTGCCTTTTCAGTCACACCTCTGTGAGGTATAATGAACCAGTGCTTATAATATATAAGATGCTGATTAATCATGAAAAATGTCACTTCACTGTAAAGGACCCCACTTCCACTTTTCAAGACCCAGTTAGAGCTAAAAGAAATGTAGTGTGTTAATGGCTTGGAAGGGTATCATTTATTGAAATGACCTTTGTTGCTTAGTAACAGCATGATTTGCAGACTATATTAGAAAATTATAATTAGCATGAGTTTAGCATAATCTGTTCTGGTGTTAGAAACATTAAGTCTCACTATGGGGACGTAAATTAACACGGGAAGGTTCACATTTGGGTCAGCACGATTGTCAGATAATGCTGAACCAAGTCAAATTAATTTCTAATAATTTGTAGAAGGTCCAGTTACCAGTCAGCAGAGAATATCTGGTATTCTGCATGCTAAAGGACCTGCAAAGCCATGATGCCAAGTTTAAAATATGTTCCTTGTTCCACTAAAAATAAGAGATTGAAAATCAGAAACAGAAAATGCAAATTCATTTCAGCTTGGTTTGAGCATTTCAAAAAAAAATATTTTTTGGCACATTTATTTTCATTTTTACTGTTTTAAGCTGTTAATACTGCTGCTGCTGCTACTACTACTACTTCTGCTAAAGAATGAAGTTGTTACTGTGGTAGTGTTCTCTATGCTGCAATCTTGTTCCTAACTATAGTTGGTAGGATTCTTTTAACACAAGTATTTAACATAAGTAACCAGGCTGGGGGGACCATCCAGTGTGAACGGTGCCTGCTGGTGTAATCTCTCAGAAAGAAGGTGGGAGAGCTACAGGAGGAGGTGGCTAGGCTGAGGAGCATCCGTGCCCTCAAGAGTGTTCATATGAAGACATCCAAGCAGGGCCAGCTCCAGGCACCAGCCGAGCAAGCTGGTGCTTGGGGCGGCAGCTTGTAGGAGGCGGCATTCCGCCCAATCCTAGGGCGGCACGGCTGCTTTTTTTTGTTTGTTTTTGTTGTTGTTCCACTCCGGCTGCCCTGTAGGGGGCAGCGGCATGGAGGACAGGAGCGCCCTGCAGCAAGCTCAGCAGGGCAGCCCGTGTCCTTCTCTCCCAGCCGACTGGAGTGGTGCGGAGCCCTTCCGGCAGGAGGCACAGCGGGAGGGGCCACGTGGCAGCGCCCTGCTGAAGCCCTGGCCGCCCCCTTCTCTCTCTCCCCCTGCTCCCTCCCCCTCCCCCCCCGCTAGCCGGGGCACATCTGCAGCACAGGGAGTCCCCCTGCCCCCTGGCTCTGGCCGCGCTGCAGGTTTTTAAAATTTATTTATTATTTTTTTTGCTTGGGGCGGCCAGAAAGGCAGAGGCAGCCCTGCATCCAAGGCTGAGGAAGCTATCCAGCTACAGAGGGCAGCTGTCACACCGCCAAGGGAGGAGGATATGGCTCTGTCACAGGGAGCACACTGGCTGCTGGTTACTTCTGGCAGCAGGCAGTGTTCCACCCATACTCCCAATCTACCCACCATGCTGATGGAAAACTGATATGCTGCCCTGGCAATGTGCGATGAGGAATCACCCCCAAAGGTGGAAGAGGAGAAGCCATGTACCCTCAAGGCTGGGAGGATCACAACCACCACTCCCAGGAAGAAATGTAGGGTAGTGGTGGTTAGTGACTTTCTTCTGAGGGGGATGGAGGCACCCATCTGTTGCCCTGACATGGCATCCCAGGAGATATGATGTCTGCCAGGGGCCCATAACTGAGATATTATGGAGGGACTGTCGAGGATCATCTGCTATCTGACTACTACCCCATGTGGGCACTAATGATACTGCGAGGTATGTCCCTCAGCAGATCAGAAGTGACTATAGGGCTTTGGGAGTAAGGGTGAAGGAGCTGGGAGCATAGGTGGTGGTCTCTTCTATCCTCCGGTAAAGGGTAGGGGCCCAGGCAGAGACAGATGCATCCTGGAGGTGAATGCCTGGCTGTGAAGATGGTTTTGCCAGGAGGTCTTCAGCTTCCTTGACCATGGGATGCTGTTCCAGGAAGAAGGACTGCTAAACAGAGATGGGGAAGAGCATATTTGGATACAGACTGGGTAACTTAGTGAGGAGGGCTTTAAACTAGGTTTGGAAGGGGCAGGTAACCAAAACCCACGGGCAAGTCAAAGACATGGACCTCAGGAGAATGGGCTTTATAGCAGGGATAAAGGAGAGACAAGAGAGAACTAGAAGGGGAAATCAAATCAGTATCTTAGCTGTCTGTATACTAATGTGAGAAGTATGGGTAATAAGCAAGAAGAACTCAAAATGCTAGTAAATAAACACAACTATGACATAGTTGACATCACAGAAACATGGTGGGATAATACACATGACTGGAATATTGGTAAAGAAGGGTACAGCTTGCTCAGGAATGGGAAAAAGGGAGGAGGTATTGCCTTATATATTAAAAATGCATAAACTTGGAATGAGGTTGAGATGGAAATAGGAGACAGACTTGTTGAAAGTCTCTGGGTAAAGATAAAAGGGGTAAAAAACAAGGGTGATGTCATGGTAGGGAGTCTACTAATGACCACCTAATCAGGAAGAAGAGATGGATGAGATTTTTTTTTAAACAACTAACAAAATCATCCAAAGCACAGGACTTGGTGGTGATGGGAGACTTCAGCTACTTGGACATCTGTTGGGAAAATAACACAGCAGGGCACAGATTATCCAACAAGTTCATGGAACGTATTAGAGACAATTTTTTTTTATTTCAGAAGATGGAGAAAGCTACTAGGAGAGAGCTTGTTCTAGATTTGATTTTGACAAAGAGGGAGGAACTGGTTGAAAATTTGAAAGTGGAAGGCAGCTTGGGTGAAAATGATCATGAAATGATAGAATTCAAATGATTTTAAGGAATGGTAAGAGGGAGAATAGCAAAATAAAGACTATGGATTTCAAGAAGGCAGACTTCAGCAAACTCAGGGAATTGGTAAGTAAGATCCCATGGGAAGCAAGTCAAAGGGGAAAAACAATTGAAGGCAATTGGCAGTTTTTCAGAGACTTTATTAAGGGCACAAGAGCAAACTATCCTACTGAGTAGGAAAGATGGGAAGTATGTCAAGAGACCACCCTGGCTTAACAAGGAGATCTTCAATGATCTAAAAATAAAAGAGAGTCCCACAAAAAGTGGAAACTAGGTCAAATTACAAAGGATGAATATAAACAAATAACCCAAGCATGTAGGGAGAAAATTAGAAAGGCCCAGGTACAAACGAGATCAAACTAACTAGGGACATAAAAGAAAACAAGAAAACATTCTACAAATATATTAGAAGCAAGAGGAAGACCAAGGATAGAGTAGGACCGTTACTCAATGGTGGTGGGGAAATAATAACAGAAAAGATGGAAATAGCAGTAGTGCTTAATGACTTCTTTGTTTTGGTTTTCACCAAGATTGGATGTCTAACATAGTGAATGTCAGTGAAAATGAGGTAGGATCAGAGGCTAAAATAGGAAAAGAATGGGTTAAAAATTACTTAGGCAAGTTAGATGTCTTCACCTCAGCAGGGCCTGATGAAATGCATCCTAGAATACTCAAGGAACTGACTGAGGAGATATCTGAGCCATTAGCGATTATCATAGAAAAGTTACAGGAGATGGGAGTGATTTCAGACTGGAAAAGGACAAATATAGTGCCAATCTATAAAAAGGAAAATAAGGACAACCCAGGGAATTACAGACAAGTCAACTTAACTTTTGTACCTGGAAAAATAATGGAGCAAATAATTAAGAAATCAATTTGCAAACATCTAGAAGATAAGGTGATAAGTCACAGTCAGCATGGATTTGTCAAGAACAAATTGTGTCAAACCAACCTGACAGCTTTCTTTGACAGGGCAACAAGCCTTGTGGATAGGGGGGAATCAGTAGATGTGGTATAGCTTGACTTTAGTAAAGCTTTTGATACTGTCTCACATGATGTATACAGATATAGATAAGAATATAGCTCTACGGGTATATTACAGATCACATGACCAGGATGGTGATACTGACTGTGAAATGCTCAGGGAGATTAGAAAGGCTATTAAAATAAAACTCAATAATAATGGGGGATTTCAACTATCCCCATATTGACTGGGTACATATCACCTCAGGAAGGGATGCAGAGATAAAGTTTCTTGACATCTTAAATGACTGCTTCTTGGAGAAGCTAGTCCTGGAACCCACAAGAGAAGAGGCAATTTTTGATTTAGTCCTAAGTGGAGCACAGGATCAGGTCCAAGAAGTGAATATAGCTGGACCGTTTGGTAATAGTTACCATAATATAATTAAACTTAACATCCCTGTGGTGGGGAAAACACCACAGTGACCCAACACTGTAGCATTTAATTTCAGAAGGGGGAACTACGTAAAAATGAGGAGGTTAGTTAAACAGAAAGTAAAAGGTACAGCACCAAAAGTAAAATCCCTTCAAGCTGCATGGAAACTTTTAAAAGACACCATAATAGAGGCTCAACTTAAATGAATACCCAAAATTAAAAAAAAAAAAATAGTCTGAGAACCAAAAAAGAGCCACCGTGGCTAAATAACAAAGTAAAAGAAGCAGTGAGAGGGAAAAAGGCATCCTTTAAAAAGTGGAAGTTAAATCCTAATGAGGAAAATAGAAAGGAGCAGAAACTTTTTCTGGCAAATGAAGTGTAAAAGTATAATTAGGAAGGCCAAAAAAGAATTTGAAGAACAGCTAGCCAAAGACTCAAAAAGTAATTGTAAAAAAATGTTTAAATACATCAGAAGCAGGAAGCATGTTAAACAACCAGTGGGGCTACCCACAATTGAAATGTTAAAGGAGCACTCAAGGATGATAAGGCCATTGTGGTGAAACTAAATGAATTCTTTGCATCGGAGGAGGATGTGAGGAAGATTCCCAAACCTGAGCCATTCATTTTAGGTGACAAATCTGAGGAACTGTCCCAGACTGAGGTGTCATTTGAGGAGGTGTTGGAACAAATTGATAAACTAAACAGTAATAAGTCACCAGGACCAGATGGTATTCACCCAAGAATTCTGAAGGAACTCAAATGTGAAATTGCAGGACTACTAGCTGTTGTCTGCAACCTATCATTTAAATCAGCTTCTGTACCATATGACTGGAGGGTAGCTAATGTGATGCCAAATTTTAAAAAGGGCTCCAGAGGAGACCCTGGCAATTACAGGCTAGTAAGCCTGACTTCGGTACTGGGCTAAACTGGTTGAAACTATATTAAAGAACAAAATTGTCGGACACATAGATGAACATAATTTGTTGGGGGAATAGTCAACATGGTTTTTGTAAAGGGAAATCATGCCTCACCAATCTACTAGAATTCTTTGAGGGGGTCAACAAGAATGTGGACAAGGGGGATCCAGTGGATATAGTTGTATTTAGATTTTCAAAAAGTCTTTGACAAGGTCCCTCACCAAAGGCTCTTAAGCAAACTAAGCAGTCCTGGGATAAGAGGGAAGGTTATCTCATGGATTGATAACTGGTTAAAAGATAGGAAACAAAGGATAGGAAGAAATGGTCAGTTTTCATAATGGAGAGAGGTAAATGGTGTCCCCCAGGGTTCTGTACTGGGACAATCCTATTTAACATATTCATAAATGGTCTGGAAAAAGGGGTAAACAACGAGGTGGCAAAATTTGCAGATGATATAAAACTACTTAAGATAGATAAGTCCCAGGCATACTGCAAAGAGCTACAAAAGGATCTCTCAAAATTGGGTGGCTGGGCAACAAAATGGCAGATGAAATTCAATGTTGATAAATGCAAAGTAATTGGAAAACATAATCTGAACTGTACATATAAAATTATGGGGTCTAAATTAGCTGTTACCACTCAAGAAAGAGATCTTGGAGTCATTGTGGATTGTCCTTTGAAAACATTGACTCACTGTGAAGCAGCAGTCAAAAAAGCGAACAAAATGTTGGGAATCATTAAGAAAGGGATAGATAATGAGACAGAACATATCATATTGCCTATATATAAATCCATGATATGCCCACATCTTGAATACTGTGGGCAGATGTGGTCGTCCCATCCCAAAAAAGATATATTGGACTTGGAAAAGGTTCAGAAAAGGGCAACAGAAATGATTAGGGATATGGAACGGTTGCTGTATGAGGACCGATTAAAAAGACTGGGACTTTTCAGCTTGGAAAAGAGACCACTAAGGATGGGATATGACCGAGGTCTATAAAATCATGACTGGGGTCAAGAAAGTAAATAAGGAAGTGTTATTTACTCCTCTTCATAACACAAAAACTAGAGGTCACCAAATGAAATTAATAGGCAGCAGGTTTAAAACAAACAAAAGGAAGTATTTTTCACACAACACACAGTCAACCTATGGAACTCCTTGCCAGAGGATGATGTGAAGGCCAAGACTATAACAGGGTTCAAAAAAGAACTAGATAAATTCATGGAGTAAAGGTCCACCAATGGCTATTAGCCAGGATGGAAAGGGATGGTGTCCCTAACCTGTGTTTGTCAGAAGTAAGGAATGGGCGACGGGATGGATCACTTGATGATTACCTGTTCTGTTCATTCCCTCTGGGGCACCTGGCAGAAGACAGATGGACCTTTGGTCTGACCTACTATGGCTGTTCTTATGTTCTTATGACCTTCTCATAAACAAACTAGGGAAATGCAACCTAGATGGAGCTACTAAAAGGTGGGTGCAAAACTTGTTGGAAAACAGTTCCCAGAAAGTAGTTATCAGTGGTTAACAGTCATGCTGCAGGGATCAGGTCTGGGTCCGGTTCTGTTCAATATTTTCATCAATGATTTAGATAATGGCATAGAAAGTACACTTATAAAGTTTCAAGATGATTCCAAGCTGGGAGGGGTTGGTAGTGCTTTGGAGGGTAGGATTAAAATTCAAAATGATCTGGACAAACTGGAGAAATGGTCTGAAGTAAATAGGATGAAATTCAATAAGGATAAATGTAAAGTACTCCACTTAGGAAGGAACAATCAGTTGCACACATACAACATGGGAAATGACTGCCTAGGAAGGAGTACTGTGGAAAGGGATTTGGGGGTCATAGTGGATCATAAGCTAAATATGAGTCCACAGTATAACATTGTTTCAAAAAAAGTGAACATCATTCTGAGATGTAAGTAAGACACAAGAAGTAATTCTTCCATTCTACTCCATGCTGATAAGGCCTCAACTGGAGCGCCACATTTCAGGAAAGATGTGGACAAATTGGAGAAAGTCCAGAGAAGAGCAACAAAAATGATTAAAGGTCTAGAAAGCATGACATATAAGGGAAGACTGGAAAAAAATGGGTTTGTTTAGTCTGGAAAAGAGAAGACTGGGAGGGGATATAACAGTATTCAAGTACAAAAAAGATTGTTACAAGGAGGAGGGAGAAAAATTGTTCTTCTTATCCTCTGTGGATAGTTCAAGAAGCAATGGGCTTAAATCGCACAAGGGAGGTTTAGGTTAGACATTAGGAAAAACATCCTGTCAGAGTGGTTAAACACTGGAATAAATTGCCAAGGGAGGTTGTGGAATCCCCATCACTGGAGATTTTAAAGAGCAGGTTAGACAAACACCTGTTAGGAATGGGTTTAGATAATACTTAGAATGGTCTAGATAATACTTAGTCCTGCCTTGAGTGCAGGAGACTGGACTAGATGACCGCTTGAGGTCCCTTCCAGTCCTATGATTTTATAATTTGATGATTCACAAACAATTATTTTTAGCCTAGTAAAAGTGGGAAGTACAAGAATTTTTGCAAAAAAGCCTTTCCCTGTGAGATTTTTCAGCCCAAATTGGTAGATATGACCAGGCTGAATAATTTGGATAAGCATCTAAAATGCTGAGATCTAATTTTAGTTGAAATCAACTCCAAAAGTTTTGGGGTCAAATCTTTAGCTGGTGTAAATTGGTTCCAGTTGACCTACATCAGATTATACCATTTGAGGATTGGGACCTTAAGATTGTCCCATCACTTATTTTTATTTTATTTAAATATAGTGCTATATTAAAGGCTAGGGTGTATGTTTAGCATATATTTCCCTTGGATATGAGGGATGCAGACACTCACCTTTCCAATAAGACTTCCAAAAGGGACCTCTCTGGAGCTTTAAGAACAAAGACAAATGGGCGAGCCCATGATCCTGACCCTTCAAGCCCACTTTGGGAGGGCTAGTGCCACATTCAACACTAACCTCAAGGAGTTGTGCTTACTGAGCATACTTTGGCTAAACAAAAATACACACATACACTAAAATAAAACAAGAAACAATAAAGCCTGTGCAATATTTGAACAACTAAACTGGATGCGTGCCTAACCTTAGTAGTCACAGAAGACAACACCTCTCAACAATTAAAATGTTTCAAAGAGAAACCTTTAAAATTTAAGTCTTCATGGGCAGTAACCTAGTTATGAAACTATGTCTAAAAGATACCCAGATTTATGGGCTCATCTTGTTTGTAAAGGTAAGTTCCTGGAAAGCTGTTGGTAATAATGTGACAACTCCAAAGATTTTCCAATTTTGTGCTTTGCAATCTTTCAAGAAGACAGGCTTCCTCTGAGAGACTGACTCTTAAGAAGATGTGTTTTTCTAGTGACATGACCCCTCAGGAAAGCTGTCGCCATTGTGCCAAAATGGTATCAGGCCTAAATGACATTAGCATCATCACCAAGTTGGTATAAGTCATCAGAATTTCTTGTAATAAAGATAAAAATCAGCTAATTGGCAGTCGCCATGAATTTTGGCATAATCTCTTGATATTTCAAATTCTTCTTACAACTGGAACAATTTCTTGTTTTCTCCCAGGAAAACATAGTAATTGATTCTGTGGTTGAGTTACATCAAGCTGTATGCATGTATTTTGAAAGGTTTCCTACCTGTCTTTTACCCTGGTTTGCAGTATTATGTTTTTGCTTTGTTTTGTTATTTATCATTTCACAACTTACCTTCTTTTAAAAAATGTTTAATTTGGGCAATACATCAAAGGAAAAGCAGTTAGACGTAATTTATTGTATTGAACATATTTCTTGCTAATTAGAGGCATATACTGTCCCTTTACTTTTGTCGACTTCTGAAAGATTTCTATCTTTGTTCCCAGATTAAAAAGAAGGTAGGAACCCAATGTGATTCCCATTTAAATCAAAGGGATTTTCATTAATTAATTCAATGGGCTCAGGATCCAGATTGAGTTTTAGAAAAAAAATATGTCCAAAGAGGATCGAGAGAAGCCAAACACTTGGGCTACATCATGTCACTGGGGGTGCCTGGGACAGCCCTCACTGGAAATGCCAGGGTCAGGGCAGGCTCCAAAACGGAGAACAGATACTCCCAAGATTAGTGGGTAACACTGAAGTTATTCTCCTCAACAAGTCACAAACTGTGCTTCTGATTCCCCACACTGGTTATCAAGAAGCAAAGAAAGAAACCACACAGCCCCCTTTATTGCTTTCCAGTTCTCTGGCTCCCAGTCAGCACCTATGTCCAGTACAGTGAGAAGTTATTTTTAAAACTCTGCTCACATATACAAAATGTTGTTCTGACCCCAAATGGTCAGCCACATTACCTGGTCAGTATAGGTTTGTATCTTACCCAAAATACCACACTGCCAGCCAATACTTCAGTATCTAAAACTAAAGGTTTATTATAAAGAAAAAAGGAAGAAGAAGAAGAGAGATGTTAAATGGTAGAGCAATCACATACATACAAAGACTTCAAAGTCCATATATTAGATTCCTAGCAGTATTGGTGAGTTTGCTGGCTTGAAAGTCCCTCTGGAGTACATCCACAGCTTGGATGGGTTATTCAGTCCTTTGTTCAGAGCTTCAGTTTGTAGCAAAGTTCCTCCAGAGGTAAGAAGCAGGACTGAAGACAAAATGGAGAAGATGCAGCTGCCTTGTATAGTCTTTTGCCATGCGGCCTGTACTTCCTTTGTTTCAAGAACAAGATGCCCAGCCCATGGCTTGAAAGCCTTAGAGTTCTGTCCATAGGCATGCCCCTACATGCCTTGCTGAGTCATAAGGTGTATCTGCCTCCTCTCAATGGGTCAGTTGTATAGTTGGTGGTCCTTAATGGGCCATCAAGCAGGCTAGGCAGTGCGGATGCCAAACTATCTGGGGGTGTCACCCAGAAGCATAGCACAAGTTTGAAATACAGACATACATACATATCTATAACTCATAATACAAAGGTGATACAAACACATAAATAAGATTATCATATCTGGCAAATTATAACATTTTTGCAGATACCTTACATGGCCTATCTGGCATAACTCATTACAGTTTTATAATATTGATATTCATAATATCCTCAAGTGTCCCCCAGATTCCATACAGCATCACACATTATACTACTCATCTTTATTTTTTTTAAAGGGAACATAAAATTGTCAAATCCCAGAGTTCGTGCACCAGTTCTTATTGCACATGCAAACTTTGGAAGAACATCTTTTCAAAGTCTCCGTTTTGTTCTGTTTCCTTAGAAGAGATGAAATATTCTGATGAATAATCAACTATCAAATGTGTATTCTTTAAAATACACAATCACTCCACAAGAGACAAAACGCAGTAGAGTTCTACATGCAATGAAAACAATTACATGTATCTTAATATAGCATATATTATGCTTTTTATCTGGCTTTATTTATTTGGGACTTTTTCCAAGTACATGCTAGGTTTGAAAAGTGAGTATTAGAGTATATTATCTCCTGGGAGTGTACGGATGCTTGAGTAGATAAGGCCAGCCCAGAGGTGATGTGTAATGTGGTTTAAATACAATACTGTATCAAACTACCTTTAGACCTACTCACATCTACTCTAATGATGTGTAGGAGCATCTAAGGATAAAGAGATCTAATTACACCATGTCTGAATTTGGCCTAATAATTTGAGACACAAGGTCCTGTAGAGAGAGTGTGTGTGTGTATGTGTGCAAATGCACCACAGAAGAGAACACTGGACTGGGTGTCAAGAGATCTGGATTCTATCTCTGCAACTGCCCTGCTGTTTGACTATGATAATGTCACCTTATTTCTGTCTCACTTTCCCCATCTGTACAAAGGGGATAATGATACTTTTTCTCCTTTGAAAAGTGCTTTGAGAGCTATGAATGAAAACAGTTACAGGAAAGCTAGGTATTTTATTAATATAGATAGGCAAAACCTCCAAATTACTTCTGTTTGAGTTTTGGCTATTCATGAACTTCAGAATTTGACCCAAACTCATGTTGAACAAATTCATGCTAACTGATAACTTTTTAGTGTCTCATTCTAAGTAAAGCCCTTCTAGTGAGTGAGAAAGAGAAGAGAGAATAGCAAATAATAATCCATTTTCTGAAGAAGAAAAAAAATCTGAAAAAATATAAATACAATAATAATTGTAAGCATCTTATGTATGAAACGATCCTTAAATAAGGACTAATGTAGATCTTGTTCCCATGATGAATCTCTAATTTACAATGTTCTTTGAATATCAACTTCTAGATGAACAGTCACAAACACATATGACTCTGATCTTAGCCCTAAATGGGGTTCTCTGAATGTAGTTACATTTTTCAAAATCTATCCAGTCAACAAGGAAATGAAGTTAAATGGGTTGAGTTGTTATTAGGGATGGACAAACTCATTTTTCCTCATTTTAAATCCACTTCAACATTGTATGACTTGGATGTTATTAGATTTGCATGCCCTTTGGGGTGGCTGGAGGCTTGTAAATAGGGGAGAATAGTAGAAAAAAGAAAAGAGAAAAATTCTAATAAAAATACAGTATATATTACATAGATCTTGAACATTTGCTTTTTCCTACCTAACTTTTGGATGGTGTTCTTACATTCCTACATAACAAAAGCTTTTAGCTCTTAAAATATGGGTCTAAATTATAAGGAAATGGTTTGCTTATATTTAAACTTGTCTTGTGCATCCAAAAATAGATTGAGGTTTGCCAATCTTTAACTATAATAATTGTTTCTCCTTTCTTGAGGAAGAAGGTATTCTTTCAAAATCAGATCAACATTGTGGGCTTATATGTGGTGTTTACCTTGCAAAAGCCAATAATTCATAATGGTTTCCTTGTGTGTCAGACTGACCCTTTCAGAAGAGGTCTAATCCTCCCCCTCATTTTCTAGGGTACTTATTAGTTTCTTAGTGGCCCTGTGTGCTGAAAAAGAGGAAATCTATAAAATAAAATAATAAAAAAACCTTATTGAATTTGTTTTCCACCCAATTAAAATTGCTGTGGGTAACAATGTGTACAAGTAGAAAATGTCACTAATAATATTGTGTTACCTTGAACTTCAAATGAAACATCATTCATGTTCTCAAGGCTAGAGTTACAAAGGGTTATTTCCTCCTTAAAGAAGACCTTATGTTATGGCAACCTGACTCAGGAGGATGAGCTGATTTCCTGTAGAACTTATCAACTCCACTTATTCGAGACACAAGATGGGTGAGGGAATATTGAGAGAGACAAGCTTTCACACTTACATAGAGCTCTCCTTCAGGTCTGGGAAATATAATCAAAATACATTTCCCAGACCTGAAGGAGAGCTCTTTGTAAGCTCAAAAGCTTTTCTCTCTCACCAACAGAAATTGGTCCAATAAAATATCCTGGGACTGACACGGCTACAACAACACCGCACACAACTCCACTAATGTCAGACTTAGAATTGGTAGAGGACTCCTCCACCTTTGGGACACTTTGATACCCCAATGTTCCCCGAATTAGACTCTCTCTTTTTTGTCTGTCTTAGGCACTATCTCTGTGATATCTAAGCACTGCTCTGATGGTTGGACCACGACAAAATAAACATTGTGTTAACTGAGAAATCCAGTGTTACTCCAAAAACAAAATCAGTCCCAGAAACCACGTGAGTTTTCCATATAGCTGTCATTGCTGGATAGCACATTTCATGCAGCAGCTTCAGGGGAAAAATAAATCATGGAAACCTTGTTACACCACTAGTTCTCCAGAAACTGATGGAGAATGCTGAAACTAGCTAGAACCATTATTCACTAATACTGACCAGGTGGCATCATGCACCCAGGCCTCTAATAAGCACAATATTAAAGCCCAAATTCAGGAAAGTGCTTACATTTAAGCATGTGAGAAGTAACACTGAAGAAAAAGGAATACTCACATGCTTAAAGTATCTTCCTGAATCAGCGCCTAAATCATAGAAGAAAGTTTTGAATTACAGAATCTCAATACAATCTGCACTAACAATAGACTGAGGTGCTGAGATACCCCCATACCCAAAGTAAAAAGAGCATGTACTAAATTTCTTAACCACGGGAGCTCTTAAAGTCGACCCACAATGGTCATAAGGATCTGAGGGGCCCTGGATGTTTCCTTCCCTTCCAGGACATATTCCCAGTTGCTTACATTGTAAATGTATGTCACCCTAGAATGGGTACCATTGAGGGCACAAAGGCACTGCAGTTACATCCTAGGAAATCTGCCAATAAGATAGGTGGTTGCCTCTTCTTGACCTTACTAAATAGTACCTGAGTCTGCTGGTGGAAAGATCGAACCAGGTGGAGTCTAGTGGAAGTGAGTGGGGAGGAAAGAAAATGGCTTGACCATGTAGAGGAGGACAATGGTTTTCCACTGGCAGGAACCACTGAACAGCTCTTCAGTTCAGTGACGGACTGGCAGAGGCCCAATAGAAGGGGTTGACTGATGTCATTGGATGCTGATATTCCTGATGTGAGAGAGGCAAATGATGTCCCAACATGTTTGGAGGGAGATTCACGGGAAGGAGGATCTTGGATCCAGATGCTTAGAGGACACTACTCATGGTTCCAAGTTGCTTGGGTGCCAGGGAAAGAAAAAGGGTATCTCCAGGCACTTGAAAGACAACAGCAGAAGATGGAGGAGAATTCAGAATTGGAGTCCCCTCAATCCTGTCCTCAGGCAGTACAGTGTCTGGGGGAGGGTGATGTTGACATTATAAACTCTATAACAGAGAACAAATAAAGGAAAATCTAATATTGCTTTGGATATACCATAATTAAAATCTATTGAAAAGTGAAGCCTAGATACGGTATAACTTTGGCAAATTTGTTCAGTTTGTAGATTGTGCATAACTGGTTCATCTAAAGGATTCTATTGAGGAGCAGCTCTGATTGTTTTATTTGTGATGGTCAGAGAACTCTAGTTGTATGCATTAAAAGAGAGCAGAGTTGAATTAATAAACATTTGAAGTCACATTAAGGTCGCCATATAATTCCCATTTAAAGGGACACTGTCAAGGAAATTCAAAGTATAGTTTTACATTTTTAGGGGGATTATACAAAATCTAAAACTACTAAATATTTTAATTTTATGTTTTATTTATTTTTTGAATGTAAACATTCTGGCAGTGTGTGCATATAAAGAATTACAACATTGGACTAGTGAATTAGCTCTTTAACTGAAAGTGTTTAATCAATTTCCATTGTCCAAGTGAGTGAAACACAAAATGTAAACTGAGATCATTAAAAACTTCCAAATGATTAAACCAACAATTCTTTTTATATTATCTAATGAGTTATTACTTGTAATGCTGGTATGGAAATCCACTCCTTAAATATTATATTTAGTCTGACAGTGCTCCTTTAAAGAGTAGCTTCCATCACCAGACTTCATCTGTCCTGACTTGAAGAGAGGGGAGTACAAATGAAAAGTTAGCACCACGGTAGCCTTAGGTGTTACACAAAGATAGATTTATAATGTGGGCTCTGCCTTTACTGGCTGGTCTGTTTAGTAGTCAGATTATTAAAATGACCAGTTCTGGACAAATCCTGACTTTGCTGAGAACATTATAATGACATAGAGTTGAATATAGAATAATTAGAGAGAACTCTACTTGAGAAAGAGATACAATGAAATTCCTTAAACAGATTTTTAAGACTGCTGTGAACATTTTTTGCTTTGGCTTGAATAAGTGTGTTCCACTTTAATGAGATTATTCTGATGCTTCTATCAGGTTTTGTGTGCAATTTTCTGCCAGTTTTGAGACAGTCTTTCTGTTTTTCAACAGAATTTCCTTTCTGTTGGGTTACCAGTAATGTCTTTATAGCTGATCAAATGCAGTTGAGTTAACTGACAGGTAAATTATTATAAATAATTGTTGTCGCTGATTTATATATTTCAATTATGTCCATATTTGTTTTGTAGACTGGTTGCCTTTTAAAGTTTGATTTGTTAATATCCTTTGCAATCCAGTTTTAAGACATTTCCCCCCCCCAGGCTGGCTGCCTATTTAGAAGACCATTTAAATCTGAGACATACTGTTTCTCTACTATCCTATCATTCTGCTTGGGAAAGAAAGGAAGTTGGCATCCATTCAGGAAGTA
This sequence comes from Chrysemys picta bellii, assembly GCF_011386835.1. Lineage (NCBI taxonomy): Eukaryota > Metazoa > Chordata > Testudines > Emydidae > Chrysemys > Chrysemys picta. The sequence goes on along the minus strand of NC_088799.1, from coordinate 39,277,641 downwards.
GACAAATAAGAGAGGTATTAAGACAAGCTATAAGATGATGTCTAGTATCATTTACATTTCCCATAAAACTCAGCTCAACCAAGTCCACTCCCTGTTGTTATGAAAGGAAAATAGAGCACATCTTAATTTTGTACTTCAGCTACCATTTCTCCCAAGAGAAAAGGGGTTATTGTAATTCCAGCTTAGTGAATAAAACTGATAACTCATGCAGTTGGGACTGCTTATTTATTTCTAAATTCATTCCAGTCTTTATAAGTCAACTGAGCATTGAGCATTTGAAGAATGATCCTGGAAAATTATTTTGCATAAGCAATAGTAAACAGTGACATTACTTTCTGTCAGTGAATGAAAATGATCCATACAATTCCCAGTGACTTAATGAGCAGAAACAGTGACTATAGCCAGGAATAGCTCACTGGCTGAATTTTGGCAGTAGTAAAAGCCATGTTGATCAGCTGTGCTTTCACTATTAAGTATCTTTCAAATCAGTTGGAATTACTTATTTTGGAAATTTAGAAAGGCACAAAGGGGAAGATTTGGCATGAAACCCCCCTCTCCTGCCCACACATACACACTCAAATACCTTAACAGCAAAATTAGCAGTCACTGTACTTTTGGACTTTTATTTATTTATTTATTTATTTATTTATGCACAGAATGGTGCCAAGGAGTTTTATATTCTGTGAAGCATCCCATCATGCCACAAAAGTACTATGCACAGCTTATGCAAATTCAGCATAGATAGGTATGCCAAGTTTTTGGTCTTTAAATAGGACCCCATTACTTCAACCAATTTCACTGTCAAAACCATTACATAGGGTTTTTTTTTCTTTAAAAAACAAAAAACAGTTTCAGATTATCTGTAACTTGGGTTTCACCTTCACAAACCACTAAATGAGCCAATGCAAACTCTTTGCAACACTGTACAGAAAAACTGATATTGCAAATAAAAGAAATGAATACAAAGGCATAAATGACAGCACCTTTCCTTTTTTTTCTTCTTCATTTTGTTTCAATTCTGCTGAATGATCAGGTGAAATAAGTGAATCTACTGTCACACATCTTATGATTCTACCACTGCCTTTTGTCAATGCAAATTAGGGAAGCTTTCAAAACACAATATAAATGAGAACAATTTACAGTAGCTATAACACCAGTGGAATACTTAGTCCCCTTCCCACCAATATAAGTGTTTTAAGTGTTCACTTAGGGCCTGATCCAAACACCATTGCAGCCAATGGTTGTCTTTATATCCACATAAGAGGGCTTTGGATCAGCTTTTTAAAAAGTTTGTATGAAATTCTCCTCAATTTACTCCACACAAATAGCTTTGGTGTAGTAATCTATGGGCTTGAACGTGCAAGTTGTTGAGCCCTCTGTCCCCAGTTCATCAATGTACTTAAGCATGTGCTTAACTTTCATTTCCATTCAAATCAATGGGACTACTCACAGGTTTAAAGTTGCGTGTTGTTAGGGTTGATGGATTGGGGCTAGACTGCTCAGTAGTTTGCATCACTGAGCCTTGTGTGAGTATGATGAGGATGGTTTAACTTTGAGCACAGTACCAGGTACAATAAATGGTTATTTAGTAAACGTGACTATAAACGATGATGAAAATATGTTACGCTTCACTTTTTCAAAGGCAGTTTCGCACAGAGCTTCCACTATGCGTTTTATATTTGCAGATTATGTTTGTGCATTAGCACATGGGTATGGGAATTATATAGCTATCTAGCAACCCAATCCCTTACGCACAGGAGTTTAGAATCTCAACAATTCTTATGAGTGAGGATTACTCATGTGGCTAGGATAGGCACTGTGGCATGGAAGTTATTTTTAACAGACTGCAGCATATGCAGTGCCAATCAATATGCTGTAAAGAGTAAAAACATGCTGGGAAAAACCCTCTCAGTATTTATTGTGTGATTGCAAAGAAAAGATCACTGATGTTTTGGTAATCTGTCATTTTGGTAAAGGGTATAAATAGAATGAATAATAGAAACAAATTGATCCTGGTATTGGTAAGGTAAAGATTGTGAATAGAGTGAAAACTGGTGGTAAATTGTGAAAAAAAATTAGTAAGGAGAAATCAAATTGTGATATCAGGGTTCCATACTTTTCACATACTGCACTACAACCCAGAAGGTTGTTACACATAAATCTAT